>NC_057861.1:517262210-518462210 GCF_019393635.1 Dromiciops gliroides
ACATCCAATATTTAATAAAAGAAAGTTTACTTAGTCACAGAATGGAAAGATACTGAGTAAGGGTAGGTGCAATTTCTCTTTGTTTGTGTTGGCCACGGTGGCATGTCAGTCAAAAGTATGTGTCAAGTTTGAGGGAAGATCTATTGGTTTTCTGATTCCCACACTAGTTTTTGTGCTTAGGTAATGAGAAAGCTATGTTAAAGGAAGACCTGAGCCTGATTTCCTTGTACCAATTATTTCTTTAGGATAGTATCACTACTTTTATCGGAAAAAATAGCTTCACCTTTGTTATTCCTGCCTCATCCCACCCCTTGGTCAGAAGGTCCTAAATGTCTTCCAGAGAACATTCTACCACTTACACTGTCCATGGGGCTATTACTAGACAATCCTCAGGGATTGGGAAGCCTGACATAGGGAGCACAAGAAAAAAGAAAAGAAATACCATAGAAAGTAGCAGAAAATAAAATAAGCAATGTACCAAACCCCTGAAGAAATGATAGAATATGGAGAACAAAGACCAGAAACCTAAGCTTCATCTCCCTCCTTTGGAATGACTGAATACTTGATCTTAATTGGTCCATGGGATGGGTCCAAATCTTTACAATTAATTCATAGTGGGTATCCTGATATAAAGTGATGACAATGAACTAGAGAAGTGCCAGGATCATTAGAATTACAGCATTAATGCCATTTTTGGCTATTCTGGTCCAGACCTAAGCTAGGCCAGTTCAGTAATTCAGGATTAATACTAAAATTCAATAAAGTACTTATGAATTCTAAAATGTTACTAACACCAAGATTAAAAGAGATTAAAGGAACAGGAACAAGCACCAGGTCTGTAGATTAGGGACTTTGGAGGAAAAGGGGAGGGGAAAATGAGGGGTGAAGGTAGAAGGGAATTGAAAATAAAGGGGCCCCAGTCATAATCGAGCACAAAAACAACCCTTCCCTCAGAAATAAGTAGGCAAGGCAGGCTAGCCATCCTTCCCAACTGACAACTCTCTGTCCACATAAAACCAGTAATAATTCTACCATATGGGCACTTACTACAGGGCCATCTGAGGTGAGGTCATGACCTCATCTCACCATCATTGCATAGATACACAATACACAGAAATAGAAACAACAGTTTTACTATTCCTTAATCTATGAGCCAAGAAGTCTTTCTTGTAATTCTTGTTGTTCCCACATTTCACATACTCATTTCCTTGTTGGCCTCCTAGAAGGCTAACCATCATGGTTGATCTTTGAAGAACTTGGTCCTTTTTTCATGTAGCAATCCAGGGTTCATAGGGTAGGGGCAGCCTATTGTGTAAACTCTGTTTTTGAACTTTATTGGTGAACATATATGTTAGGGGTCTCTCTCCTTCCTCTGTTTCCATAAAGGCAGACCCACCGTTTCTACTCAATGCAGAGATCACAGGAGGAGCTTGGGTTGTAGTCACATACTTGAATCTCATTTTTGGGAAATGAGAAAAAAACCTTTAGGACTTTTGCCTAAAGTTCAAGGGGCCTAAGGAGATATGATAATAATGAATCAACAAGTCCTTAGGACAAGGGATGTCAATTGTTTCAAAAGAGATAGGAATTTTAAAATAATTTTATAATAACTTCTGTGTAAATAGAATTTAAATATAATTATAATTTTATTCTGAAATAAAATAGAATAATAACTAATAATGAAATAATCAGGTAAGTTTCATCCTAATAACTCTAGCATATACAAATGCAGCTTGGCCCTTTGAAGCAGTCTTAAATTTCAGTCCTTTCAGTGTTAAGCATCTAGAATGTGTTATGAACTATCCTAGGTGCTGGGGAAACAAACACAAAAAGAACTTGCATTTTACCAGAGAGATACAATATCCTTATGGAAAAGTCCAAAAAAGATCCCTCTCTGTCTCTCTCTTTCTGTCTCTCTGTCTCTCTGTCACTCTGTCTCTCTCTCTCCCTACACACACACACACACACACACACACACACACACACACACACACACACACACATACACACACACACACACACACACACACACAAGATTTTATACACACACATGCACACAAGGTAAACACATATGGAATTGTTAGGGGCACTACCAACTAGGGAAATCAAGAAAGAACTATTGAAGGAGGTAGCACTTGAGCTGAAACTTGAAGAATTAGTGGTTTTAAGAGGTAGAAGTGAGTAGGGAGAAAATTATAAATTATGGGGGACAGCCTATGGAAAGGCATGGTGGTAGGAAATGGGATGTTGTATAAGGGGAGCAACAAGTAGGACAGTTTGACTGGAATGTAGAGTGTGTGAAGGGGTGTGAAGTGTCATTGGTCTAGAAAGATAGACTGGAGCCACATTGTGAAGGGCTTTATATACCTAAAGAGTTTATATTTTATCCTATAGGTAATAAGTAGTCACTGAAGTTTCTTTAGTAAAGTGACATGGTCAGAACTGAACTTTAGGAATATTAGTTTGGCAGGGTGTGGAAGGTGGATCAAAGATGAAAGAAACTGGATACATGGAGATCAATTAGAAAGCTACTGTGGTAGCCCTGGCAAGAGGTGATGAGGGCCTAAATTAGGAAAGTTGTGACCTAAGTAAAGAGAAGGGAACAGATGTGAGAGATATTGAGGAATTCACAATTAACATTTGGCAACTTATTGGATATGGACTTTGGGGCAGTGGGAGTGAAAAGTCAAGAATGACTCTAAGGTTGCAAATCTGGGTGTCTGAAAGGTTGGGACCTTTGGCAGAGAATATGGGAGTTAGGAAAAAGGGGTGAGTTTAGGAGGAAAGATAATAATTTTGCTTTGGACTTTTAAAGTTTGAGATATACATGGGGCACTCAGATGGAGATGTCCAGAAGGCAACTGGAGATGTGAGTCTAGAGGAGCTCAAGAGAGAGATGAGGGCTGGATTGGTAGGTATGGGAGTCATTTCACAGAGACAGTCATTGAAGTCATGGGAAGTGAGATCACCAAGAGAGTGTGAAGAAAGACGAGGAGTCCCAGGATAGGTGTCTATAGGGGTATATAGACCTGAATTAAAATCTATCCTCAAATAACTTCCTAGCTGTGTGATCTTGAGTAAGTAATTTAATCCCTATTCACCTCAGTTCCTTATCTGTAAAATGGGGACACACTGGAGAAAGAAATGGCAAACCACTTCAGTATCTTTGCCAAGAAAACCCTGTGTACAAGTCCATCGGGATCATGAAGAGTCAGACACAACTGAATGACTGAACAACAACACAAGATAAGACTACTTATAAAAGAATATTTTACTAGCATCATGAAAGAGGAAAGCTTACACAATATATGGTTTAAATGTAGAAGGAATTATTTTTCCTTTCTTTAGTCTTGTTAGTATCTCTGTGACCAGGTGCTCTATTTCACCTTGGAATGACACTGATTATAAAAAGGGTCAGAAACCTGGGGCCCAAGTCCCTAAGGCACAGGATCCTCATTTAGGCTCCTTTGTCTATTCAAAAATAGTGACCTTTCCAGAGGATATTAACTGTAGGGCAATCTAAGAAGAACAGCCTTTAAATCCAGAATCCCCCACCACCTGTTGGATGTCTACTCACCCTCTTAAAGCTTGACTCAGAGAGATCAACATTCAACTTTGGACAGGTGGGTGAGGATGTGGTAACTATTAGGAGATTATTACAATAATCTAGGGAGAGTATAAACAAAGCACACAGATAGAACTTGGCAGGTTAAAAAAAACAGGTAATGGAAAATCATTGTTTGGTTGGAATACAGAGTACATGAAAGGGAGTAGTATGAGATAATACTGGAAAAGGAATTTTGAATTAAGTGGTAGGAACCTTGAATGAAAGCGTTAGGGGTTTTAATTCAATAGGCAGTAGGGAATCACTGAAGTTTTTGAATAATAATAATATTAACAGCTAGTATTTTATAGCATTTTTAAGGTCTGCAAGGCACTTTACATATGTTTTCTCATTTGATTCTCACAACTCTGGGAAGTAGGTGCTACTATAATCTCTGTATTACAGATGAGAAAACTGTGGTTGAGAGAGATTAAGTGACTTGCTTAGGATCACAAGGCTAATAAGTGTTGAAGGCAGGATTTGAACTTAGATCTTCCTGGCTCCAAGACTAGCACTATACCATCTAGTAGATGAATTTGATCAGGAGGTTTACTCAGGCAATGGTATGAAATATAGATTGGTGAAAGAATAACCTGTAAGCAGAAAGGATGGTTAAAATATTGCAATAGTTTAGGTGAAAAGTGTGGTTATAATGAGAATGCTAAAGAGAGAATGAATGCATTTGACTTTTAGTGTAGATATACAAGAGAAGAAGAAAGGGCTCAGAAGGTATTTGATGGTATCATCACTGCCCCAACAGCAGTATCTTAAGACTTTAAGCAAGCTAGCCCATTGCATGAGACTCTATCCAGAGATACAAATGACCCAGGGGAGCGCAAACCCAGACACTTAAGAAAAGTCACCCAGGTAACCATGCTCCCTAGAGTTATATGACTTTCCTACAAACAAGTCTCATTCAACGCTCTCACTGCCTTTCCTGACAACATAATTTAAAACATTAATCCAGAAACAAAGTAAGGATTGGGGTGGAAACAGAGATTTGGAAATAATATATACAAAAATTAAAATTGAAGCTATGGAAGTGGATGAGATCACCAAAAAAGAGGAATAAGAGGGGCAGCTAGGTGGCACAGTGGATACGGCACCAACCCTGGATTCAGGAGTACCTGAGTTCAAATCCGGCTTCAGACACTTGACACTTACTAGCTGTGTGACCCTGGTCAAGTCACTTAACCCCCATTGCCCCACAAAACAAGAACAACAACAAAACCACACAAACACACATACACACAAACAAAAAAAAGAGGAATAAGAGAGTCAAGAACAGAACCGTAAGGGATCCCTACCTTTATGGTGTGGGAAATGGATGAGGAGGAGCACAGGGGAAGAAGAATGATCTGACAAGAAGAAACCCATGAGCATGCAGTATCACAGAAACCAAGGGGACAGAGTATAGAAAGGAAGAAGTTCAGAATGCTGCAGAAATATCAAGAGGAATGAAGATTTTTTAAAATGACCATTGGATTCAGTATAATAAGGTATAAATGATCTCAAAGAGGTTCTTTAGTAAAATCATAGACATGGAAGCCAGGTTGTAGGGCACTGAGGTGTGAATAAGTCCTGAAATGAAGACTGTAAGGGTGGATTATTCTTTCTGTAGTGAATTATTTCTATAGTGCATTGGCAGTGAAGAGAAAAGATGTGGATGGGACCATAAATGAAGGGATAGAAGTTTTTTTTTGTTTGTTTGTTTTTTGTTTTTGCAGGGCAATGAGGGTTAAGTGACTTGCCCAGGGTCACAGAGCTAGTTAAGTGTCAAGTGTCTGAGGCTGGATTTGAACTCAGATCCTCCTGAATCCAAGGCCAGTGTTTTATCCACTGTGCTACCTAGCTGCCCCAAAGTTTTCTTTTTTTAAAGAGAACTGATCATGTTTGCAGTCTGAGGGTAAGGAGCGAACAGAAAGGAAAAGATTGAAGAGGAAAGAAAAAGATGTTTTTTTATCCCCCTCCTCCTCAACAACTCTCCCCTCTGCTCATCAGTCAATAAGACTTTCTCCCCTTGGGACCTGAAATAGCATTTTTCTTGCACCTACCTTATAATACATTTTCTTTTTCTTTTTCTTTTCTTTTCTTTCTTCCTTTGTTTTTACAAATCTCTCTCTCTCTCTCTCTCTCTCTCTCTCTCTCTCTCTCTCTCTCTCTCTCTCTCTCTCTCTCTCTTTGGTCAAGCAATTGGGGTTAAGTGACTTGCCCAGGATCACACACCTAGTAAGTGTCTGAGGCCGAATTTGAACTCAGGTACTCTTGACTCCGGGGCCAGTGCTCTATCCACTGTGCCATCTAGCTGCCCCTATTTTATTTTTTTAAGCACACATTTTTTTCATACATTTATTTTTAAAAGTAGAGAGGGTTTTTTTTCTGTTACACATTTTCTCCTTCTCCCTTCCCCTTTACCAAACAATGAAAAGACAAAACCAAGATCTATTATAAACATATATAGCCATGTAAAACAAATTTCTGTATTAGCTATGTTCCAGAGAGAGAGAGAGAGAGAGAGAGAGAGAGAGAGAGAGAGAGAGAGAGAGGAAGGAAGGAAGGAAGGAACAAAGGAAGGGAGGTAGAAAGGAAGGAAGGAAAGAAAGAACACATGCTTCAATCTGTACTCTAAGTCCTGAGGTAGCTAGCATGTTTCAACATGATTTCTTTGGAATTGAGGAGGGTCATTGTGTTGATCATTTACTAAATCTTTCTTTTTTTTTTCATTTACTAAATCTTTGAAAGTGGATTATCTTTACAATAGTTATTACTGTGTATATTGTTTTCCTGATTCTGCTCACTTCATTTTGCACCAGTTCAAACAGGTTTTATGAAACCATCCCCTTCATAATTTTTTTTAATTATAAAAGATAGTTTTCACCATTTGTTTTTATAAGATTTCTAGTTTCAAATTTTTCTCCCTCCCTCCCCTCCCTGCCCCCTCCCCGAGACAGCAAGTAATTTGATATAGGTTATATATGTACAATAACATTAAACATATTTCTACATTAGTCATGTTATAAGAGAAGAATCAAAGCAAAAAGGAAAAACTTCAAAAAAGAAAAACAGCACCAAAAACAAAAGAAATAGTATGGTTCAATCTGCATCCATATTCCACAGTTCTTTTTTTTTTCCTGGATTTGGAGAGCATTTTCTATCATGAGTCCTTTGGAACTATCTTGGACCATTGTATTGCTGAGAAGAATCAAGTCTATCACAGTTGATCAATACATAATGTTGATGATACTGTGTAGAATGTTCTCCTGGTTCTGTGCATCTCACTCATCATCAGTTCATGCAAGTCCTTCCAGGTTTCTCTGAAATCTGCCTGCTCATCGTTTCTTACAGCACAATAGAATTCCATTACATTCATATACCACAACTTGTTCAGCCATTCCCCAATTGATGGGCAGCCCCTCAATTTCCAATTCCTTGGCACCACAAAAAGAGCAGCTATAAATATTTTTGTACATGTGGGTCCCTTCATAATTTCTTATAGCACCATAGTATTCCATCACATGCATATCTTGTTAAGCCACTCATCAATTAACAAAGATCTTCTCAATTTCCAATTCTTTGCCACCACAAAAGTGCTGCTATGAATGTTTTTTGTATATATGGGTATTTTATTATTTATCTGATTATCTTGGGTTGATCTTCTAGGGCTCTAATAGTGGATCAATGGTCCACCTGTCCACCTATCATCTTTCACCTTTATCACATGACTAACGCATCTTCTCTTTCTATCATATAATGAATTCCTTAATGATATATTTTACTTCTGTTCTTTGCAGTTATTAGTTGTGTGTTTCAGCTTGAAAGCCATGTTCCTCTCCAATGCCTTTTGTGTTATATTAATTCATTGGAGGCTCATATTCCCTGTCTTACTAGTAGAGAGCAACCTTAGTAGTATGATGGTATTACAAAATGCATTTTTGCTTTCATGTACCCTTGGAGTCATTAAAGGAGCTATGCAATTTTCTGAAGGCAATCCAGATTATTCTCACCTTCTTAGTCAACTTGGGGCCCAACTTGTTTATCTCTATCATCTGTTCCAAATATACATTGTTGTTGTTCAGCCATTTCAGTTGTATCCAACTCTTCGTGACCCCATTTGGGGTTTTCTTGGTAAAGATATTGGAGTGGCTTGCCATTCCTTCTCCAGCTCATTTTATAGATGAGAAAACTAAGGCAAACAGTTAAGTGATTTGCCCAGTGTCACACAGCTAATTGTCTGAGGCCAGATTTGAATTCAAGTCTTCCTGACTCTAGGCCTGCAACTCCAACCACTAGGCAACTTAGTTGCCACTATACATACTGGTAAATATTTTGGCAGGAGAGCTGTCAGAATGCATGTTGTCATATGTGCAATGGGAACTATCCACTTAGTCTTTCCTATATGGATGACCAAGCCAAACCCTTCTAGACAGTGCTATAGAGCTGCAGGGCTTCAGGCATTCGGGACAATGTCAACTGTAAGCAGAAGGTCCACAGGAAATTCCTCTTTATATTGGACTCTTTCCAGGATCTTCTCCTCACAGTGGAGAATTCAACCTATTATTTATTAAGTATTTACTAGGTATTAGGTATTGTGCTAGACCTGAGATTCAAGAAAGATCCAGTTCCAATTTAATTGATCCATCAATATTCAGCAAGTATTAGTTAAGTGCCTACTATATACCAGGCACTCTGCTATACGCCAGGGATAAAAAGAAATGCAAAAAAGTCCCTTCCTTCAGGGAACTTTCATATTAATGGAGGAAAACAACACACAAACATAGGTAGAAGATATAACACATAGGTATAAGGTACATACAGAATACCAGGAAAGAAAAAGCCTGTGCATACACACAGCTCCCTATAGATGTCATGTATCATGTAAAAAAAGATGATTTCCTGGCTGAGTCCCTGCATAGTTTAGGTTCCTAGCCTCCTAGACAAAGAAATGCCAGTGTCTTAGGAGGATAGGGATAGGTAGGAGAGTAGGGTAAGTGGGGTGAGAAAGGGAGGAGAGATAGAGTATAATAGCTTTTTTAAGAGTAGAAGGGCATCTGGTGAGGTTTTTTGTTGTTTTTATCATGAAAGTATTTTATTATTTTCCAATTATATGAAAAGATAGTTTTCAACATTTGTTTTCATAAGATTTTTAGATCTAAATTTTTCTTTCTCCCTCTCTTCCCTCCCTCCTCCCTCAGACAGAAAGCAATCCGATATAGGTTATATATGTACAATCACATTAAACATATTTCTGCATTAGTCATGTTGTGAAAGAAGAATCAGAACAAAAGGGGAAAACCTCAAAAAAAGTAGAAATGGTATGGTTCATTCTGCATTCAGAATCCACAGTTCTTTTTTTCTGGATGTGGAGAACATTTTCCATCATGAGTTCTTTGGAATTGCCTTGGATCATTGTATTGTTGAAGAGAACTAAGTCTATCACAGTTGATCATCACACAGTGTTGCTGTTACCATACACAACGTTCTCCTGGTTTTGCTCACTTCAGTCAGAATCAGTCCACTTAAGTCTTTCCAGGTTTTTCTGAAATGTGCCTGCTCATCATTTCTTATGGCAGAATAGTATTCCATTATATTCATATACCACAACTTGTTTAGCCATTCCCCAATTGATGGGCAGCCCCTCAATTTCCAATTCTTTGTCACCCTGGTGAGTTTTTTAAGGATGGCACTTTTGTCAAAGAACAGATCTCCTTGTTTTATATTTCACCTGATGTTTATGCTCAGAGAATTGTTTAACTGGTGTCCTGGGATGTGCCTGCCTCAATAATTTGAGTCTGATTCTGGAACAAAATGAGACGCATGTAGGTTATTCAATAGTTAACAATGGTAGATTCACTTAACCTTATCAGGAGAGAGATATTCAATAAGGATAGGCTTGAGGACACTTAGAGTTGATTCAGCTGAACAAAGTTACCCTTGCCTAAATTATTCATCATTATCTAACAGCCAAGCTCCCAGAGCTCTTCATGGCTGCTTTGTGCACAGGCAAACTAGAAGTGATGTCATTGACTTAAGCCTTTAGTCCTCTGAGCCAATCAAGACTTAAAGATGGTCTCAAAACTTTTTAAGGAAAGACTAACCTAACTTGCATGGAGGCAGAGGTTAAAATATTGCTCCTACAACAACTGGGATATGAAAGCTGCAAAAACCCTAGACTTTGACCTCTATATTTTGGCTCAGTCTCTGGTTGGTCTTATAGGTCTGGCACTAAACCTGTTGCCCTCCCCTTCAGGGTCAGGAATTTTGTTTTTCTAGAACTATTAATACTTCTGGTACTCTTCTCTCTCTTAAAACTCACCCAATCCGGGGGCAGCTAGATGGCACAGTGGATAGAGCACCGGCCCTGGAGTCAGGAGTACCTGAGTTCAAATCTGGCCTAAGACACTTAACACTTACTAGCTGTGTGACCCTGGGCAAGTCACTTAACCCCAATCGCTTCACTAAAAAACAAACAAACAAAAAAACCCCTCACCCAATCCTTGCCCTGGTAAGACAATAGACACTTCTTTATTCAGGAGGTTAGGTACTTAAACTCTCCAGAGACTCAGCCAGGAAATCATCTTCTATCCAGAAGACCTGTTAAGAGGTGCCATTCTCTCTGGGGACATATTAGCATCTATGACGAGGTGTCCAGGCTTTTTCCTTCCTGGTACCCAGGTATGCTCTTCACTCTGCTGAGTCTCTCTAGTCTTTGTGCTGATATCTCTGGAGTTCTATGAATAATTCAGGCACAAGGCTCTGATAGAGTTCTGAATCCACCAATTCACCTCTGATAGATTCACAATAGCCCAAACCAATCCATCCACGAAACCATACATTGAGAGCAGAAAAAGACTTTAGAGGCTACTTAGTCTAGTTTCCTCATTTTACTAATTAATTATGTTTGATGCAATTCTGCCTCTCTACCCCACAGTCAATGGTGATCAATCAGGAGCAAGGCCCATGTCCTTTAGTAAAGAACCAGCATGCCTATCCAGCTGCTCCAGTCCAGCAAACCGAGGTTCTTTGCTACAAATAAAAGAGAGAGAGAGAGAGAGGAAGGAATACTCTGGTCTTTAATTGGGTATAGAAAACTAATATTAAAAAATTAACATATTTTAGAGAAATATGAATGAGAAGAAAAGCAAAAACAAAATAACTTGTTGAGCACAACTGGCACTCCAAAAGCTTATCCTATATTCCATTGCCATTTTGGTGAGCTCTAGTATATTGAAAAAATATCTTCAGCATAGACTAACTGCTTTAAATTCTTCTTTTTCTTTGCATGCTATATGCCTTGAAAGAAATGTTATAATTCCAGGGGCAGCTAGGTGGCACAGTGGATAAAGCACGGGCCCTGGATCCAGAGGATCTGAGTTCAAATCTAGCCTCAGACACTTGACACTAGCTGTGTGACTCTGGACAAGTCACTTAACCCTCATTGCCCCACAAAAAATGTAATAATTCCACGTTACTTCCAAAACTTTCCTGCCCATTTGAGAATTCTTCTATTGTTCTCTTCTGTGCATTAAAAAGAAAAAAAATTTCAATTTCTTTTTTGGCATCACTATTACTAACTCCTCCTCTTCCCCTCCCTCCAATTAAAAACTGAAAGAAAAAAAAACCACATCTTAACAAATAAGCATAGTCAAGCAAAAGAAATTCACACAATGGCTATGTCCAAAAAAATGTTTGTTTCTTTTTACATCTTAACTCCATCTTCTCTCTGCCAGGAGGTGGATAATATGCCCCATCATATGTCCTCTGAAGTCATTGCATTAATCAGAGTTCTTAAGATGAAAGTTTTTTTTTTCTTTACAATGTTGTCCTTGCTATAAATTGTCCTGGTTCTGCTCACTTCACTCTACCCAGGATTCTCTAAAATGGTAATTTCTAGCAGCACAAAAACATTCCATTAAATTCACATGCCATAATTTGTTTAGCTAGTCCAGTCCCCAGTTGATGGGCATCTCTTTAAATTCTTGTTTTTTGAATTTTCTTTGTTTGCCCCTTTTAATCTTCCCTTCAGGATCAGGAAGTTTGCCTTGATAGGGGCTATTGCCTCTCCTGTATTTTTCTCTGTCTTAAAACCCACTTCTCTGAACCTCCCTAACTCTACTTGTTTCCTGTTGACTTTGATTGTATATCTCCATTTAAATATGCTTTTATTCTCCTCTTCTCAGGTACCCCAATGATGAGAAATAGCAAATTTACACTCCCTTCTTTTACACTAGTGAATTCCTTTTTCTGTCCCTTTTCTTTCTTTTCTTAAAATCTTCTGAACAGAACTGATCCACCCTCATATCCTCTGGTTTTTGTTTTGTTTTTTTTATTAACTATCAAAAAGACTTTGAAGACATCAAGATTCTCAAGGAACATTTGTTTCTTCACTGCTTTGAATTCTGATTAGGATCTTGTCTAATGAAAGTTTTCATTTGTATTTTGATACCAGATCAAAGATACTTATGTCCCACTGGAAGATCCAGTTACCGAAAGTTTCTGAATCTAGTAATGGACCCTGGGCTTTGAAACATAGGTGATTCCTTTCTTTGGTTGTTTTTGAGAGCTAACATTCAGGACTAGGACTGAAATAATGTCATGGGTTAATTCTGACTACTTGCTAGCTCTGGTTTACTCTGCAAGAAGTAGTTTCCAAAGAGAGAGAAATCCTGTTTCAATGCTTTTCTTTGTAGAGATTTCTTCCTATTGGATTATGAGACTGTTCAAAGAAAACAATGGAGTTTGAATTAAATAGCAGCTGTTTGGGGTAGGAGGAAATAGCCAACAGCAGCAGAAAAGGGAAGTTTCTTACAGTTTACTTTCTCTTGGGAATTTTAACAACTTGGCTAATATTTACCCTTAGTTCTCAAGGCACATCCGTGTGCATGGTTGTGAAGTTTAGACAAGAAACAAAACCGGGGCCATGAACCAAACCGCAGCTATAGGTTAAAGATTCATAAAAGACAAATGCCTATTTACTCTCAGCATTGTGAATGACCTTCATTCCTCTTGAAAGAATCTACTTTGAGCCACCAGGACTGTGACTCCTGCAGTTGGGGGAGGCTGAGGCTGGTAGATTGCTTGAGTTCTGGAGTTTTGAGCTATAGGCAGTAGGGCTAAAATCCATCAGCAGTTTACACTGTCTGGTGCAAATATATTGAACCCCTGGTGACCCCTGCCTAAAAAGGGAGAATAGGCTCACTTGTAAAAAACAGCATGTTAAAGCTTCTATGCTGATAATGGGTTTGGGCCTGTGAATAACTGTGGTTCTTCCATCCTGGGTGAGACAGAGAGATGTAGTTAAAAAAAAGACTTTGGATTGTACTCTGAACTAAACAAAAGAAGGCTTTGTCCTTTGGTAGCTTTCCTCATCAATCAGAAAGCATTTTTCTTGGTTTTTTTTTGTTGATTTTTTTTACCTAAAACTCAAATAAATTTCTATCTCAGGCCCTTTTAACTATCTGTCAGTGTTGCTGTATGGTCTGTTAGTAACTAGAGACTGGATGTGATGATCATGTTATAGAAGAAATATCTCCTCTCTAAATTGATATAATACGTAACTGCTGTTAAACTATACTTACCACATCACAGAAATTGTAGTGAGAAAAAACCCTTTATTATTATGCCCAAGCATAGATTCAGGACTTAAAGAATACCCAAACTCTCATTAGAAGTCTAACAAGCCCTCTTATAGGCAAAATTACATCAGAGTGACAGAGAAATAATTCTTTTACATATTGCAATCTTGTATATTCATTTTAGGCCATTAAAGTTAAAGACAAATCTATAATATACATGCTTTCTGCAAAAAATACAGTTGGACAGTTAAACAGTCATAATCTCATACATCCCTTAAGGAAACAACCTTCATCAAACAAACTCTGTAGGTAAACTAAGTTAGGTTATAGATTAAACTACATCTAAAGGGGTCACAAATAGGCTAATTGAGGAAGATGTACATGTTGCCAAGGAGTCAGAGACAATTGGGATTCTTCCTTTGGCTTCTTACCTAAGGATTGTTTAAGGCTTTAAGTGAATTTTCATATCACATGGGACAGGTTTTGTTCAATTCAACATTTTTTCAATTAAGAGAAACTGCCCTTAACATGATAATTCCATGCTTCAGGTTTTGGTCAGGTGAGGTTAATATTAACAGAAAACATGCTTTCAGTTAGTCAAAAATCACAGCAGGAATAAAAGGAAATCTCATTAGTCTACTCAGCTATTGAAATGGTCTCCTGTTTCTTTTCCCTGACTCCTGGGTTTCTACAAACCATCTTCCCTTCTGACAAAATAATCTTCCTAAAAACTCCACAAATCTGACTACACTATTACTCACAAATGTCAATAACAACAATAACAACAACAACATAACTCCGGAGACTCCTTAATCACACTAGAATAAAATACTAACATTTAAGGTTCAGGCCATTTAAGATTCTCCATAATCTGATTCCAGCCTATCTTTCCAGCTTTATTTCATAGCTCAGATGTCATTTGTTCTATAAAGTTTTGAACAATTCCCTTAGTTGTTAATACTCTTACCTTCTTTAAAATTTTCTCGGAGCACTTTTCCTCATATCTCCCTGCCTCCTTTATTTCCCTATATTATACTTAGTATCCCTATTTTATCCCCTCATCTAGAATGTAATCTTTTGTTTTTGTTTTTTTTAAGTGAGGCAATTGGGGTTAAGTGACTTGCCCAGGGTCACACAGCTAGTACATGTTAAGTGTCTGAGGCCGGATTTGAACTCAGGTACTCCTGACTCCAGGGCTGGTGCTTTATCCACTGCACCACCTAGCTGCCCCCTAGAATGTAATCTTTAGAGCTAGGACCATTTCCTTATTTTCCTTTTCATCCCCAGTGCTTAGCACATAAAAGAAGTTTAATACACATTTATTGAATACATTTATGGATATAATACATCTTTCTTCTTCAATGTCAGACTTTCTTCTTCCTATTCCTTTTCACAATGGGCCATCTCTGACAGCCAGCAGTGAAGGGAATTATATCATTTTATAGAGGCATAATAAAATAAACTTTCTCCTCATCTTTCCAAGGATACCAGTATCCTTTATTTTTTTAAATTAAAATTTCAGACAAAATATGATAGTCTAGTCAGGACCTTTTTATATGATAAAACAGAAGAACACCAAGATAGGTTCATAATGCATTGCTTTTGTTAAAACAGTGCTCTCTTGATATTGTTTATTTGAAACAATTAATGTCTTCTGGGTTGGAATGTTTATTCCTAAAATGCTTAGAAATTTTGCCTGTATGCCAAGATTAAAATATAGTCTTGTTCAAATGAGGCTAGCCTTTTCCATGACTTTTAAAATTTGCATTGGTAATACTTGTGACAAAATGGAAGATGCAATCAGTGTATCCTCTAAAAGATTTATCTATACTATGAACCATAGTTATCAACAACTTTCTCAATTAATGATGGGCCATTGTTAAGTTAGCTCTAATTCATAGCAGATGAGTTCTTTCTAAGTACAATGTTAACCTTTACTCTGTGGCATATCTTTTTGGGTATGAATTAGTAACCACATAAAGTAAAGCTACAAAAAGAAGCTGATGAAGAGATGCTTGTTGTTTTCAATAGAGTTAGGAAAAATGACAATCCAGCTTTTGTTGTTGTAGGTGGGAGATGTGGCACTAATGGCCTATTACATAACTAAAGACTTCCTTTCCCCTGCAAATGCCAAGAACAAACTGGTTTGCTTTAAATAGCTAAATGGGCGCTAGTACATGAGGCTCTCTCCTCTAAGAAAAGTTGAAGGACATATCTGACTTGACTTACAGATTTGTACAGGTGCCCATTTGAATGAACATAACCTAGTTTCTGTATCATGTGTTAATTTTGGTAGGTAGATTGACTTTCCCAAGTGTTTTTTTAGGGAGTGGTCTGCACAGTATATTGTTATACATGCATATGTATATATACTCTGGGTATCCCCAATACACTATATGTACATATATATATATATGTATATATATATATACATACATATATATGTGTGTGTGTGTGTGTGTGTGTATACACACACACACACACACACATATAGTGTATTGGGGATACCCAGGGTAGTTTCTTTAGATATATAGACCTAAGATTTCTTCTTATTTTTCTGTTTTGGAGTTTGTTCCTTCACCTTAAATTAAGAATAAAGGAATAAGGGGCAGCTAGTTGGCACAGTGGATAGAGCACCGGCCTTGGAATCAGGAGGACCTGAGTTGAAATTCAGCCTCAGACACTTAACACTTACTAGCTGTGTGACCCTGGGCAAGTCACTTAACCCCAATTGCCTCACAAAAAATTTTTTAAAAAAGAATAAAGGAATATAAAAATATACGACGAAAGTGATAAAATAGATTTGTTTTGAAAGATTTTCATTGGTATCTTTTGTTTTTCATCACTTAGTTTTCCCCCAAAACCTTCCTTAACCTCTCCCAGAGAGACATCCCTTCTAATAAAGGGTTTGTTTAAAAGAAAAAAAAGAGGAAGAAGGAAAAAAAGCAAATTCAATAAAGTCAATTGATATATTGAAAAAAAATCTGATGGTGGACCCGTGTGATAGAACCAAGGTTCTCCCATTTTCCCACAACAAATTTAAGTTTTGCCTAAAAGGCAATAAAGCCATCCCTGGGACTTAATTGTCTCACCTCCTTTGATGCAGCTTCCTGGCCATATAAGCATATAAAAAGTCCTATTTTTGTAAAGTCAAGCCCCTTGACCAGCCCCCTTTCCCAACCACTCCCTGCCCCTTGCCCAACACACATACTTATTAGATTTCTGAAGACTGCACCCTGTCCTGCTTACCAAACATATTTCCATGTAATTGAAGGGAGGCCAAGTCTCAAGAAGCCAAGTGCCATTGTATCCTTGCTGTTAAAAGGCCAAATGTAGCTCCTTTTGTTAACTGTTCAATAACTTGCAAGAACTTCTTTTCTTCCCAAAATCAAACTTGAACTATAGGGTATAATAGGATACTTGCATTTGATCTACCTCTAGCAATCCCCCATCTCTTAGAAGGAGTGAGGGGAGATGTCTTCCATATCTTTTCTTTGGAACTAAATTTATTTGCAGTTTTACAATATTCAGTTTTGATTGTTTTGCTGTTGTTGATCTTTCTATTTACATTATTATAGTTTATTGTAAATGTTTTCTTCTTGGCTCTGCTCATTTCATGCTTTGCATCAGTTTGTTTAAGAATTTCCAAATGTCTCTTTATTTTTACATTAATAGTAATATTCAGTTTCATTAATTGAGCACAATTTCTTTAGCTATTCCCCATCAATGGATATATATTTTGTTTGAGTTTTTTGCTGACACAGAAATTACTGCTATAAATGTTTTGGTAAATTTAGAGCCTTTTGAAAACTTTTTTGTCAATGACCTCCTTGGGGTATATGCCTAGTAGTGGAATCTCTGGGTCAAAGAGTATAGAAATTTAATCACTTTATTTGTACAATTCCAAATTGATTTCCAGAACAGTTCTACTAATTCACAGCTCCACCAACAATAAAATATGCCCATTTTTCTAAATCCCTTCTAACATTAACTACTTTCATCTTTTGTCATCTTTGCCAATTTTCTGGGTATAAAGTAAAACCTCAGGGATTTTTTTTTCTGCTCGAATTTTTCTAATTAGTACTTTGGAGGATTCTTTCATATGATTCTTTTTTTGTTTGTTTGTTTTAGTGAGGCGATTGGGGTTAAGTGACTTGCCCAGGGTCACACAGCTAGTAAGTGTTAAGTGTCCGAGGCCGGATTTGAACTCAGGCACTCCTGACTCCAGGGCCGGTGCTCTATCCACTGTGCCACCTAGCTGCCCCTCATATGATTCTTAACAGTTTGCAATTCTTTTAAGAACTGTTTGTTCATATCTTCTGTCCACTTGTGTATGGGAGAGTGGCTTGATAATATATATCTTATATACTTAAATCCTTTTCTAGGATATTTGATACATTTTTCACCCTAGTAAACCATTTCTTGTCTTACCCTGGATGTATTCATTTTGTTTGTGCAAAAGGTTTTTTTTAAAATTTGATGTAATTAGAATAATCTATTTTATACTTGTAACTACCTCTATCCCTTGCATGGTTAAGATGTATCACAAGCTGTGAATGGTTTTTGACTTGCTTTTTGGTATAACATTAAATTTATTCATTAACTTTATCCACTGTAAAATGTTACTGAAAGGAATAGATAATTTGAGTAGATTAAATACATCTTGGACTTCAGTTACCATTAACTCAGAGGTATTTTCAAATATCTAAATATGACTAAGTTATTAGGACAAGGATGAGGTGTTTCCTTGGTGCTATAAGGGCTATATAGTACCTTGAAAAATTTTTATATTCATTAATGTTCAGGTGTAGAAACATAACTAGCATAGGGCAAACAGTGTCTTGTTCTAGAGCACTAACATCTGAAGAGACAGGCTTCTTCCCTAAGTACCTGTATTCCAGGTGAAAAAGAAAATGACCAGTAATGCTTCTTCTCATGCCCAAAGTAGTTAGGCCCAATTTGCCAATTAATGTGTTATGTTCCTAAAGCTTATTTGTAAGGTATTTGGACCTCAGAATACATTCCCATCCCCCCTCCCCCATAGAAACAGTTATAAATTGGTTGTTGGCTTTTTACCTAACTAAACCTGTTGAACTTTTAGTGTATAGGAAGCACAATACACTTTATTATGTATGTGGAACCTAACCATTATTTGTAAATAGTTCTATGAAATTCATTTTTATTTAATTTTTTTTTGCTCACTATATACCAGGCACCACTAATAACAGGGAATAAAAAGATTAAAAAAAAATTTCTTGCCTCCTAGGAGCTTATATTTTACTAGGGGATTTAAGTAGGGGGAGAAAGTGGTGTCATAAATAAAGTGTTAGACTTGTATTCAAGAAAAGCTAGTTTCACATCACACCTCAGGTCCTTAGCTACATCATTCTGGGTATGTCATTGTTAACCTCTCGGAGCCTCAGTTCCCTCATCTCTAAAATCAGGGTAGCACTTTGCCTCATGGAGTTGTGAGAATCCAGTGGAATAAAGTGCTTTCTAGTTTGTTTTTTGCAGTTTTTTTTTTTGGGGGGGGGGCGAGGCAATAAGGGTTAAGTGACTTACCCAGGGTCACACAACTAGTAAATGTCAAGTATCTGAGGTCAAATTTGAACTCAGGTCCTCCTGAATCCAGGGCCAGTGCTCTATCCACTGCGCCACCTAGCTGCCCTGATAAAGTGCTTTCTAAAGCAATGTGCTATATACCAATTAGCTATTGTTATAGTAGAAAATGAATCCAGAAATTCAACTTAAGACTCCAAGAGCACATTTTCCCCACCCTTGCAAGAGGAACAATGACTCACCCTCCTTACAATGAGGCAGTGTAACCAGGGATTCCTATAGCTCCAAGCCATGACCTGGATGGTAAAAATAGTTGGGGGGGGGGGAACAATATCTCCAGGAATCTGGCTTGAGGAGCTGTAGGGGCATGGCATCCTTCCAATATAAACCCCTAGCCTGCCTGGTAGAGATGGTGAAGGGAGGAGTAATTTCTTAGCCATGGGCTGGTTTCCCAGTTACTCCCTTTCTTTTTGTTCACATGTCAGGTCTGCTTCTTTTTCCACTGCCAGGGGTTAAAAAGCTCCATCCTTTGAACTCATCTACACTTCAGAGGAAAGCAGCTTCACTCTTTCCTGGGCACTTCATCACAGAAGGTGGGCCTGGAATGAAAATCCAAAATAGGGTCATTGAGTTGGTGGTGAGGGTGGGTAAGTTTCATATGGGGGGCCTTGCTAGATGAGACCAGCACTGAAGAAAGAAAAGAAAGCTGAAGAGAAAGGATGATAGGAGAAGACTCAGGAGTTTTCCTTGTCAACAGCAGTGCTGCCATTTCATACTGTTTCCTGAATGGTCCCATGGAGACTAGGTAATGACATGCTGTGCCATGATAGGCAGACAGCTCCTAAAAGTAGTAGGCAAGGGGCTAAGAGGAGAAGGGAATACCCATATGGTAGCAAAATGCTGGAAAGGGGAATGTCTGTGGGTATGGGTCTATTAAAATGTAACAACTGATGCTCAGAAAATGTTTTTATATAAGAACCTTACAAGGTCAAAAATGGCCAAAAGATTTGATCCCCAAGAACCCAATAGAACATTTTAGAGCATAAAATAATCAATCAATAAGCATTTATTAAATGTTTAATATGTGCCAGTCAATGTCCTTGGTACTGGAGATAAAAACTAAAATGAAACTGTCCCTGTCCTCAAGCAACTTATATTCTTAAAGAAGGGAAACTATGTGTATGATAATTATATGCAAAATACTGTGCTAGATGGTGAGGCTACTAGCAGCTGAGAGAGTGGGGGTGGGGATCCAGGGGGGAGTAAGAAGAGGCTTCATGTAGAAGATAGCACTTGAGCAGACTTTGGAAGGAAATGAGAAAGTTTTAGAGGCAGAGGGGAAAGAGTGAATCCCCAGGGTTCTTTTAGAAAAAGTTTTGTGGTTTTCTTCCTACTTGTCTGACCCCTTCTTTTTAGTCACCTTTGTAGGATCTTCATTCTTGTCACATTCACTAACTGTAGATATTTCCCAAGACTCTGTCCTGGATCTATTCTCTTTTCTTTCTCTATACTCCCATTTGGTTCTGATGTCATCAGCTCCCATGATCATCTCTATGCAGATGATTTCCAGATATATTATCCAGCCCTAGTCTCTCTCCTGACCTCTAGTCCCACATCACCAGCTGCCTATTGGGTATTTTGAATTGGTTGTTCCATAGGTATCTCAAAATCAACATGTCCAAAAAAGAACTAATTATCATTCATACCAAATCCTCCCTTCTCCTGAACTTTCCTCTAAGTGTCCAAGAGACCACTATTCTTCCTGTCACTGAAGTCATCTTTTGTGCTCTCTCTCTCTCTCTCTCTCTCTCTCTCTCTCTCTCTCTCTCCCCGGGGCAATGAAGGTTAAGTGACTTGCCCAGGGTCACATAGCTAGAAAGTGTCAAGCATCTGAGGTCATATTTGAACTCAGGTCCTCCTGAATCCAGGGCAGGTACTTTATCCACTGTGCCACCTAGCTGCCCTCCTTACCTTTCTTGCTCTCTTAATTTTGGTATTTCATGGTTTTAAAAATATTCATCCCTTTAATTTATGACATTATTGTCATTGGGAAAATTATTTTCTATTAATTTTCCTTATTTCCTTTTCATATATTATGAATTTAGCTTTTTTGATTTTTGATGTTAGTAATTTGGTTTTCCTCTTTTAAAAAATCAAATTAGCTAATGGTTTACTAGGTTAATGGTTTTTTATATTTTTAAAAATCAGCTTTTTAATTAATTTTTGCTTTCATTTGTTAATAATTTTGATTTTCAGGATTTCTATTTTGGCATTTTATTTTTATTTATTTATTTAGTTAGTTTTTTGTGAGGCAATTGGGGTTAAGTGACTTGCCCAGGGTCACACAGCTAGTAAGTGTTAACTGTCTGAGGCTGGATTTGAACTCAGGTCCTTCTGAATCCAGGGCTGGTGCTCTATCCACTGCACCACCTAGCTGCCCCATTGGTATTTTATTCAGGTTTAAAATTTAGTTTTTTAGTTTTTTTTTTTTAAACTTGCACACCCAGGGCAGCTAGGTGGCGCAGTGGATAAAGCACTGGCCCTGGAGTCAGGAGTACCTGAGTTCAAATCCGGCCTCAGACACTCAACACTTACTAGCTGTGTGACCCTGGGCAAGTCACTTAACCCCAATTGCCTCACTAAAAAAACAAACAAACAAACAAACAAACAAAACCTTGCACACTTGATTTGTTGATCTGTTCTTTCTTTTACTGATGAAAGTATTTAGAGATATAAATTTTCTCCTAAGGATATACCCCAAATACTGGCATACTGTCTTATTATTGTAATTATCCTTAATGAAATTATTTATGCTTAGTGTCATTTGTTCTTTAACCCAATTATTATTTAGGGTTATTTAATTTCAGATTACTTTTTGTTTGTTTGTTTTTATTTTTGTTTTTTTATGAGGCAATTGGGGTTAAGTGACTTGCCCAAGGTCACACAGCTAGTAAGTGTCAAGGGTCTGAAGCCAGATTTGAACTCAGGTCCTCCTGAATCCAAGGCTGGTGCTCTATCCACTGTGCCACCTAGCTGCTCCTCTGATTACTTTTTTTTTCTTTTCCTTTTTTTTTTTAAAGTGAGGCAATTGGGGTTAAGTGACTTGCCCAGGGTCACACAGCTAGTAAGTGTTAAGTGTCTGAGGCCGGATTTGAACTCAGGTACTCCTGACTCCAGGGTTGGTGTTCTATCCACTGCGCCATGTAGCTGCCCCCCTGATTACTTTTTGATGTTTCTTCAATAGCCCTCTATTGAATATATTTTTCATTGCATCATGGTCAGTGAAGGATGCATTCAATATTTATGTCCCAATATGTCTGACTCAATATCCATTGAACCACCTAGCTGCCTCAATAGATGTTGGCTGTTGTTCAGGCATTTCAGTCATGATTTTCACTTGTCACTTTGTACAGTCATAAGTCCTTGACATTGTCCTTCCTTTTAAACCCATCTTTGTAATCCATCCTCCATATTTTGATTATGACTGAATTTACCTCCCTCACTTTACCTTCCCTCTCCCCTTGTCCTTCTATTTTCCTGATGAGTGAAATGATGTTTTCTTCCCTCCTTTGACAAGTTCAGAAGAAAGGTGAGGTACGATCTTTGCCTGCTTCTCCCACTTCTTCTTCATTTTTTACTGGGTACCCCAATGACATCAGATAATCTCTCCCTATCTTTTTCTTTCTCTTCTTTCCCCTAGTATATTCTTTCCCCCCTTACTTTACTTCCTTCTTTGAAGATAATTAAGACATATGTCTTATTTGAAATGCTTTATAGCACCTGATATTAGGGTTCTTATCTCCTCTTCCTAAATGCAAACATTTCATATTTGTTTAGTCCCTTAAGATTGGCCACTTGTATTTTCTTTTATGTTTCTCTTAACTCCTGTGATTATGTTTCAAAGTTTTTGCTAAATTATGTTTTTTGTTATCTGAAATGCTAGAGTTCATTAAAGGTCCATTTTTATCCCTGAAGGATCATATTTGTTTTTTCTGGATAAATTATGTTTGGTTTTGCCTTTTGGAATATCATATTACAAGCTTTCTGCTCCTTCATAGTTGGAGCTACTATATCTTGTATGATCATATCTGTGGCTCCTTGGTACTTTAATTCTTTCTGTATTTCTCCAATATTTTTTATTTGATCTGGAAGCTCTGGACTTTTGCCATAATGTTCTTCCTAATTAGCACCAAATATTCTGGGCTGGGTCAGGTTTAGCTCAGAATTGAAACACAATTAAATAATTTAAAAAATCAAATTAACTTAACAATTGGATTAAAAAGGTTACAATTTACTAAAGCAAAACATTGCTCTCCTTAACCTCCATATCCATCACGGCACCACTAATGAGTCAGAAAGACTAACTGGGGAGAATTTCTCTAAACCTCAGGACCTGTTCCTCCTACCCAGCAAACACCTATAGGTTGAGACAGATCCTGTTCCTGCCAGACCATTTCTTTCATTCAAGATCATTTACTTCTGCATACTTGTACCTTCTATGCATCCCATCAACAGCCATTTGAGTAATCAGTTTTGAATCTTCAAAGATTGTGGTGTTCCATGATTTGTAGAATATTAGTGTTAATATGATGCAAGGGAATAGCTTGAGATCATTGATTGAAAACACATTTTTCCCAAATGTAATTCAGCCCTTCCTTTCTTCTTATTCAATTATAGGGCAAGATCACTGTCTGTATATCTGCAGTGTCTATTTAGGAAATATATATAGATGGGCAATTTTAACAATTTACTCCTCCTACTACATGTCATAGTCCAGGACTATGCCTTTTTTGTTGTTGTTGTTGGGTTTTTGTGTTGCTTTTGTTTTTGTTTTTTGTTTTTGTGAGGCAGTTGGGGTTAAGCGACTTGCCCAGGGTCACACAGCTAGTAAGTGTCAAGTGTCTGAGGCTGGATTTGAACTCAGGTCCTCCTGAATCCAGGGCCACTGCTCTATCCACTGTGCCACCTAGCTGCCCCCGGACTATGCCTTCTAATGCTCATTTTGAAGAAAGTATTAATGACACAAAGGTCATTCATTTTAAAAATCCTGTACCTTTTTTTCAAATGTATTTTTCATTTTCCTCCCTTGTGTTTACCTTTGTACTAAAGTCACTGACTTCATTGGAAAATCTCAGGAACCTCAGAGGCCATCTAGTCTAACCTCTCCATTTTATAGTCAAGGAAACTGAGGCCTGGAAAAGTTAAATGATTTTCCAAGGTCACATAGGTGCTAAGTGACAGAGGCAAGATCTTGTTTAGTTCTTCACAGAATTTCTCTACCACTTCATCCATTCCCACTGATTTTGGCATGTAAACTACAATTACATTCACTGTGCTTTTATTGATTGATTGATTGATTGATTGATTGCGGGGCAATGGGGGTTAAGTGAGTTGCCCAGGGTCACACAGCTAGTAAGTGTCAAGTGTCTGAGGCCGGATTTGAACTCAGGTACTCCTGAATCCAGGGCCAGTGCTTTCTTTATCCACTGCGCCACCTAGCCATCCCTTCACTGTGCTTTTTTAAAATCATGGTTGCTTGTTTTCTTCATTCTTGAAGTGGACTAAAATGGCATTACTATGTTAAAGTCAAGTGACAGTGTGTCTGACTGTAGCTGATCAGACCAATATGAGCTTGGAATGTCCTACCACAGGTTGGGCACAAATAGTCCATGTGAATGTTTGTGTTGGATTCTTTAAATTTTCATACCTTTAGTTTCTTTTGAGCTCCTTCAATTCTTCTTTGCTCAGAAAACATGACACATTCTTTGATAGTGTTTAATGTCCAACTAAGAGAGCCAGGAGCAGAACAGAGGTCTGTATACAATGACTGTCAATCTGACCAAGGCCTTTGATACTGTTAGTCATGAGGGCTAATGGAAAATTATGTCCAAATTTGGTTGCCTGGAGAAAGTCATCAGTATTGTATGTCAATTTCATGATGGCATTCTTGTCTTGGTTTTGGATAATGTACAATGTTCTAGTTCTTTCCTAGTCACCAATGGAGTGAAATAAGGTTGTGTGCTTGTTCTGATGCTTTTTAGTATGATGTTTTCAGGAATGTTGTTGAAAGCCTTCAATGAGTTAAAAAATTGTATCAAGGTTATCTACCACACTGGTGGTAAATTATTCAACTTGAAAAGGCTACAAGCCAAGACTAAAGTGGAGGGAGTATTGATGAATGATTTTTTTTTGTTGTTTGTGGATGCTGAAACTGAGATACAACAAAGCATGGATCAATTCTCTGCTGCTTGTGCTAATTTTGGCCTACCAATTAGATATTGTATCATATACTTACTATAAATGCATTGCAAAGTCTGTTGTCATTGGTCTCATGATTAAACCAACCTTTCCAATTTCTTTATGTGCCTCTTCAAGGAACACCTATGAATCATCCTTCAACTTAGCTATAACATTTTTGTGTATTCTGGTTTAATTTATAGCACTAATGTCAACATTGATACAATCCATTTCCTTCAATAGTATAGAGAAGCCACAGTTAAATTAATGTTCATTGATTATCTAAAAATCAGTTATTTTAATTTGTTTTATGGGTTGCCTTGCCTCAGAATTCACCACTTAGTGGCCAGCCTATTGGCAAAGAGCCTCTCTTTGCTAGACTGATCTATGGAAAACAGACACAATTTGTTTCTAGGACACTATTTGAAACTGTTCCAGCTATAAAGGTTCTAGTTACGTATAAAAATGTAGAAATGCTATGCATACATTATACCACACAGACCATAAAAATAGTAAATAAATATAGGGAGAAAGGAGCTAAATAGAGACTTGATGCCATCCTGAATAAGTAATTAAGGGGTCACAGAAAGTCACTAAACTGGGCATACTCTTTGACCCAGCAATACCACTATGGAATAGAGGTTCACAGTTCATATATGATTCTCTTTTCTGTTTTTTTCTTTTTATATTGAAAGGTTCATGTTTGTTAAATTCATGATAAAAAAGAAATTAAAAAATTAGTGGATCAAAGGATAAATCATAGAAACAATTAATAATTATATGAAAAACAATTGATAAAACATCATACCAAATAAATTGGACACAAATATAGCATTCCTCAGAGAAAAAATTATAGCTGTGAGAACATACATTAATGAAAGAGAGAAATAGAGGATTAATGAACTGAATTTGCAATTAAAAATGAGATAAACAATAAATACAAAACAAATAAAAATTAGAGGAAAAATAGACAAGTTGGAAAAAAGAAGACTATTTAACTGACCAAAAACCTTAAAAGCAGGATTTAAAAAATCTTACAAAACTGATAAACCTTTAGCCAACCTGATTTTTTAAAAGGGAAAGAAGTTAACAAAATAAGAAATAAGATGAAATCATAACAGAGAAGATACAAAAAGACTTATCCAAGATTACTATAGAATTATATGCCAGCAAAATGAAGAATTTAAAGAAATAAAGGTTTATCTTTGAAAAATCTAAAACCCCCAATTTTTAGAACATCAGAGATCTTAATCCAATTTTAGAAAATGAAATTACAATAGTTATACTTGTACCTTCTTGTATCCTTCAAGGACAATTTGGGTAATCAATAGTTTGATTCTTCAGAGATCATGGTGTTCCATGGATTTGTAGAATATTGGTGTTAATAACATGTTAAGGGAATAGCTTGGGTTACTGAATGAAAACAAAGAAAAAACCCTTGGGCCAAATGGTGCAAGGAAATCCCATGATTTTTTTTAAACCACAATAACTACCTACACTCTACAAATTTATTCTCAAAATTTGAGAAAGAAAATATTTTAATAAGTTCCTTTATGAGATATAGTTGAATTCGTAATCCAAGGAAGGTTCAGAAAAACTAATGAACAATATCATTAATGAATATTGATTTAAAAAATTTAAATAAAATTTTGTCTAAATATATGTAACAATATGCCAAAAATTTATTCACTTTGATCAAGTTTGATTCATGCCAGTTATGCAAGAATGATTCAACACTGGGGGAAAGTAGCCAATACAATCAATCATATCAATTAATATATTAATAACAATAATATGAAAAAAATGATCATCATGTCAATAAATGTAGAAAAAGCCTTAATTAAAGACACCACTTACATAAGCTTAAAAAATGGATAGATATTATAGGGACCAATTTTTAATTGGGGAGTGTTAGCTAAGCGGCTCACTGCAATATTGGGGCAAGGAAGGAGACCGGCAGCGTCCCTCAAAACAGAACAAGATTTATTTTAACAAGAACGAACTTAAAAAAACCAACACAAACAGTATCAGTGGGATCAAGGGAAAGGAAATAAAATGGTGGAAGGGAAATTATACAAGTTGAAGAAATACCACTGCCCAGGAATCAGCTGAGAATACACAGCAGACCTCCTATCGCCTTCCAGCATCCAGCTAGAATGGTGAATTCTTCTCCCCCAATCCCAGAAACCCCCCAGCCCCCAGCCAATTGAATGGTTGCTCTGACAGTCACATGACTGCCCTCACTAGGCTTCCAATCATTATAATTTTGCCAGGCCCACATAGGCATCGGTGAGTGGTGATGAGGTGCCAGCGCCATGGCAACGGCTACAACCAGCCAGTGCGCTCTGAGGCATAAAAACCTCAAATAACAATTCTTTATGATATCCAGAAACTTTTTTAACATGCTAAAAAGTATTGATCTAGAACAACAAATTAACATTTGATGTGGTGGGAATACAATAGAAGCTTTCCCAGTAAATACAAGAATAAACCAAAGATTCCTACTTTCTTCCCTGTTATTTCACATAATTCTAGAAATATTATCAATAGCAATAATAAAAGAGAAAGATAAGCCATGAAGAGGCCGAGTTATCATTATGTGCTAGTGACATAATAGTTTACTTCAGAAATTCTAGAGATTCAACAAAGAAACTAATTGAGACATTAGTTTTAGCAAAATAGGAAAAAAAGCTATAAAAATAACAATATTTCTATATGTAGTTAACCAAGTACTTTTATTTGTTAAGATTTATTTTTCCATGGGCAGATAAAAAAGATTGGAAATTTAGCTATGGACTTATTATAATCATAGTCCAGATAGAGAAGTAGTGTCCTTTCTCTTAGAGATTTTATCATGAGGTGATAGTTGGAGTACTGCTCCCCTGGGTGCTCTTGAATCTCAAGGGATGTGGGGTGAAATTGGAGAGGTGGCAAGATATCTGACATAGAGAGCAGGTGATCCCATTTGGGATCCACCCACCCATTTGGGTGGAATGTTTTGAATGGGGACTAAAGCTATGGTGTCAAAGTGACCTCACAAAAATTGATGCTACTGTTACCTAGTAAACACCTGACTGAAAGGAGATTGCAGTAGTCTCTAAGAGACTAGTGGAACCAATGAAGTGCTTCAACTTTCCCTTGCTCCTCTTTGCCTGAAAATAGTAGACAATTACTAATAACTTAAAAGTAAACTTTATTTATAACTTCTGGTTTACTTCATGCCTTTGAATATACTTCTCCTTGCCATAAAATCTAGGATTGGTCATAACTATTTAATGATACTTGTCTATATATTGGCTGTTTACAGAATATAGAAATGGAGGATGCCAGTGATGAGCTATAAATACACAGAATTTAATCAGGTCAGACATTAAAATATCTGTTCAAGGGGGCAGCTAGATGGTGCAGTGGATGAAGCACCAGCCCTGAATTCAGGAGGACTTGAGTTCAAATCCAGCCATAGATAATTGACGCTTACAAGCTGGGTGACCCTAGGCAAGTCACTTAACCTTCATTTCCCTGCAAAACAAAAAAAGGTATATAGCCACTATAATATTTAAAATATCTTTCCAAAACATTAAGGTTTCTCTTTAACTGGGGACTAGAGAGATCTTATAGAAATGATATTCATTTATAACCCAATTTCTAAATTCCCAAAATAGGAGGGAGGAGAGAGGGATGGAGGGGGAGACAGAAAGACAGAAGGAGAGGGAGGAGGCAAGGAAGAGAAAGAGAGAGAGAGAGAGAGAGAGAGAGAGAGAGAGAGAGAGAGAGAGAGAGAGAGATTGAGATTCCTGCTTCTGAGTGAGGGGTTAGGTAGAAACCAAGAAAAAAGGGAAAGCCATGCTCCTGAACTGCCTGGTGAGAAAGGAAAGGCATAGTCTAGAATGTCTCTACCCTTTCCTATTGAGAGGAGGGAGTATAAGAGTGAGTGCTCAAGCAAACCTTGCTACATAGGGACACCTGCTGGTTATAATGGAAATGATGGAAAGTGAATAATGGAAATAATAGAAGGTAAAATCTTATTCACAAAATATCTGGAAGTCATTCTTCTAAGAAATACTCAAGACTTACATAAATAGAATTTAAAAGACTTCTTAAAGAAATAAAAAGTAACAAATAAGAGATATACAGTGCTCAACACTGTGCTGAGCCAGCATAATAAAAATAATATTACCTAAATTAATTTACAGATTTATTGCTATACAAATCAAACTATAAAGGGAATATACTATAGAGATAGACAAAATAATAAGAAAATTCACTGGAAGAACAAAATATCTAGATTTTCATTGGAAACAATGAAAAAAGTAGGAATGAAGAGAAAATTGCATTTCTAGGGAGCAAATCATATTATAAGGCATTAATAATCAAAATTATTTGGCACTGGTTAATATATGAAAATAGATTAGTGGAAAAGATTAGACAAGGAAGAATCAGAAGTAATTCTACTCAATAACGCAGTGCTTGTTTAAACTCAAGAATATTTCTAAAAACTGGGTAAGATCTCTATTTGATGAGAATTACTGGGAAAACTCTAAAACAATTCAGCAAAATTAGATTTAAAACAATAGCTTACACAATATGTCACAATAAGTTCAAAATGGACATATAATTTGGATATTAAATAAGAGACTATAAAAAAGAAGAAAACCAAATCAAATACTTTTGACAGCTGTGGTTATATAGTGAATTCTTAAACAAGGCATAGAGACCAAACACAGAAAGTAAAATGGATCATTTCAATTATATGAAATCCAAAATCTCTTACAGTAACAAAAAGTGTTTGCTAGAAGAAAAGAAGTCAGATGAGAAAAATACCTTTGTATCATATGCCTCACAAACGGTTCTCAAAAGGAGAATTTAAAACTATTAACAACCATATGAAAGATTGCTTCAAAAGATTACTCTGGAAATTAAAACAATGCTGAAGTTTTACTTCATGTCTAGCAAACTGGCAAAGATAATCCATGACTAATCAACATTGAAGTGATTGTGGAAACCCAGGCACAAAAATGCACTACATGATTAAGATGTGAATTGATCTAACAATTCTGGAAAGAAATTTGATAATATGTGAATAAAATTATTTAAATGTTCATATACTTTAACACAAAAATCCTATTGCTAGGTATATAGTTTGATGAGATCAACTCTTTTTTTTTTTTTTAATATACTCCTTCTAACTACCCTAGGAATGAGGAAGTTCTTAGGCGTTACAATTATTATCTTCCCATGTAAGAATATAAACAGTTTAACCTTTTTGAATCCCTTATGATTTCTCTTTCACATTTAGCTTTTTATGCTACTCTTGAGTCTTGTATTTGAAAGTCAAATTTTCTATTCAGCTCCAGTCTTTTCATCAGGAATGCTTGAAAGACTTCTATTTCATTGAATATCCATTTCCCCCTGAAGGATTATACTCAGCTTTTATGAGTAGGTGATTCTTGGTTGTAATCCTAGCTCCACTGCCCTCTAGAATATCATATTCCAAGCCCTCTGATCCTTTAATGTTGTGGGGACCAATTTTTAATTGGGGAGTGCTAGCTAAGCAGCTCGCCGCAATATTGGGGCAAGGAAGGAGACCGGCAGCCTCCCTCAAAACAGAACAAGATTTATTTTAACAAGAATGAACTTTAAAAAAGAAACAACACAAACAGGATCAGTAGGATCAAGGGAAAGGAAATAAAATGGGGAAAGGGAAATTATAATACCTGAAAAAATACCACTGCCCAGGAATCAGCTGAAAATATGCAGCAGAACGCCTGTCACTTTCCAGCTTCCACCTTGAATGCCCAATTCTCCTCCCCCCAAACCTAGAAACACCCCACAGAGCCTCAGCCAATGGGATGGCTGCTCTGACAGTCGCATGACTGCCCTCACTAGGCTTCCAGTCATTATAATTTTGCCAGGCCCATGTAGGCGTTGGCCGAATGGTGATGACTTGAGGTGCCAGAGCCCTGGCAGCAGCTACAACCAATGGGTGGAGCACTGTGCGGTTTGTGGAGCCCAAGGCCAGTGTGTGTTGAGGCATAAAAACCTCAAATAACAATTAATTCTTTACAATGTGGAAGCTTCAAAATCTTGTGCTAGCCTGACTATGGCTTCACAATATTTGAACAGTTTCTTTCTGGTTGCTTGCAATATTTTCTTCTTGACCTGGAAACTCTGGAATTTGGCTATAATATTCCTGGAAGTTTTCAACTTTTTAAAAAGGCTGCATAGGCAGCTAGGTGGCACAGTAGATAGAGCACCGGCCCTGGAGTCAGGATGACCTGAGTTCAAATCTAGCCTCAGACACTTGACACTTACTAGCTGTGTGACCCTGAGCAAGTCACTTAACCTCAATTACCTCACCAAAAAAAAAGGCTTCATACATGTAAAAATATTTTTTGAACCAATTTTTTGTAGTAGGAAAAAACTGAATGCAAAGTAGGTGTTCATTGATTGGGGACTACTAATATTAATGTAATAAAATATTAACTGTATTTTGAAAAATAATATATATGAGGAATATAGAAAAACTTGGAAAGGCATCTATTAACTTATGCAAAGTGAAGCATGGCTAAGTACCAATTAGCATAAGCAGTGAACCTCCTGATGTGATCATATGTATTCATTATTGACATTTTAAATTTAAATTATAATTATATAAAATATTGTAATTGTATTCTCTAAAGGAAATATAGAGTACAAATTCAAATAATATAACTATTTCAAGGGGATTTATTATTTGCATTAATTAGTGCCTAGCTATAACACAACATAAACCAGAACAATGTAAATTGAAAGAACACCAACAACACAATCAAAACTGTAAACTATGAAATCATATCAACTAAGATCGGTATCAAAGAAAAGATATGAAAAGTGATTTCCCCCTTCTTTGTAGAAGTAGGACACTATAGGTGATCATTGCATAAGTCAGACTTTTTTGATGTGTTGATTAGTTTTGCTGGACCTTTCTTGACCTCTTTTTTTATTCTTTATTATAAGTATAAACTGGGATTATATGGGCATGCCCAATTAGGCTAAGGTGGTTGGTTTTCTTGGGACTAGGAGACAGGGAACACTGGGAAATGTAAGTGGTATGAAAAGTGTAAATAAAAATTTAAATTAAAAAGTTCTTTCCATCATGGTAGAACCTGGTTTGTAAAGAGAGGAGTCAGCCTCTTTTTTTCCCCTTCAAATTCTCTTGCTCTTTACACTCCACCCTAGAACCCTACAAAGAATAACTTAAAGTTTAGGTTTGGCTTATGACAAGAATTTCTCCAAAAAGGAATGGAGGGAGTAGAAAGATTCTCCATTTATAATGTAAATCAGTCATAGGACAACTATGTATTTCCTCCACACAAAAGAAATGCTAAAACCTCAAAAGATTCCCAAGCATCTATTGACCGCTTCCTTCCTCTCATTCCCCCTCCAAAAAACAATAAACAAACACACACACACATATATATGAAAATATGAAGCATTTTGTTGTACTGCAGAATCACTTTTTTTACTTTGCCAAGACATGTACAATTCAGACAATTCCCTCTAAGACAGTGTCTTTTGGTCATTCTAGACCAGGGATTAGGCTCATCTTCCTGACAAGAAATCATCTTCTTCAAGAAGTGCTATAGTAACTTCCTGTAATTCTCCCAAGGTACATCCAACACCAATTGAAGACTCAGGAGCTCCCAACTCTTAAATTCACAAAGTTGCCCCTGAGATTGGAAACATCCATTTTAGGATTGCTACTTAGCCCCTTATACATAGGAAAGAAACAAGGCAGAAGAGGAAGCCTTTTAGGCTCACCTGGGCAGGTACAGTTCTTTTCGTAGGCTATGCCAATAGTAGGACTCATCCTCCTACTAGTGATCATCTTCTCTAAGAAATAGTGTAACTGGTTGGTGAGGCTAATTTGTTGTTTTCCAACATTGTTTTAATTTCTTCCACTAGGTTTCTATATTTGGAAAGGTTTCCATTCCATATAGTTTGGATAAATATGGTTCTCAATTTTTCAGATCAATATTATATCTGGAGACTGGGTAATAGTAAAGTCTATGCTGATGCTTTGGTTATATACAATTGCTTTGTTGAATTCTCAAGAATACTTTTTGGTTTTAAAATGTGTAGTATGGGGCAGCTAGGTGGCGCAGTGGTTAAAGCACCAGCCCTGGATTCAGGAGTATCTGAGTTCAAATCCAGCCTCAGACACTTAACATTTACTAGCTGTGTGACCCTGGGCAAGTCACTTAACCCCAATTGCCTCACTAAAAAAACAAACAAACAAAACCAAAAACAACAAAAAATAAAACAACAACAATAAAATGTGCAGTATGGGGATTTTTCATCTGTTAGTTTATAATGTATAGTAAACTTCTGCTATATCAGTCTAGTTAACTGTGTATTTCTAGATATTTGTTAGATGCTTAAATTTTCCAGGGGCAGCTAAGTGGTGCAGTGGATAGAGCACTGGGCTGGGAATTAGGAAGACTCATCTTTTTTAATTCAAATATAGCCTGAGCCTCTTACTAGCTATGTGACCCTGAGTAAGTCCCTTATCCCTGTTTGTCTCAGTTTTCTCACCTGTAAAATGAGCTGGAAAGGAAAGTGGCAAACCACTAGAGAATCTTTAGACACTACTGAAATGACTGAACTGAACAAAATTTTTACAGCCTTCAGTAATGTGTAACTTTCTACACTTCATTACATACTTTTCATCAATAAGTTTAGGATCCTTAAGGATAATCTTCCTGTAATTTTTGGTGGCAAGGAATTTATCCTGAATGCTATCATAAATCCTTCCTTTTCTAGAAACAAACCTAAATTACTTGAACAGTTTTCTGACACTTCTTTGTTGACATTATCAAGTTCATATAGAGGTTACTCGTATCTTTTAATTCGATGTCATCCATGTCTTTTAGTCCTAGTTTTGGATATTAGCAGTTTTGTAGGTTCCATCTGGAGAGAAATCAAGTTTGATTATGTTTGACAAATCCAGTGGTATACACCTGCTGTCAGCCTTTACTATTGCTTTAAAAACTGGAGTTTGTTTGTTCTAGAAGTATTTCTGTCAAATTTTAACTGGTTTATTATATCTTCTGAGAACATCTATCAATCTTCTTCCTCCTTTTTGGCAGGGAATTATTAATCTTCATATTTATTTTAGAGTAATGATTTTATGTTTTGTTAACATTGTCTAGGTTTTTCTTGGGATATTTTCTAAATATATTGTAATTTCTCTTACCATGCCAAAACTATGTATTAAAACTCCCATAGTGTATGCGTTGAATACTCTAAATATGTTCTTCCTATTAGACTTTGACTGAAGGATGCCAGTCAGACTCTAAACATATTCAACCTTAGCTTTCTCCTTAACACCCCAGTGCTTGATGCATCTTATCTGGAGAAAACCAAGGAATTTGTTATGACCTTTTGTCATTGGGGCAATTTGACCTCCAAATTCAAGCTCAAAGATCCATTCTTCATTGTAGCAATTAATAATTTTGTACTTATCAAATCAAAAAAGTATTTTGCTATCACTGGAGAATATTTCCACAAAATAAAGTAGCTATTTAATATGCTTTTCAGTTGGGTAAACTGGATGTTATTTATGTACCTTGAATAATTAATAGAATAGTTGTTTTGTATGAAAGTTACAATTGAAAGTCACACTTTAGGAGCCATGATAATGAAAATAGTGCAAGAAGGACTCTAACTGATTTAAGCTGGATTCCTGAGACAGGCAGCAAATGTACAGGAGAGCTGGCCTCAGAGGCAGGAAAATTCAGTTCTAGTTCTGTCTATGGCACATATAGCTGCCTGATCTGTCAACCACTTGGTGCTCCAGGCATTTCTTTTTTTCTTTCTTTTTTTTTTTTAGTGAGGCAATTGGGGTTAAGTGACTTGCCCAGGGTCACACAGCTAGTAAGTGTTAAGTGTCTGAGGCCAGATTTGAACTCAGGTACTCCTGATTCTAGGGCCGGTGCTCTATCCACCGCGCCACCTAGCTGCCCCTCCAGGCATTTCTAAAACTGTAAATTTCAGAGAAGATTGTTTCCTCATCTGGGAACTTCCCCTACCAGTGAAGCTACAAGTCTAGTCTCTATCCTTTGTATCCATCATGACATTATTATGTTGGTGACTTGTTTTATCTGGAAAACCATGTTTCTTGTGGGAATCAAACATAGTACTCTAATGTTTTTGTGAACTTGGATCTCATATATTTGTAGTATATGCCTCAGCTAAGAATTTGAGTGTGAGTCAAATGTTGCAACTCTTGTGGATGGCTTGTTTAGTAATTATTGAATTGATAATGAATTGGTCTTTAAACTGCTGGGACTTTTTGCTATGCCCTTGTATTCTTTAGTCAACTGTTTTCGTTATGTTTATATATATTTCAAAGTGATGCATGGATTGAATGCTTTATGTAACATGTAATAGGTGACCTATATTTTAAGGGGTCATAGTTATTCTCATCTTTTGCTAATAAATATTTGATTCCTGTTAAGAATGATGGGTCAGGAGTATTCCCAGATAATGCTACCTTTCCTTCTCTTTCCCTTAATATGACAAAAATTCCACCAAGACTTGGTTTTCAGTTCCTAAAATGCTTTTTGTACTCTCTGTAAAATATTTGGGGTGAATGCATTCCTTTATTATGCTTATAGCAGCTACCAGAATTTTTGAATATACTTTTTTTGGGTATAGTTGGTCTATTAGTTGGATTTGTGCTACCATTCTCATATGTATTTGTTTTTTAGCACTACTCTAAGTACACCTACATCTTACTCAAAATTATCTGAGATAATGGCAAGGTTTTTGCTTTCCATTCCATTTTTAGGTAGTACTTTTGAAATTTGTAATTAAGTATAGATTGGTAGTGCCTTTGGATTTTCCCTCTTTGGATTTAACTCTTCATTTTTTTGCTCCCATTTGTTATATTCTGGGTTTAGGAATGAAGTTATTTCATACAACTGTCCTGTATTGACATGAAATACATTTCTGTATAAATTGGAGCTTTCATCTTTCCAGCATAAAGGCCACACTCAGAAACAAGAACTGAGAAGCTATTTTTTCTCTTTTCATTTATTTTCATCTCATCCAGCCCTGTGGTGTATAATAATTGAGGAAACAATCTGAGCTATATGACATTAGAAAAATAGACATAATAAATGGGTCCTTGAATGAAGAGTGAGACATATTTTATGTATTAAAAACAATTAATCAAATAAGACCAATTTGTTAAAAGAAAACCTTTAACTAGAACACAAAATTAGGTAATCTGATTTCTAATTGGAGGAAAGATTAGAGACTTTACAAGTTGGGAGGGGGAGAGTATAGAGGTGAAATTCTCTGAAATCAGAAAAAGGTGTCTCACTCCTTCCAAGTGTCTGTAAACAATGGAAACAATAACTGACCAGCATGGGGCCAGTTTTTAGATAAGACATAGGGGTTGCTTGAGATGTATAATTGTGAGAAAACTCCTTGCATCAATCTTCGGATCTGACTGGATTTCTGGTCAGCATAACCTAGGTTTTTAGTTAAGGATCTTTATACAGATAAAGGTGGTCCAGCTTCCTAGTCACACAGGGATAGGTTAAAACAATGCAATAAAGTTTTCTCACAATTCCCATAATTGAATAATGTTTTCTCACAAGATAGAATTGAATAGAAATGGAACTGATCTAGCTCCAGAATTGAGTCACAAGATGGAGTCAGTGTGGTTCACTCAATTTCCATAGCCCACAGGGTTCTAACCCTTCTTTGATCTTTCTTTTCCTTTGCAAGTAGATAAGCACCCAAAACAACAACAACCAAAAAAACCCCATAACCTTCTCACCACCAAATCCTACCTAACCCTCTATGTTGTCCTTAGCTTCCCTTACCAGCCTTAGTTCATTCTGAGCTTTAGCATTTCTGACACTATTGTTACATGACTGTACCATACTCACATTTCTCTTTTCTTACATTGTCTTATTTCCTCTTATCCGTATGCTTCTTTTAAAAATATAATTTAGTTGGTGAGTTTCTTGAGCATCCACATTGGTTTCTTCAAAGAAATCCCATTTATTTCCCTCCTCATTGGAATGCTTTCCCTTTGCATCTTTACAATTTCATTCTTCAGCATTTCCAATCCTTCCAGGATCATCCTCCCCTGAAATGTTGTAGTCCATGGGATCCTATCTATCTTTCAGATAAACCCTTTGAAATTGTTTTACCAAAATCTGTGGTGTACATCAGACTGTGCCTTTATTTCCTCTCCTTTACCACAATCACTAGATTGGAGAGCATACTTCTCCCCAAGTTTCTCATCCTTTTCCACCATAGCATTCCTCTATTAGAATGTGAGCTCCTTGAGAGGAAGGACGGGTTTTTTTGTTTTTCTTTTTACCCCCAGCACTCAACACAGTGCCTGACATATAGTAAATGTTTAATAATAAATGCTTCCTGACTTAGCTTAATTTGACAAGCAACTCGCTTTTCATAGTTATAGAGAGTCACATCTAGAATAGATTTTTCCCTTTGTTGGTTCTTCTACCTTTGCAAATTATCGCCAAGGCAAGTCATGAAGCTAATAGCTACTTCATTGTGGGTAGAGAGAGCTCCAGCAGAAGTATAGGTAACCAAATTCCTACAGTAGCCGTTGGATTTATATGCACTTGGAACATCTGATCCCAGGTTGTTTTCTTGTGTCAACAAATGTGTGTCTCCTTGAATGTTCAATAAAAAATCTCTCCTATAGGAATAGTTTATATTGTATAGAGATAAATTCCAATACTTTCTTTCTGACAGTTGCAATCTCACTGCTAGTGTTGAAGTAAGTAAAATTGGTATATTTGAAAGTCCATCAATGTTTTAATACATGGACAATATTGTGAAATACTTATACCTCACTGTGAAAATAGTTCACATAAACAGTAGTTTTAAAAACAACCACAGTTTGATGCTGTAAGAGAGGGAAGGGGAGTTAAGAATGCCATTCAATTCTCCATTAGGGAATGGATAAAGTAAGTGATGGGGAGGAAAACAGTTAAAAGTATGCCCAATTCACCTTCCCCATCCTCAAGGAAAGCACAATGGAATAAGTCAACATAAGGCAGCCTCACCAGAGCTCCACTTCTCAGTTTGAATGTCCCTTGCCAGTTTTGAAGATTCTGTCCTTCTACTTCTCAGTGACTGCTACTGCCCCCGAGGAGTGGTGTTGACTGATGATGCTCAGCTCAACTTTCCATGAAAGCATTTAGCATATTGACTACAGCTAGGGTTGTTCTCTGGTTCTAACCTCTTTAATTATATATAAGTCCTTTAGGTCAGTGGTTCCAATGGGTTCGGGATGGTGGTTCAAGAAACTTGAACTAAAAATTTTTTAAGGTCTACTTAAGCAGTAAATAATTGCTCATTTGTGTTACAGATATCTTTTTCCTCTGCCACAACAAGCATGTACATATTTGCAGCAATATAGCTTTAGTTTTGTAATGATCTGAAACCACCATTATCATGTGTACAAGAATTGGGGTGTTCATGTACTTCAGCAATCACATTAAAGTGACTCTAAGTGCAATGTATTCTCACAGTTTCTCAACCTATAGTCAAACTGTTTCCAAACAGTCACAAGGATTTGAGTACAAACACATCCTTGACAGATAGTCAGAAGCATGGACACATATTCATTTGCATTCTGTACTCTTCACCAGAGTAACTCCTCCATTCTTCTCTGTTACCTGGCAATCATACTTCATCAATCAGGTTCATCAACATATATCATCATTCATATAATATCATGAAGATGTTATGAATGTTTGTACTTTTATAGCACAGATGTCAAGCTGCTTGAAAACCATGATCTTGGAAAATTACAAGTCATTTTGAAACCATCATGGACCATAATTAGTGTTCTGCAGAAACAAACTTTATATTGCTTATTATGGTAGTATTAGCTGTTTCTGATTTAAATTTATCCTCTACTTATATTCCAATTCTCTGTTGAATTTTCAAATGAACTTATGGGCAACATTACTTAGTAGTTCAAAAGTGTTTCTGTGGAAGTCTAGCAGGTATATCAGTAGTAGAAGCAATCTCTTCATGTCTGAAGAGATTCTTTCCTTAGAAAGGTTACTTTATATATAGTTATTGTTTTAAAATGAAGCGATATATGGAAACTTTAAATACATTTATCATTTAATACAACACTTGTCATTGGTCAATTGAAAAGTAGAGATTTCATATTATAACTAACTGTTCATTCTCATCAATTGGCTAAAATTGGTTAAAATTTTAAAAAAGAAATACTTTCCAGCTCTTGGCAAGAGAGGTTACAAATTTCTCTTAACATTTTCTACCACTTATTTGTGTAAGTGAGAATTTTCTCCTTATTTTTATTTTAAATAAAAATACAAAATTAAGCTTGATGTGGAACCAAATTGAAGAACCTAATTTTTAACCTGGCTACACTACTTTGAGATTTCTGTCCCATGCCTCTGGAAGCTCATTATTAGGATAATCTTAGGATTCTATATGATCTCATCAGCTTTGGGACTCCACCTTATCACTACTAGGCAGAGACCTGTCTGATTGGAGGGTGGGGCCCTGAACTCCAAACCTTCATTTAAATAGAGAGAGCTTAGCTCTGATATCTCCTCATTTCTTTCTGAACAGCACTACTCTGGGACTTTTCTGATCTCTCCACCCTGTCTCCAAGCTGGGTACCTTTTCCCATGTTAGTTTCTAGCCTCCCTTTGTGCTTTATCTTCCCCTATTAGATTATAAACTCCTAGAAGGAAGAGACTATCTTTCCCCATCATATTTGCATACCCAGTGCTTACCACAGTTCTTGGCACATTTTTTGTTGTTCTTGTTGTTCATCTGCTTGGATGAGAGACAAAAACAAAACAATTCTTTATTTTAACCTAAATAAATTCTCTTCCAGTCTCAAACAATTGGGGGTGACTGGGTTTTCCAAATTACTAGAGGTGTTGATTTATAGTCTACCTATACCTGGACATTTCTATAAATAGTTCAAATTAGAAACTGAATATTATTAAGCTCAAAAAATAGTATTTGTATAGGAAAAAGATAGGATGAAGTAGTCTTTGTGGCTTTTACCTGTAAAATTGAAATGGAACCAACTTGTTCTGGGAACTTAATGCATCTCCACATATAGGGAAGGGTCTCTGCCCAGCCCACAGTGAGCTCAGACAACTTTTAAGACTCTTGCATCAGTTCTTTTCTGCACATGAGGTGATTAGTTTGTAGAACTCATAAAGACCAAGTCATGAACATTGAGAAATAGGGAAGTCTTTGTGTTTAAACCCCTCCTTCCTCTGTAGCATGATCACTCCCTGATTTGGCAGCACCCACTTTAATTTGTTTTTGAGTAATGGCACAAGGGATCTTATCTTGAGGACTGGAGAAGTTGGCAAGGGGAGAGAGTGAAAAAAGAATAAACTGGAGGATAAAGGAATAACCCCATCTAAATAAAGGTGAAAGGACATTTCTAGGAAATAGATATTTCTAATCTGGTGAAATTTTATGACATTGATAATGAAATTAAGAATTGTAAGGGAACAGAATGTCATCTAGTCTAACCCCCTTATTTTACAGATAAGGAAACTGAGGCCCAGGAAGTTTAAATGACTTGCTTAAAGTCCTTTAAGTAAATACCAGATTCTTACATCTTCTTACACCAAACCCCCAAATTTTTCCATTGTTTCACTCTATATCCCAATGTTCACACCTAAAGGGGGCTCCAGAGCCAATACTACACCTTTAGTACAAGCTACACTAAAACATGGCATTACAATAAGACCTGTATGTACACATCTGATGTACTATAGTCAGTAAATTTTGTTTTGCTGAAAATTAAGCAGAAAATATTTTTACTTCAGTCCTTCTCGTTGAAACTATTTCTGTGACCCTTGTATTCCAATTCCCTTATCCACAAAGATTTCTCCTCTCAGTGATGGCTGGTGGGGGAAGGCAAAGGCTGTACTGGTGGTCTGGAGGTAGTGTTGCTATTCTCAGGGCTCTTGTACTCCTGTTTCCCCCAGGGAAGTAGTGATCAAAGTGGTGGGAATGGTTTGACTCATCTGGCATGTGCTATCTTCTCCTCTTCCTTTCTAATGGTGCCTTGCTACTTCAGGTGCCTGCTCCTTTGGTGGATGCTAAAAGTAGTGTAGTCTGTTGTTGTTTGTCCTTCACTTTCAAAGAGGACCATGACACTGGGGTGATGTCATAACTTGAACTAAATTGGATTTAAGTGAGGGAGGGTTGTACAAGGTCACCAACTTCACTCTCTCCTCCAGAGCCATCTGGGTCTAGTGGCAAGACATATCAGGACAACTGGAGATGGTCCCAGATGTTTAAGGCAATTAGGGTTAAGTGACTTTCCCAGTGTCACACAGCTAGTAAGTGTCAGAGATGAGATTTGAACTCAGGTCCCCCCAACTTCAGGGTCAGTGTTCTACTCAATGTGCAACCTAGCTGCCCCCCAGGAGTATAGTCTAGATGGTGGATAGAGAACAAAACATATATTCTTAGTTTATCTTTGTTTTTTCCTCACATTTATTTACATACTAAGCCAGCAAGGATAAAGTAAATATCTAACCCTATATTAGATAATTATCTGTAATAGACAATTTTTATCTCTACCTGGACATAAGGGTATAAAGGACTTAGTTTTATCCTGGACACACTCTGCCTGGCTTTTGTTTGACTAAAGAGCTGTTAGCTACTTTTATCAGGGAGTTCTAGACACTATAGCAGATTGTAGCTGAGATGGCCATTGGATGATCCAGTAAACAGGAGCCTCGATGCTGTAGCAATGCCCATCATAGACTGTACCCCAGGAGACACTAGCTACTATAAGACTAAGCAGAACCATACTCAACTGAGATCATGTACCCCCAAATCACTATGACAACCATGAAGATAAATGAGCAATGTATGAATGGAAACACCATACCTAGTGGGGGAGCAGACCCAGTGAGACCTCATGGAAAGATAGCAATAATATTTCAGTGTCAGAGGTCTGAATTGCCCCTCTTTGCGTGTACCACTTCTGTTCCCTTCTCATGCACAATCTTTTTCTGTGATCATTCTTTTCCCTGATGGAATGTATATTTGTTTTGTTTTGTTTTGTTTTTGTGGGGCTTTTTTGGTGAGGCAATAGGGGTTAAGTGACTTGCCCGGGGTCACACAGCTAGTAAGTATTAAGTGTCTGAGGTCAGATTTGAACTCAGGTCCTCCTGAATCCAGGGCTGGTGCTTTATCCACTGCGCCACCTAGCTGCCCCTGGAATGTATATTTGTAATGAGAATGTGCTCTAAACTTAGGGGGAAAGGAATATTCTAGTGTGATTCTTCTTAATATTCTATTACATTAAATGACTTTGAACTTTCTCTAGCTAACTAGAGAAAAAATAAACCCAAAGATGAAGGCTTGTGAATGATAGGTTTTTAAATTTGTTTTTTGTGTTGTTTTATTTTAGCAGATCTTGACCCACAGAGTTAAGATACCTAAATCTTGAATAATTAATTTGGGGCCCCAAATGTAAGAAGGGATGTGGCATTATCTATTTTCTATGACCAAGATTGCTCATTTTAATTATTCATGGCAATTATTGTTATGTTATAATCATTATATTTCTAATAATAATTACTGTTAGAGTTCATTGAAATTATTGCAATTTTTGTGTATGTTTTTATATCATTGTTTTATGTATATTTAGCTTGTAAGCCCCATGGGAGTAAGTACAGTTTCTTTGTAGTTTCCTGAATATTGTCCTCAATACATAATAGATATTTCATAACTGAAGAATTAATAGTCCCATCCCTCAATGCACAAATAAGGAAACTGAGGCTGGAGAAGTTGAGTGCATTGCCCAACTTCAAACAGGCAGTAAGGGAGCATGTCTAATCACTGTCTAAACACAAAGTAAACAAAAAAGTACATGCTTTTGACTCAGAGTTTTAAATTCACCATTAACTGAATGTGAGTTTGTTTCATAATACACAGTAACATTTGCTAAATGTGGAACATTTTAAAGGACCCCTTTTGTGGCCAAAGAGCCCTATCTATTGGAAGTGGTGGTCCCATGGCTCTCAATGGGAATGAAGCGAGTAAAAGATCATTGTTGGACTGGGCATCAGAATACTTCACTTAAAATCTTGGCTCTGCCTTTGCTGCCTGTATGACTTTGGACCACCCATTTATCTTTTCTGGTCCTTAGTTTCCTCACGTATAGAATTATGGGATTGGACTAGATGACCTCTAAGGACCCTTCCAGGTATATGTCTACATATTCCAGCCATTTAACAAAATAAAATAAAACAAAAAGCCAGAATTTCTCTGTCCCTCACCTTTCATTACTATCTTCCTATTTCCCAATTTAGATTTGGACTTCTTTCATTGAGTTCTCCAAAAGGGAAAGAATTAAACTTCTCTTAAAAGAATTGATTGGAGCTGCTAGGTGGTGCAGTGGATAGAGCACCAGCCCTGGAGTCAGGAGGATCTGAGTTCAAATCCGACCTCAGACACTTGATACTTACTAGCTGTTCGACCCTGGGCAAGCCACTTAAAATTGCCTCACACACACACACACACATACACACACACACACACAAATTTTAAAAAATTAAAATACAAAGAATTCATCCATCCAAGTTTTCCCAACAATGGAGGCTCATTTGCATATCTCTGAAAAAACCCACTAATTTCATGAATAGATCCATGTTCACTTGCTTCTTTGAAGAGATATTTGTTACTGAGATGTCCAAAGGTTTTGTTTAGATGAAATTCAAAACACCTACTTCATAACAGAAAATTGATCTTCAAAAAAGAGAAGTAATATACACAGCCTCTGGAATCACAAAGTTTAACTGTAATATCTTTTTAGTTGCTAACTTGTATTTCTTCCCATGTCCTTTATTGCTTAAAAAAATCCCAACAACCATATTTAAATTTAGCCAACATTCCTTAAGTTTTCCTGAACTGAAAGCTTTGAAAAAAAAAATTTGAGCCCCTGCTAAAAGATATGGAAGAAGTATAGGATGACAAGCAGAATTTTGACTCCATTACCTTTTTGGAAACAGCTTAATTCAAACAGCTTCTTAGCTTTAGCAAGCAATAGTATGATGGCACCATCAAAAGGTCCTTCAGTGTCAGAGGAAGGAATTGCCTCCCCAACTTCACCCTCCAAAAGCATGTGCTCTGGCCATATATGTGCCCTTAATGTTTGTCCCTCATGCTTGATCCCTATACATGTGTGTGTATTTGTGGAAGGGTGTACCCTAGATTTATGGTGGGAAGAGGGTATAGAATGTTCTATTAAAATTTTCTTAATATACTATTTCATTAAATGATTTACAATTTATTTTATTTTCTAGCTGATTAGAATAAAAAGAAACTTTGTTTGATGGGCCCCTAGATATTGCACTATCATGTAGTATTGGGAATACAGAAACACTTTTATGTTGTAAAGACATAGTGACATGTTTGAACATTTCCACATAAGGAGAAAACAATGAAGTCTGATGCCCTCATGTTGTTGTCATCAGATATTAATTAACATGGGAAACAAGGCTTGTCCTTCAAAAAGAGTATAAAAAGCTCAACAAAGAATTCCCATGACATATTTGGTCATATTTGGGACAGACTGGGGACAGACTGAACTATCTTTCCTCCAGGGAAGTTGCTTAGATTCCCCTTTGAATGAATTTTCAAAAGTTTATATGGTAAACATTTAAGGTGTTACTGTAATTCCATAATTGGCACCCAGGATACCATTATCATTCCACAGCTAGGGAAGTAAGTGTACCTTTAAATATGATCCCAGTGGATACAAGTGTAGCACCCCCTCATAACTACCCTACTCTCACTTTCACTGGTTAGGAAGGTTCCCAGAAAGTGTCAGTGCTCTGCTTCTCTGACTACTCACTTCCTCAGAGTTCTAGGGATAACTCAGAGGGACTGAAGTTTTTAATAATTTCACTCACAAGCCCCTACTGTTATATGCTTGCCATTATTAGCCAATGCACTCAATCAGTTTTTACTTTTCCAATTTTTTTTTTTGGTGGTGAGACAATTGGGGTTAAGTGACTTGCCCAGGGTTACATAGCTAGTAAGTGTCTGAGGCCAGATTTGAACTCAGGTCCTCCTGATTCCAAGGCAGGTACTCTGTCCACTGTGCCACCTAGCTGCCCTTCAATCAGGTTTTTGGGGTTTTTTTGCGGGGCAATGGGGGTTAAGTGACTTGCCCAGGGTCACACAACTAGTAAGTGTCAAGTGTCTGAGGCTGGATTTGAACTCAGGAACTCCTAAATCCGGGGCCGGTGCTCTGTCCACTGTGCCACTTAGCTGTCCCTCAATCAGTTTTTAATAAAGGTATTTAGTAAGGGGGTAGATAGAGAGAATCATTCTCCAAACTGGGAGTATACTTTCTTCTTATACATATAAAGTCCTTAAAGTGAGAGAGTTCACAAATAAGATACAGAGGTAATGAGGCACAGGAGTAGTAAACATGTATGGTCAAAGAATAAACATACATCTCCTGGTTAATGGAAGTACTTTTTTGTGCCTGTGGCCCACAATCTTTTCTGGTTTTGAGTCTCACACTCCTTGAAGCTACTTCCTTCAGGTGCATATATTCCCACATTTGTCTATATCTGTGTTGGTCACTAGTTTGCTCCTCTCTGCTCCTAGCTGGTTGCATTGCCTTCTAATCTATCTAATAAGTGGTCTTTTTTTGGGGGGGGAGCAGTCCCTCTGGATTTACTCCCCCCTCCCCATCTCAACCCATCCTTTGCTACTTTCTGATACAGGAGGTGACTCCTAAAGTTGTCCTTGAGTCTGTTTTCTACCACTTGACTGTTTCACTGCTGAACTGGACCAGTATTGACATTTCTCTCTATCTTAAAGCTTCCAGAGACATGGTTGGTTGGTTTGGTTAGCCAATCATGCCATTCCTTTCTTGATCTAATTAAAGAGGAGCTCACATATGACAAAGGGGTCACATTTGTGTGTAAATCATATTTACATGCAAACCCCCCCCAACAGCCCTAATCTAGTTTGTTGACTTGAGATGGGAATGTTGAATCACTTCTCTTATACGGAATAATAACATAAAAGGTATCTGAGAGAAACTCAAAGGAGATAGCTGATGTCATATGACCATAAAGAAAAAACAGGAGAGTAGGACAAAAAAATAACAGAATTGAAACGAAAAGTATCTTAAAGCTTAAAAAACCCCACTATTTCCATTCACATTATTTTACAGATGAGGAAAGCAAGATCTTGTTAAACATATTATCCAGTGTTCTTTCCACTATAATCTTTTAAAAGATCTTAGATTTTAGTAAGAAAAATGCATCCAGTCTCCTTCAAATAGTCAATAAGATAAAACAACATGAGAAAATGCTGAAGATTTCATGGTGAAGAATGTAAAGCAAGAGACCACCATCAGGAAATGTTTTAGATGCTATATAAACAGCCACAGATTGATGAAGGGGGACATTTCAGGTGGGGGAGCCCAATCTCACCAAAGGCCACCCATAGGAGGTGGCCAGAGTATATGATGAGAGAGTAAAGAGAAATTATCTTATCTTTTTCTAAGAATTGTCATAGAAAAGAAAACTAGTAGAATAAGCCTTTGTGAGTGAAAGGAAAAAAATACGGGGCTCAAATATGCCACCCTCTTCTTGTCTGAATTTCAAAATAATATGAAGTCAAAAGATTACTGAATTTCTGGGATCACAGACACTTTGGATGACCTCCCATTTGGAAAACCTCAGGAGGATAGAGAATCCTGGGCTTAAAACTATTTATAAGTATTCAGGAAACTTCAGTTTGTTTTGGGGTTTTAGTGGCCCTGAGGAAGGAACATTTGCTCAAGTGTGGGGATGTCAGGCAGAGAGGCAAGAGTGAACACAGAGAGAAAGAAGATAGACACATGACAATTATTAGAGGTGAGACCAGGGAGAGCTGTCAGTTGAAGAAGATGGTGAGAGTGAATTCCATTCAACAACCACATTCTTCATATTGTTTTTCCCAGAATTTAAATCTTTATCGCTTTCTTTGGAAATCTCTCTCACAGAAGCTGAGGGTATTTGAATGTTTACCTATATTTTTAATTTTAATTGATACTGCTAATAAATTACATGGAAATAAATTACTATTTTTCCTAGGATGGAAAGAGAGGAAACTATTCTATGGCATATTTTCCTAGAGTTTTTCTGGGTTGGGCATGTGAGTCAAATAGTGGGGAAGTTTCTGCAAACTGGGTAAATTCTGAGAGTATTCCAGAACACACCCATTAGACTACTTTTGAACTCAGAGAAAATTAATAAGGAGATGGGCCAGTAGGGGAGAAGGGTGGTTGCTGTGGTTGTCCCTGAATGTACTTGAAAGGCCAAGAATTTTATAATTAGAATAAAAGCAATTTCACCCCTGGGTTGGCTTGGTTATGCATTAAATGCTCACCCTTGCACATGATTGGATCTATGGCTGGAAAATCCTACAAACCCCTTCATCCTTTATCTATCCTGTCCATGTGAAATGGTTTATGTGACCATTATTCAAGACTGCAGAGCTCTTGGTACAGAATAATAATTTTAAGAAGTATCTGTAGGAGCAGCTAGGTGGCACAGTGGATAAGGCACTGGCCTTGGATTCAGGAGGACCTGAGTTCAGGTACTACCTCAGACACTTGACACTAGCTGTGTGACCCTGGGCAAGTTACTTAACCCTCATTGCCCTGCAAAAAAAAAGTATTTGTAGTCCATTAGGCCTTGCAGACTTGGTTTTAAAATATGATGAGTTTTTAAAAAGTTCTAAATTTGGAATCAGAGGATCTGGATTCAAATCCATCCTTTATCATTTACTATCTATATAGAAATGAGGAAAATGCCAACTTTTCTGGGCCTTATTTCTCTCATTAATTGCCCTATAAAAAGAGGTTTCTTTAAGATGATCTTTAAGGTCTCTTCCATTTCCAAATCTATGACCAAATTCTTTTTTTTGTTTTTTCAGGGCAATGAGGGTTAAGTGACTTGCCCAGGTTCACATAGCTAGTAAGTGCCAAGTGTCTGAGGCTGGATTTGAACTCAGGTCCTCCTGAATCCAGGGCTGGTGTTTATCCACTGTGCTACCTAGCTGCTCCCATGACCAAATTCTTAGGAGCTCAGAGCAAAAGACAGTTGAGGACTGAAATATTTCAAAGCATTTGGCCCACGACACTAGGAAATACATTAAAAAGAAATTAATTTATTAGATAGTTCTTGCACTAGGAAGGATGTGTTTGTTAAAATATGTAAAATCAGCATTCTTTACCACTGGCTGTACATCAGTTATTTCTCATCTTAGAGAAAAGAGCAAGTTGTTATTTTCCAGATTGTTTTCCATCAATTTAAGATGGAATCAACTTCATTTGAAGATTGTGGGTTTCTTGTTGTTGTTGTTTTTGCGGGGCAAAGAGGGTTAAGTGACTTGTCCAGGGTCACACAGCCAGTAAATGTCAAGTATCCGAGGCCATATTTGAACTCATGCCCTCCTGAATCCAGGGCCGGTGCTTTATCTACTGTATCAACTAACTGCTCCCTGCTTTTTTTTTTTTAAGATTGGTTTATTAAAGGGAGATATTCTTCCCCCACTGACTTGTATTTTCCAAATTAATAATCTCTTTAGCTTTCAGTGTCTGAAGGAACTAAGTTAAAGTTACTTGAGCAAGTGTCCTGGCTAGAGGAACAACTAGAGACAGCTGACAATAAGGAAGCGAGGGGGGAACCATATGAAGAAATCATGCATGCCAAAAATCAGGTATGTAACAAGAGAACTCATTTACTCTGCCTGACTCAATGCTCAAATAGCCTCATCATTAACAACACCTCTACCCTATTAGCTAGAAGAAAAAGGATATTTCTGCTAATTTATTTCTTTCTGGGGGCACAAATTAGAATTTATGACCATGATTGAAAGATTAACAAATAAATGTTTAATTTCCTTTTAAGTCATCTTATTCTCTGTTGAAAAATCACATTAAAATCCAAGTTATTTTAAAAAATAACTCATCTGTCCTCTCAGCCAGTATTAATTAAATTCTTTGCATTCTATAACTGTCATGAATGGGACATCATTTTTGGGAGTACGCAAGGTTGAAAACTTCTTTTCATGTAATAAAACCCCTAAAAATTGGAGTTAAGGCATGCATTTGAAAAATGAGTTCATTTTTGATCTCTCTGTTAATTTATGTGAATGAATCATTCTGTTTTTGTTGAATCAAAGAGTTCATTTCTGGATTTCTGGATTTCGTTATCTATAAAAGCCAGAAGCAATTGTATTATATTAGGCCCTATATTTTCTAGATTGTTTTTTTTTTAAATGATCATGCCAGAGTGGTGGTGATGATGATGGTGATGGTGGTGGCAGTGATGATGATGAAAGAGTGCTAATAGTAGGGATGGTGCAGGAGACAGGTTCTTATAATGATAGTTTCTTAAAATGATGGTTCACATGATAGTATTTTTAGCACAGATAATTTTATCATTCACAAGTTCACAGGATCAGTACTTTTTTCTTAGCCAACATGTGATGTTATGTATACTGATCTGATAACAACTGACGTGCACCAACAAACTTGTCAAAAGTGGGTGTACTAGCAGATATTTAACAAATGGTTCTCAGAAAAAAAATATACATGACACACATTTAACATACATTGTTAATGTTTTCTCCATAACTTTCTCAAGTCTAAAAATCAACATAACGATAAATCAGGTCAATTTTTGATAGCATTTTCTGATTTCTGAGGTGTAAATATTCACACTGAAAATTTAACAATAGCCTTCAGATTTGAGCTGGTTCTAGCACATCCTTGGTATAAAGATTTATATTTTTAATTTTAAAAGAAGACCAGAAACAAGGAGGATTGTGTGTTTCATTAAATTTTGACACATAGTTTCCTTCCTTTGACTTTATTCCAAAATATTCCTTACTCTCTTTTCCTAATTATATTCAGCAATGAGTAAGGATATCAGTAACCAATTTTAACTCAGTGATAAAATGATGATGTGTGGTAAGTTCATTGCATGTTTGAAATTGAGTTTGCCTTTTCATTCTGATACTGCATAGTTAACTATTAAGAGAAATAAAATAAGCCTTCTTCCTCTTTGTTTTCCTCAGGTCCTTTTTAAAAATAAAAATAAAATCATAGCATAAAATGTATTATTTTAGAAATTTTCAATTGCTATCTAATTTTTACTTTAGAAAGAATAATCAGGCTTTTTTATTTTTTAAGGAGAAATAATCATGCTTTTTTGCCTGTCAAATGAACTTTCCTTCCTTCCTTCCTTCCTACCTTCCTTTCACAATGAAGTGAGAAAGTTAAGCTATTAAAAAAATTTTCTCCCCTCTTCAGTGCATAGAGAAATTACAAGCTGAAGTTAAAGCTTCACAGGAACAACTTGCCGCTCATGTAAGTTTTCCCCTTTTCTTTCTTTCTCCTGCAATTATCTGTTATCGTATTTGTAATATTTGAACCATGTAAATAAAGACATTTTCTTTCTTTTTTTAATGTGGGGCATGGGGGTTAAGTGACTTGCCCAGGGTCACACAGCTACTAAGTGTCAAGTGTCTGAGGCCGGATTTGAACTCAGGTCCTCTCGAATCCAGGGCCAGTGCTTTATCCACTATAGCACCTAGCTGCCCCAAGGCATTTGCTTTTGCTTATCACAGATATTTTTAATTCCTTAAAACATAGGGGCAGCCAGGTGGCGCAGTGGATAGAGCACTGGCCCTGGATTCGGGAGGACCTGAGTTAAAATTTGGCCTCAGACACTTAACACTTACTAGCTGTGTGACCCTGGGCAAGTCACTTAACCCCAATTGCCTCACCAAAAAAACCCCCCCAAAACACTGATAGAAATACTTATGGGGGATGCTCAAAGTGGGCCATAGAACAAAACAGGTTTATACTGCAGCATACTGAATTATAACATTTTGAATTTTAAAAATAGTTATAATAATACACAACTTCAGATAACTACTTTAGAGAATTAGAATTCTAATTTTTCAATCATCATAAAACCCAAGTGACTTTTACAGGAAAACGGGCATCAATGAACTTTTAATAAGTAGCAAGAAACTAAGGGGAAGAAGGCTTAAAGGCTAGAATTAGGGTGGAGTTAAATTGTGGATTGTTTTAAGATCATAGAACTGGACTATTTCTCAAAAGGTCATCTCCATTTTCCTGACTTCAGGCAAATGAATATTTAAACTCTCTGGAATATGGCTGCCTAATCTCTGGTTAATAGAGCAAGGATAACCTCAATAACCTTCCATAGTAGGTTTTAATTAAACCAACTTCCTTTCTTTTGATCTACTTTGGATATGACAAACTTGATGAACATCCCCCCTCCTTTAGGGAATAAAGTTTAAATACTAGCAAGATTAAATATTGGCATCCAATAATCTCGTCAACAATCCCAAAGGACTAATGATGAAGCATACTATCCACCTCCAAAGAAAGAACTGATATTGATTGAACATAGACTGAAGCATGCTATTTTTCACTTTCTTTTTTTCATTTTTTCCTTTCTTCAAGTTTTCTTATACAAAATGACCAATATGGTAGTATTATACGTAATTGCACATGTATAATTTATATCTGATTGCTTACTGCCTCTGGGAGGGGGAACAGGAGGGAGGGAAGGAGGGATAGAATTTAGAACTCAAAACTTTAAATAAAAATGTTTATTTAAAAAAAAAACAAAAGCAATGTTGTGGTAAATTTTTTAAAAATCCATGTAATTATATTACATTTTTTTTTAAATCTAAAAAAAGTTTTAAAAATAATCCTGGGGGGGGGGGTGGCTAGGTGGCACAGTGGATAAAGCACCAGCCCTGGATTCAGGAGTACATGAGTTCAAATCTGGCCTCAGACACTTGACACTTACTAGCTGTGTGACCCTGGGCAAGTCACTTAACTCCCATTGTCCAGCAAAAAAAAAAAAATAATAATAATCTTGGGGTAGCTAGATGGCACAGTGGATAGAGCACTGACCCTGGATTCAGGAGGACCTGAGTTCAAATCTGGTCTCAGACCCTTGACACTTACTAGCTGTGTGACCCTGGGCAAGTCACTTAACCCTAATTGCCTCACCAAAAAAAAAAAAAAATCTCATCAACATTTAAGTTATCCCTTAATTAACTCCAGTGCCTTTAATTTTTCTTCAAGAACCTACTTTGCATATTTTTCATAGTCCTATCTTTATGTCTTCTCTGTTACCAAGATCACTATCTGAGATATGACATTCATATATGAAATGGGGATAAAAATATACACACTACCTATGTTATATGACTGTTGTGAGGATCACATTAAATCATTGTTTTGTAACTAGAATATAAAGTGTTAGATATTAGCATTATTTTAATTATTTTTTTCCTTTCCACTGATACTACATACATGAAGTCTTAACTTGGAAAGGCAGTGTGGTGTAATGAAAAGAACATTGAATTTGGACTTTAAAAGAGCCAGGTTTGAATCCTGGCCATGGTATGTGAGCTTAGGCAAATCATTTATGCTCTCCAGGCTTCAGTTTCCTCAACCTTAAAATGAAGGAATTGGACAAAATTATTGCTAGGGTCTTTTTGTAAGGGGCTAAAATTCTAGCTATGATGTCTAAAATCTAATGAGTGGTTGCCCCAAATTAGAAGCTTTAGCAAGAGTTAGACTTTTTTTTTTTTTAATTTTAGTGAGGCAATTGGGGTTAAGTGACTTGCCAAGGGTCACACAGCTAGTAAGTGTTAAGTGTCTGAGGCCAGATTTGAACTCAGGTACTCCTGACTCCAGGGCCAATGCTCTATCCACTGTGCCACCTAGCTGTCCCTAAGAGTTAGATTTTTAAGAATTTATTAAAGAGCAATCAGAAGTAGGCGAGGAGAGAGAGGTAAAGATCTAACTATTTCTAAGAGACCGCAGCATCCGACCTCTCTGAACCGAGGTCAGGAACCCAAAAGACCCCAATGTTTCCTTCCTCCTCCCAGAAGCTTCCTCTGAAACAGGAAACAGGCCACCCACACACAGAACTCCAAGTTAATTGGTTGACAGCCCTGATTGATAAGTCCCACAGGTGGTTCTACAGAAGTAACTTCCAGATGCCAGGCTGACCTTTGAAATCCCAGAAAAGGTCAGTTCCAGACACTAAAGTCACATGGCTTGTCCTCACATGCCTTCTCATCGCAGAGCTTCCCTACAGTATCTCTCCAGCAGGGGGTGACACTCCAATTCTCACATCTTCTAACATGCTAGTTTTATCCAATATGACTCCATTGTACTCATTCAATATTTATTCCTTCAATCCAGTACATTCTCTTATTTCAGTAATACAGGTACCTAATAGGAATGCCATAGTAACGATCATCTCCATACCTCAGTTCAAACTGTTCTGCTTTTCAAGAATGTCCCTATTACTTTTTCCTCTTTATATTGCCTAACCAAATCCTTCCCAATTTATCTTTCCTCCATGAATCCTTTTTTTTCTGACTCCTACAGCCTGTGCTACTCTCTTTTCCCATTGGTTGTTATAGCTTTGTTAGTTTTCTTTAGAAAATATATTAAAGGGAATGTCAATTATTTTAAGGTAGCTAGGTGGCACAGTGGATAGAATGTCAGGCCCACAGTCAAGAATATCTGAGTTCAAACCAGCCTCACACACTTATTAGCCATTTGAACCCTGTACAAATCACTTAAGTCTGTTTGCCTCAGATTCCTCACCTGTAAAAAGATCTGGAAAAGGAAATGGGAAACCACTCCAGTAACTGCCAGGAAAACCCCAAGTGGGTTCAGAAAGAGTCAGACATGACTAAAACAAATGAAGAATACTGAGAGATTATTTTAAAGGTCTTGGGTATGTGAAACATCACTCATGTATGTTGGGTCTTGGCTGATCAGTTTGAGCAGTGTTGGAGATGACCATTTCATCCTCATTTATTGGAGTTGCTAATATATCCAGGATCCATGTTATACAACCAGTAGACTGTAATAAGAGTTTATGTAATATAAGGATTTGCCTTAGATAAAAAACTGCAACTTAAAGTGGTCAATTCAGTTGTAGGGCCCATCTGAAACCTAGTATTTAAGTAGCACCATAGGAGAAATGAGTTGTAAAACATGACAAAGTGGAAAGTGTTATATGGATTTACCTTTTGTATAAGGAAAGATCTCATTTTATCAGGTCACTATTGCATATTCACTATGAAATTTAAGGCCTTCCCTGCAGACACACAGAGCAGTATACTCTGTGAGGTGAACCTCTGAGTACCCATTTGATTACTTATCCACTTACAAATAATAAAAACTGATGATGGAAGTGAATGTTTATAATCTCTTAAAAGATTATTGTTCAAATGAACAAATCAGAGCAGATTTAGGATTGTGTATCTAGAAGGAAATGTTCTTCACATCTATATCTGTGTGTTTATACACACATACACATGCGAGTATATATCTACATACAAGGATTTGGAAGATAGTAAATCCTTAAATACATTCATTACTTTGTGTTTATGGACACATCTGATGGTGAACATCTAGTGAGTGATTTTGGAGGGTGGAGCAATAGGGAATGATACTTTTACATTCAACTCCCAATGGTCTGTTATCTGATTTTCCAAAAATAAACAACACAGTTTAAACTAGGGAACACAGTTTAATCATATCGCACCACCCAGAGTTCAACTTCCCTTAATACCTAGCCAGCACCAGGGCTGTATGTTACATGTAAAAAGAAATATAAGAAAAATACTTAAAATACTATTCACTGTAACATAAAAGGCATCCCAGATGTATTTGGGACACCCTGAATTTTCAACTATAGTGGAGGCCTGATCATATCTCCTGAAACCATGGTTCTCTATTCTAGGATTTCAGTGAGGACATTTGGAGATTTGATTCCCAGTGTGTAAGTCTGGGGCTTTAAAAGGACTATCAGCTATGATAGCCTCCCACTGTAGAGTTGTTTTCCTACTCTTTCTTTCCCTTCAACAATTTTATCATTTCATTCCTCCGATTGTTCATGAACCTGCAATAGCATCCTACTCTTAATCAGATAAAATCCAAAACTACTCACATGCTAGGCCTTCTATCAAATCATCTCACCCTACCTAGATGAAGTTATTTCTCACTTCTCAAAGTAAGCACTCTGCTCTGGTCTAACTGGCCTTATTTGCCCCCCATATTCTATGCTTATGTTGTTTCCTATACCTGAAATGCCTTTCCCCCATCCTACCCCACTGCATAACTTTAGATCCTAGGTTTTCTTTCTGATTCAACTTTGGTTCCATTTCTTCTATGAAGCCTTTTATGTCAATTCTACCCTGCCATTATCTTTCCATTCATTGTAGATTTACGCAGATTGTATCATATCATTTTGAATTTGGTATTTTGTTAAAGCTGAAAGGGACCTCAGGATAGCTTAGTCTAACCTGATTTTAAGCATGAGCTTGTCAAGTAGAAGCAACATTTCTGAGATTATATGCAATACCTGTTATACATGCATGTGCATGTGTGGACATAAATGGAAAAGGGCACTGTAGTAGCAGTTGTGGTCTATATTGCTTCATGTGCTTCCTTCATTAAGAAAGTCAGTTCATGATGCATTGTCAGTGGAGTTGTGAACTGATCCAACTATTTGCCCAAAGGGCTATAAAACTGTGTATACCCTTTGACCCAGCAATACCACTACTAGGTCTGTATCCCAAAGAGATTATAAAAAGGAAAAAGGACCCACATGTACAAAAATATTTATAGTAGCTCTTTTTGTGGTAGCAAAGAATTGGAAATTGAGGGGATGCCCATTAATTGGGGAATGGCTGAACAGGTTGTAGCATATGAATGTAATGGAATACTATTGTGCTATAAGAAATGAGGAGCAGGTAAATTTTGGAAAAACCTGGAAAGACTTACATGAATTGATACTGAGTGAAATGAGCAGAACCAGAACATTATACATAGTAACGGCAACATTGTGCAATGATCAACTATGATAGACTTAGCTTTTCTCAGCAATACAATGATCCAAGACAACTCCAAGATTCATGATGAAAAATGCCCTCCACATCCAGAGAAAGAACTATGGAGTTTGAATGCAGATTGAAGTACACTATTTTCACTTCTTTTTTGTTTTTTTGTTTTTTCTTTCTCATGGTTTTTCCCTTTTGTTCCTATTCTTCTTTCACAACATGATTAATGTAGAAATATGTTTAACATGATTATACATGTACCTATATCAGATTGCCTATTGTCTTGGGGAGGGGTGAGAGAAGGGAGGGAGGAAGGAAAATTTGGAACTCAAAATCTTACAAAAATGAATGTTTAAAGTTATCTTTACATGTAATTGGGGGAAAATAAAATACTATTAAATGAAGTAAGATAAAATAATAAAAAAGAAAGGCAGTGTACCACTGTGTGACGGTGTGATATATGAGGTGTCTCTCCTCTAGTAACCAGCAAAGCCGTCTCATCAGTGTCTTTGACACAGATTTAGTGAAGCCTCCTAAAAGGCTACACATACATACCAATGGGTCACCCAAGAGCACTCAACCTACAAATCCTATAACTATTCTTTCTCTTTGTAGCTGATCTGTGCCTTCTTTTGACAGAACTAGCTATCCAGGTTTGATGTTGAGCTAGGGGGTGAAGCAAGAGATCACCAAAAAGATTTAAAAAGAATAGAAAATGTATGGCTCCAACATTACTCCACACCTGGAGTGTCTTCTCTCGATAAATGACCCCTACCTTCACATGAGAGAGGCAATCAACATACATTATAAGTTTTATTAATCATAGGGAAAATTAAAGAGAAAATTGTCAAATGCTCCAATTTGGAGCTATCCTGCCTTTAGCTATCCCAGAATGCCTTCAATATACTCTTGGTCATGGTTTTCAGGTAGTCAGATGATTTTAAAATTATCTCTCCTGGCTTTATTTTCCAGATCAGCTGTTTTTCCAAGGAGATATTTCACATTGCCCTCTATTTTTTCATTCAATTGGATTTGCTTTACTGTGTCTTGGTTTCATATACGGTGACTAGCTTCCTTGTTCAATCCTAATTCTTAGGCAGTTATTTTCATCAGACAGTTTTTTAATCTACTTTTCCATTTGGCTTTTCAAACTGTTGACTTTTTTCTCATGACTCTCCTGCATCACTCTCATTTCTCTTTCCATTCTTTCATCTCTCTACATCTTCCTTCTATCTCTTCTACTTTCTCTTCAAAGTCCCTTTTTTTTTTTAGTGGGGCAATTGGGGTTAAGTGACTTGCTCAGGGTCACACAGCTAGTAAGTGTTAAGTGTCTGAGGCCGGATTTGAACTCAGGTCCTCCTGACTCCAGGGCCGGTGCTCTATCCACTGTGCCATCTAGCAGCCCCTTCAAAGTCCCTTTTGAGAGCTTCCATGGCCTGAGACCAGTTCATATTTTTCTTGGAAGCTTTGGATGTTGGAGTTTTGACCCTGTTATTATCTTCTTCTTCTGAGGTTGTATTGTGGTCTACCTTTCCCCCAAAGAAGTTTTCTATGGTCTTCTGCTTTCTCTGCCTATTCATCCTGGCTTACTATTTCTTGGCTTTTAACTCCTTCTTAAAGTGTAGCGCTGCTTCCAGGACATACTGTTCGAGCTACAGTGTGGCCTGGGGGGGGGGGGCGGTGATTGGGCTTCTTCTCAGCTTGCCTGGCCTCAATTTTATTTGATTTTAAACTCTCCACTGGTTGGGGGGGGGGGGCTGCTTCTTGGCTCTGCTTCTTGGCTCTGCTTCTTGGCTCTGCTCCTGTTCCCAGCTTCAGAGGGTCCCAGGTGTTTTGGTTTCAGAGGGGGCAGGTTTTAATCTTCCCTGGCCTGTTCTCTGGTCTGAAGGTAACCTCAAGCCTACTTACTAAACAACCAACCAGCTAAGCTTTATGTGGTGTGGTTCTTAGCTAAAAATGAGCCTGCTCCCATCCCCAACCTGGGCCTTCCACCACTCAGGATTTCTTCCTGGTTCCCTGCTGGGGTGGGACAGTCAAATTCTTCCCCCCCAATGCACTGGTACCCCTGCATTAACCCCCCACCCCCAGCCGTTTAACATGACCCCACGCTCAATTCTAGAAGATGCTGGTGCTGCAGCTGATTCAGAGGCTCTGGGGCAAATTCCTTCGGGGGGTGTCTGGTGTGTTGGCCTATTGTGGGGTTAGGCTTTACTTATGGCCCAGCATGGCCCCCTGAAATCTATCTATAGCTGGAGAAGACTCTCAGCCCATATTTTTGTGTGTTTTTCTGCTCCAGGGGTTCTTTTATTGCTATTTTTGAGGTAATTGTATCAGGAGCTCTGTGCGTTTAACGTCCTTCCTCCGCCATCTTGGCTCCACCTCCCAATGTACTCTTCCAAATTGATCTCTTAGTTATTAGAGGTATCTGGAAAGAGAGGTCTTGATGCACTTATAATTCACAAGTCCTGATTAAGGATTGTGTGTGTCTTCAACCAGGGCCTCAGATCAGTATATATCAAGGGAAATCAGAGGAGGGTCTTAAGAGGGACCATCTTCCCTTCATCTCATTTGAGGGTGATAGTAAGGTCAAGAGTATTATCATCTTGTACATATATAAACTATATCAGATTCCTCTCTGTCTTGGGGAGGAGGGAGGGAAGGGAATGTGAGAGAAAAATTTGGAACCAAAAATCCTATGAAAACAAATGTTGAAAACTATCCTTACTTTTAACTGGAAAATAATAAAATACTTTTATTAAGAAAAAAAGTATTATCATCTTTGGGTAGGGATGAGGTATGGTAAAGGAAGCAAGTTTCAGAAGATGAGTAAGTTGAAGAATTGGGAGATGAGATTGTTTTGAGAGAGTATCGATATGTATGTTGAAGTCCCCTAGTATGAAGCAGGAGCTGGGGAGGAGAAAAAAGAGTGAATGAAGCACTGAACTCATTGAGGAAGGAAGGAGAGTGCTCTGGAGGTTGGCAGACAACAGCTACCAGCATCTTGGTTGAAAATATGGATTGAGTCAACTTCAAAGGAGAAGAGATTAACTAATGGGTGTAGAAAGAGAACCTTCAAGGGGCAAAATGGTGAGCAAAGACTAATCCGACTCTCATACCTCAACCAGTTAGTTGAGGAAATTAAAGGTACTCTAATTAAATTCCATGAATATTTGTGTTAGCCAAGGGAAGATCAACTATTCCCCTTAAACATTTGGCAGTCACTAATCATTGCCCTAGAATATCTGTAAGATGTTCTGGAAAATCAACATCGTGGTTTTCTCCTGGTCATAACCTCAATATATCCTTTGACATTTATCTAACAGCCTGGAAGCATATGTCCTTTGGGGCCAGATTTTGTTTTATTGACATTTCAATGCATCATAATTACTTAGAATCTTTAAAAAATAAAATGCATTCTTTCCCCAAACATGAATTTTAATAAAAGCAGTTTGTGTTCAAAAGCAGGGACAATCCTCACTTGTTCATTTTATCTATTCATTCAGAGCAGAGTTTGTTTTGTTTTTGCTTTGGGGGGTTTTTGTTTTGTTTTTTAAACCAGAGGGTGTTTGTAAAATTAAAGATCTGACAAAGGAATAGGGGAAGTCCTAAAGAGGACTAGAAAGGGCATTTCTGCACATCATTCACCTGAGCAAGAACAATTTTTTTTTTTGGTAAGCAATTTCCAGTGCCATAGGGAATGGAAAACTACAGTTGAGCAGTTTTGCAACTGAAGGAACTGTTTACTATCCTTAAGAAGCAATTCTGAACATATTTCTCTTGTCCTGTCCCTCCCATCTACCCCTAAACTTTTTTCTTCTTAACCTTTACTAACATAAGCTAACCTAACTTCCTCTTTCTGCTTCCTGGGAGAATGTTGCCATACCTGATTCAAATACTTATTTCTCCTGTTAAACAAACATCACAACTAGGAGCTCTTTGTGTTTTTGTGACATATTTTCCCATCTGTAAAGCACTAAATGAAATGAATTGGAGATGTTCAAAATCTGATACATTCCTAGATACACATTTTTCAAGCTTTCTGGTATGCCTGAGGTCTAGGGGTGAGGGAAGAAGTGATATGAAACTGGATTTATGTTGTTTTTCCCCACCCCAATTCTTGCTGTCACGGAAGGGTTTTCAAGAAAATTTGCCTCTCTTTCTTCTGTCATACAGCTTGAATTTCTCTCCAGTAAATGCTCCCTCAAGTAGAATTACATGAATTTCTTATGTAGGCATTATTTTTAATTGTGTCTCCTTAGAAATTTAATCTTTTTTTTTTGCAAGATGAAAGGGAAGTGTTTTCTAATTGTAAACACATGTCACATGCAACTCTTTAGGTGCAGATGATTGTCATTTTTGAGTTTCATAAGAAAACAGTTCCATTTCTGGTTCATACTTTCCCCTTATTTTCTTTTTTGTTTTTTTGCGGGGCAATGGGGGTTAAGTGACTTGCCCAGGGTCACACAGCTAGTGAGTGTCAAGTGTCTGAGACTGGATTTGAACTCAGGTACTCCTGAATCCAGGGCCGGTGCTTTATCCACTGCGCCACCTAGTCGCCCCCTCCCCTTAGTTTTAAGCACTGTGATTTGGATTTTTAACTTTTGGTTGGAGGGAGGGTGTATATGTTAAGGGTGTAAGTAGGGAACCAATTCTGCCATTATTAATAAAGCAACTAGTTGTCATAGGTAAACTATTTATTTTAAAGGCAAGTATGAATATGCTTAAAAGCAACCAACCAGGTCAGAGAGCTTTAGTGAGTAGCTCAGATCTGAGTAATCTTTTTTTGAAAAAGAAATCAGTGATTACCAATATAAACCTTATAAATATTTTGCCTAAAACCTCCCTCTGCCTTTTTTTAGGGTTTACGGTGTATTTAAGGCAGTAGAGAGAATAGGAAAGGTCTGAATTAGATGTACAAAAGAGACAAAGAAAGTCCTGAAGCTCTGAGGATTAGGAAAGTGAGGGAAATATTTATCTATTAACTGTTTTGTGCTTTCTTAAACTATTTGTTGATCCTAACCAGCCACCTCCTACATCCTTCAAGTCATAATTAAGTTGGGAGCCATCTTTGATGAATTGTTATTGTCTGTCCTCAGGGAAAAAACTGTCTGGAAAGAAGGCTGAAGCTAGAGAGAAAGGGGGTAGCTTTGACATCTGCAGGCCTGGGGGAGGAATGCTAGAACACACCAGAGTAGGAGGGGGAGAAGGGAACAAAGAGAACAGTCATTGGAAGCTGGTCAGAGGGAATTGGAGGAAATGAGAATAAAGAGTGGGTACTGTTCTGTTTTGTGGAAGTGGCTAATGAGAACAAGACTAGATGTTTACATTAAGCATTGAAAACAAGTTATGTCCAGTTTGAACTCTTGAGAATGTTTCCCCTCAACACTCCAGCATGGGTGGAACACATCCATCCCTAGAAAAATTGTTTATGAGGTAATTAAAGCAATTACTGTACTCTACAGCTGTAACCCTTAGAAGGCTACCTTCAGATCCATCCTTTTCTGTAAGCAAAGTTCAGTGGACTGAAACTTGATTTTGGATTGCTTTGGACGGGTTTTCATTTGCATTCAAGTATGTTGTTATATAAGTTTAAATGTCTTACATGTTGTTGTTGTTGTACAGGCATTTTCAGTCATGTCGTACTCTTTGTGACCGCATTTGGGTGTTTTTTGGGCAAAGATACTGGAGTGGTTTGCCATTTCCTTCTCCAGTTCATTTTACAGATGAGGAAACTGAGACAAGAAAGGTTAAGTGACTTGCCTGGGGTCACATAGCTAGTAAGTGTCTGAGGCCATATTTCAACCAGGAAAATTAGTCTTCCTGACTCCAGGCCCAACACTCCATCAACAGCACCACCTAGCCATCCCAATGTCCTACAGAGGTGTGTGTAAAATATGAGGCACAGGAGAGCTTTCTGGGAGAGGGAGGAGGATCCTTGCCTTAAGAAGATGGGTAAGGATCAATGGGAATGCTCCTTAAAGGTGTGCTAGATACCTTATCCCAAGTCTGTGCTGAGCTATACTGCCCTTTAAAAATTAAAATAGTGAAAATAATTTCATATTTAGATGATAAACTCTTTGAGACCAGAGGCTAATATAATTTTTCACTTTTGAATGCCAGGCCCAATAGCACAATGTTTGATATAAAGCAAAGCTTCTTAAACTATGGGTCTAGACCCCATATGGGTTCTTGTAACTGGATGTATGGGCCATGAAAAATCTGGCAGTAAATATTTGATTTGTATATCTATTTTATAAACCTATATACCTGGGGTTGTGCAAAAACTTCTTGGTTGAAAAGGGATCCCTAGGGGACAAAGTTTAAGAAGCCCCTGGTATAAAGTAAGCTCTCAATGTTTGTGGAATGAAATTATGTTCTTAAAACTTTTGGGTTTGTTCTGTTTTTTAAATCTTTCATTTTTAGTTTATTCTTTCTGTGTGTACAAAAAGTATCAACCAGAAAAGGAAACAGATAAAAATTCCTTCCTACTTTTTCACTTTACAGGTCATCAAATCCCATTTTTTAAAGAAACAAAATTCTAATTTAAATACTGGCCATTTAAAGCTCTTGATCTGCAAGATATCAAAAGGATGAAATAAGTTGGTAATAAGGCACACAGAATCCTAGGGCTAGATGGGACTTCAGAAATCACATAGTCCCATCACAACGAAAGAATCTGGGGCACAGGTTGAGAAAGTAACTGGCCTAAGGAACTAAAAATTCAGGTCTTCTGACTGCAAAATCAGTGTTTATTTCACTCTAGAGGTTCTTAACCTGGAGTCCGTGAATGTATGTCTTTTAGTATTTTGATTACAGTATTTCATTAGAATCAGTTTCTTCTGTAATCCTGTTTTTGTTCTATGAATTTAAAACCATTATTCTTTGGAGTACTAGGTCTATAGGGTCCTAGATTGTCAGAGGGACCCAAGCATCATACAAACAAGTTAAAGAACCCCTGTATTATACCATGTCCACAGCTATTTCCACTTTTACTTAGTCCTGGGTAAATTGAAAGGACAACTCTCTCTTGAAATAGGCCGTGGGAGTAGAGGACAGGAGAGATAGCTTCAGAAGGGATATGGACCCATCTGAGGCAATCAATCACAGAGGCTAGAATGTGTAGCTGGAAATGGGGCTAGAAGGGAGGGAGGGACTTCGTGGCTTTGGACCAGCAGAGGAAAGAATCTTTTATTCTCTAGAACTGCCACCAGAACTGTCAACCAAGGCAGCAGTTCAAATATTAGCTGAAGAGAGGCTCAGAAACAAATCAGAACATTGCTCCATGGGTGTCTCTTAATTTCAGGACTTGGGGTATTTGTTCTACCTCACAACCCAGGGATGTATGGCAAGAACTTGGAGGTTGTGTAATGATAATTACAAATTGATGTTTCCTCTGGCTTCCTAACGTCTAGTTTCCTTTTGGAAAGCAGCTTGACGGAGTAATATCTTCTTTATAATACTCCCATAATGTTATATTTGCATCTGGTGGGGCTTTGGAAATGTTACAGGTCAAACTTGCTGCCTTTAAAACCTGGATCCAAAGGATTATATAAATATTGCTTATTTCTTTTTCTTGGGTGTAATTCAGTTTTGAGAGAGAGAATGGTAGGATTGGAAAGCAGGCAGTTCAGGATGTCTAGAAGAACTGGATTCAGAGTCCAGCCTTTGAAATACATCTATTCTGTGACCATGGCAAACCACTTAACCTCTCTGTCCCATGCAAGGCAGGGTACCATATCAATCAACAAATATTTACTAAGTTCTTTCTATGTGTTAGGTGTGTACTAAATTCTGGGAAGACAAAGAAAATAAATAACAGATGAGTTGCTGATCTGTATTAATGGAGGGAATTTTCATACAGGAGTTCCTCACACCAACAAAATCACATCTGGACCATGGGCCATATTTATTTAATTTAACAAAGATTTATTTAGTGTCTACTATGTGCAAATCACTATGCTACATGTTGGGGATGCAAAGAGAAATGACATAGGTCTTGTTCCCAAAGAGTTTATAGTCTTAAAAGGTAGGTTAAAATTCTCACACTCTTACACTCTACCTTTAATTTGCCTTATTCTGATTTTTTAAAAAAAAAACCTAGGGGTCTTTGAGTATGTGAATGCTAAATCTTTACGGGCCTGTATTTTATTAATTTGATCAAGAATATATGCAAGCAAATATGATTTATTTTCCCCTTACCTGTTAGAAAATCATTATATATCATTATATATTCATTCATTCATTCATTCATTCATTCATTCATTCATTCATTCATTCATTCATTCATTCATACATTTGTAGCAAGGTCCCAATCAACTCTGACATCTTTTGCTACTTTGAGTTCACATAAGATGTCTTAGGTATTGTTAATTATGCAAATATAGCTCAAGATCTCACTGCAGCACACAAACTCTATTGTAGCCCAGGCAGAAACAATAAATCAAATAATCAAAGTATTTCATTGAGATGGAAGGGCAATGGAATAACAAGGGAAATTTAAGCAATGTAATCATTATCAGCCTCTTGTTTACAAAAGGACACACAATCTCCCAGAAAACTTAAATGTGGGTGAGAAAAGTGTTTTTCTAATTCAGAGGCTAAGGAAACAAATTCCCAGTCTACTTTCAGTTTGGTCTTGGGTTTTTTTTTTGTTTTTGTTTTTGGTTTTTTTTTTTTTGGCATGAAGATCTATTGAAACTCATCAGGTGCAATGATTCAAATCACTAACTTCAGAGTAATCAGGATTTTTGCCAGAAGTCCTGGGTTCGGGAATCTCGCTGGAGACTCATTTTCATGATGATTCTTCTTTTCTTTGCTTCAGCCTTATATTCTAGGTGTGTCCTCTGTACTTTCTTTGATTTCTTAATACTTCACTCACTTTTTAAAGCTCAACCTCTCTGAAGAGGCAGCAGGTGGAGATTAATAACAAGAGAGTAAGTAGCTATGGAATATCATAGCACAGCACAACATAGGATAGAATAGGAGAAGGGCACTTTTCTGTTTATATTTCTTTAATGGTTACTCTAGTATATTTTAAATTGTTTGTAAAACAAAGATAGAAAATGGAGAATCTTAATTTCTGTCACTGAAGTCATAATTTTATAGAAATAGAGTAAAATTGGGTGGGTTATATACCATTCCTTCTTTTCTCACTTCTCTGCCAATATTTTGAGCCTATGTGCTGAGCCTGTGCATTCATTAAGAAATGTCATTGTTACTCTTATGGACAGGTTTTGAAATTGGAGGCATTCATGGTACTTAAGGGGAAAGAATCATTTTCACAGACTTACGAGGTTGGAAGGAACATTAGAAATCATCGAGTCCAACTCCCTTATTTTACAGATAAGGAAAATAAAACCCAGAGAGATTGAGTGATTTGCCTTAGGTCACATAGCTACAAATCCTAAGGAAAGCATAATATACTGATGACAGTGAAGGAAAACATAATGAACCCCGAGCTTGTCCTGGCTTCATCAGTTAATGTCTTTGTTACTTGGGAAAATTACCTTAATCTCTAAGCCTCAGTTTCCTCACATGTAAAATAGTCTGCCCTTCCTACCACATGGGGTTGGTTTGACAACCAAATGAGATCATGAATGCTTTTTATAAACTCAAAGCAACACAAAGATGATGATTATACAAATCCAAAATTAGTCATATGTAGAACAGATAGTTTTTTCTTCAGATTTATATACATAAATGTGCATGCAACATTAAACATATAGAGATGTATATATGTACATATCTATAGATATAAGTGTATGCATGTATATATATATGTGTGTGTGTATCTAGATATCATTGGATATACTCTTTAATACTTAAATCGGGGGCAGCTAGGTGGCACAGTAAATAGAGCACTGGCCCTGGATTCAGGAGGACCTGAGTTCAAATCTGGCCTCAGATACTTGACACTTACTAGCTGTGTGACCCAATTGCCTCACCAAAAAAACCAAAACAAAACAAAACAACTTAAATCGATCTGTGATATCATCTATCCCTTCAGCAATGAGATACCACAATTTATAACTCCAGATATTAATAGATAGGTATATATATTCTTTAGTACTTCTTTAGTGGATCTGTGAAATCACCTAACACTCTAGCAATGCAGCTTGTAACCCATTCAACCCTTTTTATCTTATAAATTCACCATGGGGAGCCACTCAATGTAGCAGTGCACTACCTACACTTAATATTATGCAGGAATCAATTTAGTACATGGTCTACCAATCTGTTGTTCTTTACTTTTACTAATTGATCAGCTGACCTTTTCCGTTCCTACATCTCTTTGATGATCTCTTTATTCTGCTTTATTTTGCACAAGAGTATAGACCTATTGTTTTTTGCCCTTTAGGTCACTTGCAATTTTGATTCTTGAGAGATTTCATTATTCTATTATTTATAATAAAATAGCCTTACTGGAAAAATATTGGTATGTCACTGTATAGACTACTCTAAATAACTTCCTCTTTAATCAGAAATGTAACTATAATGGATGAAAATGGGTGAATAAACTGCCTGAAAGAGGAATATGAATATAGAATAGATACTTGATGTAAATATTTTGTATAGATGATGTCAGACATTAAGGAATTTCTTAGAATTCTTATTGGTTTGGCAAAGATCTGCAATTTCATAAAATCTTCCTGAAACTTTTTATTTTGTATTTCCATGCAATTTGGAGGAGACAGCAGAGTTCCAATCAGATCTGTAGCTAGCAATTCTGGTGGCTAGGGAAAATTCCACAAAATGTGTCCAGGGTAAGCACGAAAGACATTCTTTTATTTATTTATTTTCTTTTCTTTTCTTTTTTTTGGTGGGGCAATTGGGGTTAAGTAACTTGCCTAAGGTCATACAGCTAGTAAATGTCAAGTGTCTGAGGTCATATTTGAACTCAGTTCCTCCTGACTCCAAGGCCGGTGCTCTATCCACTGTGCTACCTAGTTGCCCCTGAAAGACATGCTTAAATAAATTTTTAAAGTTTAATTCTGGGGGACAGCTAGATGGCCACAGTGGATAAGCACAGCCCTGGATTCAGAACATTTGACACTTACTAGCTATGTGGACCCTGGGCAAGTCATTTAACCCTCATTGCACCCCCCCCCCCAAAAAAAGATTAATTCTATTAAGTTGTACATGGAGTGGGATGAGAGAGCAAAACCAGTCTACGTCAAGAAAGAGTTCATCTGGGATATGGCCATTGGGAGAAAAAAGTATGCCAAGTAGTTTCCTACTTTAAATAATTATTCTTGGTGCTAAAGCCTCTTGAAAGAATACAAGTTCTTCAGGATGCTCTAATTCTAGCACCCTGGGTCAAAGATCCAATTTCCCCTTCCTAGTTATGGAATTAGTCCAATGCCATGAATTATAGAGTCAAAACACACCATAGCACAACCAAGATTTACTATAATTTCTATTTAAATCATCAGCCCACTGAGTGGGAATGATACCATGTTCTATTTTCCAAAAGGCCCGACATCAGCACTCCAAGGACTTGGCAAATGTTTAAAATACCAATAACTGTAATGATGTCTTTCCAGCAGACATAAGTCCTTTGGACCCATGCTGAAAACCCCTTATGGTCACCAAAGTTAATAGCTTCTAAAAGAAAGAGCCATGGGGTCAAGTCTGGGACACCAGTGGGAAGAAAAATTGAATTAAGTTTCCTTGTCAAGGATGAGGTACATGACTTACTCACATGATTCTTTTATTTTCAAAAGAACACCAAAAAAAAAAAAAAAGAAAGAAAGAAAAAGAACTCCAAGTGGTCCCCACCCAATTATGTCAATACACCAAAGCTTACGTTCCTTGTTCTGTGCCCATGTTATCTTTCAAGTCTGATTGCCATACAAATACAGGTGTTTCTCAGGTATGGTAAACATGAGCAAATATGTAGGTGTACATACATATATGTGTGTGTATATACACATTCACAAACACATACACACACATGAGTGCATATATACGTACACACATATACAGGGTGAGCCAAAAGTCATGATGTTTTAATAACTTTTTGAAAATTATTTTTTCTTTATTTTTCTCCCTTTACTAGATTTGATTTTTCATACATAATGTAAATTCATTTCCTGTATATGTTGTATATGATGCTATGATATTGTAAATTTAAAACAAAAACTAAAGGAATTATTAAATATTGAGACCCCTTTGTGACTTTTGGCCCACCGTGTATATGTCTATATGAACAGAAGATAAGGAAGTTTCTTTTACCTGATATATTGGGGGAAGTGATAAGTTTCAGTTTTTCTTGGGTGTGAGGAGGTCATTTTGCGTTGGTTTCTATTTGTTTTATGTTACAGTTGAAACTATTACAAAGCCAGCATTAACATAAAATGAACAGGTCTACATAACAGTCAAACAATACAAGCCACTGTGATACTTGCTTTTTGACCTTGGACAAATCATTTAACCTCTGTAAGTCTCAAGTGCTGCATTTATAAAATAAAAGAGTTGGATTAATAAGCTAAGATCCCTTCTATGCCTGAAACCCTATGTTCTTAAAATGCAAAGCAGATCTGTGGTTATTATTTTCAGATGCTCTATAATCAACACATTTCCTCCATTTCATACAAAACAAGAAATGAAATAAAAAATGGGTACTAATGTTTCATGAACAAGTTTACAAATGTTGCATCATTTCCATCTTTAAAATTTTTGCCCTTCCATCCAAATTCACAGTTTGTTTTAGTCTTTAAGTTTTTGATGCCAAATAGTGAAATATAATTGGAAGAAAACTAAGATTGGTGAGGAAACTGAGATGTAGAGGACCAGCTGGCTTAATGTCACAAGACAGACATTTAGTCACTGGACTGGGACTGAATGAAGGATTTGTGGATTTGAACTCCTCTGATTAAGTGAATAAATAGAAATCCTATGAAGCTCATACATTTGCAGGTAAAAAAATTGACAGAGTTTTAGTAATGTTGAAACATTTCTGTCTTTCTTTTTGCAAAGGCCATTGTTTAATATGATCCCATAAAATTCTGTGCAGTTGCATTTTTCTCAATTTGTACTTAGCCTAAAAAAAGAACACCAGACTAAGGATCAGAAGACTTAGGCTTATCTCCCATTTGGTAAAATGAAGGGGTAAGACTAGAGGATATGAGGTCCCTTCAAAGTCTAATGATCACTGTGCTTCCTTTCTCTTGTTGACTTTGCTAGTTTCAGATGGATTTTGTATATATACAACGGAATGAGGATATTATCTCTATAACTATTATATAATTACAGTGTTTTATTTGTAGTGTCATATATCACAGATGATCTCAGAATAATTATTTTTGAAATTATTGATATCTTTTTAAATATGTTATCTTCATTTCCAAATATATCCCTCCTATTCCACTGCCTAGAGAGCTATCCCTTGGAACAAACAAAAAAAAAATGAAAAACAAAACTAAAACAAGTCAGCAAAGCTAACCAGTGCATCAACTGTGTGTTGACATGCACAGTTCATTAATTGAAGTATTAAGTATTTCTGTGTGTGTATATGTATAAATTTGAATAAAAAGTTACAATAAGTCAAAATAATTTCAGATTTGTATAATAGTCATTTTAGCATTGCTTTGAGATGACAAAAGACACTCAGTATTTTATTTGGTCCTCACTCCAACCCTTTGTGGTAGGAAAGGCAAGCTATTTTATAAATGAAGAAATTGAATCTCAGTGCTTAAGTCTGATAGTGTTTGCATATATTGTTCCGTATGCCAAATCTGCTCTACAGAGAAGAGAGGCAGATACATTTTCTCATCTTTCCTTTAGGGTCAGGTTTAGTTATTATAACTGAACAGCATTCAATGTTCTTTTTGGGTTATTTTGATTTATATTGTCAAAGTCGTTGTGTATGTTCTTTTCCTGGGTCTTTTTATTTGATTTTGCCTCAGTTTGCAGCAGTGGTGGTGTGAGTGCTACATTGCCCAGATGAGATTCTAGGTAGGATCAAAGGATCTAGTCTTATATTCATGCTTTTGCTAGCTTTGTGCCTTCCAGTAGAGATAGTGTTTCTAGCAAAACACCTCACTCTTAGCTCCATCTCTATCTTTTGGGGGAGCTATTTCCCCCTCAGTTATTTCCCTATCATCTGTTATTCCCAGTAAGTACACTCTGACTAGCAATTCTAGTGACTAATATTTATGAAGACAAAGCAATCATTAAAAAGAAAAAAGTAAACAGACTTTCCCTGTGCCCAATACAAGAGACTTCAGTCTCTTAAGAAGGAGCTCAAGGGGAGAAAGAGGCTAGAGATTACTGTGTGGGTTTCAGCCATATATAGCCCTTGCCTGATTGGCCCACATGGTCTTTTTCCTAGAATCCTGGTGTGTGTGTGTGTGTGTGTGTGTGTGTTTCTGTATGTGATGGGGGCGGGGAGGAGTAGAAGGGGTGTGTTTGCTTCTATCTACTCTCCTACTTTCTGAGCTCCTCTTGACTTCTTATATATTTCCTTGCTCCATATCCATGCTTCCCTTTTTTCCAGTTAGGAGATGAATCACTGCCCAGATTTTTAAAGGCCACTCTTATTCAAGGTCTGTTCTTTTTTTTTTTTTTTGTGAGGCAACTGGGGTTAAGTAACTTGCCCAGGGTCACACAATTAGTAAGTGTTAAGTGTCTGAGGCTGGATTTGAACTCAGGTCCTCCTGAATCCAGGGCCAGTGCTCTATCCACTGTGCCACCTAGCGCCACCTAGCTGCCCTGAGGCCTGTTATTCTTTATTTGTTTTTCTAATTGTCTTAAGAGATTCATTTGTAAATTACAAATGCTAGGGAGTAGGACTAAGGTTTCAAAGATTGTGACCTGCTGTGGTACTACTAAAGTTAGTAGTATTTGAGACAATGAGTACATTCCTTCCAAGGATGAGTAACAACAGTTATAACTATTAAATGTTGCTTCAATAACTGTTGGATCTGAGGTAGCACAACCTTGGACAAAATGTTGAGAAGTTTTCCTTACAAGTAGAATGATCACAAATATGAAAGCTATACCTTGTGTGTGAGATGGGCTGTGCATCAGTAGTTCCAACTATCGACACATTGTTGATTCTGGAGTAATGCTACTTCCACATACAAGTTGAGTGAATTCTTATGGTGAAAAGCCACCAGGAAGATTTTACAAGGGCAGGGGGCCTCTGGAGTTTCTTTATTTCTCCTCACAGAGTATCCAAGCAAATACCAGATTGCAATCTAAAAAATTCAGCCCTACCTCTGCATCATCCATGATACCAACTCTAGACAGAAGGAAAACCTAACTTATTATTGCCCAAGTTTATCTTTTGGCTTAACTGTTTGTCATTGCTCTCTGAGTTGTTAGTAAGTGATTGTTATCTGTGTAGAGAGGTATAATAAGTACATGACAGTGTTGCTAGAGATAGGCCAGGAGTCCTTTCTGTACTGTATACCTATAATAACTATCTTTAGGTTGGTATTTGCAGCAGATGTTTTTAGAGTCAAGGGATCTCATTATCTAAACTTCTTTCCTTAGTTAGCTTTATACTGGATAGCTTTACTAAGAAAGAATTACCTTGCCTTTTAGTGCCAACTGGTCTCTCTCACCACTGTGCTTTTCCAGAAATCTTCAAGTACTCCTACTTGGGTGAAACAGTGCTTAAGCATGTCCTTAAAGTTGTTCTTCTTACCTCTTCAGTTACAATTACCCACATCAATTCATTAGATTAAAACTATGTGAAAATTTGGCTGTCATCTATTTTTCTTTGTAGTTAAACTTCTCAATAAAGTCATATACAATAGGTGCCCCCACTTTCTCTCCTCTCACTCTCTTCTTAACCCCTTACAATCTGGCTTCCAACCATATCATTCCACTCAAACTGCTCTCTCCCAAATTACTAAAGAGCTCTTAGTTTCCAAATCCAGTGGCCTTTTCTCAATCTTTGTTCTTTTTGACTTCTCTGCATTCTTTTGATCCTCATTTTAAAAAGGTTTTGGGGGCCCCATTCTCTCCTGGTTCTCCATCTACCAATCTGACTACCTTTTCTCTGTCTCCTCTGTTGCCCTCTGACTGACTGAAGGGTTCTGTCCTAGGCCTTCTTCTCCCCTTATTTGTTGTTTAGTCATTTCAGTCATGTTTGACTCTTCATGACCCCATTTGGAGTTTTCTTGGCAAAGATACTGGATCGGTTTGGCATTTCCTTCTCCAGCTCATTTTATAGATAAGGAAATGGAGACAACCAGGGTGAAGTGACTTGCCTAGGGTGATACAGCTAGTAAGTGTCTGAGGACAGATTTAAATTCAGGAAGATGAGTCTTCCTGATTCTAGGCCTGCCTAGCTTCCCTTCTCCCCTTACAGTAGTTCACTTGGTGATTTCATCAGCTTCCATGGATTAAATTACCTTCTCTAAATTGATGATTCTCAGATCCACCTATCCTTCCCCACAATCTCTTCTGATGTCTAATCTGGCACATCCACCTGCCTTTAAGACACCTCAAGCTGGATGTCCAAAAGACATCTTAAATTCAATATGTCTAAAATGGAATTCATTCTCTTTCCCCCTAAACCCTATCCCCTTTTGATTTTCCCTCTTACTGTAGAGAGCAACAATCCCTCACACTTGCAACCTAGGAATCATCCTGGATTTCTCACTATCAAGAGATATCTCATTTCCAGTCTGTTGCCAAGGCCTATTAATTTTACCTTTACAACATCTCTTGTTGCTGCCCCCTTCTGTCCTCTGACACTGCCATCATTTTATTTAGTACAATCCCTATCACCTCATGCCTGAATAATGTCTTTAGTCAGCTTGGGGGGGTTTTCCTGTCTCAAGTCTTTCCCCATTCCAATCCTTCCTTCATTAGCCACTGAAGTGATTTCCTTAAAGTGGTCTGCTCATGCCCTCCCCTCCCACCTCCCCATCCCCCTCACCCTCCAGATAATAAACTTTGTTTTTACTTCCTATTGTTACTGGCCGACATGTGCGCTTTGATCCATGATACTGGCTGTTCCATAAATAAAGACATAGCTCTCTCAGCTCCAGCATTTTCTCTGGCTGTCCTCCACGCCTGTAATGTTTCTCTCCTTCTCTGCTCCAACTAATGACCTTCCTGTTGTTCTTGAAGTGTCAACGAAAATTCCATCTTCTTCAGAAAGCCTTTCCCATTCCTTCTTAATTCCAGTGCCTCCTCTCTGTTATTTCCTATCTATCTATATATCGCTGATCTGAATATATTTGTTGCATATTTTTCACCATGAGGTCAGAGACTGCCTTTTTTCTCCTTTTTTTTTTTGTATCCCAACACTTAAAAATATTTGTTGATTTATGGATTTCCATAAGGGTCTAGTTTTGAAAACCTGTGTTGCAGCAATCTTTGCTCAAGCACGTAGGGCTATCTGTGTTATAAGTCTTGTAGCTGCTTTTAAACTACCAAGGTATGGTTTTCTGATGAAATTGGTATATATCATATTTGAGGCAGCAGAGTTACAGATATTTTGGCCTGGGGCAAAAACAGTTGAGAGTGTATTACTGGGAAGTGACAGTGATGCTGTAGAGGGCAATCTGACTTCAGCTTCAGTTGTGCCTAGAAAGAGTGAATTAGGGGAAGAAGGCAAGAGGCATGCCATATTACCAGTACCCTGGAATAGCAGGTAGGGGTTGGGAGATTTCCTGTAAGCATCTTCAGGAGACAGCCTCTCTGACTGGTTGGCATTTTAGGGGGTAACTCGCTCCACCATTATCCACCCTACCCTCCATTCCTCCCAGAGGTTGGTGTCTTAGGTCAAAGATATTCCTCACCCTATGCTAATTATGGTTTTGAGGCAGGTCAAGTAATTTTTAGAATGGCTGCTAAAGGATAGTAAGAATGTTCTCCATGGTAATATTGCCCATTTGACCATCAATTCTACTATTCTGAGTATCTTTCCTTTTTATTACAATTGGCTGAAGGAATATCTTCTAATAGAGTTGCTCAGCATAGTTTAAGGATTATTAAAATTGGTCAGGGCAGTCTAGGTAGAGCAGTGGATAAAGCACAGGCCCCCAGATTCAGGAGTACCTGAGTTCAATCCAGCCTCAGACACTTGACACTTACTAGCTTTGTGACCCTGGGCAAGTCACTTAAACCTCATTCCCTTGCAAAAAGAAAGAAAGAAAGAAAGAAAGAAAGAAAGAAAGAAAGAAAGAAAGAAAGAAAGAAAGAAAGAAAGAAAGAAAGAAATGGTGAAAGGCTTTATATTCCATAAACTGTCAGTTATGCCTGTACTAAAAAAAAAAAAAAACCTCTTCAAAGCAAAAAACCATTCTTGATTTGTTCCTCAGATCAGTCACAGACCAAATTTCCTAGTGTTGATGGAAATCACTGTGTTTCCAAAATGCTCACATATGGTTAACCTCATGTTACCCTATTTTCTTTTTGTCCAGATTTGGTGATTTCGAGCACAGTGTAAGAAACTTTCCGGTTTGGAAACTATTCCCAAGAATTCAGATTGGCAATTGCTCTGCAAGATACAGTTTTGGAGAATTGCTTAGAGCACTGAGAAATTAAGGAACTTTCTTAGTCATATGGATAGGTGTGACAGAGGTGAAACTTGAACCCAAGTCTTCCTGACTTGAAGAATGGTCCTCTATTTGCTGCTCAAAATAGGAACGAGCAAAGATTTTACTGAGCACTTTCTATGCATAAAGTACTATGCTTCACACTGGTTATACAAATGACAAGTAGGACAGTCTGTTCTCAAGGGGATCACATTCTAGTGGGAGAGACAACGTAGGAAGTTTCAGCCACTTGGTGGTGATTGGTCAGCAGCTGTTGCCAGTGGTGATGAGGAAGGTGGGCTCCCTCTTCACAATGATTTCTTTTCTCTGTAATGGCTGAGGGGGTTGGGCTAGAAGCATGTCTGGTGGTTTGGGAGTTTATTTCCAAGGGTTGTGGGCCATCCCCATCAAGGTCTGAGGGGGAAAAGTGGTGGTGGTGGTGGTGGTGGTGGTTTGACTTGCTTGGCACATGCCACCTCCTATCTCTCCTTCAGGGTGCCTTTCTACTTCAGCTAGGCAGGCTTGTCTGCCCTTTACATGACAGTATATATAGATAACCAAACAAAAGCTCGAGTAGCAGCTCTGTCTTAATTTCCACTCATCAATGAGTTACCTAACAAAATAATACATTTTTGAGAAACAAGTTACAGAAAACTCCTGGAAGCCCAATCATTTCTTCTATGCTACAGTCATAGGCTCCTCAAAGAGCTATTGGCATTTCTTTCTCCAGGGCTTGGACAAGGTAGAAAGACTGGCAAGCAGTGTATCAAAAAGGTTTTGTTTTTGTGGCTCTCGGTTTTTTTTTTTTGAAACACCAAAAATAATACGAACAACTTCTTTCCTATCCACTAACTTGTAAAGAAAGGAGAACAAGAATAATAAAACCTTTAGTTTTGATTGAGAAAGGTACCAGAATTGCTCAGTGTCCCATGTAATCCATCTGAAAGGTTCCTGCTTAAGTGTGCCAGCTGGAAGAAATCATTATTTATAAAAGCAACAAAGCAACATTCAGAAAGGAAGCATAACATGGGGAATGCTGTGAAAATGTTCCATTTGCAAAATCCCAAACTTCAAAAGTCCTCTAGTTTAGGGGTTCAAGTACAAATAGACAGGTTTTGTCCAGACATTTCCAGACCATCCCAAATGTTTCATTTATCTGGGAAACAAATCTTTCTGCTGTCTTTAGCCAGATTTTCATGATGACACTTTGCAGACCCATAGAAAATAATACAACTGTCCAGAACTTGGTTGGTGTTGAATTTCCACTTTGCCTTATAGGTCAGGATGAAATTGGAACTCGTGCTAAAACTTAATTAAGTCCCTTTTCTCTGAGGCAATGATGGTGCTATCATGAGTTTTCCTTGGATTAGATGATTGCATCCTTCCATCTCTATCCTCTTACTCCTGTCCCAACCAGAATTTCCTCCTTTAATCAAATTCATTAATGCAACAAATTTCATGTGTCTGTGCTATACTTTATGCTAGGCACTAAAGGAAAATAATGTTTTAGATAAGATATAATCTCTGCCACATGAAGTATACTCACTTCTGAAGAAATACTAGGTCACGGCTGTCTAACAGCTGTTTAGGGCACTGCACCTACAATTTCATGCCTAAGAAGGGATTCTCTCTGCTCTGGACCAGGAAAATTATATAAATGGGTTCAATCCTTGGAAGCTTGGCCTCTAATGAAAATAGCACTAGGTTCCTTTTCCTATTATACTGGATCATTAAGTTCTTTACCCTGAAAATCTGGGGGAAATTATTTAATGCTTAGCATTTGGCTTATTTCTCAGTTTCCCTAAAGGCAGGGAGTAAAAAAGGTACAAATGTATAACGTGAATTAGGTTTGGGACAGGTATTTCCTACTTCCAAAAGAAATGCTAATAGAAACAAAAGATCCACTGCATGAATTTATAGAACAAGGAAGATTCAGTAACCTTACCTATTACTACTGTTAAAATCTCATAGGGAATGAATAGTTAAACCTCATTAGGACATAATGTACTTTATGACACTGCTAAATAGTTATGGCCACATTTCATATTGCTTCTGTACTGTTTAAACAACTCACAGTCATTCTCCTGCTGGCAATTGTCTTCAATGAAGAAACTCCCCTGGCCACCCGTAGCTCCATTCATTGGACCTAAAAACCTTTGGATCTCTCAAACACAAGGTCACCTCCAAAACTAGACACAACCACCTTAAGAATAATACTTGAAGGGCAGCTAGGTGGCACAGTGGATAGAGCACTGGCCCTGGATTCAGGAGGACCTGAGTTCAAATCCGACCTCAGATACTTGACACTTACTAGCTGTGACCCTTTTTCAAGTCACTTAACCAAAATTGCCTCACCCAAAAAAATAAATAAATAAAATAATGCTTGATTGCCCACTCAGGAATGGAAATACAAAATGGAAAAAGCAGCAAGGGATCCAGGAATAAACACACCTGGTTAAGTCATCTGTTCTGTTGCCATTTGGGGACAGTCACCATAATGTCAAGGTGGAGAAGGACCAACTCTTCCACACCCTTCACTAAATAGGAGGTAAATAATAATACCTGTAGAATTGAAGGAAGAAAGACCCAACTGTCTCTCTTTTTACCTGGTTTAGCACCCCCACTCTACCCCACCCCACTCTGATGTTATCATGGAGTATAGAAGGACAAAGAGACCACTCAGAGTTTTATTTGTAATACTAAGGTGACAAGTCCTTTCAATGCTGAGCCACCTGTGTGACTGGAAGCAACCAGGAAGTTTATCATCTTCAAAAGACCATTTTTTCGGGGGCAGCTAGGTGGTACAGTGGATAAAGCACTGGCCCTGGATTCAGGAGGACCTGAGTTCAAATCCGGCCTCAAACACTTGACACTTACTAGCTGTGTGACCACAGACAAGTCACTTAACCCTCATTGCCCCCGCAAAGAAAAAAAAAGAAAAAGAAAAAAAAAGAAAGACCACTTCTTTCCACTGGAATCACCAGAAGGGTCCAGAGGAGCCCCAGGCTCCTGCTTCCTGGGATGGCCTCTGTAGGCCAACTCAACTTCTGCTGCACAATATTTACTTAAGCTACAGTCCCTGCCTTCATGAAGTTTACCCATTTGTTGAGAAAAATAGATCACAGCATAGTTTTGTAGTTGTCAATATAAACTATTGTGAGGAAATGATAGCTACAATATCAATTTATTCTAATGAGGAGCCATTTACCCTTATCTTTAGCCTATTGTGCTCTTCCCCATCTGGCCTGTCATCTGAAAGCTACCTCTCCTTTGCATGTTGTATAGCTAACCTAGACTAATGCTGCGACACAGCATTATCCCCTAGCAGTTCCATGGCCCCACATGGGAAGCATCATGGAAGATTAGAAAAAAAAACATGGATCTTAAAATCAAGACTTCTTTGATTGAATCATTATTTTGACAATTACCAGTTGTATGAACCTGGGCAAGTCACTTAACTTTCTATAAAATAAAGACAATAGCACTTAAGCTGCTTAACTCACAAGTTCTTGTGAGGAAATTCCATAGAAATATGAACAACTGTGAAGCAATGTACTGGGCAGCTAGATAATTTTCTATTGTTATCTATAGTTATTTTTGCATATAATTAACAAAATCTGAGGGAAAGGGATAGGAAGATAAATTTCGTTTGAAAAGTTTTAAAAAATTTATTAGCTATCCAGGAATTAACATATCAAGTTATACATAAGACATATAAATATAATTATAAAATCAATTTTATAGAAATAAAGGAAGACTTAAATAATTATAAAGATAGTCAATGTTCACATCTTGGTCATACCAAAACAATAATGATAATAATACCAAAATTATACTTATATGGATATATGAAATTGACAAAAATATATTTTATAGAATTAGACATATAGAATTTGGTGGAATAAAAGGTCATGATTAGAAAGGGATATAAAAATAACAAGGGTTTAATATTACAAAAAATGTTCATAGCAAGATTATATATGAAAACAGAAAGCTGGAACCAAAATAAGTGGCCTGAATGACTTATCATGTATGAATGTTTTTTCTCCTTTTATAATTTTGAAATTGTGTTGTTTTTCTGGATTTCATAAATAATCACAAACATGAATATTTTCTTATACAAAGAAAAGAAATGGGATTTATAGAAACTGTTAACCTTCATTAAATGCAGCTTGATTTTTAAAAAAAGCACATAATAAATTGAATGTAATTTCCAAAGCTGTCGTGCCTATGTATCTCCCTGTGAACCTCCTTCTATTCTTTTCTGTGCTCTTAAAAAGCTTCATTGATGTTCTTTCCTTTTTTAATATCATAAATCCCTTTATCCATCAATCCATCCATCCATCCATCCATCCATCCATCCATCCATCCATCCATCCATCCATCCATCCATCCATCCATCCATCCATGTTCCTATTTACTTATTTATTTAACGGACGAGACCATCTCACCCAGGGCAGAAGCATAGGGGCTACTCATGGCCCCTTCCCACTACTGATAGATGTGGAAACTTTGACCTGCTGTATTCCCAACCTGGACTGATTGGAAACCTAGTTAAGCTTCTGGAAACTCACCACAGGAAGCCCACATGAAAGGTTGTTGTTGTTTGTCCTTCATTCTCCAAGAGGACCGTGACATCAGGGAAGTGATGTCATGACTTGCACTGAATTGGATTTAAGTGAGGCAGGGCTGTACAAAGTCACCAGCCTCACTGTCTCCTCTAGCACCATCTAAGTCCAGTGGCAAGATATACATCAGGATGACTGGAGATGGCCCCAGATGTTTGAGGCAATGAGGGTTAAGTGACTTGCCCAGGGTCACACAGCTAGTAAGTGTCAAGTGTCTGAGGCCATATTTGAACTCAGGTCCTCCTGAATCCAGAGCCAGTGCTCCATCCAGTGCACTACCTAGCTGCCTCTACATTAAGGCCATACTTACTTAGACACCTGTAGCTGAGAGCTACATAGTTCAAAATCTTCCAGCTTCTTGTCTCTTCAGTAATTGAGATTATAGGTATGGAAATGCCTGCCTCAATTGCTTTTTCTGAGGTTGAATTATTTAAATTCTTGATTTCTTGTTCTGATAATTCTGGTATTTTACACTTTGGGTGGTAAATATTCATTGATTCCATTTATTAATATTATTGGCATATAAGTTTAGTTTCTAATAATTTCATTTTCATTTGTTGTGAATTTCTCTAAAAATTATCAGATAGGTAATTTAGTCTATTTCTCTTTTTAATTAGATTAACTTTTTTATTTTTAATTTAAATTTATACCCTCTGTGTACAATAGTAATCCTTCTGGTCTGCCTATATATATAGTTCTCAAGAGTTATAAGGTATTACTTTCCATGTAGGGATGTAAACAGTTTAACCTTACGAATAACTATTTTTCCTCCTGTTTACCTTTTTAAACTTCTCTTGTGTCTTGTATGTTAAGATCAAATTTTCTATTCCGTTCTGGTCTTTTTATCAGGAAACCTTGAAAGTCTCCTATTTCACTGAATGTCCATCTTTTCCCTGAAAGAGAATTATCATGTTTGCTGCGATCCAAGCTCCTTTGCCTTTCGGAATATCAGATTCCAAGCCCATGTGATCCTTTAATGTTGAAGCTGCCATGTCCTGAGCAATCCTGACTGTTGCTCCATGATATTTAAAATTGCTTCTTCTGACTGCTTGGAGTATTTTCTCCCTTCACCTGATAGTTCCTGAAATTTGGCTACAATATCCTTGGATTTTTTTCCTTTTGGGGTCCCTTTCAGGAGGTGATCAGTGGATTCTTTCAATGATGATTTTATCCTCTGATTCTATAATATCAGAGCAGTTCTCCTTGATAATTTCTTAGAATATGGTGTCTAGACTCTTTTTATGATCATGGTTTTCAGGCAGTCCAGTAATTCTCAAATTGTCTTTCCTGGATCTATTTTCCCAGGTCAGTTGGTCTTTCCAATGAGGTATTTCACATTTTCTTCTATTTTTTCATTCTTTTGATTCTGTTTGACTGATTCCTGGTGTCTCGTGGAGTCATTAGCTTCCAACTGTCCAATTAGAATTTTTAAGGCATAGTTTTATTCAATCAGATTATGCACCTCCTTTTCCATTTGGCCAAATGAATTTTTTAAGGAATTGTTTTCTTCAGTCAATCTTGGTGCTTTCTTTTCCAAGCTGCTGATTCTTTTTTCATAAATTTCTTGTGTTACTTTCATTTATCTCCCCATTTTTTCTTCTACCCTCTCTCAACTGATTTTTAAAAATCCTTTTTGAATGTTTCAAGAAGGCTTTTGGTCTTGAGACCAATTCATTTTTCCCTGTTTGATGCTTTCACATGTAGGCAATTTGAGGGTATTGTCCTCATCTGAGTTTGCATTTGCCTCTTCCCTTTTGATACAGAAGCTCGCAATGGTAAGAGCTCTTTTTTGTTTCTTACTCATATTGCAGCTTATTTTTTTAAAGTTGAGGTCTGCTCCTGGGGCACCAGGGTCACTGTTTCAAGCTTCTTGTGCCGGGAGATAGGGTCTATGTCACTGGCTTGCTACTCTGAAGCCTCTCTGGCTTGTGGATTTCTCACCACCCTTGGCCTTGCTCCCTGCGCTTGCTCCTGGAATGCTGGGATGGCCAGGCCTGGTTTGTGCCTATCCTGTGGGTGGCCTTCTAGCTGGCAGCTTGCCCTCTCAGCTGGTGCTGGTGGATCTCACCACTGGCCTGCTGCACAACCAGCTTGCTGAGCCAGGATCAAGGGACCCTAGTTGCTTGACTGGCCTAGAGCTTCCTGCTGACTTGCCCCAACCCCCTCCACACTGTGCTGTGCTGAAGTGCACAGGGCTCCCCTTTTGCCAGAGTGAGACTGACCTTTTCTGAAGTCTTCTAAATTATCTCAGGTTGGAAGATTGTGTCTGTCTTTTTTTAGGTTCTATAGTTTCAGAATCCATTTAGAGGATTGATTTAATGTTCTTTTTGAGGGAACTGAAGGAGAGCTCAGGCAACTTGCTGGCTTCTCTCAGCCATCTTGGCTCCGCCCTTTTTTGAATTAAAAAATGTTCCCTATCTCATTTATCTTTCTGAGTTTTTTTTCCAGTTTTATTAATTTCATCTTTGATTTTTAAAAGTTCTATTATTGTATTCAATTATTTTAAAAAGTTTGTTTTTCTAGTTACATACCTAATTTATTGATCCATTTGTTTTCTTTCTTGTTGATAAAAGTGCTTAGCAATGTAACTTTTCTGTTAAAGACTATTTTGGCTCTATCCCAAAAGATGTCTCATTAAAATAATTATATATCATTGATTTGTTCTTTGACTTACAAATTCTTTAGCATTAAATCATTGATACTTTACTTAATTTTAAATCCTTTCTTCAAATTCCCTATATTGTTTATGGTCTTTATTGTGTGTAGTCATTAAAGGATATGTTTAATATTTCTGCTTTTATACATTTGTTTATTGTGTCTTTATACTCTAGCAGATGGTCAGTTATGGTAAATGTGTATATGTATTAAAATCTCCTTTGACTAATTCAGAGAAGTGTGAGATTTATACTATGTCTGCTTCCCTCATCCCTTCTTCCTTGATTATATGTTCTTCTGGCCCACTTCCATTATAAAAAATAAGTTTCACCTTTCTTCTTTATTGCTTTCCTGGGCATCATATTCCTTCTTCCCTCCCTTTTATATCTCTTCTCAAAACCATAAAACAGACAAAACTAACCCTCTGTTTGTCTTATTTGATTATCTCTTTGACCTTGGAAGAAATTAAGATTCTGAAAGTAGATTTATCTCTTCTTTCTCTATTAGTATATTAGTGTTTTATCATCATTTCTTCTAATTGCTCCAACGTATTTACCTTCACTAGGTTTCTCTTGTTTGCATCTCAGAGTTTATGTTCAACTCTGTTTTCTTTAGCAGGAATGCTTGAAACTCTTTCATTCCTTTTAAGTTCCATTTCCCCTCTGTAGATTAAACTCACTCTTGAAGACTGAATTTATTTTTGGTTGTAAGCCTTTATGCTTTGCCTTGGAATATCACATTTCAAGATAAAAACAAATACTTCATAGTAGTTTCTGCCAAGTCTTTTATGATCTTATTCATCATTCCTTGATACTTGAACCTTTTCTGGATACTTGCAATATTTTCCCTTTGACCTGGAAACACTGAATTTGGGTCTGAAATTCTGGGTGTTTTAATTTTGGGGTTTTCAGGAGTTGTTTTGTGTATTCTTTTTCTTTGCACTTGCCCTCTGGTCCTAAAAAATCTGGATAGTTTTATTTTGTGATTTCTTGAAATATGGCATCCAGGATTTCATTTGTCATGGGGGAATAAGGTGGGAGGTCCTTAGGTATTCCTTTGTAAAGTATTATACTTTCCCACACAGTCCAATTCGGTTTAAAATGGTCCTTTATTTGGCTTTAGAGAAAGTGGTCTATTGGAAAGTCAAAGACTTCATCCCCAGGAAGAAGGTGGTTTAGAAACATTCTCTTCCTAGAACAGAAGAAAGGCAAAAGCTTTTATAGAGGATAGATGGGGTGTCCACCTTAAAGTGGAAAGTTCCTTTTGGGGGCTGGGGTGGGGAAAGCCTGGATGCTTGTCATATTCCTGAGAGTCTGGGGGATTTTTTTGAAATGATGGTCCTGACCTTTGGGGCTATCTCTGCCTCCTAGCTCCAGTCAGGTGTTAGCCACACCTAACTGACTTTGCTGTTATAGAATATTATCCCCCAACCCCTTACTTCTTAGGTGTGTCTGTTTTGATATCTAGTTGGTCAATCTAAACTCTAAAAGTCCCTTGATTCTTCCATGTCTTTCCTGTTATCTGATCATCTGTGGTTTTGCTTCTCACAGGAGAAACTTCTTCTGGTTTATCCTAAGCCCCATGTCAATGTGGTCATGGTTTTCAGGTCATCTGATGATCATTAAATTGTCTCTTCTTTTTTTTCCAGGTTAGTTGTACATACCTCACATTTTCTTCTGTTTTGTCAATCATTTGATGTTGGTTTCAATGTCTCTTATTGTCTATTATAGTTCTTAATTTCCAATTAGTCTAATTTTCAAGGAGTCCACTAGAAATAGATTTTCTAGGTTCTGTTTATTCTTTCAATTCTTTCCTCTAGAATTCTTATTTTATTCATAATTCCATTTTATTTTGTTTTTGTTTTTAATTTTTTTGGTGAGGCAATTGGGGTTAAGTGACTTGCCCAGGGTCACACAGCTAGTAAGTGTTAAGTGTCTGAGGCTGGATTTGAACTCAGGTACTCCTGACTCCAGGGCCGGTGCTCTAATTCACTGCGCCACCTAGCTACCCCCATAATTCCATTTTAAATATGATTTCATTTGTGGCAGGTTATGGTTTTTCCTTAAAATGTAATGAGATTTTCCTCAATAATTGGTTGTCTCAGGAGACTAGAGGCTCAGACTCCTATTGTCATTTCCTCATTGCCTAAATACAAAGCAGCCATTAGGAGCTTTAGGAACTCTACTTTTCTGTGGGAGCTTTGCTTAGCTGAATGAACTCACAGCATACCCTTCTCCTGCTATGGCTAAGTAATTCTCTTTTTGTGAACTTGACTTTACTATGAGTATCTTATTTTGTTTCACTGTTGACCCTAAACTATCAGGGGCCTAGTCTGTGTTAGTCCTGGCCTAGGACACAGGTATTCTTATAGTCTTTGTGGGTGAGCCATGCTGTTGTTTTTTTCTCTGACCCTCTTTTTGTAATTATCTACCACTTGAGTGTCTCAACATTCTTTTTCGTGGCCTTCAGTTTCATCATCCAGCCTCATTTCCTGATTTTGGACTTTGTGTGAGAGCCAGGATCTATCTATTATAAAGCCGGAACTTTTAAATGGGAATGGTCAGGCTTTATTTAGTCTTGACTATGATTTGCTCAGTTCCTGTCCCTGACTTCCACCTCACCTGGTGTCTCTGTGCTGAGAGTATCAGCAACCTTTAGTGTCCTCAGTTACGGAGACAAGTGGCTGCTGGCTTCCGTGGCATCCTCATTGGGGTTCTGCCTGTGGACCTTCTGTTCCCAGTTAGGGTGCTCTGTGGGCTTTCAATCCATTCAGTTTGAGTTCTTGCTAGCTTTCTTGGTGGGACCTTCTTCTAGTGCCCAGGCTTCTGGCTTTTTGTATTTTTCTGGATTGGATGAATGAGTTTCCTTTGGATTTCTTGATCATTATTCAATATGGTGCCATTTTTATATAATTGTTCATGGGAGAACTAGTTTCCTCGATGACTTTTCATGCTGTGATCCTAACTATAACTTGCATGGTATATGGATTTTATTAAAGAGTTAGGCTTCATAAGGAAAGATGAAAAAGAGAAATTCAGAGTAACATGGAAAGACTTCCCAAGTAATTGGATATGAAAAACAACAGAAACAAAGGAACAATATATGCAATAATTACAACAATGCAAATAAAGTTAGCACTGAATGATAACAAAACTCAGGATCATGTTCATATCTTATCATCAAAAGTTCCAGGACACATCTTTCCTTTCTGTTAATAATCAGTAAACTTCCAAAATGGAAAATACCGGTCTCATGTGTGTGATTTTGCTGCTCTGTTTAACTGTTTTCAAGGAACGTACTTTGAAAGGGGACAGAAGGTTGTATAGATATTAAGTAATGAAGTATTTCTTGTGCCAAACAACATTTATCAATAGTAAAGTTAAAATTGTTTGGAAATATGGAGGTTGTGTATAGTAATACAATTTTGTCCTTAGATCACCAAGTATGCTGTTTTTTGAAATTAAAATTGTCACCAGAACCCCAAGAAGAAAAGTACATAATACTTTTCTTCAAGAACAGTGGTAAAAATTATTTGTGGTAAAGATTAATATTGCAGTTTTAGCTGAATCATTTGGGAGGGGGCACACCTGGCCCACCCCGAGGTTACATATGCTACTGAGGTCAGAAGGAGAACTCTCCATAGGCAGTTTCTGAAGGACCTCCCCTTTTGGGGGAGGGGAGACTGAACGCTCCCTGAAGGAGGCAGGCTGCTTCTGGAACAGAACACTAGGCATCATCCGGAACTCGGTCTTTTTTGGTCTTGGCCCCTGCGCTGGTGGCGTGTTCACTCTCTCTGTCTGGCAACTCCCCTTGTGGTGGCGGGTGTTCGCGCTGTCTCTGGTGGCTGCTGACTGCTGGTGCAAGCAACCATAAACAGTCAGTCTTGGGTTCGGTGAGTTAATTACAGAAAACCCTAAATTCCTTTGAACTAGCTTAATTGGAAACGGTCTGAGGATCACATAGGCTAAGTTTAGAGTTAAGAGCATTTCTCTGTATTTCTATTTTCCTATTTCCTTATCTTTGATTTTTTTTATTAGTTTCACCTTTGTTGTTTAATTAATTCCCAAGTAATAAAATCTGATCCTTTTGTGAACTAAAGCTTAGAGGCTCCTTTCTTATTGGCCTGGGAGAAATATCTAAAAAGGGTAGTTCAGAGGGGAGGGAGAACCTAAAAGGTCCCTCATATTTCCAGGACCCCAATATTAAGGTGAGTCACCCCAAATAACACTCTGTATATCAAATTTTGGCCCTCACAACAGAACATATTTTTTTTGAGTGAATTTTTTCTATCAAAACTAAGATTGAGAGAGGGAGAAATAATTTGGTCAGGGGCATATTAGCTGTTTGCCTCATTATGACTTTATCTTACTAACTGGCTAACAGACTCTTTTATCTATTTGTCAGTTAGAAGATTTATGGCTTTCCAGTATTTTTGACATAGTCCCTGAGCTATTAAAGACCAGCTCTATTTTTTTTAATTCTGAAAGATTAATCTTTTGATGAATTTTAAGAATAATCTCCAAATCATTCTAGGAAGTATTTCTTTGACTGAGTAATGTGCAACTTTCTAACTAATTCTAAACAACATTCCCTGACTTTTCAATTACCCTATTTGTATAATGGATACACCATTCCTCTGTATGGAGAAGTTAAATTTAATGGTTTATGAAATCTCTTTAGAAACAAGACATAAAGATTAAAAAGCTTTGCCCTAGACATTTTGGATATTCTGTTTACTTCAGAAAAGGATCTTGATGGCCTGAAACAAAAGTATTCTCACAGGATTTTGGCTCTTTTTGCTGTTGTTGTTGTTTTCATCATTGGGATGGTGAAGGATCAGTTTGAAATTTTTTGAGCCCTGTATGTTTTTCAAAACCCTTTGATTTATATTTGAGAGGCTTCCTGTGGCTTCAAATACAATGTTTTCTGTTCTTACATATTTCATCATTATAAAAGAATCAGATGACAACTTGTGCCTCCTAAGTATCATTAACACTGTTGTTATTGTACTGGTTGTACAATATGCAAGCATTGAACTGAAATTTTGTACCAAAACATAAATGTCAAAATAATAAAGGAACACTTTTCCACAATGCTATCTTTTTCTTTCTTTCTCTCTTTATCTTTCTTTCTTTTTGCAGAGCAATGAGGGTTAAGTGACTTGCCCAGGGTCACACAGCTACTAAGTGTCAAGTGTCTGAGGCCAGGTTCTCCTGAATCCAGGGCCTATGCTTTATCCACTGCACCAACCAGCTGTCCCCCACAATGCTATCTTTATATCAAATAGTACATTCCATTGGAGGAATACAAGGAATTCCTAGACAGATACTGAGTTCATTACATCTTTTTTTTTTTTTTTTTTTTTGCGGGGCAATGGGGGTTAAGTGACTTGCTCAGGGTCACACAGCTAGTAAGTGTTAAGTGTCTGAGGCCAGATTTGAACTCAGGTACTCCTGAATCCAGGGCTGGTGCTTTAACCACTGTGCCATCCAGCTGCCCCTCATTACATCTTATAAATAAATTCAGGAGAAAGTCAGACTTCCCTTGAGAAATCTAAAGCTACTGAATGGTACAGTGGAATGAGCACAAAAAACCTGGGTAGAAATCAAGTTCGGCCATCTATTAGTGTGACTATGGGCATTTTATTTAATGTATATGTGTCTCATCTCTAGAATGAAGTATTTGTTTAGATGATCTCTAATGTTTCTTCTAGTTATCAATGTCGGATGCAATATCTTCCATCTGGAGGGGAGCAGTTGGTCATACCCCTTTTTCTACAACTGTATTTCTAAAATAATGGGAATATCAAGGTGAAGGTAAGGCAGCTAGGTGTAATAGTAGATTGGCCATCAAGCCTGGAGTCAAGAAGACCCGAGTTCAAATCCAGCCTCAAACACTTTCTTACTAGTTGTGTCATCCTGAACAAGTCACCTAACCTCTGTATGTCTTGCTTTCCTCATTTGTAAAATGGGGATAACAATAGCACCTAGAGGGGCAGCTAGGTGGTGTGGTGGATAGAGCACTGGCCCTGGATTCAGGGGGACCTGAGTTCAAATCCGGCCTCAGACACTTGACACTTACTAGCTGTGTGACCCTGGGCAAGTCACTTAACCCCAATTGCCTCACAAAAAACAAACAAAAAAATAGCACCTAGCTCCCAGGGCTGTTGTAGGATCAAATAAGATAATAATTATAAAGTGCTTAGTACAGTGCCTGACATACAGTAAAAGCTAGATAAATATTTTTATTATCATCTTCTTTTTTATTATTCTGGCAGCTAGGTGGCACAATGGATAGCAAGCCAGGCCTGAAGTCAGGAAAACTCATCTTTCTGAGTTCAAATCTGGCTTCAGACACTGACTAGCTGTGTGACCCTTGGTGAGTCATTTAACCCCTGTTTGCCTCAGTGACTCATCTTTAAAATGAGCAGGAGAAGGAAATGGTAAACTACTAAAGTATCTTTGCCAAGAAAGCCCCAAATGGGGTCATGAAGGGTTGTACATGACTGAAACAACTGAACAACAACAACAACAACAACAACAAAATTATTATTATTATATTCTTGGGAGATGATACCTTGATTCAGTTTATATAAAAGCAATATTTGTATGGATTTGATGACATTCTGATCCCTACATTTCATCTTGCTATTTTTGACAATTTCAACTTTATCTCCAGGATTCTAGTACTTTTTAATGTAATCCGTTATCCTGAGCACAAAGCTCTGAGACAGAGAAAAATAACAATATGATAAATAATTGAAGAAATCAAGAATAATATCTGTCTCCCAATATTTGAAAAGTTTCCTGTAGAAGAGGGATTGAATTTGTATTATCTGCCTCAAAATGCATGAGCGCAGTGGGTAGAAGTCAGGAAGAGGAGAATTAGTTTTGATATCAGGGGAAAAAAAGCTTCCTAAAAACTATTCAAAAGTTGAAGTGGTTCTCCAAAAGATAATGAGGCTTCTATTAATAAAAGGCTTCAAAACAAAGGGTGCATTTGAGTACACTGAACATTGAGTGCATTGAGACAAATTATTTGGGGAATATGGTTTGGCCTATGAGATTCATCACCATTCTGAACTTCTGTGACTCTAAAATTCTTTGAATGTTTTTTTCTTGCCAATATTCTGATCGAGCAATGTGCGATATAAGATGGAGGGGCTCTTCTCCCATATTCTCTACTCCTCTTCAAAGCAGGAACAAATGTCTTTTTTTTTTTTTGGTGGGGCAATAAGGGTTAAGTAATTTGCCCAGGGTCATACAGATACTAGGTGTCAAGTGTCTGAGGCTGAATTTGAACTCAGGTCCTCCTGGATTCAGGACTGGTGCTTTATCTACTGCACCACCTAGCTGCCCCGAAAAAATTTTTCTAATTAGATCTGAGCTGGATATACTATAGAGATGAGTTCCCTCATACCTCTTTTCACTGGCTTAGAAGAGCAAGTATGACTTTATTCTCCAAAAGAACTGCAAGGCATGGGCTTTGTAGGCAAACCTGTGTGTGGAATAAGACTACTCCTATTTGTCCCTTCTTTCCTTTTGTTCAGAGTCTTGTGAGATTTCAAAAGGCAGCTGGCATATGCTCCTTCTTGGGCACTCAAACTCTAGGACATTGATGGAACCAGCAGTTTAGGCTTGGATATTAGCTTCTCAATTGCTTGTGATCATCCTATGATTCTTTGTTAAACATACTCGCCTTCCCCCCGGAAATAAAACTGTCCTACCTGATACATATTTGCACTCTGGTATGTTTTGTTTTTAAAAATTCCTTTATCCTTGCTGTGGGTGACTTTGTGGACTAGAGCCAAAATCAACTGTTCTTCAAGAATAAGAACTGAGGTTGGAATTGGAGCAATGGGAGCCTAATTCTTCTTTTGAAAGAAATGCACCTACAGAGTGATGAATCAAAGGAAAACCACAGGGATAGGTAAAGACAAGTATTGGTGAACATTGCCAGCCCTGTGGACTTGGCAAAGTGGTACCTGAAGAATCGACATGCTATAGATATTCATTATGTGAGTGGAAGAAAATTTAAGATCTTCTGGAATAACCATCTTTATATTCATATGACCTTGTTAAAACTTGGTACAAGTGTGTTGTGGTCTGGAAAAAGAAAGAAAAAAAAAAACCCAACCATGTTTCACTTATGGCCCTCAAGGATCTGTCATAACAGAACAATTTTTTATGTGTGTGTTGATACCTTTTTGCTGGTAATTTAAGAGGAAAGAGATTAGGAACTAAAAGGAGCCATTTTCATGAGGAGTAGAAGGAAGATGACTTTATTCAAGATGAACAATAGAAGGACCTTAAGATAGAATAAAAAGACTTGAGCTGTATTTTTAAAACCAGCCTGATATTTTATCAACAGTATCATCAAATAATTATTACATGTAACACCTATAACCACTCCATCATAGGTATGAAGACCCTAGGGCTATGATTGGAGCAGCTGCTACAGGGCTCTGTGTTAGTCTTTAAATGCAAGCAACAATTTTATATGGTTTCATTTTGTGACAGAAATAATTATGTATCCTTCTACTGAAATTAGACTGACTTAGAACATCTAACCTTGACCAAATGAAACAAGATTGAACTGGTTTTCCCATCTTCACTTGTGGTTTTTTTTTTTGGTCAGCTAAGTTCTGATGTCATGTTCATTGATCTCTTTTTCTTTTTTATTTCTATGGTTTTCAAGATGTTGCTGTTAAAGAGCACACTTCAATAACTATTAAAGATATTGTAGTGGATATTGTATTTGAATTAAACATTTCATGAATCACTAAAGTCATCAACAAAATAGGATCAGTTGCACTAAAGTACAAAGGGAAAAAAGTCAAGAACTGACAAACAGAAATGGAGTAGTAATTAATCCTCAGAAAACAAACAAAAATTTTAGAGGGACCTTGCAGCTGAAACAATTGTTATTAATTCCTTTGCAGTGTGGCATAGGTTTCTTAAAGTTGGAAGAACAATGAGACCAGTTTTTTTAAAAAAAAAAAAAACAAACCAGCTGCTAACAGTTGCTATGGAAAAAAAAATTTGTCATGGACAAGAAAATACAAATATTTCAGAGTGCTGAAGATTGAGAAAAGGCAATTTTTACTGATGAAAATCACTTTTTCATTCATGGTGATACCAAAACCTTAATCAGAAAAAATCTAGCTGAGTCTATAAGATCCAGGAATCTTGATCATATAGTAAAATATCAACTCCAAAAAAAAAAATTTGACTTTCTTTTTAATTCTACTGAGTCTGAATATCTTGGACTTATTGAAGGAATCATGATTTCTGAAAAATATATTAATACACTGAGCATCAGAATTGTTCCAGAAATATAGAAATTCTCTAAAGGAGATGGAATTCTACTATATGAGGTGGTACCAGGTCACATATCACAAAAGGTTCAAATCAAGGTACATCTCCCACAATTTAACTCCGGGCTGCCTGTCTGAAGGGTGGGAGTGTTTGGCATTCTGGTAGGCTGACGTTGGAGAGGCTCCAAGATACCCACTAGGTACAGTCTTTTCTATGTCCCTTCCTGATATAACAATTTGTTAGTTCCTTACAGCCTTGTGCTGCATGCTGCATACATGGATGAAGACATGCCTCTTGATTGGCTTCGAGAATGCTGGACACAACACTGCATATCTGTGTAAGGGCCTTATGGAAGAAGGTAGCAAACATATGTGAAGAGAGGACTTCCACAGGGAATTGGGGTATAGAGAGGAAAGAGAAAGAGAGACAGAAACTTTTGAATGGCTCAAAATTTTTAAAATGAAGGACTAAAACCCTTGGAGTCTTGGACTTCTATGAGATGCTGACTTCATGTTCCTTGACTTCCAGGGTTTGAAACTCTAGAGACTGCTAAGAGTAAACTTCCTCTGATGTAAAAGTAACTCAAAACAATCTAATTTTTTTTTTGTAACAGGGTGTTAAGAAATGAGATAAGGAGCACAGTGGAAAGATCATAGGATTTTAGTGGTTTTTAAAAGGCTTCAGAAATTGTGTCCAACTCTATTATTTTATAGATAAAAAAAACCAAGATACTCAAAGGTAAAATGACTTGCCAAAAGTTACTCAGGTTGGACATCCTAAAGCAGGGACTTGAATTCTGGTCTTATGACTTCCTATCCTTATCTTTCAGCTACATGACAGTACCCTTTGTATAATGTTAAATGGAAGTAAGGCTCAGATGGAGTTTTATATCTTACTTTTGTAATGAGTGAAATAAGTTTGAGTTCCAGAATTTTCCAGTGGCATTCAGTTGCCTGGGAGCAAGAATGGTGAAATCTAAGTGAATAATAGCCAGATTCCTACTTATCCCATGCTTTATGGCACCTTGCTAGCCTTAGCAAGAAGGTAAGGGTAACCTCTAGGGCTAGAAAGTTGGATACAGTTCCCAGGGTGCTGCTATTACCAAAATACACATGCTCTAACATTATTTTTATGTAAAACAGACACTAAATCCTTTCTGTATCTGTTTGGCATTACAGAGGACAGGAAGTCTAGAAAAAACAATAACTTTCTTTGTGATATTATAATGCTGATGCTTTCATTCTCAAAACTTACCTATTTCTCAGAAAAGGGTAAAGGATTAGAAATAATGGAATTGTGTATTACAATTAGTTGAGATCTTATATAACTGCTAGGTTTCTAAAGGTTCAATAGCTTGGAACCCCACTTGTAATAAAAAAAATTAAAATACAAGTCACTATAATCAACTCAATAAATTATATTTGAAAATTTATGTGTGATGCTGTATAAAGCAGTGCAATGTTTGTCCTCAGGGTCAGGAAATTCTGGGTTCAAGTCTCACTTCTGACACATGCTTGTTTTTCTTGGCCTGCTCAAGTCATTTAACCTTTTAGTGCCCATTAACAACTCTCCCAAAAGGTAACTTCTCAAGTACAGATCTGGGTAAACATTTAAGCACAAGAATTCCCTACTTCAGTAAACTCATAAGTGCAGGGGGCAGCTAGGTGGTGCAGTGGATAAAGCACTGGCCCTGGATTCAGGAAGACCTGAGTTCTGTGAGATTTAAAATTGGATATTAGATCATAAATCTCCCCTCTTTAACCTTTCCCTTAATTTATCTCCCAGACTAGTAAATGGAAGAAGCTTCTGGTTTTCTAGTTAGAGCTTTATTGTGTGGTAGTTACCAGGTGATGTTGATTAGAGGGAGAGGAAAGTAGAAATACAAAGCAAATAGTCTTAAGTCTAAGCGTAGTCTATATTCCGTATAAAACTCACCAAAAGCCCAAGGCCACCTTTGGGGAGAGAGAGAGACCAAGTCAAGCGCTTGCTGCTAACCGCAAGCCGGGCCGAACTCTACTCAGCATCTGTCTGTGCAGTGCAGTCAGGAGACCAGCAAAGCAGGAAAAAGGGATCCCACTTCTGTTCTCTCCTTGCCTTTTAAGCTCGAACCCCGGAAGTCGAGTGCTTAGCAGGCAGTCTGACGTGCGCAGCTCATGCCGTTGGCCTCCTCCCCGAAAGGGTGGTCCTTAAAAAAACTGGCGTCTCTCCATTATCGCTAACCAACTGTTAAAACTTTTTACCACAGTTCAAATCCAGCTTCAGACATTTGACACTTACTAGCTATGTGACCCTGGGTAAGTCACTTAAACCTCATTGCCCCCACCCCCAAAAATCATATGTGCAGATATTTTCCAAATGCAACATACCCATTTGCATGATAAATAAACCAAATTTTATATAACTAGTTTTTAAACTAGAAGAGTTACTAGATTTATAAAGGGTAATGACATTTTCAATTCAATTTAATAAACATTTATTAAGTGCTTATTATGTGACAGGCACTGTGCTAAATCCTAGGGAGAAAAATAAGAAAAAGAAAGATGATCACTGCTCTCAAGGAACTCACACTGTAGGAAGAAAATATGCAAAAAGAAGCAAAAGGGCAGGGAAGGTACCAGAGGGGACCCTGCAAGGAGGCATGATGTTCATGGAGTAAATAGCAAGATAGTGTGATGAAATGATGGGATTTAGCAGATACTCAAAGACCCACCTGGAGATTAATCTATACTGATTGAATCAAGTGAGAGTGATTGACTGCTGATTAAGCTTACTTCAAGTTAATTGGATTGTAATCACACCTGGCTATCCCTTAAGAAGGTATTGTTCTCAGAAGCTAGACTGTGAACTCAACTTGAGAACACATTCAAAACCAATGGATTTGGATGACGCCAACCAATCAGCTTGACGCAGTGTGTAAGGACCGCCTCTGTTCCAGACCTATAAAAAGCTTCCACAAATAGCTTGCTAGCGTGTTCCTGATTAAAGCAGGCTCCTGGAGGAGGACTTCAGGAAGAACCCAACCAGGCTGGAACTCTAGGCTAGACTGGTGCTGAAGCTTCTGATTTAAGGCGATCACAATTTAGATTTTAAACATCACAATAGTCAGTGATGGCAAATGGAGAATTTCCTGGAAAATTTTGAGCCCTTTGTAAAGGAAAGCTTTGGGATGAGTTTATTTACTCTGCCCTCTAACCCTCCAATTAGAGGGGAGAGACAACTGAGGGAGCTGAGAAGATGTTGAGTAACAAAAGCTGAGTCCATTTGCATGGTGATGAGATTTCAGGTGATAAGCTTATCCTGGGGGAGGTATGATGTTAGTGGGGTCCAAATCACTACTCATAATTTTCCCCTAATGGAAAATGGAGAGTTTAAAAGGGCAAAAAAAGACTGGCATATATTTCAAATGTTCTCAATGTCTTGGTATTTTTCTTTTTAAAAAAGTTTTTCCCCATACCTTCAAACTATCCAGAAATTCTGTCTCTAGACTTTATTTAAGCAAATCATGGTATACCTGCAGTACCAGCCTCAGGTACAGTTGTAAAGTAAGCAAAGTTTCTGAGGTAGTTACCTAGTGATGGTTTTGGAGATGGAAGGTCTGGGTTCAGGTCCCAATTCTGCCACCTACTAGTCATGTCATCTTTGGCAAGTCATTTAACCTCCTGTCAGTTTCCTCAACTGCAATGTGGAATGGTTGATAATTCACCAACTAACTTATAGGGGAGTTGTAAAGAAAATGTTTTGTAAACTTAGAGGCACATGCAAATGTGAGATATTCAAATTACTTGCTACCTTCCCCTTTTCCTGTTCCCACTTGGTATCCTCTTTCCTCAACTACATGGTTTCCTCACACAATCCAGGGCCCCCACACTGAAGCACCCTCACCCAAATCTGCCCTTTCCAACAACAATGCATATGCACACAAACCTTTTCATCTATTAAAACTTATCTGTTCTGGGGGCAGCTAGGTGATGCAGTGGATAAGGCACTGGCCCTGTAATCAGGAGTACCTGAGTTCAAATCCTGTTTCAGACCCTTGACACTCACTAGCTGTGTGACCCTGGGCAAGTCACTTAACCCTCATTGCCCCGCCAAAAAAACCCCAAACAAAACAAAAAAACCCCAAACAAACAAAAAACTTACCTGTTCTGTGTAGTAGTCTTTCTTTTACCTTCACTTCCCTAGCAAATCTATAACCAATAAAGCACTGTGATTAATGTGTGCCATTGCCAATAGCCAAAATGCGTTACTCTTCTGGCTGTATCTGACCTTAGAAAGGCAAATCCCTTAACCCAGAAGAATCATAGAATTTTGGATTTAGAGGGGACCTCAGCAGTCATGTAATCCAACTCTACCTGAAAGAATCATTACTCTAACGTGACCATCAAGCAGTTATCTACCTTCTACTTGAAGATGTCCAATAAGAGGAAACCCACTACCTCCTGGAGTATCCCATTCCAATTATTCTAAAACCTAAATTTGCCTCTTCAGGACTTCTGCCTATTGCTCTTGGTTTTTCCCTCTGTGGTCAAATGGAACAAGTCTAAGCTCTTTTTCAAATATCTGAAAACAGGCTAAATATCCCTACTTCCTTAAATCTTCATCATTTGACATGGCCTTAAGACCCATCACTATCCTGGTTGACTCTCTTTGGACACTTTCTAGCTTATAATGGTTTTCTTAAATTGTGGCTCCAGAGCTAAACACAATACTAAAAATGCCATCTAACCATTGTCTTGTACAAAGGAACTATCATCACCATATTACTGAAAGCCTCTTTTTTTTTTTTTTTTTTAGTGAGGCAATTGGGGTTAAGTGACTTGCCCAGGGTCACACAGCTAATAAGTATGTGTTAAGTGTCTGAGGCCGGATTTGAACTTAGGTACTCCTGACTCCAGGGCTGGTGCTCTATCCACTGCACCACCTAGCTGCCTCTACTGAAAGCCTCTTGATGGAGCTCAGGATCACACTAGCTTTCCTGGGCTCTCAATGAATCAGCAATAATGGAATTCCAGACACCATAGTGTCAGGGTATACTGGATTGTGTACCTATCTTCTTCAAAAGTAAACATTTAAGCACACAACCAGATAAGTGATTCTAAGAGTCATGACCTTTACCCAGAGGTCAATAGGGAGAGATAGCTCTATAAATCAGGCTTTGCATCATCTAAGATCACCATTGAAAAGATGGAAACAGATGGCATCTCTAAGCCTAGATCTCTTACTTTCTTTGGGTTCCATATAGGTTAGTTCCCTTCCTTCCACATTTTAGGCTCCATCTATGTAGTTGATTTTTTCTAACAATGAGTTCACCAGTAAGCCACTCCCAGTTAGATTCCTCACTGGCTACATTGATGGGGGCTGAGATATAGCCTGTTAAGTAATAACTCTATGGGTTGGTAGCATTGACTTCTAACAAAACACCCTAATCTTCTCCACACTGCACAGCTGGCTGCAATAACCCTCTGCTATCATTTTGATGCGTGAACAGTGGTTTTGACTGTGTCTTTCATAATCATTGACTTTGTTTAGTATTCTACAGAACATGTTATACAGTCAAACAAAAAGGTTAGCTTTAGATAGACTATAAATTTCAGGAGGGTATAATGTGCCACTGCCTTGTCACACTGCCTTGCACATACTGGGCCCCACCTTAAATATTTGTTTATCAAGTGAGATAAAATGTATGGTACTTTGCAAACCTTAAAGTGATACAACAGTGCTATTTTGTTGAATGAATAGATGAATCAATTCTCTTGAGCCTCCCCTCATCCTTTTCATCTAATATTCTTGGCTGCTTCCCTTTTCTTCTTAGCTAATGGACTGGTTTGCAGTTATGTGGCACAGTATATAGAATGCCAGGTCTTCAGGCAGGAAGACTCATATTCCTGAGTTAAAAATCTGGCTTCAGACACTTACTAGCCATGTGACACTGGACAAATCACTTAACCTTGTTTGCCTCAGTTCCTCATCTGTAAAAATGAGCCAGAGAAGGGAATGGCAAACCACTCCATTATATTTGCCAAGAAAACCCCCAAATGGAGTCACAAAGAGTCAGACATGACTGAAACAACAGAATAATAACAATGGGCTGATACTACGTATTTAGTTATAATTATATACTGATTATGACATTTCTGGTAATGTTGAGTTCTCTCACTAATTTAGAGACATTGCATTGTCAAGGAAAGAGCAATGGAATAGAAGTCAGGAAACCTGGATTTCACTACTGTTTTTCCAATTTATTGTCTTTGTGACTTGGGGGATTTAACCTCTTGGGCCTCTCTATTCTCTTTTATAAAACAAGGTAGACATATTGGATGATTTCTATATTCCCTCCCAGCATAAAAATCTGTGGTCCTATGATCATAGATGCTTTTCTATGGAAGCTTTCCAGTTATAAATCTTATGTATTTATATCTAGATTATAATCTATTTGAAGGCAGGGGTATTTTTAATGGCTAGAGTACTGTAATTAGAGTCAGAAAAATCTACCTGGATTCAAATCCCTTTTCTGATACTCACTAGCTGTGTGGCTCTGAACAAGGCTGAGGCTTAATTTCTTTGTCTATGAAATGAAGGAGTTTGATGAGATGGCCTTGGATGTCTCTCCCAGATCTAAATCTATGATCCTATAATATACCTCCTAATGTGCTTCCATGCAAAAGTAGGTGCTTAATAAATATTTGTTGATTGACCATTCACTGATGTTATAGCAGGAAGTCATTGTTTTTGTTAGTATAGCTGTCCAATAAAGGATCCTTAGAGTAGTGTCTACTACTAGTCAACATTTCTTAAGTCAGACTGCTACTTTGTATACAAACAGAGGATGTCCAGAAATGGCATTATTTTACAATCATAAAAACTGCAGAACTATAAATGGTCACTCATCCTACTTAAGGGTAGTAATGTAGGAAAATTATGAAGCTGAAGAAGAACAATCTCTGTCAGACAACTACAGAATTTCCCCTACCTCATGAAATAAAAAGCCTGAGCAATATTTTTCATCTATAATCCCAAAAATAAGAATGAGAAATTATGAGCTATCCCATAGACAGATATTGATATGCTAAAAGTAAGAGAATCTTTAAGTGAGTAATCTGCTTTAACAATTATAGATTTCAGATTACCCAAAGAGTAGTAAAATGGACACAGACATAACAGAACAACATATAGCAATCCTGGCTGTCATGCTTGAGGCAAACAAATCAAGAAAACTTTTGAAGGAGAGAAACAATCTAAATAACTTTATCCTGAAAATTTTGTAAGTGGGAGGTATAGTGCATGACAACTATAAGCTTTCATGTAAAACCAGATTGCTCCTTTTCAGACACAAAGCATGCTGTTGACTTGATTTTCCAATGAGGTGTGTCGGGGTGTTTTTAATCTATGAAAACAGTATAAATGAAATCAGTAGAGAAAGTGTGGTATATTCAAGAGCTGCATTATTGGAGGGGGGAAAGGAAGGTCAGGGGATAAGGATAACAAAAAAGTTATCTTTAGACATACTTTTCTTTCAAATGCAAAGTTAAACATAAAATCATAATACTTAGACCTTTATAATGGCCATTAGCACTGCTGAGTCAAATTGGTCAGCTGAAAGAGAGGCTTCCTTGGGTTGTATTTTACTTGCCCAAGAACACAAAAACATCACATTATCTTTTAGCCCTTTAAGTCATACAGAGCTATTCCAATCTTCTGAGAAGATAAGTAGCAGAGTCAATATTTGAATGTACTTCTTGTGACTCTAAATCCAATGCTTCTAGTGTTTCATTTTTGGTTATTTATATACCTAGGAAGGTATATAAATATATATCAGAGGGGTGATTGAAATCCAAATCTTCCGGATTTCTTAATCCAGCATTCTAGCTGCTGTACTTTACACTGTCTCTTAACTTTGTATCAAGGGTACAAACTGCTAAGTTCAAAGGATTCTCTTTCTTTCACTCTTATTTCTGCCAAATATCTAAAAATAGACATACTACTTCAAGAAAGGACAAAACAAAAAACAAAAACCATAGAGAATTGTGTTTTCTCATCTGTATGTCGTTCTAGCCAAGTTATGGTAAAAGAGTGACTAACGCTGACTTTGTTCAAGTTCCTCTTTTGAGACTTCTAATAAAATAATAATAATAATGTTTAAGCTAAATTTCCATACAAGGGATACTGAAATGCAAATACAGAATGTGTATTTTTATACCCAGAGATTACATTCGTTTTGCAAAAGTTATTGTTTTTCTGGGAAAGTTTTTGTCTCATCTCCCCAAAACCTCCTGTCTTTTTTCTCCCCAGCTTTCCTCCAGGCCATTCTTGCCTATTTCTGCCCTTCCTGGTCCAGGCTATGAATTCTTTTTTTTTTTTTTAGGGAAAGGTAACATTTTTCTAATCCACACTGTATTGCTCCTGTACTTTTACACAATGTAACATATCTGGTTGGTATGTGGTGAGTATATGTAGTTGTTGAGGATGATGAAGGCTGATAATGTGAACGATGTAGTTTTCTTTTACTTAGTGACTCCTAGGGTGTTCTTGCCCAGGCCTAAGCCAGGTCAGTCCAGTAATTCAGTCTTGAGAGTTAAAATGCAGTGAGACATTGTGAATTGTAAAATGCTCGAGAGTCCTCTTTATTAATCAAAGAATCAACTTCAAAGTAAAAAAAAGATACAAAGCACTTCTCCCCTCTATCTCCATAATTACAAAGTCAGTAATTCAAGAAAATCTTCCCTACAGGCTATAGAAAGATAGATGGATTGTCTCACTCAATTTCCTGCCAGGCTGAGCTTCTTACTCTTCAAGCAGTCATAAAAACTGAACTCTCTCCAGCTGCTAAAGAACCCTCTACAGTAGGAACTGCCCTTTATATAGAATGCCACCAGGGGGCTATCTATAGAAAAAGGGGAAGGATGAGAAAGGGGGTGGGACAAAAGGGAAAGGAGGGAGAAGGGGCTTCAGCTAGGCCTAAGAAGAACAAGCTCTATTCTGACCTCAACAATGTGTAGGTAGCTTCCTCCTCACTGACATCCAGAGCCCACTCTCCACTTACCTAAAACTATCACAACTCCTATCACATGGAAAATTGAACAAAACAAAAGACCAACTTGAGTATTCTCTCTGGAGAAATTGAAGAAATGTCTCTTAGAAGGCTGGCTTGCTTTACAGAGTAGATTTGAATTAGTCTACCTAGGGAATATTTGAAGGCATCAATCAATGCAGGTTGTCAAGTATATATCAGGCTGTTATATAAAGAACATCAGGAGAGTAGAATGAGCCTCAGAAACTATCAAGAGCAATTTCCTCATTTTACAGATGGGAAAATTGAGTCTGCAAGAGGCTGAGTAACTTGTCCAATATAAAATTGGTAAAAGCAGAATTAAAATTTTGAATAGATTTCCTTCAATTCTGAATCTGGCATTCTTTCCCTTGAACCACAATTCCTTCCCTCCCCCTGGCATGGATTGTTGTATGAATTGTGAGGAATGTCACAATTGCCCTGTAGCATATGACAGTGAACCAAAATGATAACAGTCACATAAACCAAACAGAGAAGGGAAAAAATGTCTTGGCTATAAGGACTATGGGAGCATTGGAAGAAATGAAATGGAAGATGTAGACTGGAAAAGCTAGGGAAGAAAGAATGGCAAGGAAAACTGATATCATAGAAAAAACAATGGAAAATCTCATCTAACAACTGTATACCCTGAAAACTAGCATGGGCCAAATAGAAAATGATTACTTAAAAAGACAAAAATAAATATTAAAACAAAAACAAATGATTGGGGAAAAAAGGAAAAAAATCTTAAGAAATATGTTTAGGGGTATGTTGGTGAGAGTGTCTCAAACAATTCTCTATATACAGTCATGCCAAACATATTTACATATTAGTCATGTTGTAAAAGAAAACACAAACAAAAAAAGCAAAGAAAAAAATGTTTAAAGGTATGCATTGACCTTCATTCATAATCCATCTTTTCTTTCTCTGGAAGCAGATAGCTTTTTTCATCATAAGTCATTTGCCATTGTCTTGGATCATTGTATTGCTTAGAATAGTTAAAAGTCATTTACCGTTGATCCTTGCACAATATTGATGTTAATCATGTACAGTGTTTTCCTGGTTCTGCTCATTTCACTTTGCATCAGCGCATATAAGTCTTTCCAGTTTTTTTTTCTGAGAGCATCCTGCTTGTCATTTCTTTTTTTTTTTTACTTTAAATATCTCTTTTATTTTTTTAATATAATAAACAGTTTTATTTAAAGTGTTGAATTCCAAATTTTATCCCTCCCTCCCTCCCCTTGCCCTTCCCTGAGGTGATGAGCAATCAGATATAGGCCATACATGTGCAATTATGTAAAATGTTTCCATATTAGTCATTTTGTATTACAAAACTCTAATAAGAAAAAATGAAAGTGAAAAATAGCATGCTTCAGTCTGTGTTCAATCAACATCTTCCTCTAGTGGTGGATAGTATGCTTCATTATTAGTCCTTTGGGATTGTCTTGGATCATCATATTGCTGAGAATAGCTAAGTCATTCACAGTTCTTCATCAAACAATATTGCTGTTACTGTGTACAGTGTTGTTCTAGTTCTGTTCAATTCACTATAAATCAGTTCATGTAAATCTTTCCAGGTTTTTCTTAAATTATCCTGCTTGTCATTTCTTATAGCACAACAATCCATTACAATAATATACCACAGCTTGTTTAGCCATTCCCCAGTTGATGGGCATCCCTTTGATTTCCAATTCTTAGCCACCACAAAAAGAGCTGCCATAAATATTTTGATACAAATAGGTCCTCTTCTCTTTTTTTGGATGTCTTTAGGCTATAAACCTCTGTCATTTATTATAGCACAATAGTATTTTATCACAATCACATATCACACCTTGTTCACCCATTCCCCAGTTGATGGGAATCCCCTCCATTTTCAACTCTTTGCTACCACAAAAAGAACTGCTGGAGGCAGCTAGGTGGCACAGTGGATAGAGCACTGGCCCTGGATTCAGAAAGACCTGAGGTCAAATCCGGCCTCAGACACTTGACACTTACTAGCTGTGTGACCCTGAGCAAGTCATTTAACCCTCACTGCCCCACCCAAAAAAAGAAAGAAAGAAAAAGATTTAATAAAAAAAAAAAAAGAACTGCTGTATATATTTTTGGTTTTGGGTTTTTGTCTCATTGGTCTACAGACCTACTAGTGGTATTGCTGAGTCAAAGGGCATGATGAGTTTTGCAGAACTTTGGGTATAGTTCCAAATTGCTCTGCAGAATGGTTGAATCAGTTCACAACTCCACCAACAATATCTCAATTTCCCCACATTTTCTCCAATATTTGTCATTGTCCTTTTCTGTCATATTAGTCGATCTAATAAATGGGGTGGTACCTCAGAGTTGTTTTAATTTGCATTTCTCTACTCAATAGTGTTTTATAGCATTTTTATGTGACTATAGATAATTTTAATTTCTTTGTCTGAAAGACTACTGTCTCTCCCAATCTTCCCTATGCTCACCCCTTTCCTCCTTATGCCTTTCCTATTTTCCTATTTACCCAACTCAGTGTGTATGTTCTTCCCTCTTTGAGCCAATTCCAATGCGAGTAAGGTTCAAGCACTCCCCCCACACCACACAACTTCTCCCATCTTCCCTTCTACTGTAAAACCTCCTTTGTGCTCTTTTATGTAAGATAATTTACTCCATTCTACCTGTCCCTTTCCCCTTCTCTCAATGCATTCCTCTTTCTAATCCCTTAATTTTATTTTTTTAAAATATTATCTCACATTGCAAACACCCATTCCTTTTGTCTAGGTATATTCCTTCTGAATCCCCTAATAAAGAGGAAGTTCTTAGTAGCTACAAGTATAATCTTCCCATGTAGGAATGTAAGCAATTTAATCTTATTGAATCCCTTATGATTTATTTTTCCTGTTTACCATTTTATACTTTTTGAGTCTTATTCAGCTATGGTCTTTTGATTAGGAATGTTTGAAAGGCCTTTATTTAATTTAATGTACATTTTTATCTCCTACAGTGTTGTACTCAGTTTTGCTCAATAGGTGATTCTTGGTTGTAATCCTAGCTCCTTTGCCATCCAGGATATCATATTCTAAACCATTTAATTTTTTAATGTAGAAGCTGCTGAGTTTTGTGTGATCCTGACTGTGGCTCCAAGATGTTTGAAATTATTTCTTTCTGGATACGTGTAATATTTTCTCCTTTACCTGGGAATTTTGCTGTAGTCTTCCTGGGAGTTTTTATTTTGGGGTCTCTTTCAGGAGGTAATTAGTGAAGTCTTTCAATTTCTATTTTTATTCCTTGTTTCTAGAATATCAGGGCAATTTTCCTTGATAATTAGTTGGAAGATGATTGTTCATTGCTTTCAGGTAGTCCAATAATTCTTAAATTATCTCTCCTTGATCTATTTTTCCAGGTCAGTTGTTTTTCCAATGATATATTTCATGTATTCTTGTGTTTTTTTCACTCTTATGATTTTGTTAAATTTCCCCTTATTTTCTCATGGAGTCATTAGCTTCTATTTTCCCAATTCTAATTTTTAAAGAATAATTTTCTTTAATGAACTTTTAAATGTCCTTTTCCATATGGCCAATTCTTCTTTTTAAGGTGTTCTTTTCTTTGGTGAACTTTTATGACTCCTTTTATGATTTGGCCTATTTTATTTTTTAAGATGTTATTTTCTTCAGGATTTTTTGTCCCTTCTATACATTTTTCTCATGATTTTCTTGTATTACTCACATTTCTTTTTCCAATTTTTCCTTGACTTCTCTTATTTGATTTTTAAAGTCTTTTTTGAGCTTTTCCAGGAATTCTTTTGGGGTCTTAGTTCAACTCACATTTTGATTTGAGTTATCAGTTTTGACTTTGTTTTCTTCTTTTGAGTTTGTGTTTTGATCTTCTCTGTCACCATAGTAACTTTCTTTGGTCAGGTGTGTGGGGTTTTCTCTGTGTGTGGGGGTGTGTTGTTGTTGTTTGCTCATTTTCCAGCCCATTTCTTGACTTGTAGCTTTATATTAAAGTTGGGCTCTGCTCCAAGGGTGGTGGTGTCCCAAGTTTCAGCCTTTATTTTTAAATTTTTTTTGTGTGCAGCTGTTTTCAGAACTTATTCTAGGGGATCTGTACATTTTCAGTTCTTCCAAGGTGGTATGATCAAAGGAGAATTATGTTTACTATTCTGAAGCAGGTGTCATGGAATGCTTAGAACTTGGTCAGACCACTCATTTTGACTTTTGTCTTGCCCCTGAAGTTAATGACTTTGGAAAGGGGAGTAAGGCTGAATGCTTTGTGCAACTCTGCCTCACTTAATTCCAATTTACTTGTAAGTCAAAAACACCTATGATGTCATTAATCATCTTCAAACATAGGAAAAATGAACCCCAACAATTACTAGCCTCCTGGCCTTTGCTCTGGTCTGTGAGTAACAGTTGCCCATACCCCTTACTGTCTGGGGCTGAGAGCTCTGGGAGCTGCTGCCTCCAATTCAGTTGCCCTCAAGGCCTACTACTGTCTTGCAAAAACATTGCCTGCACTGAAACTATACTCTACTCTCACTCTGGTACAAGAGATCTTTCTTGCTGACCTAAGTTGTCTTGTACTGGAAAATTGTTTCATCCCATCCTTTTGTGGGTTCTGTTGCTCCAGAATTCATTTTGAAGCATTATTTTAAAGTTGTTTAGAAGGGAATGTTGAAGAGTTTAAGTGAGTCCCTGCCTTTACCCCGAGCACCACCCCCGCCTCCGCCATACACATATCACACTTTTAAAGTTTAATCTGCATTATTAACATTTTCCCTATTATTTTCTTAAGTCTAGATGATTATTCCTGAGGTGTCACTATTTTCACTAAAAACTTAATAATTATCTTTCTAGAGCCATTTTGATCTAGTTACAGCATCCCACTGATTATATAAAAACCAATTAACCTGAAAAACTGGTCAAGGAGAAAAAGAATAGGGGCAGCTAGGTGGTGCAGTGGATAAAGCACTGGCCCTGGATTCAGGAGAACCCGAGTTCAAATCCTACCTCAGACACTTGACACTTACTAGCTGTGTGACCTTGGGCAAGTCACTTAATCCCAATTGCCTCAAAAAAAAAAAAGAAAAAGGGAATAGAGCATTCTGTGGGTATTATTATTATCATTACTCTTACTTAACATTTTCTTAGCAGTAGCAAGGTTCCAGGCATTCATATTTCTTTTCTTCAAGATCTACTTTAGGGGGCAACTAGGTGGCACAGTGGATAAAGCACTGGCCCTGGATTCAGGAGGACCTGAGTTCAAATCTGGCCTCAAACCCTTGACACTTACTAGCTGTGTGACCCTGGGCAAGTAATTTAAACCTCATTTCCCCACCAAAAAAAAAAAAAAAAGAAAAAGATAAAAAGATCTACTTTTAAAGTAGAAAGGACTATTGCTATAATTAATTTTAAATATATCCACAATTATTTTGACTTAATAACTGGCAAAGTGAATGAGGTGAAGTCATTAGAGGTCTTTAAAAGTACACTATGTATTTCATCATAATGGATACTTAAGGGATTAAATCTGTTATTTGTTTATTTGCTTATGAAGGACTTACTAAATATTTGACTTGTGGGTGCTAATGATAGATTAGTACCTTTAAGACTCTAAATAGAGAATGTTGACCAAGTGGGAGAAAATTGAAAGGAATCAATCAGAGAGCTAGCTAATCATTGAACCTTTCAAAGATTTAGTATAGGAAAGAAATGTGTATAAAAGCATGAGTAGGCATAGAAATGGTCCTGAGGAAAGGAATGGTTCCTGGTGCCAGCGGAGGCAGAAGGCACCAATGACCTCTGGGGAGGTCAGTGAGAGGGTAAGAAAGAACATTAAAAAGAAAGTCACATGTCTTTAATTTCTAGTCCTCAATAAACATACAGTTGCAAAATATGATGTATGTTGGAAGGATGAATGTAAGAATGTGAACATAATGGTAGCTCCTCTTTAATTTTTCTCTTTGATACCTAAATAGAAGTAGAAAGAATCATTTGTGGGAATATATTAACATCCAGAAAGAACTTTAGGCCTCTTTATGGATCCTAGAAGTTTCCAAACCGTATTTATCATTTCCTTCATTAATGAAGTCAACTGTTACACTGCCAAGAGAGCAAGATTGATCACTCAGAATGACAGATTTTCATATAATTTTCTGAAGGACTTTGTCATTTCAAAACAAACAAAAAATGGAACCTCTTAAAACAAAACTTCAGTAATTCTTTACAAATTATTGGTAGCTCCTCTGTTGGAATTGGAGCATATGGTCTATGTGGAGCTCTGGAGATGGTTGGTGGCACAGTGAATGTTAGGAGGACCCCAAGTTAAAATCCAATCTCAGACATTTATTAGCTGTGTGATCCTGGGTAAGTTGCTTAACCGCTATTTGCCTCAGTTTCCTCAAGTGTAAAATTGTGATAATAATACCACCTATCCCATAAGGTTGTGAGGATCCTATGAGTTAATATTTGTAAAAACTAGTTAGCACAGTGCCTGCCATAGAATAACCACTATATAAATTATTATCCCCTTATTCTGTTAGACCTGCTGGAAGACACCCTCCTCTGTTCATTTTTTCAATACATCTTGTCCATTGGATAGATCCAATAACTGACTATGTCTATTGAGAACCAGAGTCTTATAATTAGGGTAATTCATAGAATCATAGAATTGAAAGGAACTGTAAAAGTCATTTCATCTTAATGTCCTCATTTTACAGATGATAAAATGGAAACTCAGAGTTGAAGAGACTTATGTCCAATGACTCAGATGTAAGTCTGAAAGGGGTTGTCTTCTTTATAAGTGTAGGGAGTGCCCACACAGGGTACAGCAGAGCTAGTTGGAAGCAGCTCAGGAGATCCATTGTTAAATTTACAGGATGAACGTTTACATCTCAGAAATCAGCAAATGATACAAATCAGGTCTTGACTTACTGTTTTGTTGGTTGTCTAGACTTAGTAAAGTTATGGAAAAAATGTTAACAATGCACATTAAACATAAAAGTGTGTTGTGCATACTTATTTTTTTCCTTTTAGAGCCAATTTTTAAATATTTACCAGCACACCACTGTGTTCAAACCATATAAGTCACCATGGATTTTCCAAGTCATTAATTTCTTTTCTAGCAATTGGATGAAGTGGGTACTATTATCCAATAAGGATAGGGCTAGCTACTTACCTATATTCCACCTTCCACAATTTTATTCTCCCGCCTCCCATAGGGCAGGACAGTTTTCCCTAGTTATTCCCTTGGCTCCACCCTTCAGTGAAAGGGTTCTCTTTTCAATCCTTTTTTTTTGGGGGGGCGGGGGGGCAAAGGAAAGGGGGAGGTGCCTGAGGTACCTCAGACAGGGAAATTCCCTGCTCACTTACAAACTTTTTCACAGCACCAAAAACTGCTAAACTCATTTTGTCTAGGACTAATATGAATCTAGCTTCTCCTCTTATCCTTTTCGGAAGATTTTTTAAAAAAATGAATCAGCAGTCTCCCTTTTGGATAGTTCCAAGCTCCTCTTATTCCAGGAAGGATCCTGGTATTTATAGAGGAAAAATCTCTCCCTTCTGTGTACTTTAGCACTGATTTCCCTCACTATTGCCCAAGGGCACACATACACACATAAGTATGCAATTCGTTGATTAACTATTTTATCATAGAGGAACTGAGAATCAGGAAGCAAAAGATAGTCTTAAGAAACTGAGATCAGAAAAAAAGCTCTTTTCTCTCCTAAGATAAAGTCAAACAAAGTCCAGGAAAGTGTGAATTCAACAGTTTTGCTCTCATCATTGTGATAGGCTTGAATCAGTCATTATCTCTTCTAGATAATTTCTGAATAGTTTGGTTATAGTCTTTGCTTTAGCCTTTCAGCATTTACCCAGATGCCAAGTCATTCATGGTTCTGACCTTGGTTGTAGGTAGCAGCAATAGCATAAGATGTAGGTAGTCCTAGTACTGAGTTGTCTGATGAGGCTTTACAAATAGCTGAGGAAAGAAGGAAAGGGAAAGGGAAAGAAGGGAAAACTACATCCAACTGAATGCAGAATTCCAGATAATAGCAAAGAGAGATAAGGTTTTCTTAAATGAGCAATTAAAAAAAAATAGTAGAAAAGAATAGAATAGGAAAGACAAGAAATCTCTTCAAGAAAATTAGAGTGATCAAAGGAATGTTTCATGCAAAAATAGGCATGCTAAAAGACAAAAATGGCAGGGATTTAACCGAGGCAGAAGAGATTAGGAAGAGGTGGCAAGATTACGCAAAAGAACTATGCAAGAAAGATTTTCACATCACTGATAACCACTATGTAGTTACTGATCTAGAGCCAGATATCCTATAGAATGAAATCAAGTGGGGCTTAGGAAGCATTGCTAGCTATAAGGTTAGTGGAAATGGTGGAATTCCAGCTGAGTTATTTAAAATCCTAAAAACATGATGCTATTAAAGTGCTGTACTCAGTGTGCCAGAAAATTTGGAAAACTCATCAATGGCCACTGGATTGGAAAAAAAATCAGTTTATATCACAATACTAAAGAAAGGCAATGACAAGGAATGTTCAATTTACTGAACAATTGCATCATTTCACATGCTAGTGATATTATGCTTAAGATTCTCCAACCTAGACTTTAGCAATATATGAACAGAGAATTACCAGAAGAACAGGTGAATAGGCAGAAGAACTAGAGACCAAATTGCCAACATTTGCTGGACTGTAGAGAAAGCAAGAGGATTCCAGAAAAAAAAAATCTACTTCTATTTCATTGACCATGAATTACAACAAAATGGGGCAAGTTCTCAAAGTGATAGAAGAGCCAGATCATCATCTTCCTTGTCTCCTGAGAAACCTGTATGCAGGCCAAGAAGCAACAGTTAGGACTAAACATGGAACAGCTTATTGGTTTAAGATTGTAAACAGAGTATGACAAAACTATATATTGTCACCTTATTCATTTAACTTCTATGCAAAGTATATCATGCAAATGCCAGACTGGATGAATCAAAAGTAAGAATTAGGTTGCCAGGAGAAATGTCAACAATCTCAGATATACAAATGATACTACCCTGATAGCAGAAAGTGAAGAGAAATTAAGAAGCTGCTTAATGAGGGCGAAAGAGGAGAATTTAAAAGCTGGCTTGAAGCTTAACATAAAAAAAAACCCAAAGATCTTGGCAAGTGGTCCCATTACTTCCTGGCAAATAGAGGAGAAGAAATGGAAGCACAGTCAGATTTTATATTTAGGCCCAAAAGATCACAGGGGCAGCTAGGTGGCGCAGTGGATAGAGCACTGGCCCTGGAGTCAGGAGTACCTGAGTTCAAATCCGGCCTCAGACACTTACTAGCTATGTGACTCTGGGCAAGTCACTTAACCCCAATTGCCTCACTAAAAAAAAAAAAAAAAAAGAGATCGGTACAGATGGTGACAGTTTGCTTCTTGAAAGAAAAGTTATGGCAAATTTGGACAGCATACTAAAAAAGCAGAAATATCACCTTGCCAACAAAAGTCCATATTATCAAAGCTATGGTTTTACCAGTAGTATAGCTTTAAGAGTTGGACTACAAGGAAAGCTGAATACCAGTAGAATCAATGCTTTCAAATTGGTGCTGGAGAACTTATGAGGGTCCCCTGGACAGTAAGAAGATCGAATCAGTCAATACTTAAAGAAATTAAATCAAACTATTCATTGGAAGTGTTGGGGGGGACTTGTGACCTGGATGGGGGGGGGTGGAGTAGCCCACACAAAGAATTGGAGGCTTATCATGAATCTTGTAAAATAAAAAGGAGAGGGGACAGGGGACAGATCACTGCAGAAAACTGGCCCACAGAGAAGACCTTTTGTATGTTTACAAAACAAAGGGGAGGAAATTACAAAGCAAGAGGAAATGCAAAAACTGCTTAGGGCAAGATAACTTGGGAGGGGGGGAAATCTTTGAATAATGGGATATCACTAAGATATACAGCATATCATCTTGCAGACCTTGGTATTACTTATCAGCTTACCAGGGTCACACCCATTCATGAGGTGGGAAACAGAGCTATCCCTCCCCAGGGAAAGTTCAAGGATTCCTTAGAGGTTGGGGTCCCTCATCCCACAATAGAAGGTCAAAAACTAAAGCTGAAGCTTAAATACTTTGGCCACATAAAGAGGAGATGGGACTCATTGGAAAAGACCCTGATTTTGGGAAAAACTGAAGGCAAAAGGAAACTGAGATGGCAGAAGATGAGATGAATAGATATGTTGGGGAAACAACAAACATGAACTTGGACAGACTTCAAAGGCCTGATGAGCTATGGTCCAAGAAGTCATAAAGAATCAGACATGACTGAATGGCTGAACAACAGCATCTTACTGAGTTACTCCATCTAATGTATTGGTTTCTGGGTCTTCACTCCATCTCCACCCTTTTGAGTCTCTCTCTACACAAGACTTCTTTCCTTAGGATGGAATAGAGGATAACCTTTTAGTTACTAGGGACTTAGAACAGCATTTGGTAGTTTTTGTCTACAAGTGAACAGTTGTGTTGGTTTAGGCCTGACTCCTGCTGCTCCCCTGGTAGTCTACTCCTAAAGTTGAAATGAAATGAAACACTCATTAACAAAAGAACAATAATGATAACAAATAGTATTTATATTGCATCTTAAGGTTTACAAAGCACTATTATGTCATTTGATCCTCACGACCCTGGGAGGTAGAAGTTATTATAACCCCCATTTTACAGTTGAGGAAACTAAACCAGAATAACATTTAAGTGACTTTCCTAAGGTCACACAGCTGGTAAGCATCTGAAGTTGGATTTGAACTCAGGTCTTTGGGACTCCAGGCCCAGTGGTCTATCTGTTGATCAGTCCTATCCGACTTTGTGACCCTATTTGGGGTTTTCTTGGTAAAGATACTGGAGTGGTTTGCCATTTCCTTCTCTAGAGCATTTTACAGATGAGAAACCGAGGCAAAAAAAGTTAAGTGACTTGGCCAGGATCACACAACTAGTAAGTGTCTGAAGCCAGATTTGAATTCAGAAAGATGAGTATTCCTAACTCCAGGCTCAGCACACTAGCAGCTGTACCACCTAGTTATGGTCTATCCATTATACTACTTAGCCATATCAGGGAAAGTACATTCAGAGCAGGGAATGACAGGAATTCTTCCAGAATAAAGGATAATTAGCACAACTAAATTCCCCACACTCTTCATGCTGAGGGTCTGAAGCTTCAGGGAGAGGTCGTAGCCCCTTGTGTTATGGCTATTTTGTACTCAGGTAACTAGGAAGCTACATAACAATGACCCAAATTTTAGCCAATCTTATCTCAAGGACAGTTTCAATATCCTTTAAGGAAAACATTAGCTGAAATTTCAAGAGGAGTTGGGGTTTGGGCTCTTTCATCCATCGTGAACTCTCTAACACCCTGCTACACCTAGATTATGTTCCTGCCAATAATCTTCTGACTTTCACTTGTCCTTTTGTTAATATGTCTTTTTCCAGGAGACATAAGCAATTGGGAGTTCAATTATCTTGACAATAGTAGTTGCTTGGCTAATGACTTTTCATTATGTTGTGGGTGGGACATTTTTTAGTAGCAGCCTTTGTTTTAGGAATATCATTGCCAGATTCCTCACTGTAGGCAGCAACTGTCTGAAAGACTTTGTTGTAGAGATAATCTCCATATCCTTATACTTAACAAAATCCTTCCTTGTTTCCTTTACCACTTGTTTCCTTGGATTGGCACTCCACACCAGCTTTGGACACACACTATGAAATTAACATAAAATTGGAAAATGTAAACAATTTAACAAAAAGTAATAACTAATTTCTAATAAGAGAATTGGAAATTCCCTTCAGAATGTGGATTTAGGATTTTTAGACCTTATATATAGTGGGAAGAAGGACCACATAGAGAGTAGAAAGAAGTCTGCATTAGAAGGGAGGAGCCTTGGCTTCTTGTGTTAGCTTTGCCACGTGTTCACTGTGTGACCTTGAACAAGTCCATTCATCTCTGTAAATTTCAGTTTCTTCTTCTGTAAAGTGAGGGGTTTGGATGAAATGATTTAATGTCCCCTTGAATTCCAACAATCTATGAATACTTAATATCCCACCTACTTTTGCTTGTGGAAAGGCAAAAAGGAGGAACAATAACAGTGAGGGCCAGAGGAAAGGGGACAGGGGCTAGCTTAGTGTTATTCAGTGACATAAATATCCTGTTCACAAAATCAGAAAAATATCCTAAGGCTCTGGTGGGTGAGCAATTTGCTGAATGACCCATTGTAAGAATCTACCTGCCCAAAGCAGGTATTCTCTATGCACAAGCTTTCAGCCACTCTATTTTACCTCAGCTAAGTACTTTCACCTCCAGTATCAATGCTCTTGCCAAAATAGTATTGATCCTTTACTTTAGCAGAAACCATGTAAAAGCTTTGAGATTTAAAAAGATAGCTGCAGGTAGACACTGTCAGTGATGTCATTGGTTCTCCAACCTCTTCCTCTCCTTCCCTTTGAGCTCCTATGATGCCCTGCTTCTTAACTGCCTGCCTGGATTCCTGACTACCCAACTGAGGATGAAGAACACAGACAGGAAATAAAGAATGTACAGACACACCAATGGTGGGGATGGGAGGTGGGGGTGGGGAGGAAGTTAGAAGGTCAATAGAAGAATGAGAACCAGAAAAGTCAGTATCAGAAAGTCTATGTCTAGCTCAGCAGAAGGGGTCTCTCTGACCTTAGGTGGGACTGTGCCAGTTTATCCACCTCAGTACACTTTTCCACACTCAGCTCTACCTCTATGGGGTAGCCTGGTAGAAGAGACTGACTGTAAAACCTTCCCAAGCCCACACTAAGTTCCCACACACAAGTTCCCTTCACATTCATGGTCCTTCCCAATTGCCTCCAAAATATGTGTGTGTGTGTGTGGGGGGGGAGGTTGAGGGGGGGCAGTGAGGGAGCACAAATGGCTGCTTCCAATCTCAATGCCTTTACCTTCACAAATAGCTGCTCTTTTGCCTGCCCTGTAATTCTTTCAGAGAGTGATGATCACTTGTTTCTTATATTATAATGGAGATTGGTTTTTTAGGTATAAATTGGATTAGTTAGACAATGAAGTCCTTTCCAGTTCTAAATGAGATGTTTCTGTGATCTGAATATGTTCTCCAATATGGACAGCTCTTGTAGTTTCCTTGCTTTTTTTTTTTTTTGCAGGCCAATGAGGGATAAGTGACTTGCCCAGGGTCACACAGCTAGTAAGTGTCAAGTGTCTGAAGCCGGATTTGAACTCAGGCCCTTCTGAATCCAGAGCTGGTACACTATGTACTGCACCACCTAGCTGCCCCAGTTTCCTTGCTTTTTAAGGAGAGTTTTGTCCTCATAGCACCAGTGTGTGATCCCATACAAATCTGATTTCATATGGAAGACTTCCTACCAATTCCCCCACCCACCCACCCCGTTCATTCCTATTGACTTTAGCAGATAGACCATAGATGGTGCTACTCTGGGGCTATACAAGACATAGAAGACTGATGTTACCACTAACAGACCTCTAGCATTTAGGGAAGGAAGCAGCAAGAATGGAAAATTGAATTGGGTTGAGGACTTTGGTCTCCATTTACTGTAGTATACCATTCCTTATTTCCCCTTCCACCCGTTAAAATTTTGCTGCCATCACTACTGTGTCTTCCATTTCCCTATTAGTAGCACTGACTAAGGTAATCCCCAGGAGCATCTATCTGTGTTATGACAAAGCGTCAGAGTGCTGACCTCACTGAAAAGAATCTGTAACATCAATTGTCTGGCTTAGTGTGGTGGAATACACCTGTAATTCCAGAATCCTGTGAGACTGAGACTTGCGGACCTCTTGGGTTTGGTAGTCCACAGGGGCAGTAGGCTAAGCTAAGACAGTATCTACACCAAGTTTGGCATTAATATGGGAGAGGAGCAGTTTGTGGGATCAGGATGCTTAAGAAGGGGTAAACAGGGTAACCAAGGTTGGAAACAGAACAGGTCAAAACTCCCATGCCAAAAAGAGTGGGTTTGGGCCTGGGTGAAATAGGGAAACCTAATCTTTTTTTTTTTTTGGCGAGGCAATTGGGGTTAAGTGACTTGCCCAGGGTCACACAGCTAGTGTTAAGTGTCTGAGGCCAGATTTGAACTCAGGTCCTCCTGACTCCACTCTATCCACTGTACCACCTAGCTGCCCCTGGAAACCTAATCTTTAAAAAAAAAAATTACATGATTATCATCATTCAATTCAAGTAAAATCAACAAGCCTTGATTAAGTGCTTACTATGAATCAAGCACTTGGCTAACCACTAGAAGTACAAATACAAGCACAAGAAAGACAGCCCCTGCCCCCAAGGTACTTACATTCTAAGGAGGACAGAAAACACATAAAAGGAAGCTGAGAAGATAGAGATTAGAGAAATCAGTCAGAAGCAGAGCCCAGAAGAAAGGATCAAACATGGCCAGTCTGGGCACTTTCCAAAGGAAGGGGTTGCAAGGGCATCGTGATCATTAGTAGAATACCTAGCATCAACTTTGATTAAAGTGAATTTGGGGGAGACCTGGTAGTGACTTTGCCTTGCAATACCATTAGCCCACTCATTTGTTTTTCCAAATCACTTGTACTATCAATTATTTTGTCTGGAAAATGGGGTTAATTGCTTTCAGTAGGGACCAGAAGAGGATCCATGAGCACTTTGGCTAAAATGTATTACTTTGAATAAATGTGGTTATATTTTAGCACTGGACAGCACAGACGACAGAGAAAAACATTAAATCATATTTTTGATTTAATATCGAAATTTATTCATTCTCAACCTTTCTGGCTAATTAGGGTAGTTTTGAATTCTACAGTATTATCATTCTCACATCTATTGTTAAGAGGGCACCTTGTCCTTCCCTTCTTAATCTGAGTGATCTAAAGAGTTAGATCCAGGTCACCACTAGCAGACCTCTAGCATTTAGGGAGAGGAAGGAAGTGTCATGAATGAGTGACATGTTTTTGATCTCAGCAGGATGCTGATGCTTCTCTTTGTGCATTCATAGTTTCGGCTAAGCAGGCAAACAAGCCTGTAGTACTTGCAGTGTATTTACTTCTTTGTTGTTTCATATAACATGGTGCCAGCAATAGTCCTAGCAGCTGAAAGAGCCAGTAGGTGCCAACAAAACACAGAATAATTATGGGAATGCTAAAGAAGGGGAAAACATTAGAGTTTGAGACTGTAACATGCATAGCACCATTTACCAGGCCAGCAAGTTAATGAATGAAAATGAAAAAAAAAAAACATTTCCTACTGTGCTAAGTTCTAGGGATACAAATGGAAAATGCTAGACAGACTAGTGAGTCTCAAAGAATGTTACTCTAAAGGTGGGGTGGGGTGGGGGTGGGGAGACAGCACATTAAAGAAAGTTCAACTTCAGGGCAGATGGAAAGTTCCAGAAGTCCTAAGGGTTTAACAGTGGTACTGATGACAAAGCCCAGAGGTCCTTAGATCACTTGAATAGTTAAGATAGTTAAAATGACTGTGCCAGGGGTCTGCAAAGCAGATGGTAAGGCCTGGAGGATGTTAGGAGGCAGTGACAGGACAAAAGCCCCAATGCTTCTCCATTATCATCAGAAGGAATGGAATTATTAACTTGCATTTCACTTGAACCCCCTGAGCAGTCAAGTGGCCCAAGGCAAAAAGTAAAGTAAAGGGGTAGGGTACCCCTGGTGGTGGTGGTGGTACTCTTGTCACCTGGCCATCCTGGGGGCAGATGAAGTTCTGAGATAGACCAGATTGGGAGAGGGAGGAACTGAAGAGGGCTCCATACCTCCCCCTCCCCCCACAGTGGTGGCAGCTCTTCCCCTGTCCAGTTCTAGTGTGAAGCAAGGGGAGGAGCAGGGGGATGGGAGAATATAATGGAGTCGAGAGCCTCCTGGTAGAAGCTGCTTTTCCCAAACTGGATCATGTTAGATAAGTTCACCTTTCTTCATTTAAAAAAAATAGTATTGATCTCTTATATTTTTTCATTACCTACATTTGCAGATATATTCTTTCCCTTTCCCCTTTACAGAGACACATTCCTTATTTAAAAGAAAAAAAAAAACAGAAAAGAAAGGAAGAAAGAAAGAGGGAGGAGGGGAATTGAGCAAAAAAAAAAGTCTAGCATTATATGCAGTGTTCCATACCCATAGTATGCCACATATACAAAGAGCAGGGGAGGGTGCCTTATCATATCTCTTCTTTTAGGCCATGCTTGGACATTATAATTTTGCAGCATTCAGTTTTGTTTGAGTTATTACTATTTTTTAAATAAAAATTGTTTTAAATTATGCATTAGGAAATCATTAATAAAAACAGCCATTTCGCTATACAAATAAGGTCATGGAGATTGTAAATGAAACAATAATTCCAGTACATATATACATACATTGAATTTAATGTGGTAGTAGCAACATTGCATTACTTGTCTCTCAACTCTTTCTGATCATCTTTGTGTATTAAAAAAAGTTCTATTCATATTTTTTTTTATTTTCTACTCCCCCCCACCCCTTTTTTTTTGCAGGGTAATGAAAGGGTCACACAGCTAGTAAGTGTCAAGTGTCTGAGGCTGGATTTGAACTCAGGTCCTCCTGAATCCAGGGCTGGTGCTTTATCCACTGTGCCACCTAGCTGCCCCTCACTCCCCTTTTTTTTGCAACATTATCGCAATGCCCCTATCCCAAATACTCCCTCTTCCAAATAAAAAAGTTTGCTCTTGTGACAAGACTATAATCAAATAAGAGATTTGTTTTTAAATGGTCATGTGTGGAAATGTATATCTCATTATGTAGCTATAGTCTATTAGTTTGCCACCAAGAGGTGAGAGGCATGTTTCAGCATCAGTTTTCCTGTCATTTTATTGATCAGTTTAAAAGTTTTTCACAGTTATTTTCCTTTATAATGTTTTAGTTATCGTATAATAGTTCTGTTTCTGCTCTGTTCACTCTGCATCAATCCATTCAATTCTTCTCAGGGTTCTCTGAAACTCTCTTATCAGTCAGTCAATACTTAAGGTGCCCACAATGTGTCCATAAGAACTACCCTTTAAGGACAACCATGATAAATTGTTTAAGGCCCCCAATCTTTCTTGAGGCCTTTCAGTCTGGTAATTTAAGCCTCTTCCAACTACTGGGGGATTTCTTCAGAATTAAGTTTGCCTCTGAAGCAGCCTGGAGAGATTGGATTTAGTGGAGGTAGGGGGCAAGGAGAGGACATTGAGAGTTTCTGCTAACGTTAGAAAAGGATAAATTCAGACAACTAGTTGTGCTCAGTGTTTGTGGTCATCAGTACCAATTGCCTCAGGGGTGTCCTCCTGGAGAAAGGGTTTTATCAGCTTTAAGGGAATCATATTTGTGTAAACTCTTTAGTTTTGAATGGATTTTTGGAAGTTCCAGTGCCCCAAAACCAGCAGTACAATAATTGTTTATGGACAGGGCCAGCCACTGAGATCTCAACAGGGAGAAAATGCAATCCAAGGCAGATCCTTGGAAATTTAGGATTGTTTGACAACTGTCCTGAGAAAACTGTTTAAGTTTTGTTTCTTTCTAAATTTAAGATTTGAAAAACCACAATTTTACCATTAGGATTTTGTTGTGATTATTTGCCCTTGGGGGACTCACTTGAAAAAATAATACTAACATCCCCAGGAACCCAGAAACGTTTCTAGAATTGAGAATTTGGATGATTATGCCAATTATAACTCATTTAGTTAGCTGAGGACAAGCAGGAGATGCTGTATCAGTTTCTACTTTCACCTTTAAATTGTAAACTGTGAAGTGATCTTCCTTCTCTGCAGCTAAAAGTGAGGGGTAGGTGAAAAGCACAGAGTTCAGACCTCAGGAACATTTCCAAACCACTGAAGAAACAACTATTTGTGTGTGGGAAATAGAGCAAACATTCTGGTCTAGGAGAGCCTCTGGATTTGTTGGTATTTTGGTGCTGCTTTATGTCTATCCCCAGCCTAGCAGCTCCTGCAGTGCTCCCAAGAACACAGGAGGGCAGTGGAAGCACATGCCCGAAGCAATTTTCTGCCTGTGGGAAGTCAGACATGCCATAGCTCAGTGGCATCGGGCCCTAGTAGTGGCAACAAGAGAGTGTCCAGGCTGACAGCAACACCCTGTCACAGCACATGGCAGAATAACTCAGGACCTGTGAGTGGCAGTTTTCCTCTCCTGACACAAGGTGTAGTAGTTGACCCTGGAAGAATGGGGAGCAGGCAGAGAGAAAGGTTCCTACATAAGTGTTCAAAGGCAGCAGGCACAGACACAAACCCTTGCAGCAGTGGCCAGGAGATCAGCAGGCTCATACACAGACCCCAGTGGCAGCAGACAATGGAGTACTCCTAGTATCAGTGGCAGAAGAGTGGGCATTGGTATGTTCAATGACCAAAGCCAGGCCCAATGTAGCCCATTGTTTGCTGTAATGTAAATTGGATTGACCTAGTGCTGTCATAGCTGAGAAATATGCATGATTCTTTCTAGTTTCATTCAGGAATGATCAAAGATTATCATAGCTAACTCTTCTAAAATTCTAGCCAGGTCCTTAAATTCCTTTTAATTTATTTTTTGTTTTGATTTTTGTAATTCTGATAGGTGTACCTTGAGTTCCCCCAACTATTATAGTTTTGCTTTCTATTTTTTCCTCTAATTTGATTAACTTTTTCTTCAAGCACTTAGATGCCATGCCAATTATATATATATATATATATATATATATATATATATATATATATATATATATATATATATATATATATATATATTAGGTACTGGTACTATTTCAGTATCTATGGCTGGAAATATCCTGACATGGGGATACATTAGGATATTAGGATAAATAGAATGGATACACCTAAAAAGTAAGGGGAGATAAAATTCTATAGCAGGAAAGTCAGTTAGGCGTGGCTAGGACCTGAGCTAGGTTACAGAAATAACTCCAGAGGTTTGGATTATCATTCCTAAAAAAAAAAAAATAATCCACCTTGACTCTCAGGAATGACAAGCATCCAAGCTTTACCTACCCCACTCTCCAAAGGAACTTTCCACTTTCAGGTGGACACCCCATCTATCCTCTATAAAAGCTTTTGCCTTCCTTCTATTCCAGGAGAAGAGTGTTTCTAAGCCATCTCCTCCTCTTGAGCCTAAGTCTTTGACTTCCCTCTGAGTCACTTTCTCTAGCACCCAATAAAGGACCATTTTAATTCTAATTGGACTGTGTATGTGCAATTCTTTACAGAGGAATATTTAAGGACCCCTACCACCTCTTTCCCCATGATATGTCCATTACCTATGGATATTTCTCATATCTGATTCCTACCCCTGCTTTTAAAAATTTGTTTGAACCAATAAAATCTACTCTCATTTTAACTCTGTGTGAATCTTTACATTTCAAGTATATTTCTTATAAAGATAATTTTGGATTTTGCTTTCCAAATCATTTTACTGTGCTTCAACTTATTATGGATAAAGTCACTCCAATCACATTTACAGTTAGAATTGTTTATTGTACAATTCCCTCCATCATATCCTTTTAAAATGTTTCCTCTTTCTCTCCAAAGCAACTTTTTCCAAAGGAGAAGGGAGTGGAAAAAGAGAAGGAATCTGACCAAAAGTAGTAAGCTATAATTAAAGTGGTTTGTTCTTATTCCTCCCCTTCTCCTCTTTTCAACAAGCCTGAACCCCAGAATCTATTTCTTATACTTTCTTTATAATCACCTTTATATTAAGCTCTCCTAAGATGAAGTTTGTTTTGCTTCTGATTATTCTTCACCACCCTCTTCTTTTTTTCTCTCTCTGTCTCTTTCTCTGTCTTTCTCCCTTGTGCATGCGTGTGTGTGTGTGTGTGTGTGTGTGTGTGTGTGTTTTATTCCTCTTCTATTTGGGACATATAATAGTAAAATCATGAGATAACCCTCTTTTCCCATTCTTTCTTCTATGTTATATACTCTTCTTATATACTCCATTTAAATGAAATAGGAAAATCCTCCCCATTTCTTTCTTATTTCTTCTTTAGTGTCTTGCTTTTGTCACCTTTCCCCCCATTAACCAATAAAACAGAACAAAAATACATCCTGACTTTGTGTGTATCTTAAAAGTTAAACATGTCTATAATCCTTGAGGCATTGGGATTCCCAAGGGACACTTTTTCTCTTCTCCCTCATTAGATTTACTGTAAACAACAGTAAGCCCCTTTTTAATTGATCAGAAACCTTTCACTGTGTTTGCATTTCAATATATCTGTTTAACTCTGGTCACTCTTGCCTGAAAATTCTCTATTTCATTAAAAGTTCACTTTAGACTCAGTTTTTCAGGGCAATTAATTCTTAGTTAAGAACCCTATCTCTTTCCTTTTGTAGTATCCCATTTAAAGTTTTGCTGTCAAAAATTGTGTGATCCTGACTGTGGTTCCTTGATATTTAAATTCTTTGTTTCTACTTGTAGTACTTTTTCTTTTACTTTGAAGCTTTGGATTTTAGCAATGACTTTTCTGGGTATATTAAATTTGTGTTGTGTCAGGGTTTCAGGCGGTAATTGGTAGATTTTTTCTATTTTCAATTTGCTCTCTGGCTTTCATTAATCTTGGAAGTTTTCTTTTATAATTTCTTTAAATGTGGTGTCCAAATTGTTTGTTTAGCCATGATTTTTAGGAAATCTAATACATTTTAAATGATCTCTCTTTGAATTGTTTCCTAGGTTACTCAGTTCTGATAGTAGATATTTTACACTTCCTCTATTTTTCACTCTTTTAACTAATATTTCATGTTGTCTCATGTAATTGTAGAATTCTATTTGTTTCATTTTTTAAATCATAAAAGTATTTTATTATTTTCCACTTAACATTTAAAGATAGTTTCCAACATTTGTTTTCATAAGATTTTTAGTTCCAAAATTTCCCCCCATATTTCTAAATTAGTCATGTTGTGAAAGAAGAATCAGAACAAAAGGGAAAAACCTCAAAAAAGAAAAAACAACAACAAAAAAGTAGAAACAGTATGGTTAAATTTGCATTCAGATTCCACAGTTCTTTTTTCTGGATATGGACAGCATTTTCCATCATGAGTCCTTTGGAATTGTCTGGCATCATTGTATTTCTGAGAAGAGCTAAGTCTATCACAGTTGATCATTTGCACAATGTTGCTGTTACTGTGTACAATGTTTTCCTGGTTCTGCTCACTTCAGTCAGCATCAGTCTACTTAAGTCTTTCCAGGTTTTTCTGAAATCTGCATGCTCATCATTTCTTATAGCAGAAAAGTATTCCATTATATTCATATACTACAACTTGTTTAGCCAGCCATTCCCCAATTGATGGGCATTTCCTCAATTTCCAAATTTTTTGCCACCACAAAGAGAGCTGTTATAAATATTTTTGTGCATTTGGGTCCTTTTATCTTTTCTATGATCTCTTTGGGATATAGACCTAGTTGCATTACTGGATCAAAGGCTATATTTGTTTCATTTTTTAAAAATAGAGTCCATTAACTGGGTAAGGTCTTTCATCTCCTATTCCAAGCTATATACTACCTAACTACACTCAATTTGTACCCCTTTGACTTTTTCACCATACCCTCTCTTTTTTCCCACTCTCTTTTGAGTGTTTCCTTCTCCCATTTGACTGTAAGCTACTTGAGGGCAGTGGCAGTCTTTCTTTTTTGTATTTGTAACTACTTAGTCCTAGAAGGGGAAACTAGGAGAGTTGGGTGGAAGTTTCAGAGAAGCAGATTAAAACACAATGTAAGAAAAACAATCCTAACAATTAGGACTATCAAAAAAATGCAACGGACTGACTCACAAAGTTGTGAGTTCTCCATCAGAGGAGGTATTCAAGCAAAGGCTGAATAATTATTTGTTGGTGTTATTTCACAATGTATGCATGTAGTTTGCCCTAGATGGCCCTTATAATGCTAAGAATTTGTGATTCTTTGAAAATGTGGGCACTGTATGTATAAGGAAATTTGGTTCCTTTACTATTTGTGGCATTAGACGTGTATCTATGGATAGTTCCCCATGAACTCTGGAACCCATCTCCCACATTAAAAATCTCTTCAAGGGCTAGGAGAACACTGCCTTATCTTCCAGTTTCAAAGCCTGGACCTTCTATTAATAGTTTACCTTTCTAGCATTTTAGAATTACAAAAACTTTACAAACATCTTCTAATTGAATCTTTACAATAACCTTGTAATGTAAGTGAAATAAGTATTGTAATTCCCAGAAGATACAGATGGAATACAGGGAAAACTAAGACTCAGAGAGGGTAAATGATTTGTCCAAGGTCTTTTGATTCTAAGTCATTGTCTTTTTTATTATAATACACTGCCTCTCTGGCCATCCTAGATTCTTTTAAAGTTCCTGATTCCTTTTTGAAGAATACCTCAAGCAAGTGAGCTCATTTTCAAGGGATTATAGTGGATATAATTGAGGAGTAATAAGTCCTTCCAGACTCAAGTTACTATATTAACTTGAGTTACTACTCGAGTTACTACAATCACTTCCTTAGGATTTCTTTGATGAATTTTTGCTGGCACAGGTTCCCCATAACTATAATATCCACTTTTCCACAAAATCACAGAATCTCAAAGTTAAATGGATTATTTAGTGCAATGTATTTCTAAAGAGAAACTCTTTCTGCAACTTCTCCTAGATGGATCCTCAAGCAGTGGTTTGTCAAGTTCATCATAGACAATGTTTACATAATGGAATAATGCCAATGGATACCACCAACGAGAAAAAAAGGATCATTGTCCTTGAAACACTGCTGGATACAATTGATTGGGTTAGCCACCCCAGTCAGTGTGATTAATTGCTTCTAGGAACTAAAGAAATAATCAGGTTTACTCAAAATTGTTGTGACAATCAGCTTGACACAAAGTACAGCAGAGTCATTGTCACCCCTTTGTGGTTCAGTACCATGAGAAGGCAAGATATATCAGAACAAAACAGAAATACCAATATCCCACCTGTTGGAAATGATTGAGTGCAGAAACTAACAACTAAAGCAGTCAAATGATTAGTGTGCATATGATGGACAAAAGATATGAATGTTTTCATTATGTGCTGGCATTATGTCATAATCAAACTGGAAATAGGTCTTACCATTTATAGCCATGGGCTTCATAATACTTCTTATCAATGGTACATGTACTCAGAGGTCTTTCCTGAGAAATAACTTCATCTCTTAGCCTAGATTAGATGAAATAAGAGCTAAAATTGAGAAGTGATATCTAAAGAGGAAAATAATGAAAAACTTGAGGCCATTGAAAATATTCATTTAACTCAAACTTCAGAAATTCTACTTAATGATGAAATGGGTGATAAAAGCAATTTCAGTGTCTCAAATGATTTTGAAGAGGAGATTGACATACACTGAAATTTTGAAAAGTCCTCCTTTGTGATTGATGACATGAATATAAGTGGCAGACCAACTATGTCAAATCAGAGTAAACAGCTACAATATGTTATATGTGTTATAAACAAACAGATTCCCCTACAGTATTTGACAGAAAGTATAAGAACATTTTGGGACCCATGTATAACATATATATATATATATATATATGTTGGCTATTGCCACTGTATGAGCTAGAGGAAGAAATGGAGAGCTACCAAGGACAGACAGCAAACATCATTATGGCAGAAGCTACTTGAGGAAGCTATTGAATGTCTTTTAAAAGGCATTGGTAGATTACATCAATATCTAGTTAGGAGGGGCAGCTAGGCAACACAGTGGATAAATCACCAGCCCTGGATTCAAGAGGACCTGAGTTCAAATCCGGCCTCAGACACTTGACACTCACTAGTTGTGTGACCCTGGGCAAATCACTTAACCCTCATTGCCACACAAAAAGCAAACAAAAAAAAAAATCTAGTTGGGACATGCAGTAAAAAAACTTGAGCCTCCTATGTCATCCAATCTAAAGTGACAGAAAATAATAAGGAAAAGGAATATAGAAAACAAAATGTATATTGGAAATTCTAGATTCTCTTAATCAGCAGGATTTAAAGCATCATAAAGAACCAAACAAATAATTCTACATCAACCAGAAACTTTACTATAGAAATTTGAGAAGCAAATAAAGAAGAGAATCTCTGAAGATGGGAAATTTTTATGATCATCTGTATGGTTGAAATAAATCTAATGTATTGAAAAGGCAAATTAAATCAAATATAAAATAGAAATCTTGGGACACCTTTAATATAATGAACAACAGACCCATTACATTAAGGGAGGAGACTGAAATTCTAGCTTCTTTACAAAACTGGAAAATGTCAGGGCTGAAAAAAAAACCCCCAACATAATTATTGGCTCAAAGACTTGATGCAAGCCTGATCCCAACTTTATTTTTTTTAACAGAAAGCATCCTAAATCTACTAGGAAAAGATTGGAACACCAGTGGCCCCTCCAAATATAGGGTAATTATGTGTTTATGTACTTCATACAATGCATTCAGAGCTTGTGTTACTAAAAACAGTCTATAGACACTTAGAAGAAAACAAAGAACTAAAGAGCAAAAATATGTGCCAAAGAGTCCTTGGAACATAATGAACGACTTGTTATTAATTTGAAAATATGAAACAAATTTACTAAAAGAGCTATGTAACATTTACACCGACTGTTGATTATCACAATGATTATGACTTAATCTTGCTCTCGTGTCATATACATGTACTGCATATGCAGACATACATACACATATACATATAAGCATATATAGATTACATGAAAGCATAATAAAAAACTGAGGAATGTTTGATGTCCACATCAATAATTGATTTTTTTTTAGTGAGGCAATTGGGGTTAAGTGACTTGCCCAGGGTCACACATCTAGTAAGTGTTAAGTGTCTGAGGCCGGATTTGAACTCAGGTACTCCTGACTCCAGGGCCGGTGCTCTATCCCCTGTATGAGCTAGAGGAAGAAATGTCCTTGGCAGCTCTCCATTTCTTTCTCTAGCTCATACAGGGGATAGAGTCACTTAACCCCAATTGCCTCATTAAAAAAAAAATCCAAGAATGGAATGAATAAAAAAGTACTCCATAATAATAATAGATAACACAGGCCTTACTATGTGCCAGGTACTAAGTACTTTACAATTGTTACCTCATTTGATCCTTACAATAACTGGGAGGTAGGTTCAATTACTATCCCCATTTTGCAGATGATGAAACTGTGGTAAGCAGAGACTCAACAACTTTCCTAGGGTCACACAGGTAGAAAGTTTCTGAGGCTGGATTTGAACTCACATTTTTGTGATGCTGGGGCCAATGATCTGTTCACTACATGCCTCACTGTCCTCTGCACCACCTAGCTGCCTCGCTATTTCATCAGGTAACATCCACATGAGCTTAACCAAAATCGTTTCAAGAAAACAGAATCAAACAAATCATTGAATGATATGTGTTTCTTTATAGAAATGGTGGGGGTTAGGACTGAAATTCAGGACTAGATTATAGCTACCATAAATTATAGATGGGCTATCTTTAAGGAGCCCAAACTTATGATCAGTGTAGATTATGCAAGGGCATGGTAGAAACTACATAAGAAACAAAGATTTAGCATGTTCAGAATACCCAGAAAGAAATGGTGAGTAGAAGTTCACTATCTTTCACACACCATTTTTTTTAACTTTTTTTTTTTTTTTGTGAGGCAATTGGGGTTAAGTGACTTGCCCAGGGTCACACAACTAAGTGTTAAGTGTCTGGGGCCGGATTTGAACTCAGGTCCTCCTGACTCCAGGGCCCGTGCTCTATCCTTTCACACACTATTCAGTGAAAAATCCCTGTGGTACAAATACAGACTTTAGATATTCTTCCAAATCCAACAGATAAACCATTCTGGAATTGGACCCTTATCTCAGACAGAACCAATGATGAACTGATCTCACGAGCATAACATTGATCTATTAAAATTTAAGAATAAAGTTTTCAAAAGATACAAGATATTCATAATCCTTAACTTTGTGGCAAGGAAATTTTTCAAAATCTAAATATCTAGCAGAATAACTCAGAATTACATAGAACAAGAAGAGATATGCATATTGTCCTCATCATCCTGCCTCGTACTAGAGTTATTCCAAAGATGCTTTCAAATAATAAGCTTACATTCTAATATTTCATATAAGAACAAAAAGGAGGAATTTTATCCACCTGTGCAATAGTTCACAGAATATTAATATAAATAATATCAGGATAGCAAATTATCCAGGACTGCTTTTATCTGGATTCCATTGAAAAAGATGAGAATAAGATGAAAAGCAAAATGATAGAATAGGCATAGAGACTGGATCTGTGATTTCTTTGGCATGGAGAGCCTCTAGGTGCAGAAATTTCTTCTACCAATACAGACTGTCACCTTTGCAACTTAGTCTTAGAGATTCGTCTAGAAAAATGAAAAGTTAAAGTGTCTTGTCTAGGGTAAAACACACTATAGCTTGTATATGTCAGAGGAGAATTTGAATCCATGTCTTCCTGGATTTGACTCTAGTTCTCAATAATAACAATGATAACTAATGAAGATAGCAACTCCTCAGTTCCCCAAATCTTTTCTTTCTTTCTAATTAGGGATTAGAGGAAGGGAAATGTATCCTCATGAGGCAGGTATTTAATGACTGAGCTACGAGTTTACTTCTTTGGGGCAACATAGTTTGTGCTTTTGAAAAATTAAAAAAAACACACTAACAAACAGTTCAAGAGAGACAAATTACACAAGAAGACAAACTGTTCAGTCAGGAAATGTCAAATTGGTCCCTAAGCATGTCATATTGAGGCATATTTTGAAAGACAATATCTTAAACATGAGTTCTAGGTAGATTTCATCTAGGTAGAATTAGGGAGAATGAGGAAGGAGTTTTTCCAAGGTGTATTTCTTAAGGCTTGAGGCTGACCTCACCAAAGAGATCATCCAGAAAAGACTTGAAGAAAAAGCTCATTATAACAGGAGGATATACTAAAGAATGGGATCAGAAAGGGACACAGTTTTGCAAGATAAAACACCCCCAAAAAACTTTTATTTATATATATATATATATATTTTTTTTTTTGGTGAGGCAATTGGGGTTAAGTGACTTGCCTAGGGTCACACAGCTAGTAAGTGTTAAGTGTCTGAGGCCAGATTTGAACTCAGGTACTCCTGACTCCAGGGCCGATGCTCTATCCACTGTGCCACTTAGCTGCCCCTACTTTTATTTATATTTTAAGAGGAAAAGATAAGTTTTAGTTCATCCTTTAATAATCCTATAATACAAACTGTCGACAAAATTGCCCATTTATACCTTAGGCCTAATTTCTTTATAATTCTGTGGTGGCATAGGTCTAAGTTCTCTCATTATCTGTACCTTTATCTAGGAATAGATACTTCAGTCTACTTAAATTCTAACTGTTTGTACTCTTCTTTGTTTACCGATTGACTATCCATTCTCTTTCAATTATTACCCAAGCAATTTGTCTTTTTCTTAGCCTCAGTCTTCTGAAGAAAACCTCTTCTCTTTAATCTTTTTGCCTCCATCCAAAAGGAAAATCTGTAGATGTGCTGTTAAATGTTTAACAACTGGTTATCTTTTTAAAAATGTTAGCATGACACACATTTAAGTTTAATCTGCATTGTTAACATTTTTTCCATCACTTTCTTAAGTCTAGACAATCAACAAAGCAATAAATCAAGTCCCAATTTGTAGCATTTGCACATTTCTGAAGTATAAATGTTCAAAATGAAAACTAGACAATTGGCTCTTGCCAGCAAATTTGAACTGGCTCCAGTACACTCCGATTTTAACTTGAAAGTCCATCTCAGGGGAGAGAAAAATTAGCAAGGGGGAAAGAATGGGAAAAACAAGACAGAAACAGAAAACACATACAAAGTGGAAACAGAGGACTGGAATAAAACTATGTTTCAGGTGATTAAGAAAAAACCCAACAACAGTTGCTGGTTTCTGACAACGCAACAATAAAAATAGATACTGTCTAGAGAGACACATAAGAACACTACAATATGTCTAAAGGCAATATGAATAATAAAACATGATTAAGCATAGATGCACTAACTGGCAGTGTATAAGTACTGAAACAAAGTGTTCAAAGACCTTGATAGTGAGATAGTAACTGTGGGTCACTTTACCATTCCTCTTTTAGAGTTTAACAGTAATAATAGGAAGAAAAGTATGGATCTGAACCAAGAGAGAAAACAGAAAAATGTATTATGCCTATAGTGATTTCTGAATAGGAATGTAGCTATTTTTCACCATTTTATAGTACCTTTATAAATATCGATCATGTACTAGGGCATAAAGAAATAATAAATCTAAAGTTCAGAATTATTAAATGTTTATTTCATAGACCATAATTTAATAAAACAATAAGGGAGTTATGAACAAAATATAAAGATTTAAATGGAGACTTATGGCATCCAAAATAATGAATACATCATAGATAGAATAAATTATGGAATCCAAAAAATTATTTTAAAAATAATCATAACAATGAGAAAACATACTAAAACATGGAATGCTGCTGAAGTTGTCCTTGTAGAAAATCCAAATCTCTGAAAATATTAAAAAATACAAGGAGGATTAATTAATTAATTGAGCATACAATTTTAAAATGTTTTAAAAAACAAATTTACAATTCTAAAATAAGCACAAAAATGGGTATTAGAAAAATAATAGAAGAAAGAAAATTGAAAACAAAGCTGATAAAACAAAGTTAAGAAGATTTTTTAAAAATCAAAGCTATTAGTTCAGTTTTTAAAAGAAAAATCAAATTGCCAAAACAACAAAAATTGATTAAACGAATTAACAATTACTAGATAAGAAAATTATCAGAACAGTTGAGAATTTAAAGAAATGGACACTTATCTAAAAATATTAAATACCCAAGTTAATAAAGCAGGAAGTAGAATTATTAAACAATCTCAGAAAGAAATTGAGTAAATTAAAGATAAAGTACCAAAGAGAGGTCAGGGATAGTCTAGATGTATTTCCAAATGAATTGTGTTGAATATCCAAAGGGAACTAATCAGTATGCAAATTATTGTCAACATTTTTTTTTTAAAGACATTTAACAGGGCAGCTATATGGCGCAGTGGATAGAGCACCGGCCCTGGAATCAGGAGTACCTGAGTTCAAATCCGGCCTCAGACACTTAACACTTACTAGCTGTGTGACCCTGGGCAAGTCAGTTAACCCCAATTGCCTCACTAAAACAAAACAAAACAAAACAAAACAAAACAAAAAAACCCCAACATTTAACTAGGCTCCTTTTCTAAGATAAATATAGTCTAGATACCTAAACCAGGGAAGTATGAAGCAGAGAAAGAGAACTATAGACCAGTACAATTAATGGTATTTTGTTGCCTGGACCTTTATTTGTATAAGGAACTCCAAAAGAAAATTCCTTCTTCTGGTTGAGATGAATAATTCTCTGTTGTTGTCAAGTCATTTCAGTCATGTCTGACTCTCCCTGATCCCATTTGGGGTTTTCTTCACAAAGATATTGGAGTGGTTTGCCATTTTCTTTTCCAGCTCATTTTACAGCTGAGAAACCTGAACCAAACAGGGTTAAGTGACTTGCCCAGGGTCACATAGCCTAGTAAGTGTCAGAAATCAGGTTTGAACCCATGTCTTCCTAGGCCCTGCACTGCACTCTATCTACTACATCACCTAGTCACCCCATATCATCCTTATTAGTATGTGTCAAAGGCAAGTCTTTGAACCAGGTCTTCCTCAATGTAAGTAGAGTCTCAGTGGAATCTAACCCTCTACCCTTTATCCACTATTATATACTACCTCTCCACTAATGAATATTGATACAAAACTTTAAAAGTTTAGCAGAAATGCTATAGTAATCAGGATATGACTGGACCTGTGATTTCATTGATAGGCAACTCCTGGATGAAGAAATCCTCCCCACCAGTGCATGTCACCACTTTCTTTGCTGCTTAGAATCTCAGAGAGTTGCCTAGAGTACTGAGATGTAAAATTCCTAGGGTTCCACAGCTAGCATTTTTTAGAGGCAGGACATTTTTTCTTCTTTTATTCCTTTCTTTGTGTCCCCAGTGCTTAGCACAGGGCCTGGAACATATTAAGTGCTTAATAAATGCTACTTGACTAACTGATTGACACTTTGTCCCCTTCATCTGTATCTTTTCTCTGGCTATCTCCCATGCTTGGAATTCTCTCCTTCCTCATTTCTACTTCTTGGCTTTCTTGGCTTCATTATGACAGTTCAAATCCCACCCTCCGTAAGAGGCATTTCCTTGTTCCCCCCTCAATGCTAGGGCCTTACCTAAAAGATCATCTCAAATTTACCCTAAATATATCTCATTTGTACATACAGTCAGTCCTCAACTTTTTCAGGGGTAACATTCCTAGAAAATGGAGTGAAAGTAAAAATTATGAATGTTGACACATTGAACCTATGGGAAATAAGGGGTTAGGTTCCTGTGATTAACAAAAATTGTAATCTTCTGCTAGAGAATGCTGAAAATACAGTTGGCTGCATAGAATTCCTTATAATAAAACATTAGTTCTGACAGTATATACTTTTCTTAACATCATTAACTATGAAATGACCCATAAAATGCAGTACACGAGAAAAAAAATGGTAACATGCAAAACATTTTTCTTATCTGTAATTCCCTAGAATTCTGTGACCTTTTGTGTTAACATTTCAGTAAAAACATTTACTTCAAACTATATTCACTTTTCATAACACACAAAGTCTACAGTACCATAAATACTGTACAGCAAATAAAATTCTTAAAACTAAAACATTTTAAACCTAAATCTTATCTTCTGTTATGTCAGATGGTGGTGTGAGGGTATTGTACTATATAAGGGCATTTGTTAACATCAAACTCACAATGACAATTGCTAAAAAAATTCCTGCAAGTTTATCTATTGCCTTTATTTTCTCACTAAGCTTCATCACTGACTTGCACACTTGGACTTAGAAACTGAAGGACTTGCACTACACTCTGGGGGCATAATTGCCACAAAAATACTTGAGTTTTAAAGGCAAACAATTAAAACTATGCAGCAAATGCATGAGAGCTCTTTACAATAGTGCGGTAAACAAGAACAGTGAAGCACCTAGCAGGATACCAATAACTCCACAAACTTGCATGTATTGAGCCTCTCATTTTTTTTTCTCTATTGCACAAAGCCACAAATACACATTTGGTCTGTGTAAACACTTCCAAATCAATGCTGGGGAACCAACAAACAACAAGCCCTGGAGAAAGCTGCATTGGGAAGCAGTCTCAGCCTCAGGAATTTTCACTTCATACACAGTGGTGGTGGTGGGGATGACTGAGTAGGATAAAAATGAAGGACTTTCCACTCTTAGGGCACACCAAGCACAGCTGTGCTGACCTGATGAGGTCCCAGGTTGCAGCTGTGGAGAAGTAGAAGCTAGCAAACACCTGTTGAATGTGGTAACAGAGAGGCAGGGACCCTGCTAGCTGTGGGCACCTGCAGAAGAGCAGAGTCCTTGGTTTTAGTTCCAGTGTGGAGAGGACAGTTGAAGTTTGGAGCCACTGGAGGGATTACAGGGAACAAGAGTGTTTGCAGGACAACATGGCTGGGGGGTCCTGGCTGTGGCTTTGAGGTTGAGAAGAATGTCCAAGGTTGGCCCCCAGGACAGAATTTAGAAAATAAAACTAAAAAGGACTTTAAGCTTAGGGCATCATTCCCCACATTTTGGAACTAGAATTTGATTATAATAATTAGCTGCTAAAAATAAAATAAAATAAAAATAAGTAAACAAAGGAGAAAGAATGCAAATATAGATAACTACTATGGGGATAGAGAAGATCCAGGTTCATATTCAGAAGAAGATAGTGGAACTTTTAAAAAGCCACTCCGTTTTCAATAAGAAATGTCACCAGCCCAAAAAGAGTTATTGGAAAATCAATTAAGAGAGGGAAATTGGGGGGGGGGAATTAGAGCAATAAAAAAAATATTATAAGAAAGTTGACCAACTCAAAAAGGAGAATAAAAAATTTGAGGAAGAAAATAATTCTTTAAAACCAGAATTTGGCAAGGGGAATCTAATGGCATTATAAGACACAAGAAATGAGAAAACAATATCAAAAGAATGAAAAAATAGAAGTGAATGTGAAGCATCTCATTAGAAAAACAACTGATCTGGGTTGAGAAGAGACAATATAAGAATACTTGGACTACCTGAAAATTATGATCAAAAAAAGAATCTTGATACAATATTACAAGAAATTATTAAGGAAAACTGTCCTGAAGTTCTAAAACAAGAAGGTAAAGCAGAGATAGAAAAAAAAATCAACTGATTATCATGTGAAAGAGATGCCAGGAAGAAAACTTCTAGGAATATCATAACCAAGTTTCAAACCTCCCAGATTAAGGGGGAAAAAACATTAGAAGTAACAAGAAAAAAAAATTTTAATATTGCAGAGATACAATCAGGATTACCCTAGATGTAGGAGCTTCTACATTGAAGGACTGTAGGTCTTTAGAATACTATATTTCATAGAACAAAAGAGCTGAGGTTACAACCAAGGAAAATTTACCCAGCAAAGTTAAGTATAATCCCAAATGGAAAAAGAATGAATTGAAAGACTTTCAGGTATTTGTGACAAAAAGAGCAGAACTCAATGGAAAAATCTGACATAAAAGGAGAAATATAAGATAAACATTAATGCCCAATTATAAGGGACTCAATAAGGTAAAACTGTTTACTTCTTATTTGCAAAAATGTTATCAGTACTCTTATGACTGTCCTTTTTTAAGTTTAAAATGAATAAAACTTAAAAAAAACCCAACCCCTCCACCTCACCTGCTTGTATTAAGAGAGTCAGAAGAAGCCATTAGACAAAATATTGTACTAACTTATGTTAAAAATTCAAAAAAAGCCTTGTTCTAGTTGTTTGTCCTTTGTTCTCAAAGAGGATCATGGCATCCAATGGGAAGGTAATGTTATGACTTGCAGTGAATTGAATTTAAGTGAGGGAAGTCTGTTCAAAGTCATCAGCCTCACTCCTCCAGAGCCATCTGGGTACAGTGGGAAGATATACATCAGGATGACTGGAGATGGCCTCAGATGTTTGAGACAATTGGGGTTAAGTGACTTGCCTTTGGTCACACAGCTAATAAGTGTCAAGTTACTGAGGCTGGATTTGAACTCAGGTCCTCGAGTCCAGGGCCAGTGCTGTATTCACTGCACAACCTAGCTGCCCTAGCCTAAATATAAAAGGGATATTCCTTAATTAGACTGAAAAGATTTCTCGAAAACAGAAGTTTAGAATTATCTTTTTTTAATGTGAAAAGCAGGTTTATTACAAGAAAAATAAACATGCATGTGGAACCCTAAGAGTTCACAATTTATACAGAAGTTTGAATATTTATGCCAGCAGGACAAAGGAAGAAGAAGATAACAGGAAGGGAGTGAGAAAGATGCAGTAAAGATGGGAAAACAACAATACCCCTCTCAAAGGGTTGGAGCAAGGTGATGGCAAAAGCTGCATCCTTTTCTCTTGGGAACTACTAGCCTATGAAGATAGAATTTTGTTATTTCATATACAGTACATTTCACTCTGCATCAGTTCATGTAGGTTTTTCCAGGTTTTTCTGATAGCTTCCTTCTCTTCATTTTTTCTTTGTTTCTGATAAAGTAACTAACAAAAATAATTATGTTTCAATCTGTATTCAAAGACCATCAGTTCTCTCTCTGTAGATGGATTGCATTTTTCATAAGACCTTTGGAATTGTCTTGGATCATTGCATTACTGAAAATAACCGAGTCATTCACAGCAGAACATCTCACAATATTACTATTATTTTGCATCAGCCCATGCAGGTCCCTCTAGGTCTTTCTGATAGTATCCTGCTCATCATTTTTTAAAATAGTAAACTACATTCATATAGTACTTTAAAGAGAGATTTCCTTACAATGAACCTATAAGGTTGATTATTACAAGAATAGTAATAGATGACTTTTATATAGTACCTTAAACTTGACAAAGAATTTTCTTCACAATATCCCAGCAAAATAAGTACCATACATTTGCCATCATCATCATCAATCAACCATCAATCAAGCATCATCCATCAATCCTCATCATTATCCTCAGTCAATCCTCATTGTCAACCCTCCTTCTTTCTATCCTCCTCAATCAATCCTCATCTTCCTCCAATAATCATCAATCCATCATCATCATCATCAATCACAATCATCTTACATTACTTTTGCCTCTGCTTCAAATTTTTTTTTCACAATTACTATTGTTAACTGTTTCCCTCCATCCTATTCCCTTCCCATGATAATTACTCTATTTTCTATCTTCCTTTACCCTATCCCTCTTCAAAAGTGTTTTGCTTCTGACTGCCCCCTCCCTGACTCTGACTTCTCTTCTTTCACCCCTCCCTCCTTATCCCTTTCCCCTCCTAATTTCCTGCGGGGTTGGATAGATTACTCCACCCAATTGAGTGTGTATGTTAGTCCCTCCCTGAGCCAGCTCTGATGAAGTTAAGGTCTTTGAGCTAATTCTGTTAATTGTAAGGCTCATTCACTTCCCTACTCCTCCCCCATCTCTCCCCTCACTCCACAAACCATTTCCTCCTTCTTTCATGTGAGATTTCACCCTATTCTACCTCTCCCCTTTCCTCTCCCACAGTGCATTCCTCTCCCCCTCAATTTTACACTAAAGATGTCATCATGGGTCAGCCAGGTAACATGGTGGACCAAGTACCAGCCCTGGACCCAGGAGGACCTGAGCCCAAATCCTGCCTCAGACACAAGACACTCACCAACCCTGACCATTCCCCCCACAAAAAGAAGGTAAACAAAAAAGAAATGCTTTATAGATATCATCCCTTGATAATCAATTCCCACTGTGCCCTCTGTCTAAATTTATTCCTATTGTCTGCCCTAATACTCAGCTCTTATGATTTAGACATATCATCTTCCCATGTAGGAATGTAAACAGTTTAACCTTTTAGCATCTCTCATGATTTCTTTTTCCTGTTTACCTTTTTATGTTTCTCTGGGGTCTTGTATTTGAAAGTAAAATTTTCTATTCATTTCAGGTTTTTTCATCACAAATACCTAAAAGTCCTCTTTTTCATTGAAGTCCCATTTTTCCCCCTGAAAAATTATACACAGTTTTGCTGGGTAGGTGATTTTTGGTTGTAATCTCAATTCCTTTGCCCTCTGGAATATCATATTCCATGCCCTCTGATCCTTTAATGTGGAAGCTGCTAGGTCCTGTGCTATCCTGACCATGGCTCCACAGTATTTAAATTGTTTCTTTCTGATTGCTTGCAATATTTTCTCCTCGACCTGGGAGCTCTGGAATTTGGATATAATATTCCTGGAAGTTTTCATTTAGGGATTTCTTTCAGGAGGTGATCAGTGGATTCTTTCAATTTCTTTTTTACCTTCTTCTTCTAGAATGTTAGGGCAATTTTCCCTGACAATTTCTTGGAAGATGATTCTAAACTCTTATTTTGATCATGATTTTCAGGTAGTCCAATAATTCTGAAATTATCTTTCCTGCATCTATTTTCCAGATCAGCTGTTTTTCCAAGAAGATATTTCACATTGCTCTCTATTTTTAAATTAATTTTAGATTTGCTTTATTGTGTCTTGGTTTCTCATAAAGTCACTACCCTCCATTTGTTCAATCCTAATTCTTAGGCAATTATTTTCTTCAGAGAGCTTTTGCATCTCTTTTTCCATTTGGCTTTTTAAACTGTTGACTTTTTTTCTCATGACTTTCCTGCATCACTCTCATCTCTCTTTCCATTTTTTCCTCTACCTCTTACTTTGTCTTCAAAGTCCTTTTTGAACACCTCTATGGCCTGAGACCAATTCATATTTTTCTTGGAAGCTTTGGATGTGGGAACCCTGATGTTGCTATCCTCTTCTGAGGGTGCACCTCAATCTTCCTTGTTGCTAAAGAAACTTTCTATCATTCTCAATTTTCTCAGCTTTCTCATCTTGCCCATTTTTTACTTGATTTTTAACTCCCTCTTACAGTGGGGCCCTACTTCCAAGCTACACTGTCCCAAGCTTAAGAGGGTCCCAGGTGTTTTGGTTTAAGGAAGGGCAGTTTCTTCAGTCACCTGGCCTGTTTTCTGGTTGAAGATAACCTCAGGCCAACTTGCTAACTAACCAGGCAGCAAAACTTTGTGTGCTGTGGTTCTTAGCTCTAAGGAGCCTGTACCCCTCTCCCACCTGGGCCTCCCACCACTCAAAATTTCTTCCTGGTTCCCTGCTGGGGTAGGACTACCAAATTCTTCCTTAGGTCCCACATACACCCCCGTATTTCCCCCCCCTGGCAAGCTGTTCAGCCCTCTCACCTGACCGTAAACCTCATTCCAGAAGATGCTGGTACTGCAGCTTATTTGGAGGCTCAGAGGTAAGTTTCTCTGGCGCAGCCTGCCTGGGGCTGGATCTGTGTTGGTGAGATCATGGTGTTGAACTCCATTCCCAGTCCAGCACAGGGTCCCCCTCCTGTGGAGCTTCTAAGCTGTCTTTGGTTGGAAAAATAATCTTATTCTGTCTTTTTGTGGGTTCTGCTGCTCCAGGGGTTGTCTTATGGCTGTTTTTGGAGTAATTGTGTCAGGAGCTCTGAGTGTTTAATGCCTTTTCTCTGCCTTCTTGGCTCTGCCCCTCTAGAACTATTTTGAAGCACAGAAAACTTTCCCAGTATGATAGTGCAAACTGAAATCCAAAAAACCCTTTATAGTAAGGTAAGAACTTTAAGTGACTTTGCCATTCCTCTTCCAGAGCTTAATAAATCTAACAGATTTATAAAGAAAAAAAGTATAGGTTTGAGGAAGTGAAGCAATGATGTTCTTTCTCTCCACTGTTACTTCATAGTACTAGAAATACTATGTATAATAAGGTAAGAGAAAGAAAGTAATACAATAAATACTGGCAAAGAGGAGACAAAATTATTCCTGTTTATAGACAATAGGTAATAGTATCTTTGGAAAATCCCAGAGAATAGTAAATAAATTTGAATAATAATTTAAACAATATACAAAATAAATCCACAAACCATCAGTCTTTCTGTATATTACTCAGTTAATAAACCTTTATTAGATACCTACGACGAGTTTGATACTTTGTTAAGTGTAGGGTATACAAAGAAAAGTAAAAGTCCCTGCTTTCAAGGAGCTCCTAATCAAATGGAGGAGACAACATGTAAACAATTATGTACAAAAAGCTATATAATGGATTAATTGGAAATTTAGAGGAAAGGCACTAGAGTTAAGGAGGATCAGGAAAAACTTCCTGTAGAAGATGGGTTCTTGTCTGGGACTTGAAGGAAGACAAGGAAGACAGGTAAGGAAGGAGAATACTAACAACCATATCAACAAACAGAAAGAAAGAATTAAATGATATTAAAATAAGAAATGAATAAGATATCTAGGAGTTAAACCTAGAAAAATACATGTATAAATAAAACCACAAAATTTACATAAGTACAGTCACAAAATAGGTTTTAAAGGAATAAAGGTAGACATAAATGATTGAAGAGGTACTTAGTGTTCATGGCCAGAATGTGCCAATATAACAAAAATGATACCTCCTTAATTAAGCTATATATTTTTCATTATTCCAATCAAATTACCATGGGATATATTATCCATGCAGACAAATCTAACAATTAAACATGTAAGGACAAAAAGTCAACTTAAAAGTAAATAATGGTAACAATGAGCAATGAAGTAAGCCTAGCATTATCAGGTCTTAAATTTTATTTTAAACCAAGTATAAAAAGTATACATTTTCCCATATTGTTCATATAGACTATTTAAATGTGGCTTGGGAGTGACATAGATAGATATCTCTAGAATCTTGCCCACTTTTCTCCAAGGGATGCTGATTCCTTTTTTGAAGAGATCAGAACAAGGTCTATAAAGTCGGGTGCTCTTTTCTCTTATAGGGGTATAAGACTAGAATTATATCTACTCCTTGATATTGCTTTTCAAAGGGTATAATTTTGGGAGTTTAAAACAAAATCTACTTCCTTGGTCACTGGACTTTAGCTTACACTCACCAGTTTGACTCCTTCCCAACAAATCAGTCTGGCTTCTTTACTCCACTTAAAAAAATGACCCTGGGGGCAGCTAGGTGGTGCAGTGGATAAAGCACCAGCCCTGGATTCAGGAGGACCTGAGTTCAAATGTGACCTCAGAAACTTGACACTAGCAGTGTGACCCTGAGCAAGTCACTTAACCCTCATTGCACCACAAAAAAGAAAGAAAGAAAGAAAGAAAGAAAGAAAAGAAAAGAAAAGAAATGACCCTGTGCCAGTGGGACTGTGCTTTGTGAGAAACTATCAGTGCACTAAGGTAGAGTTGGTAGTGATAAATAGAGGTAGCAAAATTGACTTCATACCACAGGGCTATGGTATGAGGAGTAGTGAGATGGAGCAAACATGATAAGGAAGGGAATGGTAGGAGAGACATAGTGCCTAGTAGGCACTGGATAGGTACTTGTTGAATAAATGTAATGGAAAGAGAGTGAATTGGGAGTTAGAGGACCAGGGTTTGAATTCTTGCTCTGTTATTTACTTCCTGTGTGATCTGGTACAAATTATTTCACTTCTTTGGTCTTTTTTTTAATCTGTAAAACATCAATCAATCAAGCATTTATTAAGCACCTGCTATGTGCTAGGTGTTTGGGATACAAAGACAAAAAAACCCCAAATCTCTGCCCTCAAGAAGCTTAAATTCTATCATAGAAGATAACTTGCACATATATAAAAACAGATTTTTGCATATATACATATACATAAATATACAATATACATATGCACACATCTACACATACTTATATCTATAAGGGAGGAAGCATAGTATCTTAGCCCACGTAGGCCAAAATAAGTTCTTCATTGTTACACAAGTAAGAAAAAATACAATTGTGAGGTTTAGCACAACCTCATTTCATTTTTCATTCCAGTTTTGTTCAGTTTTCTATATACTGTATATGTACATACACACACACATATATATATACACACACCTTTTTTATACTTATATCTATATATACATGTGTAGTGTTTATTATATAGGGGTTTTTGTTGTTGTTGTTGTTTTGGTGAGGCAATTGGGGTTAAGTGACTTGCCCAGGGTCACACAGTTTGTAAGTGTCAAGGGTCTGAGGCCACATTTGAACTCATGTCCTCCTTAATCCAGGGCTGGTGCTCTATCCACTGCGCCACCTAGCTGCCCCAATTATTATATAGTTTTTAAAGCAACAAGTTGAAATGGAAATTTATGGTTTTATATTAATTCCTTTCTTTATGTTCCATTGTGTCCATGGAAATATTATTTTCTCCTCATAATGTATTTAAGATTAAAATAAATAACAATTTTTTAAAGTTTCAGACCAAAGGGTTTCTCTATTGTATATGTACATGAAAGATTGGGTACAATTCAGCAATAATAAAGTCAATAGAGAGGTTAACTGTTGAATTCCAGCTTTCTTAAAACAGAAATGCTTAAGATTTTCATGGTGATTTTTATGGCAAAATTTTTATTTTACTTTTTATGTCTTTTGCCCATCTAGCAATAGATTGTGTTAAGGGATCAACCTTGAAATAAACTGAATAAGGTATAAGAAAAAGATATGGATACAATGCTTCTAAGCTTTGGATTTCATTGATCATTTATGGAAACAATTCCCCTTTTGACATTTATCTGTCTTCTTATCAAGGGAATAAAGTCATAAGGGAATTCAAGGTAACCATGATAACAATCACAGATTCTTTGCCTATGAGAGAGAAAATTAAAGGGGTTTTCAAAAGATATCATTGGAAAACATATTAAGTTAATAACAGGTGTAAATGAAAATGCCATCAGATGTCTCCTTTTCAACAAGTCTTATTAATCTTGGACCCAACAGTTTTTATTATGATTAGGTTCCAAAATATCAATGGAAATTGCATATACAAAGTTAGGAACAAAGGGCATCATGGTCTACATGTAGTCTGTAAGCAAGTCATTCACCTCCACGGTCCTCAGTTCTCTTTAAATGAGAACATTGTCCAAGTAAGTGGAATCTATGAGGTAGCTTAAAGTCATTAAGGAAAAAAAAATTAAAAGATGTCCTTTGTACTCCAGAAGGATAATTCACACAATCGGGGTCCAGAATTAGCTAATTTCCTGGCTAATGATGGTCTTTGTTCACATGCATATCTCTTTTGATTGTTAATGAGTGGTATAACTGGAGATTATTGTATACATATAGTATAGATTCTCACAAATTGTTATTGAATTAGGAATATGCTTATTATATTAATGTGTAGGGGAAGGTATGGACTAGATGAAAGCTAATTCAGTAATCTCATCTTTAGGAAATGCTCTTCTGGGTTTATTTTTGTTTAATCCAAGCACATTGTGATTAACCTCATGTGTTTCTATGTACTCTTGAGTATACCTACTGAATCCATAATGCCTGTGTGATCCCAGTCATACCACAGCTAGATAGTTATATTTTATATATCTTTTTTATGTATATATTGTATATATAGCTATATAGTGTCCTATATTTTTTCTTCCTTTAAGGTATAATTCTTTCAGACCACCTTAGGGCCATTTGTGACCTAAATGTCCTCTATTACCTCTCTGTTTCCTCTTTCATGCTGAATGCAGCATTTCCTAAACTATTGTTTGTGTTTCATAGAACCCTAGTATTCTATATGATGTGAGAAAATTTCAGTGCTATTGAGTTGTATAGAAATGGGCTATTTGGGGGCTATCTGGGCTATTTTTCTGGCAAATAAGCCTCTGGACTCTATGATCTTAGGGTAGGAGAATGGAGGGTTTTGCAAGGTTTTCTCCTTTACCCATCCACAATTTTAACTTTGTCTCCAGATCTGTAAGGGCCCATTTCAGTGAGTGAAAGGTTAAACCTGGGGAAAAGTGACTGTCTGTCTTTACCAAAACTTAACCCATCCTCTGATTTCCCAAACCCCTCACTATTCCCTATACATATTATTCCACTGGGTCTCCCAAGATAAAGGAGAAAAGCTGCAAAAGAGAATGATTTAGGAGATTTGCTCTCTACTTTTTAACTTTGCTTTATTGAACACCGCATAATTCTGGCTCTGGCTGATAAACCCACACCTTGAGTGGCCAATAGCCTCATTCCTAGAACTCCACATTTATTCATTCTGTCAGCATATTTTGGGTTTGATGGAGAAATCCCATGAAGAACCCCAAAGTTCCACGGCCTAATTAGTTTGGGAACCTCTAGTAAATAGTCTATACTTATTACCTTCTGCTCCCTTCCTCCCTTCTGCATTGAAACTATTCTACAGTCATCAAATTACTTTAGTACAAGTCCAGTGGTTTCTTCTGTCTGTTTATTTGACATTATCAAGTACAGTCATTTGACTTGAAACTTTTTCTAAAGTCAGGCTCCATGATAACATATTGTAGGGAATATCCACTACAGTGAATCTTTTTTCAACCTGAACTCTGTGTTGGATCTTCATCATAGAACTGAATATCTTTGGTGCATTCCTGTTATATGCCTCATCCATTGTTTATATCAGAAGACCATTGAACAAAAAATAATTAATAAATTAACATAAATAATAAATGAATGAATAAAGAAAGAAAGAAAGAAGATCATTGAACAAGATGATTTCTTCTAAGGGGTCTTGAATGATTTCATTGGATGGATGGCCAACTTTGTTGAAAAAGAGCTTGTAAATCAGTTTTTCATTCTACTGAATTAAATGGTTTTTTTTTCATAATCAATAAACACTAAATACAATGGGATTTTATAGTATATATGTATTTTAAATTGTGAAATGGTAAAGATGTGGCTCTTTGTGGAGTACTACCTGCTTGTTCTTTATTAATTTCCTTATTAAAGATAGACTCAATTCCTATTTAGATGACTCATAAAGTTTATATACAGCTAACTATGGTGACACATACATTTAATCTCTGATACTAGGGAGACTGAGGCTGAAGCATCCTTTGAAACTGGGAACTCTGAGCTGCCGTGGGTGTTTTTACTAATTTCAGGCACCATTATGGTAATGCTCCTGGGAGTGTGGGGCCACCAGGATGCCTAAAAAGGGGTGAATTGGTCCAGACTGGAAATGGAGCAGGTCAAAGCCCCCATGCTGCTCAGCATTATGTTTGGGCTAATGAGTGCGTGGTGCACTTCTAGGTTGTATATGATAGGGAGACTAAAAAAATTAATAGATAGGAGAGTGGGTCAGTAGTTATTGATGTCCTTTCACTTTCCTTTTTTCCAGTATTAAGAAGATCTTGGGTTTTTTCCATGCCTTTGTTATCCTTCCTTCCTTCATACTTTGTCTTAATGCCTCAGGACCTTTCATAATTGTGTCTCTTTACTCATGGATCTATCTCCTCTATGTACTTTTGTTTCAACCCAACTACTTTCCCCATTATTGTTCCTTTTAGTGCTATTTCTTCCTCACCTATAAGCATATTTAGAACTGAGTGTGGCTGAGCCACTATCCATAATGGAGAAAAGAGTTTGTTAGAATGATTTTCTTGGCAAATCTTTTCCATTTTTCTTCTGTTTGTAGTCTTCCCTTCATTTTCATTCTTAAATGCCTTTGGGGGTGATTTTGTATAATTGCATTTCATAAATCTTTATTTTAATAGTGGCTTTGCCTTCTACTGCTTCTCTCTATTTTGTGAGATGATGTCACTTATAATTGTCCATCATTTTTCTTTGTGAGGTTTTACAAATGAGTTTCTTTTCTAAACTGGGATTATCTTTGACAGCCATCTCCTGGCAATTGAGTCAGACTTTAGCTGACTAAGTCCTCCCCTCCCCTCGGGTAATGTTGTTTCCTTGTGGTAACAGTTAATTTACACTGGTCAAACTTCTGGATAAAATTAGTCTGGATATAATTTATATTGTACATAGTTCATTTAAAATAATTATGTATAAATATATCAAATGTGTTTTCATTGTATGTCATATAACTTTCTCTTTATTATTTTTTTTGTTTTTGTTTTTGTTTTTGTTTTTGTTTTTGTTTTTGTTTTTGTTTTTGTTTTTGTTTTCAGGGCAGTGAGGGTTATGTGACTTGCCCATGATCACACAGCTAATGTCAAGTGTTTGAGGCCGGCTTTGAATTCAGGTCCTCCTGAATCCAGGGCAGGTGCTTTATCCACTGTGCCACCTAGCTGCCCCCACCATTATTCTTTTTAAAAATTAATTTTATCTTAATTCTGACAAGGGATAACTCCCATACTAATAACAAAGAAAATCATAAATGTATCTGTCTTTTAAAACATATATTTATTCCTTCTGAAGTTATTTGGTGTTTACCATGTCCAAAGACTATAATTTCTTTTCTTAAAGGACCATGATGGAGATAAATAATTCTCTGTACTTTACAAATCTTTATCCCCTTCATTACTTCTTCCTGAACCATGCTTTCACTTATATTTGTCACCATCTTCATCTTTTTCAATTTCGCATAACGTTTCACCTTTTGCATTGAAATAACTGTTTTGGGGCAGCTAGATGGATAAAGCACTGGCCCTGGATTCAGGAGTACCTGAGTTCAAATCCAGCCTCAGACACTTAACACTTACTAGCTATGTGACCCTGGGCAAGTCACTTAACCCCGATTGCTTCACCAAAAACAAACAAACAAACAGAAATAACTGTGTTTTAAGTGGATGTCCTTTTCATTTTGAGGATTTTAGCCAGTTCTTCATAGGATTTCTTTACTACTTCATCCTCAATAATTGATATTGATGGATTAGTTTCAATTTCCATGGTTGTATTTTTGCAATTTCTTATCATCAGTACTGTAACAGATGATGACCAAATGGGGAATAAGGAGAGGAACTGGAACTCTAATATAGGGAACTTCTAGATGTGAAAACTTCTACTAAGTAGAGGCAGCTAGGTAGCACAGTGGATAAAGTACCAGTCAGGAAGACATGAGTTAAAATCCAAACAGATATTCACTATCTGTGTTATCTTGGGCAAACTTATTTACCTCAGTGTCCTCAGGTGTAAAATGGGGGCTAATAATAGCACCTACATCCTAGGTTGTTGTGAGGATCAAATGAGATAATAGTTGTAAAACACTTAGCACCTTGCCTGGCACACAGTTAAGTGATATATAAATGTTAGCTACCAATGTGTATCTGTACCTTCTCCGCAACTTATAGTCTGAGATTTGCTTAGAGCATTGAGAGGTTAAGCTGCCATTCCACAGCCAGAATATATCAAAAGCATGACTTAAACCCAGGTCCTCCTGACTCAAGGGCCTGTGCTCTAGCCATTATCCCATAAAATAATGTTTCTTGCTATCATTGGGAGTTCAATAAACCCCACTCTGCCAAATAATGTCTTTGCCTTTCCCCTTCATATCACTGAACTATCCTTCCATTTACTGCATCTTTTTTCTTTCTTCTGATTGTTTTTTACAACAAGAGTGACAGGATTGATATGATTCTGCTCCTCCAGCAATAAGCCCACTGACTGGTCATTGGGGGAAAATCTTAGAGTATCAAAGATCAAATTAAAGTTTATTCTTAGTCTAAAAATTGTATGAATCTTAGCATCCTCTTTCCCCTTTCCCATCACTTTGCCTTTGTCATTGCAAGACTGGAAGGGTACCACCCAGAAATGGGGTAATTTTTAATTTTTCTTTGTTTCATGGATTACCATGGCCAAATATAATTACCACAAAGGGGCCTGTCTGCTAGTTAGGTATCTTTCCTTAGTTAAACAGGTTGATCCTCAGAAAATAAACTTGGTTTGTGGCTGGGGTCGTACTTGGAACCTTTCCAGTAGGGTAGAACCTGCCCAAGCTTGTGCTCCAGTGGCATAGTCTTTAAGAACAGGTTCTAGGGGGCAGCTGGGTGGCGCAGTGGATAAACTACCAGCCCTGGATTCGGGAGGACCTGAGTTCAAATGCGGCCTCAGACACTTGACACTTACTAGCCATGTGACCCTGGGCAAGTCACTTAACCCTCATTGCCCCATTAAAAAAAAACAAACAAAAAAACTGGGTTCTAGATCTGATTACCTCCATGATGAGTCATAAGAAGAAGAATTTGTAGAGTTAATCATTGTCCCAGTTTCTCATTTTAATTTGTGTATGTCATCACATCTTCCAAGGGGCTCAAAACCCCTTGAATTCAAAGTGATTAATGCTCAGAATGATAAGAAGCGTGCAAGTATAGTGTTTTAATGAAGAAAATAGTGAGAGGTACCCACGTGTAACATTTTTACAGGACTAACACATGTATGATATATATGTATACATATATACATAAATATATTGATATATCTACCTACATATGCATACATGTATATACAATACACATGCAGCATAATATACCTATGTACATGTAGCATACATTTATATATACATTCAAACATGCACTGAATATATGCACATGTGTAGCATGTGTCATGTATGAGCGCACATTATATATGTGTACACATGTTTTGTGTACATGTATGTGTATATGTAGACATCTATATAGAGAAATATATTGCTATCTATATAAAGATATTAATGCACATATACATATTAATCTGTATCTTATGTGTTGACACTATAAAAATGTAATATGTACCTTTCACGGGTACATGTGCATGTGCAAATGTATGCACACATATGAACATGCATATACATGTGTGCACATATTCATATATGTGTGCACAGATGCATATATATGATTGAATGAGCATGACTCCCATTTGTAGAGCCCATGGGTGGTATAGATTTCCTCTTTCTCCAGGCTTGGCTTACTTTTGTCTCAAGGGTTTGTTTCTTCTAGATTTAGGGATATGTTTACATTTATGTTAACCTCTCTCTGCTCAGAGCTTCTATTTCTAGAAACTTGTGCTGGCTTGGGGGTTGTTTCAGTGTGTCCATTGTACTTGTGACCCTAAATGCAATTACTGCTGTACTTTTATAAAAATCGGAACGTTTTCCGAAATCTTTACCTGAAACCACATTAATCACACAAACAAGGATAAGTTCAGACAGATGTTCTTTTGTATAAAGGGAGTTAAACCACAACAATGAAAAGACAATGAGCAATGGGGATTGGGAAGATGGAGTTAGAAGGATAATTCATTTAGTTAGGAAGCCAAAAAAACGGTTCATGATTTCTGACCAAAAATGAATCTCCTTCACTTTCTGGGCTCATTTCTCTCCCAAAGGACAATTGATCAATTACAAGCTTTCAGCCAGTCAAGCCAGAGAGGGGGACCATTGGATAGAGTGGGGAGCTTGGAATCAGGAAAACTTAAATTCAAATCTGGCCTCAAACACTTATTAGTTGTTTGACCCTGGGCAAATTCACTTAACCTAGGCCTGCCTGGGTTTCCTAATTTGTAAAATGGCGATAGTACTAGCTCGTTTCTCTCAGGATTGTTGTAAGAATCAAATGAGGGGGCAGCTAGGTGGTGCAGTGGATAGAGCACCGGCCCTAGATTCAGGAGGACCTGAGTTCAAATTTGGCTTCAGACACTTAACACTTACTAGCTGTGTGACCCTGGGCAAGTCACTTAACCCGAATTGCCTCACTAAAAAACAAAAAAAACCAAAACAAAACAAACAAAAAAAGAATCAAATGAGATCATATTTGGAAAGCATTTAGCACAGACCTTGGCTCATGATAGTGGCTTAATAAATGCTTTTCCTCTTTCATAGCCCCCTCTCCCCCACCCCCCAGGCTTTCTTCAATAGACAACTGAGGAAAAATACAGAGTTTCTTTTGGCCTCTCTACACTCTCATCAGGGTATGCTCATCAGCTCTGGGGGTTAGGGGCAGAGCATGCTTCAACTTCTCAGAGGAAGAGGAATAGGGCAGCACTTAGGGGTTGGACCTCCCTTCCTCTCTGTGTGTTGGATACCATCTTCTCCCTCCCAGAAGTTCTCCAGAAACATAGACCCAGAAATCCAAGTTCAAATATGTCACCAAGTGGTGAACTCTGGGATTGTGTCAATTTGGATCTCTCATCTCCATTAATATAGCTTGTAATGCAAGTTCTACACTTACATAATTATTAGAGTTTTGTTTGTTTTCTTTCTTTATTGTGACCAAATACAACAACCCCTACACACACAGACACACAGAGACACACACACATACGTAAACAAACAAACAAACAAAAAAAACCCTTCTTTACAGCCAATCTTCTAGTGATGAGGAACATTTCTGGACTTAGAGTCAGACAACCACCATACTCTAAGACATTACAGCTTCAGAGAACTATATTATTATAGTCTTTGGGGACTCATATAATGGTAAAAATTCTCATTTGGTAGATGGAGAAATGGAATATCAAGAAATTAACTGTGTTGCCTTGGGATACACTGTTATTGGAAACAGGAACTGGCATTTCCTTACACTCTGCTTCATTCTCTTGAAGCTTGTAAAGGTCATTTGAATCACTTTGGACAATGCAAAGCATATGAAAACAGGCAAGAGCTTTTTCATTAATTGTTATGACCTGTCATGAGCTGAGGGGTATGTGGTGGGAAAATAAAGAGCATCAGATAGGTTGAGCTATTTGTTCTCAGGTCAGAGAGAGCATAAGGGCAACAACTTTCAATAGCTTGATTCAGTTCAGTACTTAGATCTCCATCTCTTCAAATTACCCTAAAGGAAAGAAGTGTATGTGTGTCCTTCCATTTTCTAACTTACATGCTGATTCTTGAGAATGTTTTGATCCTTCTAAGGTCTTTTTCAGACAATGGTTGGCAACACACATCCCTCTACTAAATATGGACCGATGTAAATGTTGGGAAGAGCAAGCATTTCTTTGATACAAAATGTCCCCTCACCTTCCTCACTCTGTTATTTTCATGAGGTGCCATCTTGCCCCACTCTTCACTGTTTTCATGTATTGGTGGTACCACTAAGGGCCAGTACAAATGAGCTAGCACTTTCCTTGCTCCCATAGGGTAGCAAGGAGTCAGAGCCTTGGCATCTCATTTTCGAATGGTTGACTCTTTTTCTAAGGTTAGAGGTAATTGAAATCACCTTTCCTGAGTCTGTACTCTGTCCTCATCATTTACCAAATAGAGAGGCAGTACAGTGCAGCCCAAGGGCTCTTGTGTATCATGAACCCCTTTGGCAGTCTGATGAAGCATAAGACTGCTTCTCAAAATGATGTTTCTGAAAATTAATCATTGAAGGAGATGCTAATTTTCAGTTAGAGAGGAGTGAAAATAAATATGTAATTTTTTCCCAGTCCAATCACACAGTTCCCCTGAATTTTGTCTTTTGAGCTCTTAGCATAGTGCATAGAGTACTGGACTTGGGGCCAGAAAGCCCTAGGTTTGAATCTTGCCATAGTCACTAGCTTGTGACCCTGGTAAGTCCTTTAACCTCTCCAAACCTCATTAACAAGGATAATAATAACACCTGTCTCCAAGGATTTTTTGTGCGGATTGAATAAGATAATGCATGTATGAGAATGTGCCTCTTTAAGACTTTAGCAAGTTTTCAGGTCTTTAAGGGGGAAGGACAGAGGCAATATCATGTGCCCTATTCCTGATTTGTTACGCCAGGAAAAGAGCAGTGAGCTTACCCCCAAGTAGCAACTGACTCATTATTTCCCAGATCCTTCTCTGTATAAGACCAACAGGATAAAGTTAGTCTTAAAAAACTGGGGAACACTGAATCTAATTGTTACCCAGTGATCATTGGATCAATGGTCATAGCCTGCAGAGATTAAAATTTGGATATGTACTGGATTCTAACAAGTTAAAATGACCTCTCTCACTGAGGGGGCCAAGATGGTGGTCAAAGAAAAGAAAAGGAGAGGTTATATTGTTTTGTACTGCCAATTCTCACAGCCCAAATAAGGCCTCCTCATTACTGTGCTTTAAGTTTGTTCAACTAGAGCCATTTTACAGAATATAGCTCAGCTATTAATACCTGTCTTACTTCATTTGGCATGATAAGCTTGATTCACATTGGAAACAAAGGGAAGTTTGTTTGGTGGGGTGTGGACATAAATGAAAAGAGAAAGGAATATATGCATTAGGGATGACAGTTTCCTGTTTATATTGGGGTAACTTGGATTAGAGTTTGTTTATTTACCTTGGCTACAGTTGCAAGCAATGTGTTCAAAATAAAAAAAAATTAATTAATTTATAACTCAATTGAATGTTATTGATCAGCCCAGTGTATGTTTTAGACTTTGAAAAAATGCTGTGCCCTTGAACCAAAAAGAAAACACATAGACGTGAGTCTAAGTCTGTCATCAAAGAGAAGGCAACTAGACCAAAACTTGGGTGCAAATACTTTCACTACTATTTCATGTAAGTCAGTCTGGATGCAGCATAAACAATTACCTTGATTTTTATAGGTTCAACTTCACTTCAGGATGCCAGGAATGTCCAAGTATCATATCATGAATATAGAGCATATTTGACCATGTTACTTCCCTGCTCACTAAATGACCACAGCTCCTTATTGCTTCTAGGATAAAATATAAACTCTATCTTTTAGAACCTTTCACAACCTGACCCGCAAGCTATCCTTCCAAAACCATTGTGATTCCTCCTCTTACACTTTTCAGTCCAACCCAAACTGGCCTTCTCTTTGTTTCTCACATGTGAGCAATCCATATCCTAGCTTTTTGGCTTTTCAGTGACTGTCTTTTCTCCATTGCCTGATAGAATCCTCTTCTTTAAAGATAAAGTTTATGAACTACCTTATATGTGAAGCCTTTTCTGTTTTACCCCAAAGCTAATGCCCTTCATTCCCTCCTTGACTACCTTGAATGTGTATTTATTCTCTTTATGTTTATTCAATATGAGAGGCAGTGTGGCATAGTGGATAGAGAGCTGCACTTGAAGCTAGGAAGATAAGAGTTCAAGTCCTGTCTCTGACCCATAATGGATTTGTGGCCTTAGGCAAGTCACCTGACCTCTCCATGCTCTAGCCAGCTCTCTAAGATTATAAATGAGAGAGAAGTGCCGATACACAATGGTAAAGGGAGTTTCCTCATGAATGAAATCACAGGTCCAATCGCAGCCCTGTACTTGTTGCTGTTGTTTGTCCTTTGTTTTCGAAGAGAATCAGTGATATCACAGGGTAATGTCTTTACTTGGGTGTGAACTGAATTTAAGTGAGGCAGAATTGAACAAGGTATTCAGCCTCACTCTCTCTTCCAGAGAAGTCCAGTGGCACAGTAAAAGTGAGGGTGCTGGTGGTGGCCCAGGATGAAGTGGATGACCTTGGTATCTTAACTGTCTGATCAAGCTTTAAGTGCCTGCTTTATCTGCCTGCATGACTGTTGGAACAAATTATTCTAATCTGCCCATTTTGCAAGAAGAAATCTTCACATGCTTGGGGTAGACACCCCCCTAACTTACTGAATGGTTTGAGGCCCATCATTTAACTCTCAGCCTGGTTTACCCCATTGACTGAGATGGTTTTGCTGTGGTGTGGCCGCAAGGCATGCTACAGCCACAGGTGAGAGTAGAGTGCCAGGTAGATGCTAAAGGTGGATGAGCAGTCCTTAAAAGGGTTCGGCCAACCCTTACACCAGAGGTGCTATTCCTCCTTGGACACCCTATACATTGTATATATCCATATCTACATCTTTCTTTTTCTCCATTAGAATATAAGCTTCTTGTAATTGGGAATTGTTTCATTCTGTCTATTTGTATCTCTAACAGTTAACACTGTATCTAGGCACACAGTAAGTGCTTAATAAATGATTATTGATTACTTGAGGACTTTTGGTTGACTAAAGCAATTCCAAGGCTGGTTGAAATGTTTAATGCTTGCTCAAGCAAGCCAAACTTAGTACTTGGGGTTATCTGGGCCAGAATAAAGGAGAACAGCTGACATTTGCCTTTGTGAGTGATCCCAACTTTTCTTGAGGAAGAGCTGCTTTTATTTAAGGGGGGAGGGGTGATGGATGTTAAATATAAGTCGCTGTTGGCTGTTGGTGAACATTTCTTCCCCACTGGAAACCCCCATGAGCCCACAAGGGGTGGGGCATGCCAGAGTGGTGACTGATTTGGTGGTATGCCAGGTAAGGTTTTGAAATCCATCTATAGATTGCCTTCGATTGGCTGGGAACCTGTATCCTAAGTGCATCCCACTTGAAGTTAGACTAATGATGCAGGCATCTTGTTGGAGATGGGTAAACCTTGGATTTCAATAAAACCAAGTAGCAGGCTGGCTTTGAAAAGCTGATCTATGGCAACTAAAGCAAATATTTGTTCTAACCTGTTAAAACATGCAATCTGAAACTTAGTAATGTCTTCATAGCATAAGTTCACTTCATAACCACACCTTATTCCTTCTGACTTTGCATGCTATTTGCAAAAGTTCAGTCCTTTAAAAAAACTGGGTCATGTCTTTGTATTACCACTTTGCATGATCTCCCTGAGATTTATATAAATCCTAAGTTATCATCAGGAAAATACAAACTGTCTTTTTATCATAAATGCCATTTTGTCATTAAATGAAGCCTTTTAATAGTTCCTATTTTCTCACAAAGAATTTAAAAATACTCTATATTAACTCTAAGCATCACTTTCCTTCCCCATGAAAAACAATCCTACTATATACAACCTAACAAATATGTAGCAGCAGCAGAGAGATGCTACACATAGCACAGCAGAGTAACATACAAGTCTGTCTAGTTTATAGCCAAGAAAGATAGAGAGAATGTTGAGTGTGAGAATCAAACTGGAATTTACCATTGTATTTAATTTTGTTTAATATTCTTTCCAACTACTAAAGTTGGGTTTGGTCTACCTTCATAAAACATGCCAGACAAATGTCCTCTATGCTATGGCGCAAAGATGAGTTTTTACATGTGATACCACTGCTCCAGGAATGTCGTCCAAAGAAGACCCCAAAGTGAGGGGCCCTGAAATATGTTTGTCATTCATCACTCTTAATAATGTAGTATAGAGGCCCACATTTTCTTCATTTTGTCTTCCAAAGGCCAGTTCATCATGGAACTATACATATCAGAAAGTGCAGTAAAGGCCTGATGCTACACTTATGGATGACTCCATGGAGACTAGGAAAATCTGGAGCTATTTGGACAAGGCAGGGCTACTCTAACAGAGAAGCAATGCTTTGGGATCAAGATTAAACTTCGGGGGGATAAGGAAGGGACATCAGTAAGAAAATAAGGAGTATGGGTAAGACTGGTGGAGTCCGTGGGAACTGCAAGTGGGAACCCATGATGGGGATGGAGGAGATGAGATGTAAGGGGAATGCAGGTAGGGTTATAGGTACTCTATTACTTTGTTGGTGGAAATGTACACTAGTGCAAACATCTTATAGTACTATATGTCAGGATACTGTAAGAGTAACAAAACTGATTTTATCTTTCATCTTGGTCATTCCATTACTAGGTCTTTATCCCCAAAAGTCATAAAAAAGGGAAAAAAGGGCTTATCTGTGCCAAAACAGCTGCTCTATTGGTAATGTCAAAAAATTGATAATAGCCCATGTGTGCAATAATTTGAGAATGACTGAACAAATTATGATAATGTAATGGAATCAATCATTCAATTGATAAATCAAGCATTTATTAGGTGCTTGCTATATACCAGATATTGAGCTAAGCACTGGGAATACAAAGTAAGTTTTAAAAAATCGCTCTTTATCTGAAGAAGCTGACATTCCAATGGGGGAGACATCATACAAATGGCTAAGTACACACAAGATATATACAGTGTAAACAAGAACTAATCGCAGAGAGAAGGTACTGTGTGTGGAGGGAGGGATGTGATGGGGAGGTGGCCTCTTTCAGAAAAGTGGGATTTGAGGGGAGTTTTGAAGGAGACCATGAGGTGTATGTGAGGAAAAAGAACATTCTGGGCACTGGGAATAACCAATGAAAAGTTAGTACCATCTGTGAGGAACAACAAGAAGGCCAGTGTTGCTGGGTTGTAGAATACAAGGAGGGGAGTTCAGTCTAAGAAGACTGGAAATATGTGATGCATACAAGGAAATACGTATAAACACAGGTGATGGGGTTAATCATGAACACTGGTTCCTTCCTGTGTACTACATGTTCTGGATTTTTGCTAATATACACACATGACCAGCAGCTCCTGGTTGATACCCTTGAGTCCTTATAACTAAGGAAGGAATGATTGGCAGCTGCAGCAGGAAAAGACTCTCACGTTGCGGGCAAGGAAAGAACTTGTCTCTTTATAGGTGGACTCTCTGTTGTGACAGCTCATTCTGGCTCTTCCTTGAATTTCCAGTGAGAGGAGGTAAGATTTCTCTCCCCCCACCACCACAATGGTGCTTGCCTGCCCATAGCATCAATAACGTGTTCTCTAAGGCAAATTTGAAATTGCCCTTCAAGTGCCTGACTGCTGCTTCTGTTTGTATTTCTTGGTCTAGTTTCCTGAACAGAGACCCTGTGAAGTGGATGTTTCCAGCTCTGTCTATAATTTTGTGTTCTGGAGAAGTCAGGAGCTGATTTCTACAACTTCTCAGGGGAAAAGGGCAGCTCTGTCAGGAAAATTCTCTAACTACAAGGACTAAAAAGCCTTGACTAACTGGCCAGATCTGAGAAATGAATATGAAATATCTGATGAACTATCCTACAAAGTTGTCTCTACCTCCCAAGGATGGATAGTAGTAATGATAGGTTACTATTTCATGTTTTAAGCTTTTGCGAGTAACAGACTGTGTATCTGTAATTTGAGGATCAGCTTAACTATATTTGGAGATATTTATCCCCTTAAAGGCTGACCTCAGAATGGTAACTTTTTTTCAACCATAGCAACTCACCAAGACGAAGAGCAAAGAGTCATTGTGATCTGTATCATGAAATCACAGAGTATTAAAGTAGTAAAATTCAAGTTAAAAAAAAAAGACAATTTTGGATCCAGCATATTGATGCCTTAAACTTTCTATAGGACACTGAAGTGGATTCAGTTAAAGTTCAGCCTTCGGCTATTGGATGGATTGAAGATAGATGGGAAATGATAGCAGGTTGTTTTAGGAATGTTTGATTATATATCAAATCTTATATAGGTTGACTTCATATTCTACATTGTCATGTAACTAATTTTATTTCAGAAATCCACTAAATAAAAGTGGTTGTCAGTGTTTGCATTTTAAATTCCAGAATCATGAAAGATTCGTACAACTATAATGATCTCTTTTTTGAAATGGAAGAAAATATTTGGTGCTTCCTTGTTTCTGACCAATAGCAACCTCAGAAGTACTTTTTATGTCAATTAATTCCAGCTAGGTACAGTGGATAGAGTGCTGGACCTAGAATCAGGAAGACCTTAGTTTAAATCTAGCCTCAGCCATTTACTAGCTGTGTGGCACTAAGCAAGACACTTAACCTCTGTCTGCCAGAGTTCCTTATACATAAAATGGGGATAATAGCAACTGCCTCCCAGAGTTGTTGTGAAGATAAAATGGTATACTATTTATAAAGTGCTTTCTAAACCATTAACTGCTATATAAATACCAGCTATTATTAGTAGTAGTATTAAATCTTTTTAAATCAATATCTTTCATTTTTACATAACCTTTGGTTCCCAATGTGTCTTTTCCCTTTCCATATTCACTAAACTATTCCTAACAACAAAGAATAAAACAGAGGAAATAAAATCAGTTTAGCAAAATTAACCAGTCATCATCATCATTGTCTTTATTGTCATCATAATCATAACTAGCATTTGTATAACACTTTAAGGTTTTGCAAAGCATTTTGCACATATTATCTCATTTTGTCCTCACCACAAACCTCTAAGAGGTGGGTCTTATTATCTTTATTTTATAGACGAGGTAAATGACATAGACTGAGGTTAAGTGAACTGCCCAAAGTAATACAGTTAATAAGTGTCTGAGGTCAGATTTGAATGCACAGCTTTCTGAATCCAGGTCAGTACTCTATTTGTGGCACTGCCTAGTAGCTTCATATTCAACTATACGTGACAGTATGGGACAGATAGGTGGTACAGTGGATAAAGCACTGGCCCTGGATTCAGGAGGACCTGAGTTCAAATCCAGCCTCAGATACTTGACACTTACTAGCTGTGTGACCCTGGGCAAGTCATTTACCCCTCATTGCCCCACAAAAACAAACAAACAAAACTACATCTGATAGCATATACATTAGTCAACATTTATAGTCTCCTTATTTTTGCAAAGAAGGAAGGTGCATATTCTTTTCTCTGGTTTCAAGCTTGATCATATAATTTCAGAAGGATGACACAGAGAGAGATAGAGAAAGAAACAGAAAGATGCAGAGAGACAGATAGATTTAATATAAATATTTTAAAAGGTTAAATATCCAGTTTCTGAAAAAACCTTTATTTGGATCAAGTTGCATATGACTTTTTATTTGGGTATTTCTATTGCGAATTTCTAACATTCTTTACCTTCCTGATTAAAAAAACTTGGGTGGTGTTTTTTTGTAAACATTCTGTTTCATGGAAAAAATAACGCATACCAAGTTTAAAGGTTTAAAAAGTGGCACGTCCTAGAATACTTCCCTCTTTCTACTTTTGATAGTTGTTTTTTCATCCAGCATCAAAGGTTATTATGACCTTTATCAGCATCATTTTTTGTTTCTGACCATTTTCATTTTATGCATGTAGATTTTTACATCCTTTAAGGACCAACTCCTTCTCTACCATGTCTGTGCATGCCTTGAGTTCCCAAAGTTGACAATGATAAGAAAGTAAGGATATAAAAATTTGACCAAGAGTTGAATAATAGGTCCCCTGTACTACTAACAACATTATTTAGAATTGGCCTAAATACCCTAAGTTAAATTAAGCAAACAAGGTGCCTGCCCTTGTGAAGCTTTGGATCTAAATTTCACAGACCTTTGCTTTGTGATCCATGAGTCTATTTAATTCTAGTCACCTGCTTTATATTTCCTCTTAGCTGGAAGCCCCCTAAAATTTTAGAGGTAGTGCTGCACATAGAACATTCTGAGGCTCAGTCCAAGTATAAAGTCATTCCAGGGAATAAAATTCTTCATTATTTCTTAATCATGTTATATGAGCTTGGGAGCCCTTTCACAAGATGTGGGGATTATTTTTCGTCATTGGCATATTTTGTCATCTCAAGTTTCTGTTTTCTTCCCCCTTCCACCCACATCACTTTTTTTGATTGTTTGCCAATAATACCAACACCTGTAAGAGGTGGGGCTGAGAAACTACAAAATTGCTTCATATATAGCTTTGGTATTTTAGTCTTCTCTCTCTCTCTGCCTCCAGGGGAAAAAAAGCTGGAAAATAGCTATACAGCAGGCTCATTAAGGTGTGCCAATGCATTTCTATATCTCCTTTGAACTGAGAACTTGGAGATGGCTTTAGGACCAGTTGACAGAATTATGTTCTAAATATGATTAGCTAAATTTCCTTTACTTTTCATGGCCTATACTTAAATATTACCATTTGTTTTCTATTTTGCTTATCTAATAACTTAAAAATCTATTTATTAAAATATTTGCTGTCTCTAATGTGACAAATCAACTTGAGGATCCATAAATCTACATTAGTTATTTCTGGAGCAGATGGGGATGTGATAAGGAAAAAAAAATGCTGACCTTAGAATCAAAGAACCTGAGTTACAGTTCTGATTTGCCTTCTATCTATCCACTTGTCTTACGCAAATCATTTCACCTTTCTGGGCTTTACTTTTAGGTTAGACTAAATGATCTCTAACATTCTGTTAGAAAGATTAGAGAAGTCAGGGAGGAAGGCAAAGGATAAGAATATTGAATATCAGAGCTTAAAGGGATCTTAGAAGTCTTCTTGTGCAACTCCTGCATTGGACAAAGGAAGAAATTGAAACTTAGTGAGAAAAAGCTCAAGATAAATAAATAAACAAACACAAATGGGCTGAAATAGGATATCCTTATAACCAAGCCAATAAATAAACCAACCAATTAATCAAAAAGCATCTCTTAAGTGCCTAGTTCCATGTCCCAGTTCCAGGGTAGAGAGGAGTGTTTGCAGTGACAAGAGAGCAGGGGCCCTTCCTGGATAAGCACCAGAATACAGACCAGGAGAGTACTGACCACACTTCTCCCAGGATCACATCACCTTCAAAGCACCAAAAATTTACACACTCTCAGAACAAGATGTGAAAACATAGGGCAAAAAAGCCTGAAGTTTGGATCAGAGATGGTACCCTGTGCCCTTTGCCCAGAGGTGAGTAGAGTCCAACTCTAACATAAAATTTAAAGTCAAGAAATAGGCTGGGAAAATGAGCAAACAACAACAACAAACAACAAAAAGAACCTGACCATAAAAATCTACAATAGTGACAGGGAAGTCCCAAGCAAAAATTTAGAAGACAAAAATATGAAATCGATGAAAGCAAAGCCTCAAAGAAAAATGCAGATTGGGTACATATCCAACAAGAATTTCTAGAACAGTTAGAGAAAGAGCTAAAAAAAAGAGCAAAACCTGATTTTTAAATTAAGAAAGAATGGTAGAAAAGAACATGAAAAAAGAAATGCAAACAATATAAGAAAATTCTAAGAGAATTAATAGCTTGGTAAAAGAGACACAAACAAAAAAATTTAAAAAGCAGAATTGGCCAAATGGAAAAAGAAGTAGAAAACATCAATGAAGAAAATAATGCCTCCAAAACTAGATTTAGTCAAGTAGAAGCTAATGACTCCATGAATCATCAACAAACAATAAAACAAAGTCAAAAGGATGAAGAAATGGAAGAAAATATGAAATATCTCATCAGAAAAAATAATTGAAACAGAAAATAGGTCAAAGAGAGATAACATAAAAATTATTGGACTACCTGAAATCAATAATAAAAAAGAGCCTAGACATCATGTTTAAAGAAATTATAAAGGAAAAGTGTCCAGATATTTTAGAACTGGAGGGGGAAATAGAAATAGAAAGTAATTACCTCATAAAAAAGATCCCAAAATGAAAACCCTGAGGAAGATTATATCCAAATTATATAGTTTCCAGATCAAGGAGAAAATATTCCAAGTAGCCAGAAAGAAATCTTTCAAATACCATGGAGCCACAGTCAAGATCATAAAAGATTTAGCAGCTACCACAATAGAGAAGCAGAGGACTTGGAATACAATATTCTGGAAGGTAAAGGAGCTAGAATTACAACCAAGAATCACCTATCGAGAAAAACTGAGCATAATTCTTCAGAGTAAAAATACATATTTAATGAAATATAGGACTTTCAAGCATTCCTGATGAAAAGACCAGAACTGAATAGAAAATTTGATTTTCAAATACAAGACTCAAGAAAAACATAAAAAGATAAACATGAAAGAAAAAATCATAAGGGATTCCATAAGCTTAAATTGTTTGCATTCCTATATGGGAAGATGATGCATGTAACTACTAAAAACTTTATCAGTATTAGGACAGATAAAAGAAGTCTACATAGACAAGAGAACAGGTGTAAGTCTATTATGTTGGGATTATCTCAAAAAGAATAGAAGAGTGAGAGAGAAGAGGGAGAAAGAGGAAGAATGGGGAAAATTACTTTACATAAAAGAGACATGCAAAGAAGAATATTTAAAGTGGAGGGGAAAATGGGGACAACAGGTAATGCTTGAACCTCACTCTCATCTAAACTGGTTCAAAGGGGGAAGAATACATATACACATTCATTTGGGTATAGAAATCTATTTTACCCAACAATAATCTAATAAGGTACAATAATGATCTAATAATGCATTTACAAGTGAATTCTACCAAGTATTTAAAGAATAAGTAATTCAATACTATAGAAACTTTTTGAAAAAATAGGTAAAGAAGGCATCTTACTAAATTCCTTTTTATTGTTTTGATACCTAAATCAGACAGCAAAAACAGAGAAAGAAAACTAAAGATTAGTTTTCCTTCTGAATATTGATGCAAATTTTCTATTTTTAAATTTAAAAAAATTTTCAATGTTATTTTTCCCCAATTACATGTAAAAAACATTTTAACATTTGTTTTTTAAAGTATGGAGTTCCAAATGCTCTTCCTTACTTACTCCACTGGTTTCTCATTGAGAAGTCAAGCAATTTGATATAGGTTAAACATGTGCTGTCATATAAAACATATTTCCATATTAGTCATATTACAAAAGAAAACAGACCCCTTCACCCCCAAAGCCAAGAAAAATATATATTTTTACAAAAAAACAAGTATTGGGCAGCTAGGTGGCACAGTGGATAAAGCACTGACCCAGGAGTACCTGAGTTCAAATCTGGCCTCAGACACTTGACACTTACTAGCTGTGTGATCCTGGGCAAGTCACTTAACCCCCATTGCCCTGCCAAAACAAACAAACAAAAAAACAAACAAGTATTCTTTTTATCTGAATACTGAGTCCTGTTCTTTTTCTGGAGTTAGAGAGCATTTTTCATAATAAGTCCTTTGGAACTGTCTTGGATTATAGTATTGCTGAGAATAGCTAAGTCATTCACAGTGGATCATCATACAATATTGCTGTTACTGTTTACAATGTTCTCCTGGCTCTGCTCATTTCACTTTGCATCAGTTCATGTAAGTCTTTCTAGGTTTTTTTTTCCTGAAACTACCTTGTTTGTCATTTCTTATAACATAATAGTATTCCATCACAATCATATACCACAGCATACTCAGTAATTCCCCAATTGGTGGGCATCTCTGCAGTTTCCAGTTCTTTACCACCACAAACATAGCTGATATAATTTTTTTTTACATATTGGTCCTTTTCCTTTTAAAGAAGAAATCTCTTTAGGATACAGAACAAGTAGCAGTATTTCTGGGTTAAAGGTTACATACAATTTGATAGTTTGGGGGGACATTGTTCCACATTGTTCTCCAGAAGTGTTGAATCAATTAAAAATTCAACTGACAGTGTATTACTGTCTCAATTTTCCCATCCCCTCCAACATTTGTTATTTTCCTTTTCTGTCATGTTAGTCAATCTAATAGGTATGGGGTGCTATTGTATTTCTCTACTCAATTATGATTTAGAAAACTTTTCCATATGAAAACAGATAGCTTTAATTATCAATCCCCATCTCCAGTCATCCTGATGTATATCTTACCACTGGACCCAGATGGCTCTGAAGGAGAGAGTGAGGTTAGAGACCTTGTACAGCCCTGCCTAACTTAAATCCAATTCACTGTAGGTCATGTCATCACAAACAACAACAAAAAGAGAGTTTTGATTTCTTCATCTGAAAACTGCCTGTTCATATCCTTTGACCATTTATTAGTTGGGGAATGACATATTCTTATAAATTTGATAGTTCTTTGAAAAATGAGGTCTTTATCAGAGAAATTTGCTGTAAAAATTTCCCCAGTTATGATTACTGTATATTTCCCTCCATCCTATTTTCCCCCATCCATCCTCCAAAGGGTTTTGTTTCTGACTACCACCTCCCCCAACATGCCCTCCCTTCTATCAGTCCATTTTCCCTTATTCCCTTCCTTTCCAACTTTCCTATAGGGTAAGATAAATCTCTATACCCAACTGAATGTATATTTTATTCCCTCTTTGAGCCAATTCTGATCAGAAAAAAGTTCAAGTGTTTTCCCTACCTCCTCCATCCCATTCTCCACTGTAAAATGCCTCTTTTTTGCTCCTCTTTTTTGCGATATAATTTACCCCCAGTCTACATCTCCCTTTCCCCTTCTCCCAGCACATTCCTCTTTCTCACCCCTTAATTTTCTTTTTTAAGTTATCATCCTATCACATTCAACTCATATCCATGACCTCTGTCTATGTATACTCCTTCTAACTGCCCTAATAATGAGAAAGCTCTTCGGAGTTATAAGTATCATGTTCCCATGTAGAAAAATAAATAGTTTAACCGTATTGAATTCCTTATGATTTCTCTTTCCTGTTTACTTTTCTATTCTTCCTTTGAGTCTTGTATTTGATAAACAAAATTTCTATTCGGCTCCAGTCTTTTCATCAGGAATCCTTGAAAGTCCTGTATTTCATTAAATATGCATTTTTCCTCTGAAGAATTATACTCAGTTTTGCTGAATAGGTAATTCTTCCTTATAATCCTAGCTCCTTTTCCCTCCAGAATATCATATTTCAAACCCTCTGATCCTTTAAGGTAGAAGCTACTAAATCCTATGTGATCCTGACTGTGGTTCCATGATATTTGAATTGTTTCTTTCTGCCTCTTTCCAATATTTTCTCCTTGATCTGGGAGCTCTGGAATTTGGCTATAATCTTCTTGGGAGTTTTCATTTTGGGATCCCTTACAGAAGGTAATCAGTGTATTCCTTTAATTTCTATTTTACCCTGTGTTTCTAGAATATTAAGGCAGTTTCCCTTGAAAATACCTTGAAAGATAATATCTAGACTCTTTTTCTGATCATGGCTTTTGGGTAGTCCAGTCATTTCTTAAATTATCTCCCCATGATCTATTTTCTGTGCCAGTTGTTTCGCATGTTTTCACATGTTTCACATATTTTTGTGTTTTTTTTTTTCATTTTTTTGGATTTTGTTTTATTTTTCTTGGTTTCTCACAGAATCATTAGCTTCTACTTGCCTAATTCTAATTTTAAGGAATTATTTTCTTCAGTGAACTTTTGTACATCCTTTTACATTTGGCCAATCCTGCTTTTAAAGGAGTCTCTTCAGTGGATTTTTGTTGCTCTTTTTATCATTTGGCCTATTCTGTTATTTAAGTTGTTATTTTCTTCATTTTTGGGTCCCTCCTTTACAAAGCTTTTCCCATGATTTTCTTGCATAACTCTTATTTCTTTTCTGATTTTTTCCTCCACCTCTCTTATTTGATTTTTTAAATCCTTTTTGAGATATTCCTGGTATTATTTTTGGGTCTGAGTTCAACTTAACATTTTTCTTTGAGATTTCGAATATAGCAGTTTTTAATGAGTTTTATTTTGATCTTCTCTGTCATCATAGTAACTTTTTGTGATCAGGTTCTTGTTTTTATTGTTTGTTCATTTTTGCAGCCCTGTTTTTTAACTTTTAGCTTTATGTTAAAGTTGGGCTCTGTTCCCTGAGTGGTCGGGGCACTGTCCCAAGTTTCAGGTTTTTTGTGTATCTGTGTTCAGAGCTATTTCTTGTGGTCTGTAAGTTTTTAGTTCTTCCAAGGTGATATGATCAAAGGAGAGGTACATACTATTCTACTGGCCTGTGTTATTTTCTGTGAGCAACCACATGAACTCTTTTCCACTCTGGAACTGTAACCAGGATGTCTCTCACCCTCTGTGGCCATAAGCTCTGGTGTGCTAATGCTCTTTCTCACTCTGGGACTGCCATGAAGGACTGTGGCCTGGATAATTGTATGGACAATGCAACAGAGTCCTTCACCCAGTGCCAGAAAAGGGACCACTGTGATGTCCTTCTAAACCAGTTATTTGACCCCCTTACCATCACTGGACTGCACTCCATGCTTGTCCTGGTGCAACATACCTTTATTTCCAACCTTCTAACTTGTCTTGAGCTGGAAAATTATTTCACCCCATCTTTTTGTTCCTTCTGCCTCTCTAGGCATTGTTATGCAGTTGTTTGGAGGGAAATTTGGGACAGTTCAGGCAAGTCCCTGCCTTTTCTTTGCAAACTTGACTCCACCCCTCAACACAATTTTTTAAAATAAAATCCTAGCAAGGAGATTATAGCAATATGTCACAAAGATCATACTCTATGGCCATGTGGGATTTATACCAGAAATGCAGGACTAATTCAAAAGTAGGAAAACTATAAACGTAACTGGCCATATCAATAAAAAAACAATAATAATCATATGATTCTATCAATATATGCATAAAGAGCTTTTGACAAACATTTTGACCTATTCCTATTAAAAACACTAGAAAACATAAGAATAAATGGACTTTTTCTTAAAATGATAAGGAGTTTCTATCTAAAACCAAGAGCAAGCATCATTTGTAATGGTGATAAACTAGCAGGCCTTCCCAATTAGATTAGGGGTGAAGTAAGGATGTCCATTAACACTATTATTATTCAGTATTATACAGGAAATGTAATAAATATAATAAATAGCAATAAGATAAAAAGAAATTTAATGATTAACAGAAAATGAGCAAGAAAAACTATCACTCTCTGCAGATGATTTCATGGTAAACTCAGAGTACCTTAGAGAATCAATTAGAAAACTAATTGAAACAATGACCAACTTTAGTGAAGTTGTGGGGTATGAAATAAATCCACATACATTATCAGAATTCCTATATATTACCAACAAAATCCAGTAGGAAGAGATAGAAAAAGAAATTTCATTTAAAATAATTTCAGATAAAATAAAATACTTTACAGTCTACCTGCTAAGATAAAACCAGGAACTTTATGAACAAAATCACACAATACTTCACACAAGTAAAGATAGATCTACATAATTGGATAAATATTAAATTGCTCATGGGTAGGCCAAGCCAATATAATAAAAATTATTATTCTACCTAAATCAATTTACTTATTCATTGCCATACCATTCAAACTACCCAAGAATTATTTTATAGAACTAGAAAAAATAATAAAATTCATCTGGAAAAAAGATTAAAAATATAAGGAGAATCAATGAATAAAAAGTGAAGAAAGGAGGTCTAGAAATAAAAGATTTCAAGCTATATTACCAAGTGGTAATCACCAAAACAATCTGGCATTGCCTAAGTAATAGAGTGGTTGATCAGTGGAATAGATTGAGCATACAATACATAGTTTTAAATGACCCTAGTTATCTAGTGTGTGATAAACCCAAAGATCCAAGATTTGGGGGCAGGTACTCACTATTTGACAAAAAATGGCTGGGAAAACTGGAAAGCAGTTTGATAGAAACTAGGCATTGTTCAACATCTCATATTATATACCAAAATAAGGTCAAAAGGGGTATATGATTTAAACAAAAAAGGTGATAAGTAAATTAAAGGAGGACAGAAAAAATTACCTGTCAGGTCTATGGGTAAGGGAAGATGTTATGAACAAGGAGAGATAGAGAGGATCATGAGAGGTAAAATGGATAATTCTGATTACATGAAATTTAAAAGGTTTGCACACACATAACCTATGCAGCCAAAATGAGAAGGAAAGAAGGAAACTGGGGTGGGGGGAGAATTTTACAGCAAGTTTCTCTAATAAAGGTTTAATTTCTCAAATATGTGGGGAACTGAGCCAAATTTACAAAAATTAGAGCCATTCCCCAATTAAAAAGTCATCAATGGATATGAACAGGCAGTTTTCAGAAGAAGAAATGAAAGTTATCAATAGTTATATGAGAAAACTCTAATGATTAGAACAACTCTGAGGTACTGCTTCACATCCCTCAGATTGGTTAACATGATAAAAAAGGAAAATGACAAATGCTGGAGGAGATGTAGAAAAATGGATATGTTAATACAATGTTTGTAGAGTTGGGAGGGGAATGAAGATTGGCCAACCTGATTCCCTTCCCCAAATAAAGGCTTCCTGATGCCTCTAAATCACCAATGGGAGAAAGGGGATTGGCATGCTGGATGTATGTTCCCTAGGCAAAAAGGCCACAGGGGTGGACAGATATTAGAGGGTGACAAATGGGAGGATTATCTAAGACAGGTTTTTTTTCCCCCAGGATAGGCTCACAATCCTCCTAAGTATCTGGCTCTTTGTGAAAGTGGGCTGTAGGATTTTGTAGCAGCTACAGGCTTCCCTGAATGAAATCCAGTGGGTCAGAAGTTTTCTTTAGCATCATAGGGCACAGGGTGATTATAAGGATTTTAGTAGCCTCCATGCTCCACTAAAGGAAGAAGATCCAGGGAGGCTCATCCTCTGAGTCACCTTGTCAAAATCTGGCTTGTAGTAATGTCTTTCAAAGCCCCTTTTCCCCACTGTCAGACAATTTGAATATCAGCTAGTGGTCAGTTCACCAGGTTTTCTCTTTTCTCTCTTCTCCTCCTTCTCTCTCCCCCTCCCCCACAGCCCTACCCCAACTGGCATGAATAAGCACCAATCACAGGCCCAGGTTCTTTGTTGGCACCTTCCTCACAAAGTCTGATCCTGCTTGAGTCAGATAAGAACCTTATAAGCCAAACAAAAGAGTTTCTATTTTAACCTGGATACACTTCTGGGCTTCATTTGCTTCACTTGTAAAATAAGGTTAATGATATTTGTGCTTCTTAATGTTGTGAGGAAAACACTTTCTAAACCTTAAATTACTATACAGATGTTATCTTTTTTTTAATTAGGTAGTCACCAACTTCACCTAAAAGAAAGGCTGATTAGCTGTAGATTGGATCAAAGCTATTTACCTTTCTGTGTTCATTTAAAATATATTTACCTACACAAAGGAGGAGAAGAACTGAGGCAAATATGCAGAAAAAATGTCCAAAATACAGCTCTGATTTCATGAGTTAATGGTTATTATTAAATATGACATTAAGAACCTGAATACAGATATTTTAGAGATTGGTTTTGATTCCTAAATTTCTTATAAAATGTTTCAAGTTTACTGTTTGAAAAATTGTAGAAATACCCTGGAATTTCCCTGAGAGATCACAAACCCATGTGAAACACTTCTAAATTTTTTTTTCTTTTTTCTTTCTAATTCCTAGAATCCTGGCATAGGTCATGCTATTCAGTAGTATAATAAAGATAAATATTTCCTTTTAAAAACAATATAGAAATGTGTGATTTCCTCTCCTCCCACCCAGTAGTAAAAGTTTTTGGAATAGCAGGCACTAAGAATTTACCTTCAGGCCACAACGTCTTGATGTTTCCATAATCATGGAGTACAGTACATAGTTACAAAGTAAATCATAATAGGCCTAATTAGTCTTAATGTGACACTATGGTTGCTGGGCATGTGAATGTAAAAATGGAGGAAAATATTACCCTGATTGAAATAATTTGATGTCTATGACTAATAAAAAGCATGTTGGCAAATTTAATTTAATTTAATTCCTAAAATGCCCAAAGGAGAAATACAGATTAATGTCATGTAGCAGTTCTGTTTGGGGAAAAGAAAAAAGGAAAGGTTTTGACCTGCTTCTTCACTCAGCAAGACAAGTAAAAAATAACATAAGTAAATTAGACAACCCAAACTGGTTTGGGTCCATGGAGATATACTATCAAGTATCTTCCAATTGTTTCAGTATCATATTCAATGTTTATGTCATTTGGTAGCATCCATATGTGAGAGCTACATGGTTTCTTTGTACGTATGATATAGCCAAATAGTTTCCTTTTTTCTCTCTCTCTTTCTCCCTCCCTCTCTATAAAGAATCTAGAAGAATATGATAAATTCAAATGGATATATTTCCAGATCAGGAAAAATTCCAAATATTTTGAGGAAGTGAGGAAAATTTATAGCTGACTCCACGGTCAGTGGCAGTGAAGTACAGGTTGGCAGATAATGTTTCTAATCTAGCTGCTTCTCCACATTACTTCAAAAAGTCTAAATTTTTCCACTCTGGGAACCCATAGCGAAGTTAGATGCCATTATAATGTAGCCAGTGAATCTTAAAGTGATTTGGATTTCAATTTGTTATCTCCCTTGCATTCATAAGCACACATGCACATCCTATAATATAAAAGTCAAACAGGATCTGATCTGTACAAGCCCCAGACATTTTCCAGCTATGTCATTCTCCCAAGGTTATGTGTATAGACATTGTTAGTTATTTTCCTCTCTTTGCCTTTCCGTTCCTTTCTCTCCCTCATCCTTACCCCGACCTGTTTTTCATGATGGAAACTTTTTTCTTTTTTCTTTCTTTCTTTTTTTTTTTAAAGAAACTTAAGCACAAAAGGAAAATGAAAAAGCTACAGACTGATTTGGCAACAGCTAAGCAGGAGGCTGCCATCACAGTGCTGGAGCTCAATGAGAAGATAAAGACTTTATATGAAGGAAAGTCAACCCCTAGAGGTCAGTATATACATGAAACTCGAGGTCTGAGTGATTGTTAGGCCTGTGCTGTGCACCAACAAATAAGGATGTTTAGTGTTCACATCCTGTCCTGGCCTGACCCCTCTGCAGCATGGGTTGAAGTAATGCATTGTCAACTCTTTCAGGATTTAGGACAAACTTTTCCTTATTCAGGGGTAGGAAACTGAGATAGAAAAGGCCTTGCTAACTGCTGGCTAGAAAAAACCTTGAAGCTGAAAATTAGGATGTAGTCAACTAAATGTCATGTTTCCTGATGACTTGAACCATTCTCCTTTATTTTCTCCAGCACTTAACACAGAATTTTAGACATAATGGGATTGTACTGAATTGAAATGAATATGATGTGTTGGCTACAACCAATAGCAATAATAAAGGAAAGGGAAAGAAGGGAGATGGGGAGAAAGGACTAATACCCCTAGGAGCATGGTACAGAAACTGAATGAATCATTTATCTGCAAATAGATGGCAGGCTTGGAAGATGAGAGAGGCACATGAGTACAAGAAAAAGTGTTTTGGAATTAAATTAACTTGGTCAAGGAATAAACAGGAAAGATTGTTTGGAAAAGTTATCTGAGTGTTCAGAGGAATTTTAACAGCTATCAATGTGTATTTAAAAAAACACACACACAAAACTTTTTTTTTCCTGACCCAAAGAGATACAGAGTAAGAAAATCAGATTCTCATGAACACCAGTGCTCCTCAAGGACTAGACTGTAGAATCCTTACAAGATCTATTTTCTCTTGTAATTCTCTTGCAGTACTTATTCACAAATGCAGCTCTTCATTCCTTTGGTATAAGCCACACTGGTGAAACCTGTTTCATGCCATTGTTCTTACTTCTGGTCCCTGTTTTACTTAAAAGCAACTCTGTGGAAACAAATAGAAGATGAGGAGGAAGCAAGTAGGTGTGATGACTCTAGAAAAGAGTGGTCATGAAACTGTTTGGAAAAACCTTTTACTGCCATATCCAAATTTAATGTGAAACAGTCACGAAAAGGACGATCTGATACCAGAATAGTGAGTGTTCTTAGACATTAGTGGGAACCACTGGTTCTGTAGGATCCTAGGGATGTCAGTGAATGCAAAGAGTGTCTACTCCTTTGAGTCATTTCAGGAGAGATGAGAAAATGAACAGAAAAACTGGATGAGCATCATAAAGTAGCAATGTCCTAGAAAGGAAAACAAAATCATTGGAAAGCTTTGCCTTTGCTCAGAACAATCATGCCTTTTCTAGTCATGTGTGAGATGCATTTCATGTGGAAGAAGGACTAAAGTTGTTCTTTTGGGCTCTGGATGGCAGAATTAGTACAATTATTGAAAGTAACGGGGCAGGGGGGCAGCTAGGTGGCACAGTAGATAAAGCACCAGCCCTGGATTCAGGAGGACCCGAGTTCAAATCCGGCCTCAGACACTTGACATTTACTTGCTGTGTGACCCTGGGCAAGTCACTTAACCCCTCATTGCCCTGTTAAAAGAAAACAAAAAGAAATGGGGAGGGGGGAAGAAAGTAACAGGGAAGAATATTTTGACTCAATAGAAGGAAAAACTTCCTAAATGCAGTGTGGCATAGTGGAAAGATCCTAGGTTCAAATCCTGACTCTGTTACTTATTTCCTTATAGGTGATCTTGGGCACATCACTTGCCTCTATGCAACTCAGGTTTCTCATCTTTAAAATGTGTGTGTTAATCTAGAAGATCCAGATGATCTTACAGCTTTCATAAAAGCAAAGGTCTATGAAATCAGAGCTGGTTAAATGGAATGGGCTGCCTTGGTACATAATGAAATCTCTATTCCTGAAGGTCTTCAAGTGGAGGTTGGATGACCTTGTTGGGATTACTGTAGAAGTCAATACTCTTCTGATAGAGATTTGATTTCTAAGGTTCCCTCCTCCTTGCACCCTCCACCCCTACACACCTCTGAGATTAGTTATTAAGGAATATTTCCAGATGCCATCAGTGACAAGCTTTATCATTATTACTATATGCAAAACATCCTCTGTTTAGTTTAGTTTACATTTTTCTTTTAAATGATAAATTCTAGATAGACTTTTCCTCAGACTCAAATCTGGTGAAATATTCTCATCTTGAAGTTACACAATGTGAGTAAATTATGTGTTCTTCAACAAATGGAGCTAATTGATCATGGAATTTTGACCAAATTTTTTAAATTCAATGATACCTTCCTGTGAGAAAATGGGTAGTTGTCTCCTCTCAATGAGGATATAACAGTCAATCATACCCCTCCTGACCTGCTTGTAGGACAAAGGTCTAAGATCCTTTCCTCCCCCTCCGGCAAACAAAATCACATGGTTCTAGGAGCCTGAGCTGGTCTCAATGAGGTCCAACTGGTCTCAATTAGGTCAATAATTAGGGTTGGGAATACTGCATTCCAATTAGCTAGTCTTTACTTGGTAGATTGTAACCCTTGAGTAATCAATTAGCGATGAAAAGGGGAGGGTCTATTCACGTTAGGGACTAGGGGATAAAATGGGGCCTGTGAGCCCCCATTCTGGGCACCCATTAGCTGCACACTAGGGTGCCTCCTCATGAGAAGGAAATAAAAAGAGCCTTTGTCATATAGTTGCTGAGTTCCCGAGGATTATTGAGAAGATTTATGATCCCTCACACTTCCTTATAGGAGAAAAAGAAGGGATAAAATTATTTAAAGCAACGGAGTTAGAAACTTGTGCTTAAAGGCAGCATGACCACATTTCTAGTTCATTAATATAGTAAAAGGTGATAATTAACATTAAGGAAGTTACACAAAGATGTTTGGTTGAGATAAGGGAAGCTTCCAAAAAGTAAGTCCTATTCATACTACTTGGACTGTAGAACTGTACTGAGAATCTAATGAAAAAAGAAGTCCTTGCAAATGAACCATTTGTTGTGATCTCAGGAGGGCAAAAACATCAAAATAGTCTCAAAAAAAGTGACATTTTGATACTTCAATTTCCTGAAGGAAAAATAAGACTCTGGGAGAAAGCTCACATGGGAAAAGCAGGCCACCTTCATCGTGTCTCTATCCCCAGCACGCTATACCAGAGACTTGGGGAATTTTCCCTTGGGTAAGATCTGGGACTCTTTGTCTTGGTTGAGTTGTTAACTCTCTCCCAGTGGGAGAGCTTCTTCACTCTGTATTGTCTGGCCTATGTTCTCCTGTGTAAATTTTCTCTGATTTCTGTTTTGCTATCAACTTAGATAAATGGGTTTATTTGCTAGTTTCTATGTATATTCATTATGAAATTGGTATTTAGTGGGAAGTGAGTTTGGGGGCCTGCTTTACTCTGTTAATGAAAGCATGATAAGTTTAGCTTGAACCTGAAAATCACCTCCTTTGCCTTGTATATCCCATTATATTTAAGGGAAAAGATAGGCATACTTCTAGCCTGGTGCTTTTAGGAGAGCAGAGGGGTTAAGCTTGTAGTTCCAGCTTCCTGCTCCTCCTCCTGACAGGAATTAAAGCCTCCCTTGGAGAAAGGTAGGGGAGAGAAGAGACTAGAGCTGTCTATTTTGTCTCTTTTTGAACCACATGATTCCTACCATGATCCACGTTGGGGGCAGCGCTCACTACAACAGGGTAGTTTGAGAGGGAGTGTATTTGCAGTGGAAAGGCTCAGGGTAGGATTCATGGAGAAAGTGGTATTTGAATTGCATCTATTCATGGAGAAAGTGGTATTTGAATTGCATCTAGAAGTCTAAAAGCAAGAGTGGGTCCAGGAGTTGTGGGGGCACCCTGTAACATCCTCTGCTGAGGAAGGCTAAGGCTAGTAGATAGTTTGAGTTTGGGAGCTTCAGTGGGGCAAAAGCTGATCAGGTGCCCTTACCAACTCTAGTACAAATATGGTAAGTGCCTCAGGAGTAGAGTACCACTAGGAAAGTAAAAAATAAAAAAACCTTAAAGTTTTTTTGTTGAGATGTTCTCAAAACTTGAGACTAAAGGTTCAGATTGTTTACAACAGTTCCTTTCCAAATGAGTAGAAAGCATCCACAGGGGTACTGGGCTGGTAGATAATAATGGCATGGGAGTTTCTTTCAGCTGAATCTCCTCAAGATGTCCTTAATGCCTTGGCTTGTTCAATATCCTTATTCTGCTGTGGCTGAGCAAATCTTTTTTTTTTATTATTAATTGTTGAATGACCTATAAATGTCTCATTTTGATTAAGTATCAAATCAAATAAAGGCCCAAGCCAAAACATCGAGAGTTAACAAGGTGATCGAGAGAATGTAAAGAAGTATAGGGGACCCAAGATAGAGCCCTGAGGAGCATTACGTGGATATGTGGATAATGGGCCAGTAAAGGAGATGGAGAAGGAGCAGGAGGTGAATCGGAAGAGAGTAGTCTAATGAAAGCTCAGAGAGAAGAAGCAGAGGTTAGTCAGCAGTGTCAAATGCAGCAGATAGCTTTAGGAGGATTATGACTAAGAAAAGACCATTATATTTGGCAATTAAGGGATCATTAACATCTTTGGAAAGAGCCTTTTCAGTTGAGTGATGAGATCTAGAAGCCAGATTCCCAATGGTTGAGAAATGAGGAGAGGAAGAAAATTCAGCTTTTTCCTAGGAGTTTGGCCAAGAAAGGAAAAGTTTAGGATGATATCTTGAGGGGATGGTGGGACCAAATGAAAGGGTTTTTTTTAAGGATGGGAGAGACTTGAGCATATTTTAAAATGTTAGCCAAAGAACTAGTAGATATAGAGGGACTAGTTAAGATTGCAATCATGAGATGGAATCAAATGCACTTGGTACAGGGGTTGGCCTCATCAAGGAAAAAAGCTACCTCGGGACAAAAGAAGATATAGTGGTGATTATGTCAAGGGGTTTTGAGATGAAAGGAATGAGAGTAGACAGAGCTCATGTTGAATGGCCACACTATTCTCCCTTAAGAGATAAGGTCCTACCTGGCAGAGTGGATAAAGCACTGGCCCTGGAGTCAGGAGGACCTGAGTTCAAACCTGGCCTCAGGCACTTGACACTTACTAGCTGTGTGACCCTAGGCAAGTCACTTAACCCCAATTGCCCCACCAAAAAAACAAAAAAGCAAAACAAGACAAACAAAACATCATCTACCATCCTAGAATCCAAACAGGAATCATTTTACCACCCTATTCACACATTTGTGCCCCAGTTATCCTTTTCATATTCCATTCAAATCATATTCTTTTGGTAGACTTTTTAGTTGTAAAACAATGTTTAAAGTATTATCTTCTCCCTAGAGATCTGCATTTTCTTAGGAGACTCTTAAATTCAAGCCCTGGAGAGCTAAATTAATATTTACTGATGAAATTTTGGGCACCATTTGAGACGGAGGAAAAAAAAAATATTTGTGGAAAAGGGGCCCTGTAGTGCCTTTCAAAATCCTATATGTAAGTAGCTATGCAAGCATGAGATTTGCCCTTGGGTACAACAAACCAAATTTTTGGAGAGAAAAGGGATATTTCATTTCTATTGACTTGGATAATGACCAGAGCTATTTCTCTCATTTGACTTCACTCTACTTCTCAATGGGTACAAGAGCTAGGTTGAAACTAAATTTACAAATAAAGGTAAGCTCTTTGTACAAAATTTTCTAAATTATTAGTATTTTAGAATTCCCTTGATTTCTGTCTTCTTTAGGTATATATATTCAACTATATGTCAATTTAATTGTTCATACTTACCTCTTATTTTATTAAAGAGGAGCCAGGAGAATTGTGAGGAACATTTAATGATAGTTAATGTGATCAAATAGATGCTTTTTCAGCACAATAAGCAATTTTATTTGCTATGTGCTTAAGTTGGCACTAAATAAACAAATGACTTCAGTCAGAGAGAAAATTTACTTGAAGAGAAAATGTCTTTATTGTAAAACTGGCACAATAGCAAACAACTTACAAAATCAGTTTTATTTGTTGATTTTACTTTGTGCAAATAAAGCACATGGTGCATTCTTTCTTAGTCTTTCCAGCTGGCTGCTATTGCTGAAATGTACAAACTGCCCATTGGAACATACAAGCTTCACTTAATCCTTGGGTTTAGAGTAGCTAGCTGAGTTGGAACTTGAGCTTCAATTCACAAGAGAGTTCTATCTTCCTTCTGGGTAAAATTGACTAATGTTTACTAGGGTTTACTAGCGTAATTTTCCAGGGAAACTTTCCAAGTGTAGGCCCGATCAGCTATTTGTGGGTATTCAATGTCACTGGGAACTTTTCATAAGATTGTCATTCCCATTTTTTATCCAACCTGTATAGCATCTGATAGCCTGGAAGCTTCAAATCCATTTTATAGGTATTTTTTTTTGTGTGTTTCTTTGGTAAGCCTACGCAATGTGTCCCATATGATACTTGATACATAGAAGTTAATTCTATTGTTCTAATGTAAAAATGGCATTGAAAGCTGATTCTGATCTATTCCTAAACAATGTAGGAGGATTATTCCCTTAAGTGAAAGATGTTTAGAGATCCTGTTCTTTTCTTTCATTTTTTTTTTTTAATTTTTATATTACCAGTACCTTGAATATAACTAGTTGTAGGGGAAGGGTGAAGAAGAGGTAGGGAAGAAAAGGGGAAGGGAAGAAGTATTTATATTGGGCCTACTATGTGCCAGGCACTGTAACACAAAGCACTTTTTTTCTGCAAGATTATCTCATTTGGTACTTCATTAATGTTTGTTGAATGAATAAAGAAGAAACCACACAGAAAGATACCCCACCCCCTAACACTAACACACACACACACACACACACACACACACACACACACACACACACACACACACACACTCTCTCTCTCTCTCTCTCTCTCTCTCTCTCTCTCTCTCTCTCTCTCTCTCTTTCTCTAATGTTAGAACTTAAATTTTGGACTTCGGAATAAAGCTTAGAGTAGTGTCAAGTAAAGAATTTTCTTACCTCCCAGCTCCTAGTGCATTAAACCATTCTCCAAAGTCCTTCTGAGTTCTTTAAGTCCAAGTCACTTTCTCCACAGTATTGTAGCTTCTTCTGAGTCCTTGATTTTTTTTCCCACTAGTTTACACAGTCTGAATAGGAATTGTAGAGACCTACTCTCTGCCCTTATAGTAAAGCTCCAAGTAAGCCCTAAATAAAATTGTGCTATAAAGCTAAATTTCTTCACTCTCCTTCAACTTTTGCCTTAAAAATCTCCCTTAAAGCTTCTAATGCCCTTAGACTACCCCCTGTCTACCTAGGAACTCCTGTGTTCTATGTAGACTATCTAAACTGTCCTTACTCACATGAGCCCTTGTCCTTGGACCTTTCTTTTAAAAAATATATCTTAAATTCGTTTTTATTGATATTTTTTATTTTAAAAGGACTTTCATTTCCTGACATATACCCCTCTCAGAGAGTAATCCCATATAATAAAGAATGAAAAGGAGGGAAAAAAACAAAACAAACCACTATATTAAAAAAAAAGTGGGGGGCGGCAGGGTGGTGCAGTGGATGGAGCACCAGCCCTGGATTCTGGAGGACCCGAGTTCAAATCTGGTCTCAGACACTTGACACTTTCTGGCTGTGTGACCCTGGGCAGGTCACTTAACCCCCATTGTCTTACCAAAAAAAAAAAAAGTCTGACTTTATATTAAGTGTTGCACACTAACAGTCCCTCATCTTTTCAAAGAAGTAGGGGGTGGGGTCAGAGAAAGCTTTGTGAATCTCTTCTTTGAGATGAGCTTGGCCATTTTAATTTCACAGTATTAAGTTTTTATTGTTTTATTATTGTTCTTTATATTTGTTTTAATCATATATATGATGATATATGTACATACACACATATATATGAAGATATGCGATCTGATGCAAAGTGAAGTAAGCAAAGTTCATATATATATGTATATTATATATATATATATACTCGGTATTTATCATAATTCATGGACATTTACTCTTTTCTAATTCTTTGCTACTACAAAAAGTACTGGCATAAATATTTTGGTGATCTTTCTTTTTGTCATTGACTTCTTTGGGGGTATATACCTAGCAGTGAAATTTTTGAATCAGTAGATAAGGACATATTGGTCACTTTCTTCATATAATTCCAAGAGGAGAGGTTATTTTTCCTATACTGTTTAGCATTTATATCAATGGCATGCCTATCATATTTCTAGGTTAAACAAAGGTAGGAGGGATAGGTAACACATTGATTATAGAACAAGTAAGGCACGTTTATGGGAATAGTGTTGGCTAGAAAGGTGAGCAAGGTCTCCTGTCCTTTACCCTTCAAAATTTTGTAACAAGTACTTTTTAAATTAGCATCTTTTGTGGGCAGTCAGTGGTCACATGAAGAAATGAAAAAACCACATACAAAACTTATGAAATTCTGAAACATATTAAAATCCTTAGTCTCAAATAGTAGAAAACATAGCTATCTGTCTTCATATGGGCAAAAAACCACAGAGATTTCTGACCACTTCAGTTAGGTTGTGATTCCTAGGCTTATGGGATATCTCTTCTTTGGCCTATTGCTATTCCTAAACTTATAAGGTTTAACAGCTTATTAGAATTCACTTTGAAAGGAGGCTATATAATGAAATGATAATCTTATTTCTAAGGAGGATCCTCACTTCTGCTATGAGGTTTCTATTAATTTTCCCAACTTCTATAATCTCCCACACTAGAGGTTTATGGCTTCAGAGGCCAAACTTGTTAGCCCTTGGTCCTAGATCCCAGATCTAGCTAAACCAGTCTAGAATGAGATGAAAACAATTTGGATTGCTGTTAATAAGTGAACTCAAAGCTGTTATTATATAGCAGGTAGAAACTGGACCAATCCTGAGGAATTTATTAATTAGTGAATTAATTAGACATCACAGGGGCATAAAAACTTTAGAAAGAAATACACGCATGTATTATATCTCTCATTACACTAATTTTTTCTGACTAAATTCTATCAATAAAGCATATATGTGGCAAAGAAATTCATCAGTACCATTCTTAGCAAGAAATCTTATCTACTTTTTTTTTGTTTTTGCGCGGTGCAATGGAGTTTAAGTGACTTGCCCAGGGTCACATAGCTAGTAAGTGTCAAGTGTCTGAGGCCAGATTTGAACTCAGGTATTCCTGAATCCAGGGCCCCTGCTTTATCCACTGTGCCACCTAGCTGCCCCCCTGAGAAATCTTATCTACTTTTAGAAACTCTTAGTTGAACAGGTCTCTAAGCAAGAAGAGTCATCAGTTTGTATTGTTTCTGCTTTGTATTCAAACTAATTGTACAGAAAATAAAGAAGAATCTTGTTAAAGAGACAAATCAAGCAGGCATGGGGATTTTTAGGTGTTTTTTTTTTTCTTTTTTCCTCTCTCTCGGGGTGAGAGGAAGGAAGGATATTACTCATCCTTGCATTGTATAGCAGGAAAAGGGCATTTTTCTTATCTAAAAGTAAAATTACACACACACACTACCATAATTGAATTATGAAAATTAGGAAGGCACAAGTATATATTCCTGCCAAGGTTCATTAGCTACACTCTCATAGAAAGTGTTTTAGAAAAAGCGATAAGCCATTGATAACTATTTCCTTAGCTGATTATCTTAGAAATCAAAACAATATTGTCAACTATTCCAGCCAAGGCAATTATTTTAAACAAATGAAAATTTAATATGAAGTAGCGAAAAAAAAATATAACTTTTACTATTCAATTCTACTTTTAAAACAGGCTGGATGGTTCTGCAATTCAAAGGAAGAGGTTATTTTGGGAATAGATTTTTATGAGTTTGTTCCTGGAGAAAAAAGTGAAGTAACCACGGAAGACTTCTTTACTTAATAATAAATTAAACAAAGGCTTATTTTAATGATTTATATATTGGAATTAGTCCTGTGTCATTAAGAGAAGCCAGCAGAGAAGTTTTTTTTTTTTAATCACTAGGTAAAGACCAAAATAACAATTCAAAACTCTAGATTTATTAGTCAAATCTAAAAAGATGAAATGTTAAAGACAAAATCCTTTATTTACATTCCAAAAATGGTTGCATATATGGTTCTGAAGGGTGGCTTTGGTGTTTCAAAGTAAAAGCTAATTAAATATATTGTAGTACTTTGATAGGGTGATGGCCTCATGACTTCCTATTGCTTCTAGAATTGAATATAAAACCTTTAACCTAATATTTAAAGCTTCCATGAGCAGATGAGATAATTTGTTCCAATGACCATGAAGACAGTTGAAGCAGGTGCTGTGGAGTGCTTAGAGTTTGATCAGACACCAAGTTTGGTGAAGATATCAAGATAATCCACTGCATCCTGAGCCAACACCAGCCATCATGACTTTTGTCTTGCCCCAGTGGACTTTGATGACTTTGGAAGAGAAAGTGAGGGTAATGACTGTGGAACTCTGCCTCACTTAAATTGAATTTATGCAGAAGTCAAGACATCACCCATGATGTCATTGGTCCTTTTCAAAAATGAAAGCTGAACAACAAGAGAGGTTAAAGGCTAAGTAGAACCATCAGACCTTGAAACTGTCTTCCTGAAAGTTGTCATGTTTTATAGCAATTGTTTGGGACATTGTTATATTAGTGGCATGTTTTAATCAGAAGAGTTTTCCATGTGGACATCAAATAATCTGTCAATCAACAAGCATTTATTGTATAACCACTACACATGCACTAGGTACTATACCAGGTACTGGGGACACAGAGAAAAACAAAACAGTTCCTGCCCTAAAGAAGCTTACATTCCACCAGAGGAGACAATAAATTTTCTTTAGTGGGGCATCTGTAGCTGGAAGCATCAAGAAGGGCTTCATGTAGAAGGTTTTCCTTTAGCAGAGCTTTGAAGGAAGCAAGGGATTCTAAGAGTAAAGGTGAGGTGGAACTTCATTTACCAGCAAAAAGATCAAATGTGGAATGTTGGATATGAGGAATGATAGCAAGGAGTTCAGTTTGATCAGATTGTACGGTACAGGAATGGGAGTAATCCCATGGGAGTAATGGGATTAATAAGATTGAAAATGTAGGTTTTACTATTACTATCATGACAATGATATTATTATTGTATTTTTCCAATATCTTTTTAAATGGAATTCAGTTAGAAGTGGTCTGAGGCCAAGAGTTCCTGTTCTGCTTTTATTCTTTTAAACTTAATGTCCTATGGGTTACTGTGCAGATATATAAAATAATTCCTTTTTATACTTTAATGAGAGTGTGACAATGGTAGCATCTTTACCATTATCCAGTTAACAACAGAGTTGATGTGTAGCTTGTTCTGTTCACACACGAATTTAATTTCTTGGAGGTCTCTATATTTCAAAAGCTTTTCATTCCATAGAGTTTAGAGATTAAAATTCTTCAGTAAGGCTATGTCAAAAACCATTATTCTTAAACATTTGTCACTCAGATTCAAGCTGGCAAAGCAAAGAGAGCATATAGCTGAATTTTCTCAGTGTTCCCTTCCAAACAATTAAAAAATATTGTGTCAAATCGAATTCTAAAGTGGCATAACCAACAAAAGATTAGAGTGATACATTTTTCTAGCCCAGGACAATTTAGGAGGTCAGAAAGAGAGGTCTGTGGCACTGTGGTGGGGCTAGCCAAAAACATAAGGCAACACACCAGCTATGAGTCATGGAGGCAATGGTGGTAACAGCAACAGCAGTAGTACCAGGAGCTCTCACTGTCCAGAGACAGTAAAGGAACTGGATACTTTATTACAAAGAGATTACAGAGGTCCCTGTACTAGCCATGGGCACAGAACCAGGTGGCATTTAATAATTCCATTGCCTATTATCCATTTTCATATCACAGTTCCTGGGCAGAAAGGAGGCCTAGTGCTTGTAGCTGCAAGGGAGCAGGGGCCCTACCTACATTAGAGTTGAGTGCTCCAGGGAGGAGAGGAGTGGTGTTTGTAAAAAATCAAGGGCTCTACCTAGATGAAGACCAGAGCTCAGACCAGGATAGCAGTAACCACACCTCTCCCTGCATCACACCACCTTGTAAGTTTTGAGTGCTTCCAGACTTCCAGAACTAGCTATGAAAATAAGGCATAAAAGCCTAAAACTTAGGACAATAACCCAACCCACCCTCCAAAAGTGAGCAAAGCCTAACTCTAACAAAAAATTCAAAGTCAAGAAATAGGCTAAAAAAATGAGCAAACAGCAACAAAAAGAACTCAACCATACGTAAAAACCTGATATCATGACAAACTTCAAGACACAAAAGCAGAACAGGACTGTGACATGAAACTATCTACAAGAAAAGCCTCAAAGAAAAATGCAGATTAGACATAAATCCAACAATAATTCCTAGAAGAGCTAAAGATATTTTTAAAAGGGCAAAAAAATATTTTAATTAGGAAAAGAAATTAAAGTAATGCAAGAAAGTTTTGAAAAGAGAATTGGTGCAAGAGGCTTATGCCTCTTTCTATAGTCTATATTTGTATACTTTTATAAATATACTGAAGAAAATAACTCCTTAAAAACAGAATTGACCAAATGATAAGAGGTATAAAACTTTACTGAAGAAAATATTTTTATAAGTTTCTCTGATAAAGGTCTCATTTTCTCAATTGAATAGGAAACTGAGCCAAATTTATAAAAATAAAATGCCATTTCCCAATTGATAAATGCTCAAAGGATAAGAATAGGTAATTTTCAGAAGCAGAAATCAGTTATCAATAAACACAAAAAAATTATCTAAATCACTAATAATTAGAGAAATGCAAATAAAAACAACTCTGAGGTACTACTTCACATATATTAGTTTGGGTGACATGACAGAAAAGGAAGAAGACAAATGCTGGCAGGAATGGAGGAAAATAGTTACAGGAATGCATTGTTGATAGAATTATGAACTTATATAACCATTCTAGAAAACTATTTGGAACTATACCTAAAGGGCTATAAAACTGCATATCCTTTGACTAAGCTATAACACTACTAGGTCTGTATCCCAAAGAGCTCAAAGAAAAAGGAAAAGAACATATATACAAAAAATAGGTATAACTGTTCTTTTTGTGGTGGGAAAGAGTTGAAAATGGAAGGGATGCCCATCAATTGGTTATGAACAAGTTGTGTATGATTGTGGTGGAATACTATTGTGCTATAAAAATGACAAGTAAGATGACAGAAAAATCTGGAAAGACATGATCTGATGCAAAGTGTAGTGAGCAGAACCAGAACATTGCACACAATAACAACAATATTGTAATTATGATCAACTGTAAAAGACTTAACTACTCTGATCAATACAATGATCCATGATAATTCCAAAGGATTCGTGATGAAAAATGCTATTCACCTCCAGAGAGAGGACTGATAAACTCTGAGTATAGCTTGGAGCATATTTTTTTAGTGAGGCAATTAGGGTTAAGTGACTTGCCCAGGGTCACACAGCTAGTAAGTGTCAAGTGTCTGAGGCCAGATTTGAACTCAGGTCCTCCTGACTCCAGGGCCAGTGCTCTATCCACTGTGCCACCTAGCTGCCCCGGGAGCATATTTTTAAAAACTTTTTTTTTTCTTACTATGGTTTTCTTGCTTTTTTTGCAAGATTTTCATGTTTTTCACGTATAATTGGTATCGGATTGCTTGCCTTCTCAGTGGGTGGAGGAGGGGCTGGAGGGAGGGGAAGAATGTTGGAATTCAAAATTTAAAAATGAAAGTAAAAAATGTTTTTGGTTTACTATTTAGGCAGTTATGTACAGCAATTCTGTCTATACTGATGTCCAGTTCCAGTGCATTTCACTTGTTGAATTCTCAAGGATGTTTTGAGATGGAGATTTATGGTAATTTACAAATGATAGCAAGTTTCTTGTGCATCAATTATTCATGTCTCTTTATATCTAGCAGGTTTTAGATTTTTGTAGTCTGTAGGTGTTATATTATACAATTTCCACCATTCTATTGTATTTGCCTTTGATCAATATGTCCAGGCTTCTTAAAGATAACCTTTTTGTAATTTCTATATACAATTACTTATCATGAATCATTATAATATACTGTTTCTTTAAATAAATCCTCTTGACTCAGTCATCTGCTCAACATGTCTTTGTCAGCATATTTTTTGTGGAGTTCATGTAGATATCACCCATGGATGGCCTTCTGATTCTGTTTTTGAATCTTTGTGATTTTATATGCTGTCATATAAATATGTCATATGGTTATGAGCAGTATCAGGATTTTTCCAATTTCTTTGTGAAGTGAGATTTCCTTTTTCCAAAAGCTTTTTGTGTGCTCTGAAAATGCTTATCAATTTTCTTCTACCTTTTAGATAAGTGACAAGTTTTGGTTTTTTTATGATTGCCTTGGGGTGATAAATCCTTTGTTTCATTAACATGGCACAAGTTTTTGTTCAGATACCTTCTATATCTATTGTCAAAACATGCCAAAAGTATGTAAGACAGATTTTGTGTAAGTATGAGTTGTTCTGATGTGTTCTTCCCATTAAACTTTGATGAATGAATGAATGAATGAATGGAAAAAAATGTAAGTGCTCACTCTATATAAAGCACTATTAGCTGAGATAAAAATAAAAATACAAAAGCATAACAGTCCATGTTCTCCAGGAGTTCACATTCTACTAGGTGGGGACACACATATAAAAGGGTCCATTGTCAAGACAGATGGAGAGACCCTGTAGTTTTTGCATTAGCAAGGCATGTAGTAATGAATCTTCTTTAGTGTCTTTCCTTTGATAAAACCAAAAATATTTGTGGTGTTGAACCATTTAATAGTGACAAAGAATTTAATGGCTGAAGTTTTCTTTTCTGGGTCTTCAGTAACTATGGCTCCTGAAGAGGTTGAGGTTATGGCATCTACAGAAATGGTCACTAAAAAGGGATTGCTCCTCTGAACAATGACTGTAGCAATAATTTGGAGTGCGTGTGGGGTGGGGACTGCTATTCTAGGGGCTCTTGGCCACACCTGTCTTAGCAGTTGGTGTTGGTATTGGTGGGGATAGGGACCCTAACTCCATAGGTGTTATCTTGAATCATGTTTGCTGGTTGTGTGTGTGTGCGTGTGCGTGTGTGTGTGTGTGTGTGTATGCATGTGCGTGTTAAATATTTGCTTGGGATGCTGCTCTGGTTAAGTGACTTGCCCAGGGTCACATAACCAGTGTCATAGGCAAGACAAACTCAAGTCTTCTTGGATCCAAGGCTGATTGGGCTATGGTTATAGGTTTGCTATGATGCCTCCCAGCTAGGTCTTAAATTCTGAGTGTTTTCTCTGCACTAGCTGCCTAGTAGAAATGTCACTTAAAATCTCTTAAACTCAGTTTCCCCATCTGTAAAATGAGGTTAGTAACAAATTGCTTACTTCATAAAGTGTGGATATCAGATTTTTATTGATATTGATGTCTGAAGCCAGATTTGAACTCGGGAAGATGTCTTCCTAACTCTAGGCCTGGCACTCTATCCACTGTACTACTTAGCTGGGGATAGTAACACATATTGCTTATTTCATAAATGGTGAATATCAGATATGATAATGTATATAAAGTACTATATAAGTGAGAGTTGTTATTACTAGTAGGTCTCAAAATCTGGTAGATCTCTCAGTGGGTCTCTCTGCATGTAATTTCCTGGAATACAGATTAGGAAAGAAAATACAATCCTTATTCTTCAACAGAGGGACTCTACCCACAAGCACTCTTCCCATTTCACCAAGGGGTTATATGTTGAGTGTACTAGGGAAAAGGTAACTAGCTATATGCCTTAGATGCAGCCTCCAGTGATTTGTATAACCAGACACCTATCACTGATACTGGCTCATTTTCTTATAAATCTCTCTCCAGGTTCAAAAGCAGTCTGAGATATGACCATAAGACATGACTAATGCAAGGAAACTAAGTGCTCTATGTATATGTAACAAGGCATTAGTAGCTTACTCGCAATTAATAGGGTCAAGTGCCAAAGGCAAAAGAACCCAGGGAAAACTCAGACAGTAGAATGCACCTCCTCTATTTCCCTTTCTGTTCTTACTACTGGGGGTATAATATTGGGCTCACAGTTTGTCTATGGGGGCTTCAGGTTGAATTATAACTATTCTCTCTGGTCTTTGCTTCTGTTTAAACTTGGATCAGTTTAAAACAGTGGGTGCTGGCTCAACATCCTGGACTGGTTCCCAGGGATAGCTCATTGTTCTCTAGGATACTTTAGCCTCAGGGGTGTTATCTCCTGAACCTGAGCACTAGGTGAGTCAATTGCATTTATTCTGAGCAGGTTCTATCTCCCTCCCTGCCTCTAGCATTCCCAAAATGATCACATAGTCAAGGCTAACACAATAACAGTTTTAATCACCAAGGAAGACCAATTAAAACATAAACAAATGAGCAAATACAACACTCAATGGAGAGGGGAGCTGATCAGGACAATGAGAATACAGAAACCAGTGATTTTTCTGTCAGGAGCCTGAAGGGCTTCCTAGTTAGTACTGAAGAGTGGGAGTTCATTGGCACCTTTTCCAGAAGCCCAAGATGAGAGTGAGGGCTAAGAATAACATCTGCGAAGAGTTGTAAGTATATTCTCTGACACTAGATCTCCATGCTGTCATTAGTTTTCATAGTCCCTTTAGAGACACATTGAGAGACCCGTGTCTCCTCCCAAGATTAAAATCCATCCATCATTCAAATTCTGCACACCTCTTCTTCTCCTCTTCTTCCCAGTAGTACCTGAAAGTCACTGGCGCGCGTGCGCGCGCACACACACACACACACACACACACACACACACACACACACACACACACACATCCAAAGATTCTCCAGTGGATTTTTCCTTCTTTTCCTCAAAAAAAAAAAATCCTGTGTGCAATCCTGGGACTTCTGTGTTTTCTAACACAGGGATGACACTAACATTGCAGAAATTCTCTAGTCTGACCTGAGAAAATTTTCCTCTTTCAAGTAGCCTTTACCTCTCTCAATCCCATGGACTAGAAGAGTTGTAAATGACCGTGTACTTTACTAGCAATTTCAGATATCATAGGAATAAAAAAAAAATGCACTTAAAGGAGCATACTTCTACTTATGGCTAAGTAGAAGATAAGAAAATGAGTTAGGTATAAGACAGGAGAGATTTTAACTGTCAAAAAGTGATAGGATATCTGTCTATAAATTAATCCCAATTGAAATCATCTAATAGTGATACCAAATGGGAATAGAATTTTAAAATCTATCTAGTTCAATTCACAGTAGGATAGTTTTGAAATTTTTAGGCTACCAGGTGTTTAATGCTGACAAAAGAATAATTTATATTATTAAAACATGTATAGCTAATGATTGTCTCTTATAACAAGCGTTGGGGCCTTGGAAATTTTCTTAGCTTTCATGAAAAAAACACTGGAAGTACATACAGAACAATATGATTTTTTTTTTTTTTGCGGGGCAATGAGGATTAAGTGACTTGCCTAGGATCACATAGCTTATAAGTGTCAAGTGTCTGAGGCCAGATTTGAACTTGGGTCCTCCTGAATCCAGGGTTGGTGCTTTGTCCAAGAAAAATATGATTTTACAAAATAAGGGACATGTAAATATTTTCTTCTTTGGTGGTTAAGGGCTCTTTCATTCCTTTTGATTCCAGAGCTTTGCATTCAAGTCCATTTTGGTGGCTATCCCACTAACAGCTTTTCCCCTCATTAGTAATTTTATCTCTTGTGGCATCTCGGTTGTACACGGGCAGCTAGCTGATACAGTGGATAGAGTGCTAGACCTTGGGTCAGGAAGTCTCATCTTTATGAGTTCAAATCTGGCCCCAGACATTTACTAGCTGTGTGACCATGGGCAAGTCACTAAGCCAGAGAAGGAAATTGAAAATCACGCTAGTATGTTTACTAAGAAAACCCCAAATGGAGTTGGATGTGACTGAAAAATGACTTAGCAACATGAAATGTTATTTCTCTAATTTAAAAATTAAAAACTATTTGGTAATCATGCAGTTTAGGATGGTTAGTTATTTTTCATATTAGTGAATGTGCTTCAGATTGTTGGATAATTTTTCCTAGGTCCTAAATATCTCCCTGACAGTAGACTAAGAGCTCAGGGAATTGCTCTTAGTGTATTAATTACCTGGAAAATTTACCTACTAACTAGTAGCAACAGCTTAGGTATAGAGGTGGTGATACGTTGGTAAATGTTTAACAATCAGCTTCCCCTCCCCTAAAAATGTATGAATGACCCAGTTTTAAATTGAAGCTGAATATTTACATTTTATCCATCACGTTCCCAAATCTAGACAACCAACAGAGAACAATAAAACAAACCCTGAGTTGTAGTGTCTGCTCATTTCTTTTTTTTTTCTTTCTTTCTTTTTTTTTGTGTGTGTGAGGCAATTGGGGTTAAGTGACTTGCCCAGGGTCACACAGCTAGTAAGTGTTAAGTGTCTGAGTCTGGATTTGAACTCAGGTACCCCTGATTTCAGGGCCGGTGCTCTATCCATTGCACCACCTAGCTGCCCCGTGTCTGCTGATTTCTGAGGTGTAAATGCTTACGCTGGAAATTGAATAATTGGCTTTTGATTGCTGTTTGGAACTAGCTCCAGTTCACCCCTGGATAGAGCGAAATTGGGGAGAATCAAATTTAGTAAAGGGAACTTTAGTGGCCTGATGAAATTCCTTACACGGATAAATCATGAAATTTGTCATGGAAGAGCTGATGCAACTATTTTATGTCTTTTTACAAAGTACCTCTATAGTAGAAAGATAGTTTGTAGATAGAGTAATTGATGCACAAATGTAATCAGAGGCACAGATGACTCATCACACCATAGTGTTGGGCCTAGCTGAGGAGAAAATAAGAATATAAAGATCAGGTGGTCATCCCACAGGCATAGAGAGATATTTGAGTAATAGAAGATCTAGAATGTGGAAGGACTGGAAGTGAACAGTCTTTTAACATCTTCCAAATCCCAGAACTCACATGTAACTTACTTTATTACAGCTTTACATTCATCTAACATTAAAGTGCCCACTATGTGTAGAATACTGTGCTAGGCAGACACTAAGAGATATATTACAAAACTTACACTCTAATAGGGACATGTGGACAAATGACTATAGTATTTAAAGAATCTGTGATTTCTAGGATGGTTGTGGGTACACCCTCAACTCGTCTATACCTTCAGAGACAGGCTTTGTATGTAACAAAGATTGTATCAACAAAAACAACTTCAAAAATCACCACCTGGTGACCAACATTCTAGTGATTTTCTGATCCAAATATAGCTATGTTGGTGTTTGGAAGACAGATATACAATCAGTCAATAGGTCTGTATTCAAAGCCTTGAAGTTTTATAGAATCTGCTTCTTCATTATCATCCTTTATTTCTCCTCTGTCTTGTAGGTAAACTCATTGAGAAGGTTGTCTATAAAGGTGCTTTCACTTCCTCTCATTCTCTTCTTAACTTTGACTTCTGATGTCATTCAGCCATAACTACTCCTCTACAAATGATCTGATTGCCAAGTCTAATGAACTTTTCTCAGACCCTATCTTTCTTTCTTTCTTTTTTTATTTTTAATTTAATTTAATTTTTTTGCAGGGCAATGAAGGTTAAGTGACTTGCCCAGGGTCACACAGCTAGTAAGTGTCAAGTGTCTGATTCTGGATTTGAATTCAGGTCCTCCTGAATCCAGGGCCAGTGCTTTATCCACTGTGCCACCTAGCTGCCCCCAGACCCTATCTTTCTTGATATCTCTACAACCTTTGACACTGTTGAACGCTGTCTTCAATTTGATGTTCTGTTCTCTCTAGGTTTTCTTGACACTGCTTTCTTCTGGTTCTCCTCCTATCTGGATCTTCCTCTTTTGTTAGATCTTCATCCAAGTCATGCCCACTAACCAAGGAGGTCCTGCAAGGCTTTGTGTTGGGCACTCTTTAGTTTTCTCTCTATAATTTTTCTTTTGGTAATCTCATTAGCTCCCATTGACTCAATTATCATTACTATGCTAATGATTCTCAAATTTATTTATCCAGTCTCAACCTCTTTGCTGACCTCCAGTCTTACATTTTCAACTGCCTACTGGACATCTTGAACAGGATGGCTTATAGCCATCTTAAACTCATGTCCCAAACTGAACTCCTTATCTTTTTCAAACCCTTCTCTCTTTCTAACCTCCCTATTATTGTCCAGGACATCCTCCTCCTCCCAGATGCCATCTCTTACCCCTCCAATATCCAATTTGTTGCTAAGACATGTCAACTTATGTTCATATTATCTATTACATATATCCTCTTCTCTTTCTTAACACTTTGTTGTTGTTGTTTAATTGTTCCAGTTGTGTCTGACTCTTTTTGACCCCATTTGGAATTTTCTTGGCAAAGATACTAAAGTGGTTTGCCCTTTCCTTCTCTAGCTCATTTTAGAGATGAGGCAAACAGGGTTAAGTGACTTGCCCAGGGTCACACAGCTAGTAAGTGTCTGAGGCCACATTTGAACTCAGTTCTTGACTCCAGTCTTGCCACTCTATCCACTGTGCCACAAGTATATCTTTTCTAAAAATATATGGAAAATTGAAGGGAATATATTGAACTTAGATGTTCCACAATCCCATCAAACTCAAAATTTCCCAAACTAAACTCATCACCATATTTTTACCTCCCACTTAAACAAAACAAACACAAATACACCTTCTTTCTTTCATTCCTGAACTCACTAATGCACCATCATTCTTACATTCTTCCAGATCTGAGGCTTCATATCCATCACACTTTGTATTCAATTTAATGAGTCAGAAATCACTATTGATTCTTTTGAAATGTCACATCAGTATTTTATTACCTCTGATAAAAGAATGTCCCCAGAGAACATAAAGACCATTGGCTTTGGAGACAGAAAATCTGAATTCAAATCTCAGGTCAGCTACTTAATATCAAGCAGTCACTCTGGATTTTGTGGTCCTGCTACCTTGAGCTTATGTGACTTAGGCAAGTCATTTAATCTCTTGGTATTTCAGTTTTCTTACCCTTTCTATTCTCAATACCACCTTTCTAGTCCAGGCCCTTATCACCTCATTGTACATCAGTGCAGGACCCCTTCATCTCTTTGCCTCTAGTACACAGAATAACTCTTCTATACCAGATCATTTCCCATTCAAAAATTTAGTGACTCCCCATAAAATCAAAATGTCTGAACTTGGTATTTAAAGCTTAATGCATTATCTTCATTCCATATTTATCAAGTATTTTTAAAAAATTTACCCAAAATTACATGTAAAAGCAAATATCAATATCAATTTTTAAAACTTTGTGTTCCAAATTCTCTTCCTCCCTCCCTCCCCACCACCCCTTAAGAAATCAACCAATTCAATATAAGCTATACATGTGTAGTTATGCAAAACATTTCCACATTAGTCAGGTTGTGAAAGAAAAAAGAAAAAAAAACTTCAGAAAAAGGAACTAACAAAAAAAATGATCTTTCAGTCTGTATTCAGATACCATCTCTTCTTTCTTTGGTAGATTTTACCTAGTGTTTTAAAAATTATTCTACAGCACTACATGCTCATTTTGGGGTATACTTGTGTATTCTTGTACCTACTTACCTGTGCATGAACACATGTTCATGTTTCCCATGTCTAGAATCTCTTTGAGTATTGAATTACCATCCATTTCTTTAAGGACCATCTCAAATGCTACTTACTAAGGACATTATTCAAATGCTACTTCTTAAGTACATGATCATTTCAGTTGTTAACAACTTTCCCCCTCTGAATTTATATAGCCATTTATTTGGATTTTTAATGCACTTATCATTTAATAATATATTGTCACTTTAGGCCCAGTGGTGCCTCAGGACTCTGAGCTCATACATACTCAGGTCTGATTCTTGAAACCTGACCTCTTAAGGGTCCATTTCTTTCTTTGGGTCATTACTACCACCCTGGGCTATGTCCAAATGTGATTAACAATGTTCTGCAAAGGCACTTTATGTATAATATGACTATTAGGTATAGGGTGGGTTTTATTTCACCCATCAAACAAAATTCATGAGAAAAGAACTAATAAGTTCCCTTGAACAAATGCGTAACATTCTCAAATGTTTATTGATTCTTGGATAACACACTGTGCTCTGGACTGGAAGTTCAAGGGAGCAAAAGTACAAGAAAAGTTGATAAATGAAGTATAGGGGACTATAGGGGAACTATTCCCCACCCCCATCCAACTTCCAATCACTAGTTATCTTAGAAGCAGCATCACTGGAGACCAAATCAGAAGAGTTCCTGGTGTCCTCTCATTGAGTGACTAGGAGGAACATCTGCCTCCATGGGAGGATTAAGGGAGTTATCAAATTGTTCTGTTTCTGCTGGTTACCCCATTTCAGTATATTATGGTTATCTGTGTTGGTGCCTTACCTTACCACATCCCATGGAATATAAATAGTAGTACTAGTTTTACACCAGCTATCACTGCCTTTTCAGTGAGACTGCCCAATTGTTTCTAAGAGAAAGTCCAAGATGACTGTCAGAATGGAGGCAGGTAGCCCAGCTTCCAAATACCCAATCCAGCAAAAATCTAAAAATCACACCAACCTGAAAAATGATTAAAAAGTTCAGTTGGAAAGTATAGTGAGTTCTTGTACTCTAGAACTGCATTAAAAGCCAGTCAGAAAACCACAGGCAATAAAAAAGGGGTTACCAGTAAAACCAGTATCAGTTCAGGTGGAACCAGATAGTAGTCTCCCAGAACAACCAGAGCCTGCAAGGTTCTATATCCTGTGGTAGTGAGAAAGAGTGGAAGGTTTCCCTGAGAAATCCCCCAGGTGGTCAGAAATCCACAGAGGAGACTTTGGAAGTGACCAGGAGTACCAACAATAAGTAAATATTTAGCAGCTCTTAAATAATCTAGATGCCCAGGAATCTGTCAGTCCCTAACATGCTATCCTGAGGTGCTGTCGAGGATCTTAGACATGCAATACTCTAAACACCAAAGATCTATGGGGGCATAACCCTGCAAGTTTAGTACAGGAACTCACTGGATGAGTTCATGCAGGAAAGACTTAGCAAGGCTGATCACCATATCCAAAATGATAGCAGGAAGAGGATTCTGCCTCTTACACAAAGTGCCAATTCAGACTGGAGAGGTGAGCAAACAAAAGATGGTACAGACTACCATAAAGACCACTAGGACATACAAACATAGAACACTATGAAGAATTATAATATATCCCAAAATAGCAAAACATCCAAACCAGAAGGAGAGAATAACTCCATAATAACTGTAAGCAGAGACTCAAAGGGGAAAAATGCATTTCTTACAAGGACTATATGAATATATCGAAGAAATGAAGCAAGAGATAATACATGAAATAAAAAACTCTAGAGGAAAAAAATTAGAGGAGAATAAAAAGTTTAGATAAGAAAATGATAAATCTTGCCCAGGGAACACACTACTGAAAATTAGGTTAGACTAAATAAAAATCAATGACTCCATGAGATTTGTTGTTGTTGAATCCAGTTATGTTTGCTTCTTCATGATGCCATGTATCATAGAACAACAGGCCCTTCTATCCTGCACTATCTTTTTTTTTTTTTGATGAGGCAATGGGGTTAAGTGACTTGCCCAGGGTCACACAGCTAGTAAGTGTCAAATGTCTGAGGCCAGATTTGAACTCAGGTACTCCTGACTCCAGGGCCGGTGCTCTATCCGCTGCGCCACCTAGCTGCCCCCCCTGCACTATCTTTTAAAGTCTATGTTCATATTCGTTGTTTCCATGACACTATCTATCCATCTCTTCCTCTGCCATCCCTTTTTTCCTTTTACCTTCCATATTTCCCAACATCAGTGTCTTTTCCAATGAGTCCTGTCTTCTCATTATATGGCCTAAGTATTTAAGCTTTAGCTTCAACAATATACCTTCCAGTGAGTAGTCTAATTTAATTTAAGTATTAACTGATTTGGTCTCCCTGCTGTCCAAGGGACTCTCAAAAGTCTTCTTCAGCACTACAATTCAAAACTGTCAATTCAATGGCACTCAACTTTCTGTATAGTCCAACACTCACAGCCTTACATTGTGACTGGAAAAACCATAGTTTTGACTATATGGACATTTTTTGGCAAGAGAGGAAGAAATATTAGAACAAAATCAAAAGACTGAAAAAATATAAGACAATGTTAAGTATCTGCTATAATAAAAAAACTGATCTGGAAAAATGGTCAAGGGGAAATAATTTAAAAATCATTGGACCCTCTGAAAACTATGATTTTAATAGCCTGGATATTACATTTAAATAATTCATACATGAAAACTATTTAGATTTATTAGTTCCAGAGAGCAAAGTTAGAAAGAATACACTGATTACCTCTTAAAAGAAATTCCAAAACATAAAGTCCCAAGTATGTCATAGGCAAAATCTAGAGCTCCCATGTCAAAGGAAAAATATTTCAATTAGCCAGAGAGGAGGAATTTAAGTATCAAAGGAACCACATTTGGGATCGCACAAGACCTGGAAACTTATATGATACAAACCAGAAGAGATCCTGGAATGCAATATTTTAAAAAAGCAAAAGATTTGGGCTTACAACTAAGAATAACTTACTCTGCAAAGCTAAGTATAATCTTATGATTTAAAAAGTAGATCTTTAACTAAATAGAAGACTTTTAAGAACTTCTGATGAAAAGAACAGAGCTAAATAGCATCTTTGAAATGCAAACATGAGTCAAGAGGAACTTTGAAAAGTAAATATTTTCAAATAAATTTTATTCATATCTTTTGGTTTTAGATCACGGGAATTTCTCTCAGTAATCTGTGCTTTTTCCAGAGAGGGCCCACCAAAAAATAAATACATAAAAAGAAAAATTTCTCAATTATTATGGAGGACACCAACATTTGCTCAGTCCCCTAGGCTTGCAACCTATGTGGCATCCTTAGTTCTTGTAAAAATTTCATGTTATGATTAGAAATTTGTATTTTCTTTCATAGTCCCATTTTGAAGACTCCATAATTCTTTCAGCTCCAGTAACACACCACACTGGCTTGTTAAAATCTTTATGTATTTTTTTTGTTTCTCTTTCTGTTAGATTTGTTCAGAATTGAGAGGACATTAAAGGTTCCTACTGTTATGTTACTACTATGTCTTCTTATAATTTAGTTTTCCTTTGTGAATTTAGATGCTCAGACATCTGAAGCATGTACTTGGTATTGGTTTATTGTCTATGGTTCTATACAGCGTAATAAAATTTTCTTGTTTATCTCTGTGTTTTTAATTTTTTGTTGTTTTATGGTAGCATGATTGTAACTACTGCTTTTTTTGATTCATCTGATGTAAGGAAAAAATGTTCCAGTCCCTCATTTTAATTATTTTAAATTTTTTGCACTTCCGGTGCATTTCATATAAGCAAAAGAGTCTGGGTTTTTTTTAATCCAATATGTCACTATGTTTTTGTTTTGTTGGATAATTTAATCAATTCACATTTAAATTTGTGTTAGATTTTATTTCTGAATTATGATTTTTCAACTCTTCCTCTATAAAGATAGTATTTTATCTGTGGTAATTTAACTTAATCTCCTTTGAGGTAGCCCTGTTCCCTCAGGCTCTCTTCCCCTCACTTTTAATCCTAAAATCCTGTTATTTGTTACCTTTTCCTCTAATTTAGGTGTTTTATTTAACTTATTAATTCTTATTTCTTTTCTTCCTTTTCTTTAGTTATTCTTTCCCTCTTTTTTCTCTCAGTTAAGTAATTAAATAAAATTTCCCTTATTCTCCTTCCCTCTATTGTTTTTTTCCTATAAAGGATTTACTCTTATATTCTATCTATTCAAAACTTTTATTTTTTTATTTATTTTTTTCCTTGTTTATTTCATTTTTAGTTTCTTTGTTACTCATGGAATTAAAACTTCTATGGTACCTGTTTTGAGTTCTCTATTCTAAACAATTTTATTCTATTGTGCTTTAGTCTTAGTTGTAGGAATACCAGCAGAGATAGAGAAGCTAGAATTATTGTCCAATGGTTGAAATTTTCCTGGGTCCTTGATTGTGTAGTTCATCAATTCACCCTGCCCTCCTCATAATCATTTTCCCCCATTTGTTATGAAATTTCCTCTCAGGATCCATGCCTTCTCAAACTTCTAATCATCAATTGTTCCCATGATATCTGATTTCCTTTTTTCTAAGGCAAGATGCTGTTCATGGAGGCACAACACTCTCAAAGGTAGTGGTCTCTCTAAGTACAAAATCTCCATAGATTACACTTATTATAAGGCCTCTACATCCCATTATAGAATGTCTCTTTCCCTTGATGGGAATGCTTTTCACTGGAATTCCCTCCCAATACAGAAATGAAATATCCTGCTTTCTTCTTGTTTCAATCCTTCTCTTTGATACCTCATCCCTTTTTCCATAGTCTTTCTTTTTCCTGAGAGACTATAGGAGTAACTTTCCCTTTATTTTATACCATTGACTTGATTAGACAATATCTAATCTTCTTTATCCTCTCTCCCCTTTTATGCACCCTTACATTCTGAAGTTTAATCATGAAAAAAACATCGATTCACCAATAGTTGAAGTGTTGTGAGATTTAGTATTTGGTGTTTCAGGCCTGATCCTTCATCATCAGTTCTATTTGTGTTCTGCTTTCCTCATTGTCTCTTTTTACTTTTAGAAAGAAATATCTTAATATCCTTCTATTGTTATTTTGTTATTTTTAATCCCATAAGTGTCATTTTCTTTCTAGTTTTTTCCCTTTTTTCTGGGGTGTTTTATTTTATTACTTATTATTTCCTTGGTAGTTGTATTCCTTTACCTTTATTATGTACTGGTTTTCTGGGATTCTTACACAGTAAATAATCTGCTCATATCTCTTTTGTTGTGGGAATGGTTCAAGTAACCTATTAAATACTTCTCTTTTTTTTCATTAATAATTAGGCTCAGGGTTGCAAGATAAATCATGTTGGGTTGAATCTTGAGCTCTCTTGTTCTTCAGAACATATTTTTCCATTCCTTTTTATGGTTTCTAGTAGGTTTAGAGAAGTTATATGTTATTCTAATTTCCTTTCCTTTTATTTGAATATTTTCTCCTGAATAACTGCATTAATTGCTGTTATTGGAATTATTAAATTTAACCACAAGGTGTCTTGGAGTTCATAGGTTAGGGTTTGTTTGTTTTTCCCTTTCTGAATCTGACCTGTGGCTCTTTTCATTGGAACTTTGTTTTCTGTATTCAAAAGTTCTAGGCAATTTTTTTACATTGCGGTATTGGGGTTTTTTTTTACTTATTATGTTCTGCTGGGAGACCTATAATCCTTAAATTGTCTGTATGTGCATTGTCTTTGATATTAATATGTTTTGGTTATATAAATATAACATTTTCTTTTAACATTATTGCTTTTCTCTTCTTCTAGACTGTCCTTAATTTCAGTATATTTATATTTCTAATAGGCATTTTTCTTTTGTTTCTATTGAGAAACTCAAAACTGGGGATTAAAATTTTTTTTAAATTTTATTTTACCAATTATGTCTGTTCTATAGGCCATGAATCCTGCTCTTGCATTTCTTCTCTCTTGGAATCATTCAGAAACATCCTGCTGTGGTTTCATGCTCTCCTGGAAATCCACAGGATCCTCTGCTTCATTTGGTATTGGTTCAATTTCTTTTCTTTTGCAATATTTATTTATAGATATTAGGACTAGTGTATATGTTCTCATGTTCTTCTGTTTTCATATATTCTCTGTTGACTTAGCTATTTGTGTTCAAGGTTTTTTAACTGAGTTTTCTTCCTCTTGAGGTCTTTAATGATTCAGTCATTTTTCATTTCCCTATCATTAACTTTCTGATTCTTTCTTCTTTGATAGTGGGGATCCCCTGAACACATGATTTCACAGATGTCTAAGCCTCTTCTCACACTGAGAAATTCATTTTGCCTGCCTTAGTCTCTTCTTGTGTTCTGCTATATATATTGTAATTTTCTTTGGGGGGTGTTTAAGTACCATTTTTTTAATTAAAAAAAAAGAAAAAAGTCATGCAATGGAAATAATAATTAAGACTATGGCCCAGACAGGAACGGTTATGACCTGCATAAAAAGAAGGCAAACATTATGGCTTATGCAACTGATCTTGCCAAAGTAGCAGAGCCTCCACAAATAGTATATTGAATGCCTCATGGGAAGGATGGGTAGGATATCAGTTTAATGATAAAAATGTATATACTAATTAACCGATAGTCAAAAATTTTAAATTGTCTAATTCCCACATAATTGAATATATAAGATGTACTTGTGTCTGAGGACAGAGGAAAACATCTATGTTTGTTTGAATATTCTCACAGGACATCATACTGTTTTGTTTTTGTTTTGCAGGACAATGGGGGTTAAGTGACTTGCCCAGGGTCACACAGCTAGTAGGTGTCAATTGTCTGAGGCCGGATTTGAACTCAGGTCCTCCTGAATCCAGGTCCAGTGCTTTATCCACTGCACCACCTAGCTGGCCCCCATCATACTGTTAAATTAGTTGCTTATAACATAGCTCAAAAGCTGTCAATTCAGTTTTTATTGATTAGTCAGGGCTGGCTTCTTGGCACTTTTATTCTTCCAAGTGTCACATTATATTTAATGAATTATATGGTCTTTAAAGGTTCTATAATCCTATTGGATAGAACTATTAGAAAAGTGGGCAAAAATGGTTCAATCTTTCCTAGAGAGCTAATGTAGAAACACTTGAACTACTCAATAAGTTGGATAGGGTTAATTTACCATTGCTAGCTAGATGATTTGTGGGGATGGGGGGCGAGAATACTCGCATCAGTAGATCTGGGTCATCTCTCACTAACTTCTTTAGAAAACAATAAAGAACAGAGACAGGATCCATTGTCAGCTAAACTTAATTTTTTAATGGCTCAGTGAAAGTTGATATTGCAATAAAAACAGCAAATTTATCTAATGTTTGGAGGTGCTTCATGTGAAAATACATCATTATGGCTTAACAGATGTTCAATTGTCCTCTGAAGGCATGGAACACTCTTTGAATGTAATGAGCAGAAGGCAAAAACTGATATAAGTCCAACCAAAGAAAAGTACATGAAACAATTACTACTGGCTCAACCTTCAGAATTCTTTTGTTTGGATGGTTTTGATTTTGTTTTGTTTTTTTATGTTTGTTGTTGCTCAGTCATTTCAGTCATGTCTGACTCTTCATGACCTCATTTGGGGATTTTCTTGGCAAAGAGACTGGAATGATTTGCCATTTCCTTCTCTAGCTCATTTTAAAGATGAGGAACTGAGGCAAATAGGGTTAAGATACTTGCCCAGGGTAACACTGCTAGTAAATGTCTAAGACTAGATTTGAACCCATGAAAATTCATCTTCCTGACTCCAAGCCCAGTACTCTATCCATTGTGCCACCTAACTGACCTTTAAAAAAAAATGAGAATACTTTTACTCATTTTGCTGAATAGCCACTCATGCACCATGCAAGATTAGATTATTAATTTCGTAGTGAGAGCTTCCATGTGACAAAGCTCTGTCCCCTTATGTGGCCTGGGGTTGTTGTGTTTGTTAGAAGGGAGGCAGAATAGCTGTCTTTAACCTCTTCTCCCCCTTCCCCCTCCTTTCTCTAAGGGAGACTTCAATTCCTTCCAGGAGAGAAAGCAAGAAACTGGGGCCAAAAGACACTCTGCTCTCCTCAAAGAGAGGGGACACCAGGCTAGAATTATATCTATCTAATCCCTTAAATATTGTTGGTCTAAGGGATATGATCAGGTTCAAGCTAATGTCTAATCATGTCTCATTAATCAGGGGAAGGAGGACCCCAAGCTTTATATCCAAGGCTTGACCCCTTTCCCACCAAATACCAATTACATAATGAACACGGATATAGCAAGTAGCTAAGAAATCTGTTTATCCAAGTCAAAGGAAAGCAGAAATCAGAGATATTATACATAGGAGAACATGTATCAGAAAATCCAGAGTGAAAGAGATTTCCCATTGAGGGTGAGGTAACTGAGCTTAGCCAAGAGAGAGTTCCAGATATCACCCAAGGAGAAACTCCCTGAAGTCCCTAATGAAGGAAGCTGGGGATGGGGAAATGATGGAGACAGCCAGCTCCTCTCATGCTTTCCCAGAGTCTTTGCTGAAGGATCAGCAACCTAAAATAGAAACTAGACATGCTCAAAGCAGAAGCAGAGCCTCACCCAACTAGAAGAAGGTCCAAAGAAAAACTCAAGAAGGCTGGAACTCTCCCATTCTCCCCAGCTCCTCCCTACCTCACTATGGAGGATGCAGGACAGGACATTCCTCTCCATGAGTGAGGAGAGATTGATCATACCAATGAGTTTTGGGATTGGGCTTATATTTTAAAGGCTGTGTGACCACAATTTCTATTTCAATAACCTCAGCTGGGCCTTTGCTGGACATAAGATGATCTTTTTTTTATACCACTCTGATCAATTCATGATTTTACTCACCAAAACAGCTTTTCCAAGCCTTTTAATCCATTCTCATGGCTCCGCTTCTCTCATCTTCTCAGTTGAGAACCTTGCCTGATATTTCACTGAAAAAGATTGAGAACATTTGATGAGAACTCCTTTTCCCCTCCTCTTCATCTCACATCACTCAGATATCTTCCACCATTATTTCTCCTTCACCCTTGGCTCTCTTTCCTTGTCTTCATCTCTTAGCTCTTTTGGATCCTTCAAGTAATCCCAACTAAAATATCCACTGTCTACAATAAACTTTTCCCAATTCTCTTAATGGTACTGCCTTCCTTCTATGGATTATCTCCATTTTATCTTGGTTATACAGAGATATTTGCATGTTGTCTCCCCCATTAGACTGTGAGCTCATTGAGAGCAGGAACTGTCTTTTGACTTTCTTTGTATTCCTAGAGTTTAACACAATCCCTGGAATATAACAGGTGCTTAATAAATGTGTGTTCCCTTGTTTATGCTAGTTCAGTTGAATGGGGTACTGAGACACTTTGGCATGTACTATGCCATTTTCAACACTATTTGAATAATAACATAATAATAACAGCATGTAATATTGTATCATTTGGTGAAAGCTATTAGAATGATTGACACCAATGAGATTCATGCCAACCAAAGTAGAAGAGATGTTTTGTCTAGACATCATGATTTTAGAACAAAAGATTATAATAACTACAATCATAGTTATTGAAGTTCCATTTGAAAATTGATATGCTGCCTTTGAGACTGCCAGAGCAGACAAAAATTCTAAATATCAACCAGTGGTCCAGCATCTTTCTTGAGAATATTTCAATGTATATTGTGGTTGTATAGATTGTGATTAGAGAGTGGAAGCCAGTACTAATAAGCCCATGATGTCAAGGTTGTTAACTAATACACAAATTGATGGTTCATGATACTAATAGAAGGAGCAAAGATATTTATGTAGTGTATTACCAGTATCAATCTACTAAATGAGAGTATCAAATGATATGAAATATAAGAAAGAGTATATTTTATATTTTATTAATGAGCTAAGTTAGATATATTTTTAAGCTTATGGTTACAATTAATTATATATTTTGATTGCATTTATAAATTTGCATTACACACTTATTTCAATAATTAAAAGGTATTATGCTGGAAAAGTCACTTAACCTCTGTTTGCCTCAGTTTCTTCATCTGTAAAATGGGGATAATAATAGCATTGACTTTCCAGGGTGGTTGTAAGGATTAAGTGAGATAATTGGAAAATTTTTAGCACAATACCTGGTACATAGCAAGTGCTATATAAATGTTAGGTCATCGTTGTCTGTCGTCGTCATCGTAGTTGCTGTTGTAGTGGTGGTGGTGGTGGTAGTAGGAGTAGTAGTAGTAGTAGGTAGGTAGCTGTCAGTTTTTCATGGTATACAAACTTGGTTGGGCCCTCACTTTTGCTCTGAAATCTTTCTTATCCTATCTCCTTATCAACTCCATAATTCATTTCCCACAATGTGGCATTTCAAAACTTTTCTTCCTTCTTCTTTTCTTGCTCCCCTTTCTCCCATACTCATGAATGAAATTACTTGGCCTCCTACTTTGATGAGAAGAACTGAGGCCTTCAGATGCTCTTCCCTCCTCTGTCCTCCTCCAATTCTCTTGTCTTTCAATAACGATCTTCTTTCTTCAATCCCTTTGATCTCTTTAGTCTGCTCCCTGCCCTCCCCCCTACCTAATCAGACTGGGTATGTCTCTGATCCCATGCCCTGTGCTGTCTCTTCTGGGAGCTTACACCAACCACTTTCCCCTTCTCTCCCATGAATCTTCAATGTGTAGAATCAAGTTCCTATAGTTTGTTTTGCTTGAAACAATTTGAACTCAATCTTTATCCTACCCTCAAGGCATGTCTTTCTTTCCCCTCTCAGCTCAGACTTAAATCATAATTGGAGAACTTCAGAGTTGGAAAAGACAGGCACGGTTCCCTGGGGTACTTCTCTCAAGTTCCCAGAGCAACTGCCAGTGAAAGCAACAGTTTTCTTTCTCCCCTGCATTCACTTGCTTATATATAGGCATGTACATGTCTGGTTTCAGCTGATGCCCTTCCCTTGTCAGTCAAGGTCTGGCTCTGTAAATTTAGGTCAAGGCTAGCTTCCTGAGGATCCAGGATAGGAAAGTTGGGGGATTTCCATCCGAAACAGGCATTCACATCTCTTGTCTATATCTGTTTGGCCAACTCAAATGGGACTACATTAACATGGCATACCATGGAAGTTGAAAAGACCAACATATGCAGTGTGTTTGTCTAACCTCAGAAAAAAAATGTGTGTGTGTGGGGGGGGGAGGTGGTGGTAAGGCTTGAACAATGTCAATGTGGGAAGGTACAATGTCTACCCTTAAGGTGGGGAAACAGTAAAAGAAATGAATTCTAACCCAGATAGGAATCAGTTTCTGTGACCCTCTATGAAGTAAAAGACTGGCTAAAAGGCATGCATCCTGGAGGTTCTGAATCTAAAAACAAAAGCAAAAGCAAAAACAAAACAAAACAAAAACATTTACAAGAAACAAATGTAAAGAAGAAAGAGAACAAAGCTACATGTTTTTATATCAAAAGTGATGATGAACAGTCATTGTATATGAGACATTTACCCCAAAATGCCTTTTATGGTCTTTTAAAAGGCTCAGACTTGGAAGGCAGAGAGACTAAAAATTACCCACATCTGGGATACAAGAAAATGAGCCTGGAATTTCCTAAGAAAGTATGTATTGGTAAGACTGTATACTGTGACTCTGGTATATCCATTCCCACCACCTAAAAATGAAATATAAGTACTGACTGGAACCAATTCTACTTTGTCTGGGACATGATGCCTTTACATTTTGACCCTCTATGCAACTTTTGGAGAGATCTACAAGAAAGAGACTCTCTAAGCAATGACAGTGAATGTCACAAGTGAAAAAACTCTTGAACCTCAGAAATAGATTCCATGAAATTTTACTTTAGTGATTATTGTCAGTTGAGGTCAAAGCTGGTAAGGAAGCCAGAGGTCTTCTCATAGTATGAGTGAGATAAGGAATGTGCTTAGAAGCCACCTTGAGAATCTAACTAATGGGTTCCTGAACATTCTGGTAATGATCTAGAAAAATCCATTTATCTGTGATGGATGATCTGAGAAGCCATCTTAAAGATCTGTTGCCAACGGCATCATCACAGAATCCAGAAGAACATGTGTATCACTTATTGTGATAATGGAAAGATATAAATGTGTATAGACCAGTGGTCTTTGAATAACAGAATCAAAGTGCCCTAGTGCCCCAGCATGTCAAGAACTCAAGATGTCCTGTATTGTCCCTTGGTCATCTAGTGGTTCTAAAGCAGTAAGCTACTATGAAATTACTACGGCAGAAGAAAAGGAAGATTGTTTTCATCTGCTTATTTGGGTTTTTGCCACTTTGAGCATATGCCCCAAGAAATGTTGGTACCTGTTACTTTCCACTGAGAGAGAAAAAAGTTAATGTTATCAGTGTTGTCATACCTTGATCACATCACTAGCTTTAGAAAGACCCTGGAAAAACATTAGGAGAGGCTGATCAAATGGTGGATTCACTGGAGGAAAATGCTCTGAAGCTTTCAATGAACAAATGCCAATTTTTCCGTTTCTGTCAAGTTTTGAGGGTAATATAATAGCTAATCAAGGTGTGAGTACTGACCTAGAGAAGATAGAAGTGCTCCTGACTCGTCCACAACCACAGAATCTGGGAGATATAAGGACTTTTCTAAGATTTGGTGGTTAGTACTGCACATTTAAAAAGATTTTCCTGGCCTCAAATGGCTATGTATGACACTAAAACGTGTGAGACGTGTTAATTGTGTGAAAAGTGCTGCCAATTGCTGTTGCATATTTGGATATTATAATCACTAGAAAACCTTTGGTACTTGTCTGCATTGACTTTCTGTGTCTTGAAGAAAAGACATATTTTGGTTCAGATTATTTTACAAGGTATGTATTGGCAACATCCAACCAAGAACCAGAAAGTTTCTATGATTGTGACAATATATTCTCCCCAAAGCCCTGTTGAAATCTATGACTTCATGGATTTTCTTCTCCATTGGCAGTAGATCAGAATCCTTCTACACCTTATAAATGATTTCATGAGTTGCTGTGGCCAGTAAAAAAGCATAGCTTGGTGGCCAACCATCTAGTACTGAAGAAATTAATCCAACAAAAATATAGCAATTTAGGATCAGTGATTGTTCAAAGCTATACAAATATGTTTTACTTCTAAGGACCAACTCATATGCTACCCAGACAGTGAAGCCTCCCATTATTTTTTTTTCTCTCTCTCTCTCTCCGGTTCTAAAGCTGAAAATGATCTCTTCCTCTTCCAGATTCTTATATTACTTTATATTTGTCACATAACATTCTGCTTTATATTAAAGTTATTTCTGTACATACCTGTCCTTTTGGGCTCTCTAAGGGAACAGTCATCACCTAGACATTTTTGTATTCCCCACAGTACATAGTGAAGTGATGCTAGTGGGAGCACATAGTAGGTGTTCAACAAAGACTTGTATATTTCTTTTCCTTAACTATAAATTCCTTGCAGTCCAGAACTCTATCTTGTATATTCACTTCTTTATTTTTCCCAAAGCTCTTACTTAGTACCATGCTGAGTATTTAATTGATAGTAGTTTGTTAATGTGAACCATATATGTTTTCCCCTGTACTTCCCCACAGTCTTTCCCACCATTTCACTGCCGTGATAAACATGACCAAGGTTTCTTTTTCCAGGCAGTAGACAGAAGAAATGTGGTGTATCCCAGTAGTTAGCAATCCTTTGCTGGCTGTCCAAATCACAATGTTTCACATGACCCTTCAGATAGGTTAACTGGAGTGTTCTGCCAAATTATAGCCCATGGGAAATATGCATTTTCACTTGTAAAAAGTGGCAGCCTATGAGAGGGAAGCTGACGTCCTTTCTTTGAGCCTAATATAGCTATAGTAGTAAGTGAAGCTGAATGTGAATTTCCTTCAGTTCCTTTAAATTGGAGTGTGGGCGCATTGTGCAATATTTGTTAGACATAAACATATTTCAAATGATTTGTGCTAGCCCCATTGAGATGTTTGCTTTTCTATGACATATGACTGAACTCTTTGAAGTAACACAAAGCACACATACTAATATGAATGAGAAAATACTTTGCACAGAGCCCCAGACACTTCATAACTGATCAGTCCAATTATCTGACTCAACTTATTAATCTCTTCCATTTTATTTCATCAGTATTCTAGGGCGTGACTGAATGAATCAAATCAGAAAATCCCTAATTCAGAATATTTTGTGCTGTTTGAGGAGAAGGGAGCTAAATATTCTACTAGCACCAGTATGAGGGAAATCAAGTGTGCCTCTATTTTCACACTTTGCAAGTTCCACTGCTGGATAATTAATCATGGTACTCATGGTCTGACCTGAATACTCCTGTAAGCCACGGGAAGCCAGAAATGAAGTATACTTTAGTGATGTTCCCTACAACACTATAGATGAAAGACTAAAACAAATGAAGATAACATGTATATTGACAGGAAATAGAAGTTAAGATAGGTTCAATCCCAGAACAACATAGTTAGCCTTTACTTCCTGAGCAGAGCAAATAGATCTTAATAATATACAAAAATTTGAACTCAATATCCCAAACAAGTCTCTGTACTTCTGAGTGACCTTTCAAAGGAACTTCATTCCCCACATAATACCCACAAGTGTGTACATTGAGGGACCAATATTGGATAGATAGGACTAAGCAGAGGAGTTTCTTGATCATGACCAATTCCTGAGTCATCCAAAGCCAGAGCTAAAACACAATACAGGACAGTCCAAAGCAAACTTGGACTTTGCCTTTCACTTGTACTATAAGTTATATGGACTCTGTAGGAATAGTTAGGTTTGGGGGACAGGTTGACTGGCATCTCTCACTTGCTCTAAGGGGAAAATATGTCAAGTATCTAAAGAATCAACCAGCCCTCATCCCTGCTAAGCCCCAACTCTCAAGGGTCTTATACAATCCTCCAGATTTATGAAACTACCTTGAATATCTCCTCTTCCCCCTCGAATATAATCTGTAACAAGGTTGTTTGGCTCTATTTTCCTTTTGCACTAAGGACTAATATTTAAAGTTGGAGGGAACAAAGATGTGCTTTCATTCTACTATTTATTTCTTAGCTAATATTGTGGTATTTGGAAATTTTTGCTGAGAGATTGGAAGTTTTTATTATAAATTCCAAGGAGCCAGAAACTTCTGTCTAGCCAATAAATCAGGGGTGAAATCCACCATCTTAAATCCAACATCTGACTCCTTATTAAATAACAAAGTCAGTAGCTAATGGGATAGCCATTATTTTATCTGAAACCGACCCTTTTGAATGATTCAACCATGTTGGTCAGGATTAAGCTTACTAAACTTAAACTCGATTAAGACCTGTGTCTTATCTAAGCTTTGTATTTCTCTCCAGAGCCTAGCTAGCCTCAAGTCTTCTTTTCACAATGGGACCTTAACAAATATTTGCTGAATTAAAGTGAGTCTTGCCCTTCCTGTTTAGAGTTTTTAAGGCATTTGAACCTTCCTCTATGCTATCATTCTTCTGCTCAGCCCTGAATTTGCTTGGCTTGTTTCCACCAGGAACTGTTCTTCCTTCCCATGCTGCTTCAGGTTCTCCTGGAGGCTACTGTATAGATCTCAAATGAAAAATTAATACAGTAAGGATCTAACGTAATCCTAGGTAGTCTTGCAATTATATTATACATTCTAAAAGCACTGACACTGGGTTTGTACTTTAGCATCACTAGAGGAGGACCTTTCCAGCATTCTAACATCTTGCTATTTGAGCAGTGGGTCTCCGCAATGTTCTACGGCTATTGTGATACTCTTGGTGTATTCAGTATTGCAACTAATGCTACTTTCAACATGGAGTATCTACTTGTGTTTTGAATATTTGACTTTGGACTCCACTTTCAATGTTTCTACATCACAAATGCTGTTAATTGGGGCAGGGGATGAGGGAAGGGGCAGACCTCCCTCCCCCCCCCTCTCTCTCACACACACACACACACACACACACACACACACACACATTGCCCTAATTAGTGTTATTTGACCTTAATGTCATTAATAAATGATAATCAAATCTCACTGCAGGTCAGGAAACCCCACTAACATGTAGTGTAGACACTCACACGAGCCCAATAAAACTTGGTTCTGGTGCCCAGTTTGAGTCCTTGGTTTTTACTCCCTAAGCTTGGGTGTATTGCTTTTTACCACAGAAGTCACATGTTACACTTCCTACAAACATGGAAGAAGACAAACACACAGAGAAACACTTTGTACAAGCTGAAGATTTTCAGATAATGAAAGATAGCTTTCATAGCCAGGTCACTAAAAGTCTTAAGGCTTTTATGGATGTATATAAATAATCTATTCATAAGGGAAATGCCCTCAACAAGTACCTATAGAGAGCAGTCTTGATGTTTGTCCTTCGGTTTTGAAGAGGGCTAATGATATCATGACAAATGAGTGATGATTTGTGTGTGAATTGGATTTAAGTGAGGCAGAGTTGCACCTAGATCACAACAGAGTGGCTGTTTGAATTGGATTGAAAAACTATTTATTGAACACCAACTATTTGCCAGGGTCTGTGGTAAGCACTGGGGATACAAAAATAGAAAATAAATAGCACCTAGTCTCATGGAGCTTATAGTCTACTTTGGAAAACAATTAGAATAATAGATATAGAAGTGGAAGAGATCTTAGAGGCCATTTAGTTCAACCTTCTAAATTTACAAATAAGGCTTAATGTACATGTATATTTTTTATAAATATATGCATACATAGAACATATTTCTGTGTGTATATGTATGTATGGAGAGAGAGAATAGGACAAACATTTATAGGGTAGGGGGAATTCCCTTTAGGAAGTGATAAGGGAGAGCATTCCAAGCATGGGGTACACCTTTAAAAAAATACAGAGGGAGCAGCTGGATGGCACAGTGGATAAAGCACCAGCCCTGGATTCAGGAGGACCTGAGTTCAAATCCAACCTCAGACACTTGACACTTACGGGCTGTGTGACCCTGGGCAAGTCTCTTAACCCTCATTGCCCTGCAAAACAAAAACAAAAACAAATAATAAAAAATTTAAAAATACAGAAACCAGAGTTGAAATGTCACATATGAGAAATAGCAAGTAGACTAGTTTGACTGGAATATAGAACATGTACAAGGAAATAATATGCAATCAGTTCAAAAAGATTGGAATCAGATTGTGAAGGGTTTTAAATGCCTGACAAAACAAGGAGGGTATATATTTTTTTCCTAGAAGTAATAGGGAGCCATTTAAAGCTCTTGAGCTAGGAAGTCATGACACACAGGTCTGACCTGTGCCTTGTACTATTTATTTGGCGATTGTGTTAAAGATGGATTAGAGAAACTGAAGGAAGGGAGACCAATTGGGAATTTCTTACAATAGTTAAGATGAGAATTGATGAGAACCTGAACAAAAGTTGTGGCTTTGCAACTTCTGCAACACAGATTTTATTTTCTTTCAGACCTATTCATATAGGAATCTATGAAGAGAAAATTCCCCCTAACAATGCAGATTGATACCTTCTCATAACTTAGGCTTAAAGGGTTGCCTTTGGAACTGAGGCATTAGATGACTTGCCCAGGATCACATAGTATGTATCAGAAACTTGACTTGAATCCAGCTCTTTGCATCACACTACTAGAGTTCACAAGTGCTTGGTTTCTGAGTTTCTCGTGATTTCTTCAAGCTCAAAGTCACATTGCTCTACTCTTTCAGATCCTTGAAGAAGGGGTAGAGAGCATTTGTCCCTTGTTCCTCTAGATTCTAGACCTAGTCAGTGACCCTTCCCTTCCACATATTATAGGGTTCAGCTTATTTTCATTGATCAACTTACTCTGTAGAGATGGATTATACTTTCCCTATGGATGATGAGCTTTAAAAATCAAGAATCATAAATTTTAACTAAAATTTAACATAAATTTTAACTAAATCTTAAACTAATTCATAAAGGAAAAAAGAATAAATCCATTTTCCCTATACCCCAGATGTAGTTGAATCTTTTTTCTTTCCCATTCAGTCTCTTGTCCTGCCTTTCCTAGCCCCTGGCAAGATCCCATTCAAACCTTCTCATTCTCAAGGCAATAGAACAATTCCCTGGGTGCCACCAATTCTTGGTTCCTATATTCCATCCTCTGAAGTTCTACCATCTAGTTACTAGCCACTGATTCTCCTCTACTGGTTTCTCACCTGCTGTAAATGTTAGGTGTATTTTTGGTTACTTGGGGTGTTAGTCTCCACAACTTAGATCTATCAAGAAGTCCAAGTAGCATAATCAATGCTGTTAGAATTAGAAGGGAAACAGAAAACATGGAGGAAAGAAAACTTTGCAGAATATGGGAAAGGTAGGAAGGGAGAGAAAGGGAGAGAGGGTGAGAGAGAGGTGACCAAACTTAATTGAAAGACTATTATAGGATGGATTGAAGGAGTTGGGAGACACTTGAGGAAGGTTGACCAACCAGAAGAATATGGCAATTATCCATAGGTAGGAGATGATAAAGGTCTGCGCCAAGGTGGTGGCAGTGTCTGAGGAGAGAAAGGGGTGTTTATGAGAGATACCGTGAAGGTAGAATAGACAGGACTTGACAACTGATTGGATATAGGGATAAGAGAGTGAAGAGTCTGGGATGATACCTAATATGTAAGCCTGGTTGACTGGGAACCTTTGAAAATAATAGGAAAATTGGGATGAATGTAGGGCTTGCTGGGAAAGATGAGTTCAGTTTAGGACATGCTGAATTTAAGATGTCTCTGGGACATAGAGATTGAGATATTAAATAGATAGAGATTCAAGACTGGAGGTTGGGAGAGAGGTTAGGGCTTAATAAGATCTGACTCATCTGCGTAGAGATGATAATTAAAATCATGGAAGCTGATGAGATCCCCAAGTGAAATAGTATATAAAAGAGGGGCCAGGACAGACATGCCTATTGTTTATACCACTGTCTTAATCTCTTTTTTAATATAGGCAGTAGATCAATAGCTTATTCCAAAAGTCAATGTGTAATTTAGGACTCAAAACACATTTTAAAAGAGAAACATTTACCATGAACCAACTTCATCAATTTTAGAACTTAAGAAGTTCTCATTTTATTTCAATCTTTTATATGAAATATAAAGTGTTTCTGAAATTACCTTCTACCTTCACAGACAAGGTGAAAAAAAAACACCTTTGTTAAAGTAAATGTATTTCTGTAAGAAGGGAAAGGAAGGGGGTAGCTAGGTGGCACAGTGGAAAAAGCACTGGCCCTGGATTCAGAAGGACCTGAGTTCAAATATGGCCTCAGACACTTGACACTTACTAGCTGTGTGACCCTGGGCAAGTCACTTAACCCCCATTGCCCTGCAAGAAAGAAAGAAAGAAAGAAAGAAAGAAAGAAAGAAAGAAAGAGAGAGAGAGAGAGAGAGAGAGAGAGAGAGAGAGAGAGAGAGAGAGAGAAAGAAAGAAAGAAAGAAAGAAAGAAAGAAAGAAAGAAAGAAAGAAAGAAAGAAAGAAAGAGAAAGAGACATTCATTTTCAGACAATGTGTGGATTTGTTTTGCTTCACCATACTTGTTACCATTGTGTTAGGGTTTGACTCAGGCTAGACCCCTTTTAGGCTATGTTAAATATCAGAACACAATGAGTCACTCACAGTTAACACATTCAGTACTTACTGAAAGGAAATTCACTTAGCCTGAGTTGATAGTAGGGATGGATAGACATTAAGGACAGCTGACACTGAGAGTTGATTCAACTGAGAAGCTGAGAGTTGTCCATTGTTTTCTACCAGCCAAGCATCAGAGAGAGCCTGGAGCTTCTTGTGGCTGTTTTATACTCAGGCAACTAAGAAATGTTATCAACAGTTTGAAGGGGAAGCACTGGCCTTGGAGTCAAGAGGACCTGAGTTCAAATTTCACCTTAGACACCTACTTAGCTGTGCGACCCTGGGCAATTCACTTAATGCCAATTGCCTTAAAAAAACATCTTGGGCCATCTCCAGTTCCCCTGATATGTCGATGTCGATGTCTATGTTTATCTTGCTACTGGAACCAGATGACTATGGAGGACAGAGTGAAGTTGATGATCTTGTACAGCCCTTCCTCACTTAAATCCAATTCACTGCAAGTCATGATATCATCTCCCAATGTCATGGTCCCAAAGTACATCAACAACAGTTGAACCTTGTATCCCTTGAGCCAATGAAGTCTGGAGGATGGTCTCAGTACATTTAAGGAAAAATTAGTCTAACTTGTCTGGGGCAAGAGTTCATACATTGCTCCTATTCCACAGAGAGGGCAGAGCTTTGAGAGGAGGGAAGAATGATTGAGGCGATAATAAAAGCAATAGCCTCTAATAAAAGATAATTGAACATTTTTGAAATATGCAAAAAAAAGAGCAAAAGGAAGGCTCAGAAGGGGATACAAATAAACAGGATAAGGTTAGAAGCACATAATTTTACCTTGGGGTATTTCACATGCTTAAAAAAGTTAATGTAGTAGAGATTCATAGTGTCACATGAATGAATGAATAATTTATTAAACAGTAGCAACATGTAAAGCACTGTGCTAAGAGCACAAAAGCAAGAATATCCCTACTTTCAAGGAACTTGAATTCTAATGGAGGAGACAACACACGTAGGAAGTTTCAGTAGCAAGTCAGAGACAAAGGCCCTGTAGTCCTTAGGATGCAGCTAAAAAGAAGATGGAAATACATTTTCTCGAATGTGATTTCCACATAGAATCTTATCCTTTAGACAAAAAAGTTTTCACCACCACCAAAGTCCTTGGCACTGTCTGCTTCCCCCTTCCCCTTCAGTAGTATAGTTGCTGAAGAGACAGAGGCTGCAGCACCCACAGAGACAGTTTCCAGTCCCCATGCTTCCAAATATTGCTCTTTGACTATGGCGATAGGGACTTGGCTGTAGTGATTGATGGTTGGGGTAAGGAAGGAGATGTGGCTATGTCTATTCAGGGAGCTTTGGGGTTTACCTGCCCATTGGTGACAGTTGTTATTCTTGTGTCTGGTCCCTTCTCCAGAGGAGTCTCTCTCTTTTCCTCATTTTCCTCCCCTCTCTCTTTTCTTTTCCCCCTTTTTGCCCTCTTCCACATCCCCTCTTCCCTTTGTATAACAATATGTTTGTGTTTTTTTTTGATGGTAGACAAACTCAGAATATGCAACGGAAAAAAATGTCCAATTCTATGCAGCTCCACTCAGTTCAACCTACTGCATTCTTCGTTATTGCCTCATAATTTTAGGTCTCTGTAATGACCAAATTTAAACTTATAAAGTCTAAATTTTGTCCTTAAAGTAACATATCTTCCACTTGCAACATCATTCTTCCAGAACTAACTCTCCTTTACAATGCTGATTCACCATTTAAAGCAAGAATTATTCACTTTTTAGTAGCATTAAGACCCCTTTGGCAGTATGTCGAAACCTATGGACCCCTTCTAGGATTTATATTAGTAATAATACTGCTGCTACTAAAATGACGATGACTACTTAAATGCATAAAATACATAGCATTACAAAGGAAACCAATTGGGGCAGCTAGGTGGTGCAGATAGAGTACTGGCCTGGAGTCAGGAGGACCTGAGTTGAAATCTGGCCTCAGACACTTGATACTTAGTAGCTGTGTGACCTTGGGCAAGTCACTTAATCCTCATTGCCCCACAAAAACAAAAACAACCCCCCACCACCCACACAAAAGAAACTAATTAGATTGAAACACAATTATGAAAATGTTTAGAAGTTCATGGGTCCCAAGTTAACAACTGGTGACTTACAGTGGTATGCTTATAAAACCTGCCTTATATATTCTTCCACCCTCAATAAATAAATTGATTTGGCTTCTTAACAGTACTTAATTTTTTAAATGTATACTTTATTCAATCAGAAATCCATATGGTAAGACGATTGTTTTGCCTTACAAACTACCTGGTGACCATCAGCCCAAGTTATTTGATTATTTCATTTTGAAAAGTAGGAAACCCGGGATAGTTAGTCTGCAAAATCCAAGTTGTTAGTCCTCCTCTCATTCTATTACAAACTTCACAGGAGACACCTGACCAAGTTTCTAAGACTTGAAATGTTGCTCTTTATACTTTTGCTTTTTTCCCTTCTACTTTTCTGTTCCCCTACTTTTATTATCCCTTTCTCTTTATTTTTTTTTCCTTGACTGAACTGAGAATAAGAGGTTAGGGTAGAAGTGGATACCACTCTTTACAAATGAATGGGGGGCAGTTAGGTGGCACAGTGGATAAAGCACTGGTCCTGGATTCAGGAGGACCTGAGTTCAAATTCGTCCTCAGACACTTTACACTTACTAGCTGTGTGACCCTGGGCAAGTCACTTAACCCTCATTGCCCCACAAAAAAACAAAACAAAACAAACAAACCCAGAAATGAATGAGTGTAATATAAAAGGTGGATACCCATGCTAAATCAATTCAATTCAATACACCTCACTGGTTATGGCTCTTTCTTCTAAAACTTACTTGGTGCTATGCTTATTTAGCAATTAGGACCCAAACAGCAAGTGGCACTCCTACTTTAGCCTTGGGAGGGATTTAACCTTTAGCACCAGGATTTCTACACAGAACTTAAGCACAATGATGACAAGTTGGATGAGAAGAAAATATTAATGCAAAAAGTAAAGAGATTTTCTAGAACTAAGAGATGGATCAAAGGCTTTTTTCTTAAGGAAAGGTTTATCTACCTAAGAAGTTAAAAACCTTTCCTAACTATCCTTACTCTAAAGTTCTACTTTCTTCCCAAATTAGGTTTCTTCCCTACATCAGCAGGACTTGAGCACTGGTTTAGACTGGAACATGGTGGGTGTTGTAGAGAGACCTGTTCAAGTAGGAGTTGGACTAGATGACCTTAGCCGTCCCTTCCAGCTAGGACTTTCTATGATTCTTTGGCATGAAATTATACCTAATGTAACAATAATAGCTAACATATAGCACTGACTATGTGCCAGACACCATGCTATGCACTTTACAATTATTATCTCATTTGGGCCTCCCAACAATCCTGGGAAGTAATTGCTATTATTTATCTCCATTTTACACAAGAGGAAATCGAGGCAAACAGGATACACATCTTGTCCAGGAATACACAGCTAGTATCTGAGGTTGGATTTGAACTCAGTTCTTCCTGACCCCAGAGGTACTCTCTTGACCCACTGAGACACCTCAGTGTTGTCAAAAAGTGATCAATGTGCTGATTGCTTTTGTTGTACAGAGATTTGTTTTTAAACAAGAAGGCGTATTGGGTAGAGAAAGGAGTATGTATATTCATAAGTGAATGTGATATAAAAGCAAAAGGTAACCATAAAATTTTCTGTTTTAGAAACAGCAAGAATTTTCTACTATGTCTCTAGGCATTTGGAGCTTAGATAACAACAGTGGGCTCAGTAAAATGACTCAATAAGACCTGAGTTTGAATCCCATCTTAGTCACTTGCTAGATGTGTGACCCTAGACTAGTCTGTTTCTTTATCTGTAAAGTGGGTATAATAATAGTATCTACCTCACAGAGTGGCTTTTGGGGGAGGCAAATGAAATGACATACATAAATGTAAATCTCAAAGCACTATATAAACACTAGCTATTATTAAATTAGAATCTGCTATCAATTTCCTGGGATGAGATCAGATGAATTGCTGGAAGAATGAAAAGCTCTGAACTATAGTTCATTCAAGCTTAAACACACACACACACACACACACACACACACACACACAGAGCAAAGCAAAAAGGAAGTATTACATTTGGCAAATCTGAGCTTATTGGATTTCTTGACTCTGCAGTAGACCCTGCGGAAGCCAGCAGGGCTTGGATTGAAGAGATGCATTCCTGTTCTCAGCATGATGGAAAGTTTGTTTTGGAAGATGTTTACTTGGGATTAGAGGTGGGAGGGGGAAGGAAAAAAGGAAAAAAGACTAGTACAAAGTGAGACGAAAATAACTGCTTCTTGGAAAGCATATCTAAGTGATCCAGAAGAAGAAAGGAGGATTGATTAAAGAAATGTCACGAACAAAATAAATTGTATGTCTTTCAGATACAGAAAAACCAGTTGATTCAGGATGTTAATAGTGAAACACATCAGAGTTTTATACTCATCTTGCTTCTCAGATCAAAACCTCCTCTACACATGTCCTTTTTTCCCATATTTATATTCCCATATTTATGCTCTTTTTCTAGGATCACAGAATCTTAAATCTCTTCTATTCGAGAAACACAAAATCTTAACCTGGATTTAAAGGTTAAATCCCTCCTAAAGCCAAAGTAGGTGTGCCATTCTCTGGATTCTAATTATTGAGCAAGCATTAAGTATTAGAAAAAAGAGTTCTGACCAGTAATGCTATTTAAATAAAGTATGACTACCAGGGAAACTTTAGGAAGGATGTATTGGTAGCAAGGAGACAAAATCAAGTCATTGCTGGATTAAAAGTTTTAGTTTTTTGTGTTCTCAATGGCACATAGTAAATGCTTAATAAGTGTGTTAAATTGAATTAGTAGGGATTGATGTGGAAAGAAAAGGTAACGAGAGTGGTAGCTACTTGTACTTTGCTCCGTGGAAGTTACTAAAGCAATTACTTAGTCTAGGTTCCATCATTTTACAGTTAAAAGAAACTGAACCTCAGGGAAATGAAGTAATTTCTGTAATACCAATCAGTGACTGCACCACCTACCTCTACAGGTCTCCTGACTTCTCATCCAGGGCTCTTTTAATTATTCTACTTTCAAACTTCATATTTCTAACTCAGGCTCTTAGCATAGTGACTGGCATGTGATTAATAAATGTCTATTGATTGATTACTGTCAAAGATTTGATAGCTACTACCTACCTAGGAACAACAAGACAAGTACTTTGATTTGGCAGTTCTATTCAAGCTGTGAACTCAATAAACCGAGTTCTTTGCTTCTTATTCTAAACAGTCATTTTCTAAATTGATAAAATGGAGTTGCTGCTAGAAGACATACCAACATAGAATATGCATGTTAATATGTAGGAAGGAAGGAGAAAAATGAGCACGTTCCATATAAGGGAAACAGTTTTTAGGTATTATTCTGATATTTCCAATTCTTTATATGTAAATAGACAAGATCTATTAAGCACTTTTGTTTAACTTAATACACTCAAGATTTCTTTATTTTTAAAATAAAATACTGGTCTCAGACATTTTCTATGTATTTGATCTTGCAAGAGTAGAAATAAACATTACTGGGGACAGCTAGGTGGTGCAGTGGATAAAGCACCAGCCCTGGATTCAGGAGGACCTGAGTTCAAGTCCAACCTCAGGCACTTGACACTTACTAGCTGTGTGACCCTGGGCAAGTCACTTAATCCCCATTGCCCCGGAAAGAAAGAAAGAGAGAGAGAGAGAGAGAGAGAAAGAAAGAAAGATAGATTACTGTTACAAGCCTGTCCCATATGTATAATAAGAAATAGTAAGTGAGCATAGACATATATTTACTCTCTTTGGGGACACAATTTTGAAAACACTTATGTTCACCATCACTCTCCGCCGATTTAATTCCTTTTCAATAAACATAATACACCTACTATATTCAAAGATTCCTGTGCATTTCCTATAATAAAAACCAGTTTGTTGAAAGTGGTCAATTTGGTCTAGTCCAGCTGTAATCCAGAATAATTGCCTATAATTATCTGATGGTTAAAAAATGAAAATTAAGCCAAAAAAAAGGACCAGTAAATCTAATTCATGTGTGGATAGGACATGAGTGGTGGAATGAAGAAAAATAGCGATTACTGTTATCCCCCAGGTGATATAAATATCTAAATGACCAAAAAAATGAAAAGTCTCAGATTTTTGTGGTAATCCTGCTGGAATTTTCCCATATATTTATTTAGAAGTGGACATGTATTGTTTTGTGGAAATATTTCTTATTTTATTTATTGTGGTAGCCACAGGACCCTTAAGTCATAAACTTCCATTGAAATCAAACTTTATTTTAAATGGGTCGGAGTTTGTGTGTTGGATCTTGGTGGGAAAAACAACATTTCTTATTCCAGTGGATCTACAACCTCATCAGCAGGGTTATTCCTTCAACTAATTGAAACCAGTAAATGCCTTCCTATCTTTTGCAAAGTCTGTCCATTTCCTTCCATTAAATCTTCTTCCATAGACTATCTGCCTAATGTATTTGAAGCTTACCTCTGGATATTTTTAATATTTCATGGATACCAGAGCAACACTTTGGCTATTTATTCATCTATAATCCCTAACCTTGACATATGACTGGCTCCCTTCTTTTTCTGGTCCTATGTCCTTGATGATGTCCTCAGGGAAAACTTGCCTGACTCAAATAAAATAAACTGAACTGAAATAAAAAATAAGTTATTTTCCTCTCATTTTGAAATGTCATAATATATCATTGTGAAACAACCTTTGTAAAAACCAAATATATGATTATACACGTGTCTATGTATGTATGTATATGAAGGCCAGATTATTAAGTTTGTGTGTGGTTATTTTTTATGATTACCATAAATTTCTAGATATTTGGTTTTTATAATTAGCTTTTCTTCCCCCCCCCTTTTTTTTCAGGGTAATGAGGGTTAAGTGACTTGCCCAGGGTCACAGAGCTAGTAAGTGTCAAGTGTCCGAGGCTGGATTTGAATTTGGGTCCTCCTGAATCCAGGGTTGGTGCTTTATCTACTGCACCACCTAGCTGCCCTAGATTTATTCTTTAACAATTGAGTCAATGCTTATTACATTTGATGAGAATTTTGCCTAATCTCTCTTTTGGGGGGAGAAGTTTTAAATATTTTTCCAATTATATGTAGAAACAATTTTAACATTTTTTTTAAAATTTTGAGATCCAAATTCTTTCTCCTTCTCTTCCCCCCTCACCTCCTTGAGAAGGCATGCAATTTGACATAGATTATAAGCCATCATAATTTCTTGACACATCTTTTTTTCTTTCTTTCTCTTGTCCATCTTCTTGTTGTCAATTTTCCCAATCATCCAGGCTCAAAACCTCAAAGATATCTTTGACTCCCCACTTTCAATGACTCCCCTCGCATTTAATTAATATGCAAGCCCTGCTAGTTCTTCCTTTGGAATTTTTTTCCTATCTATCTGTTCCTTTCCTTTACCACTACCATTATTCTAGTTTTTATCTTTTTTATCTCTATAGACCTGTGTAGCAGCAATTGGACCCCAGGCCCAACAATGTTGTACATAATGCACTAGGTATACCTTGGGGACCTCTCTCAAAGTTATTAAATCTCTATGACTCAGTTTCCTCCCACTTTGGAGTCCCCCTGGGAAAATTACGATTTTAATCTCTATGACCTTAGCTACCCTAACAGTCACTTAGGCTCATTCTGCTCTATGAATCAGGACGGTATAATGCAAAGCTTAAACTGTGGTTTGCAACCCCTTATGAGGTCATGTAACTGAATGTCGGGGTTCGTAAAAAATTTGGCAACAATAAAAGGTTACGTACACCTATTTTATATATGTACATACCTGGGTCTGTGAAAAAATTCTCTGGCAAAAAGGGGTTGTGAGTGGAAAAAAGTTCAAGAAGCCCTGGTATAATGGAAAAGAACATTGAATTTCCAGCGAGGACCCGCAATTTCATGTGAACCTGAAGAAGACACTTAACTTCCCTGGCATTAAATTTCTTTTATGAAATGAGGGGGTTAGAATGGATGACCTCTAATGTCCCTTCCAGATCAATAATTCTATGGTTTTCAACAGTCAGGGTTTTCCTCTTCCCTTTTTTCCAAGGTCATGGGTAACCCATGCCACAGTTAGGCTTTTGCTTCCCTCTGGTTCTATGTGGATAGCATTACTTATATAGCTCAAGCAAAGTAAGCATTATTTACACTTTGGGGTGTACAGGGGCTCAGAGAAGGCTAGTGCCTCCTGAGTGAGGGCTGCTGAGCTCTTTTCAGGGCTTCTTTCCACCTTTGGTGTCCACCTGATTCACCCAACTCTCACCTGTGGCCCCAAGAAGCTGTAACATGCCCAGCAGCCACACCCCGGTAAACTGTCTTGGCAGATGGGCTAAACCAAGTTAAAGGAAACTGAAGTGTCTCAAACCCTTCAGTGAATTGGGAGGGAGTTCTGTCTCCAGCGTGTGAAGACTTCTCCTGGCAGAATGGGAGGATGAGAAAAATATGTTCCAATAGCCATTAAGATGACTGAAGCAGGCACTGTGGAGCGCCTAGGGCTTGGTTATACTTCAAACACGGCAAGGTCATCCAGTGCATCCTGAGCCTTCACAAGTCATCCTGACATTTGTCTTGCCCCTGGACTTTGTTGACTCTGGAAGAGAAAGTGAGCCTGATGATTTCATGCAACTCTAGCTCACTTAAATCCAATTTATACAGGAGTCAAAAGGCATCACCCATATCATTTTACCATTTTTACCCCTCAAAGTCCTGTGGTGACTGGCAAGTGACAGAGCAGCGGTTGTGGATACACTAGAAGCCATAGTCACAACTCTGCACACAGGTGGCCCAGGCCATCAGGTTGTCTTCTCACTAGACTGAAGCAGCACCATTTGTCAAACTGCTGGTGTTTGAGCAGCCTTTTCTTTTTTTTTTTTTTTAATTTTAGTGAGGCAATTGGGGTTAAGTGACTTGTCCAGGGTCACACAGCTAGTAAGTGTTAAGTGTCTGAGGTCAGATTTGAACTCAGGTGCTCCTGAATCCAGGGCCGGTGCTCTATCCACTTCGCCACCTAGCTGCCCCTTGAGCAGCCTTTTCAAAGAACCACTCTGCTCACCTCCTGCAGTGAGGAAGGGGCTAGAAAAGGTGCCCTAAAAAATTGTCAGCTTCAACTGTTGTTTTTTTGTCTTTCGTTCTTCTTTCTTTCTTTCTTTGTTTATTCATTCATTTATTCATTTTTGCGGGGCAATGAGGGTTAAGTGACTTGCCCAGGATCACACAGGTAGTAAGTGTCAAGTGTCTGAGCCTGGATTTGAACTCAGGTCCTTCTGAATCCAGGTCCGGTGCTTTATCTACTGTGCCCCCTAGCTGCCCCTTTGACCTTCATTCTTGAAGAGGACCACGAGATTGGGTGATGTCATAACTTGCACTGAATCAGATTTAAGTGACAAAGAGTTGGGCAAGGTCACCAACCTCACTCTCTTCTCCAGAGCCATCTGGGTCCCACGACAAGATATAGATCAGGATAATGGAATTAGCCTGAGATGTTTAAGGCAATTGGGGTTAAGTGACTTACCCAAGGTCACACAGCTAGTAAGTGTCTGAGGTGAGATTTAAACTCAAGTCTTGCCAACTTCAGTGTCAGTGCTCTATCCGTTAAGGCACCTAGTTGCCCCCAGTTTCAACTAACTAACCTTGGCCTGCTTACCATGGCAGGCAGGGATCCTACCCTGTGGTCAAAACACACACACACAAATGTACAGAAAAGATGATTCCACTCACCATTAGTACATGAAATGTGTGCAAACTGATGGACAACACAAAAATCCAGTAAACCTGAAAGATAAACAGATCTTGTTGGGAGGGAACTCAGCAGATATAACATCCAAATAGCCACCCTGAGTGAAACAAGGCCGGCCAATGAAGGCCATCGTAACGAAGTCAGAGTTGGATACACATGTTTCTGGAGAAGCCACGGTGATAGCTGGCATAGGTTTTAAAATCAAAATTAACTAGTCAACTTATATGCCTCCTAAAAGGAGTAAACAAACAGGCACATGACAATGCACTTGCAGGAAAGCACCACACTACCATCATCAGTGCCTATACTCCCACTATGACAAACCCTGATGAGCTCAAAGAAAAATGTTATGAAAACTGGAGACCCTTATCATCAATGTGCTAAAAGAGAACAAGCTTATAACTCCAGGTAACTTTAATGCAAGAATAGGTTCAGACTACCAGACATGGCAGGGAATCTTTGGGAGGAATAAAGTCTGAAACAGCAACAGCAATGATCACTTACTAATGAAGACCTTGTGCAGCTCATGACTTTCTCATCACCAATACCGTTTTCTGTTTACCTAAATGCATAAGCACCCTTATAGTAAACATTGGCATTTAACAGACTATGTCATTGTAAGGAGATTATTAGGATCTGAGAGTGTCAAAGGTTATGTGTGATGCAGAATGATGGACTGATCATAGACAACCTCTCCAGGCTAAATATTCTCATTCAACAAAAACTTCAGCCCCAATGCAAAATGGCTACCAGAAATCTTAGTGTCAATAGGGGAGTGTTGCTAACTTGGAGAGAAAGCTAAGCCAACACATGGTTGGCAACATGGGAGCAGAAAAGGAATGAGCAGCTTTCAGAGATTTGGTATGCATTTACTCATTTGGACCAGAACACTCACAAACATCAAGATTGGTTTGATGAAGATGATGAGGGTTATTCAAAAGCTGTTAAATGAAAAAAATGAGAACTCCATAGGGTTTGCCCACAGGATAGTTCATCCATCTCTAAGAAGACAGCAGAAACTCCATCAAAAATAGTATGCAGGGGGCAGCTAGGTGGCACAGTGGATAAAGCACTGGCCTTGGATTCAGGAGAACCTGAGTTCAAATCCAGCCTCCGACACTTGACACTTACTAGCTATGTGACCCTGGGCAAGTCACTTAACCCTCATTACCCCACAAAAAAAATTTTTTTTTTAATTTTAAAAAGTAATGTGCAAAAATTGTATTCAATACTAAATAAATAAATAAACAAACAATAATGTGCAAGTCAAACTTAGAGAAATGCAGGATTCTTGGCTCACTAAGAAGGCAAATGAAATTCAGTTTTGCACTGATAGTAACAATCGGAAGTGCTTTTATGATGCCCTTAAGGCTATTTATGGGCTAAAGACTTATGGTGCATATCAACTACTTAGTGTTGATGGAGCCACATTGATTACTGATAAGGACTTGATCTAAATGATGGATTAAACTCTTTTGTAGTGTTCTCAACAGATAATCATCAACCAATGATCAAGTCACTGACTGTCAAAGGCAATCCCTCTCTAGACAAACTTCTAACAAGAAGAGGTTCTGAATGCCATTAGGCTTTTCTCACGTGGCAAAGCCCTTGGTGCTGATTCTATTCCAGCTGAGATTTACATGATCCGCTGCTCATACAATAACTGACTGAAATCTTCTGGGATATATGGCAAGAGGTGGTTATCCCCCAGGCTTCCATTGTCCATCTCTATAAAGGAAAAGGAAATGGGTTATCCTGTGACAATCACAGGGTAGGGATTTCTCCTTTAGTCATTGCCAGCAAGATTCTTCCACCAGAGTCCTCCTTAATAGGCTGGTCCTTCACCTGGAAGATGGTCACCTACCGGAGAGCCAATATGGCTTCAGAAAGGGCCAAGGAATAGTCAATTGGTGTTTGCTGTCTAACAACTCTGGGAGAAATGCTAGTAGCAGAACAGAGGGCCGTACACATTTGTTGATCTGACCAAGACCTTTGATACTATTGTTCATAAGGGTTTGTGAAAAATGATGGCAAAAGTAGATGGTTTGGAGAAGTTCATCAGTAGAGTGTGCCAGTTCCCCAACACTGGTTCTGGATAATGGACAATGCATTTGCACTTTCCTAGTCACCAATGTGCTTGCCCCCATGCTTTTTTAGCATGATGTTTTCAGCGATGTTGTCAGATGTCTTCAACAAGAATGAAAATGGCATCAAGGCCAGTTACCACACTGATGGTAAATTATTTAACTTGAAAAGGCTACAAACCAAGGCTAAAGTAGAGGGAGAGTTGGTGCATGATTGTTTTATTCACAGATGATTATGCACTCAATGTAGTCTCTGAGACTGGGATACAACAGGGTATGTATCAATTCTCTGCCACATGTGCTCATTTTGGCCTGACAACACCAAAAAAACACAGGTTCTCCACCAGCCAGCACTGCACCAGTCATCAGTTACAGCAAATGGAGAGATTTTGAATGCTGTGGATAAGTTCACTTAGCTTGGCAGTATATTTTCCATGGATGTCCACATAGATAATGAGGTTGACACACTCATTTCCAGAGCTAGTTCAGTGTTTGGGAAGTTCCAAAGGAAATCGTGGGAGAGAAGAGGTATTAGACTGACTACCAAACCGAAAGTTTACTGAGCTGTTGTGTGGAACTCATTGTATGCCTGTGAAACCTGGACAGTATACCAGCACCATGCCAGGAAATGGAATCACTTCCATTTGAATTGTTTTAGGAAGACTCTGAAGATCACCTGGCAAGATAAGGTAATAGACACTGAGGTCCTTTCTCTAGCTAAACTTCCAAAAATTCAAACTCTACTGCAGAGAACTCAGTTCTGATGGGCTGGCCACATTGTTGAAATTCCAAACATACATTTGCCTAAAAGACTATTTTACAAAGAACTCACACAAGGCAAGCACATGTGAGCATGTAGAGGTCAGAAGAAGCAATACAAGGACACTCTCAAGGTCTCTGAAGAAATTTGGAATCGATTAAGAGACATGAGAACTGCTGTCGAAAGACCACCCAGCATGAGGTGCCCACATCAAAGAAGGTGCTGTACTCTAGGAACAAAACAGAATTGCATTAGCCCAAAAGAAATGTGAGATGAAAAAATTTAAAGACATCTTCACTCCAAATATTCATATGGACTATACCTGTGGTCAAGGCTTCTGAGCTTCTATTGCTCTGATCAGCCATAGTCAGACATACTGTACCTTCACCCCAACATACTGATGTCATTTTGGTCCTTTTCAAGCAGGAAGGAAAACAACCACCAACCAACCAACTTATACTTTCAGGGGAAAAAGAGAGAGAGAGAGAGAGAGAGAGAGAGAGAGAGAGAGAGAGAGAGAGAGAGAGAGAGAGAGAGAGGTCAATTCTTGGTGTCCAAGGTGTCCCCTGATATGCTGATTCCTCTGTCCAGCTAGGGCCACACAGTTGGTATGGCATTTGGTGTCTGCCCAGGTCCAAATGAGGCATCTCTGTCCTTTTTAACTTTCTTCATCAAGACTCAGAAATCCTTTTCTTCTCAATCTTATTCAAGCTCCAAAGCTCCCTTTGTATTTCCCTCTGGCCTCTAGGTTCATGTGGCTCCCTATAGAGGTGACATGGATGTTTAAGCTTCTCTTTAGATCTATGTGCAGCCAGTCATCTGCATCTCTCAGAGGATATGCAATGCTTTGAAAATGTAAAACATGCTCTCTACAAATAGAAGGTATCCACATTATCATTCCTAAGTTGTTTGCATTAGAATCTAAATTTTTGATGCAGATCTTTCTTGTGTTGAAACTAGAGGAAATTTACTCTCAATTTCATTATAATTTCATTTGCACTTTTCATAATGAAGGTTTAGGATTAGTTTGAAAATGCTACTCGAATCCTTAAACCTGTAAGGGAGTTTCCTGGGCAACAAAATTTCATCACCTAAAAGCCACAGGTGGATCAAATATCTCTTTTTTGTTGTCAAATAAAAGATTCAACCTAGTTTTCTGTAGTCTCTTTGAAAGCTCACACAGTACAACCTTAGTTGCAGATAGTATAATGGGGATGATGTCATCCTGTTTCCATGTGAATTTTATTTCCTATGCTAGGGGGAGAAAAATATTTTAAGCTTTCTTTTTTACCTAGTTGAGAGATATCAGAATTTGGTTTGGTGGTATCTATTAAAATCAGTGTTGTGGGCAACACTTCAGTCTATTGTATGGTCTACTTCTACTACATCTTATTTGTTGCATTCTGAAGGACATTTTGAGGTATCAATTTTGAAAAAAATAATAAACATTTTTATTTATGATTTTGAAGTCTAGATTCTCTCCCTCCTTCTCTCCCTCCCCATCCCCATCCTTGAGGCAGTAAACAATCAGATATAGATTATGCATGTACAATTATGTAAAACATTACCATATCAGTCATTTTGTACAAGAAAACTTGAATAAAAGAAAAAATGAAAGAAAGTGAGAAATAGCCTGCTTCAGTCTGTGTTCAATCAATATCAGTTCTTTCTTTGGAAGTGAATAGTATGCTTCATCATTATCCTTTGGGATTGTCTTGGATCATTGTATTGTTGAGAATAGTTAACTCTTTCACAGTTCTTAGTCAAATAATATTGCTGTCACTGTGCACAACTTTCTCTTGGTCCTGCTCACTTCACTATACTAAAGTTCATACAAGTAAGTCTTTCCAGGCCTTTCTGAAGTCATCCTGCTTGTCATTTCTTAAAGCACAATAAAATCCATACCATCATATACCACAGTTTGTTTAGTCATTCCCCAATTGATGGGCATTCCTTTGATTTCCAATTCTTAGCCACTACAAAAAGAGCTGCTAGAAATATTTTTGTACAAATAGGTCTTTTTCCCTTTTTGGGGATGTCTTTGGATTATAAACCGAATGCCACCTAACAGTGGTATTGCTGGATCAAAGGGTATGCATAGTTCTATGGCCCTTTGGGCATAGTTCCAAATTGCTCTCCAGAATGGTTGGATCTTTTCACAACTCCATTAGGTGGAGGTGAGGCGAGGTGAGGTATCCATTTTTAAATACAAATATTTCTCATTTGTCAGTCCATGAATGATAACAAGCTTCAGATGTATAATTCTAGTCACTAGGTAATGCCTTGCAAGCTATGGGATAGGTGAGAAGTTATTGCTGCCTATGGTCATCTGTCACAATTTCTACACATCTGTAGCACAGCCTACATTTATCAGAGTCTGGGCACTTTAAGGATAACATTTCTGTAATTTATGAGGGTAATTACCTAAATTATCCTCAGAAACTCCTTTATTTCCACAAACAAATCTTCTTGACTTGGCCATTTGTTCAAATCATATTTAGTTACATTATGTTATTTGAGTTCATGTAGATGTCACTCTTAGAGAACCTTTTGTTTCCATGGTTGCATCCTAGCCATTTCATAGGATTGACCTGGAAGGAATTTAGGTATTATTAGACAAATTACAATCAGTTTTTGCTGTTACTCGGGGAAGTGATGTCCATTTATTTCCAAAAACTCTAGATTCTTGACCTGTTTATCATGTGTTCTAAGAATGTCTCTCAATCCTGTTCTTTTTAGGGCAAGCCTGTCTATACCTTTCTATAGATGCCTTAGAGCTTCATTTATCTCCTGCTTCCATTCCCCACTCATTCAGCTTTTATCAATTCTCTGTTCAGATGCCACCTGTGTTGGCATCTCCTTTGTTGTTGCTACTCTTCAAATAATATTATATTTCCTTATATGTTTATATCTTGTATCCCCAGTGGAATGTAAGCTTCTCAAGGAACTATTTTTAATGTTATCTCCAGAATCTAGCATAATGTCTTGTATATTTTGGGGTAGGGACAGAGGGTGGCTTATAGACTTGAGATTTCAATGGTAAAAAGAACTCTAGGTAAGGAAACATTCTCTATCAATGCATATTAGCAACAATTCTACAATTATAGTCTAGAAGTTGCCCTGGGTTACATAGTAAGTATGTTAGAGTCCAGACTCCTGTTAGAGTCTGAACCCAGATCTTCTTGCCTGTAAAAAGTCTATCTAGGGGGGCAGCTAGGTGGCACAGTGGATAAAGCACCAGCCCTGGATTCAGGAGGACCTGAGTTCAAATCTGGCCTGTCACTTTACACTTACTAGCTGTGTGACCCTAGGCAAGTCACTTAACCCCAATTGCCTCAAAAAAAAAAAAAAAGTCTATCCACTCTGGCCTTTAACTTGCACAAAATAGATCCTTATTAAATTTTGTCCAGTCAAATGAAACTGAAATTGGAATGGAATTATTTTGAAAGGAAAAAAGCATCAGGGAGTCCTATCTTCAGAATTAATTCCATTTCAAGGTTAATAAAGAAGTTTAGTGTTGCAAATACACACAAAGAAAATTTTAAATTTATCTCAGTGCATTTTTGGCATGTTTTAAAATTTGATTGGGTAAAGAAGTGATTCATGAAAGCTAAGGACCAAATAACAGAAAAGGGAGGGCAAAAATGTGTTAAGAATATTTGGTATAAGAGATGCAAAATGGTCCCTTAATGAATCTAAAAGAAAACCAGGAGAGGGTAAAAAATGATAGGCCATTCCTGGGGACCGCCTTTTACAAAAGTCACTTCACAGGCTTAAAAAAAAAAAAAAGTTACCTCCTAAATGGATGAGTAGCAGAAGCACAGACCCCAGATAAAGGGAAGTTGTAAAAACTCAGAGTACCAATAGTCTGGGATATATCCTCCCTAGATTTTGATGAAACAGATTTTATAGGGTTCAGAGAAAGGATACGAAAGAGTATCCCATGGATTAAAATTCTTTAGGAGAAGTCAGACAAAAGGAAGATCTTAAGAATTAAATTCCAAAGAATCAAAGAAAAATAGTTTTGATGAGGATGGGGGGGTGGGGGGAAGGAAGTTGTCTAAAGAGACCAGTGCGAGCGCACATGAAATTTACCAACTAATTTAGATTTTAAAGACATATATGGAAGAAGGAAGCCTTTATGTGTCAGAAGGACTTGAAACCAGGTTTTCTTAGCATTGAGGTCACTCTGCGATACTGCTTTTCATACAAGAAATGCAACTCAAGATGATTCTGGGGCATTACCTTGTATTCAGTAAATCTGCAAGGATGACAAAAGATAGATAATAAAAGGTAGAAATAGTAATGAAGAGAATCCATAATCATGGGAATGTTTATACATGGTTGGTGGAGCTGTTAAGTTGTTAATCAGCTGGAAAACAATTTGCAATTATGTAGAGGGAAAAGTAACTAAAGTGTCCATAGCTTTTGACCCAAAGATCCTACTTCTGGGCATATAGCCTAAGGAGGTCAAAGATTAAAAGGATCTATATGTACTAAAATATTAATATTAGCATTTTTTGCAGTAGCAAAGAAATAAAAACAAAGCAGTTGGTCATCTATTGTAGAATGGCTAAATATATTAGTATTCAAGAATGTGGTCAGTCAGCCATTCAACAATCATTTTCTTAAGTGTTTTCTATGTACTAAGCACTGGGGATACAAAGAAAAGCAAAAACCAATTCCTACCTTAAGCACATGAAGATGGGGGCAACTAGGTGGCGAAGTGGATAAAGCACCGGCCCTGGATTCAGGAGGACCTGAGTTCAAATCTGACCTCAGACACTTGACACTTACTAGCTGTGTGACCCTGGGCAAGTCACTTAACCCCTCATTGCCCTGCCAAAAAAAAGGGAAGCAAATGAAAAAGGCAACATGCAAATAACTATATATTTATAAGATATTTATAGTATAAATGGAAGGTGGGGACTAACATTGGGGTAGACCTGTAAAGGTTCCCTTCAGGAGGTAGGATTTGAGCTAAGTCTAGGAGCTGGAGGTGAAGAGGAAGAGCTTTCCAGGCATGGAGCACAGCCAGTGAAAATAAATAGATGGAGACAGCAGATGTAATGTGTGTTGGGAAGAGCAGGTGGGCTGGATTGTAGAGTGAGTGGAGAGGAGTTAAATGTAAAAGGATTGGAAAGGGGCCAGGTTATGAAAGGCTTTAAAAGAGCCAAACAGATGCTTCTATATTGGAGTCTAGTGGCAATGAGGATCTAATAGAGTTTACTGAGCTGGAGGTAGAATGTGGGGATGATATAGTCAGAGCTGTACTTTAGGATGATCACTTTGGTAGATGAGTGAAGGACAGATTAGAGTGGAGAGAGACCAGAGGGAGGAAGACCAAATTAAATGGTTATTAGAATAGTGTAGGAAGGAGGTAATGAAGTACTCTACTACAAGGGTTGTGAAAGAAGAGAAGGCATAAATACATGTGGTATTTTGAAGGTAGAAATGAGAAGAATCAACAATATATTGGTTATGTGAAGTGAGGAGTCAAACATAACTAACTAGAGGTTGTAGGTCTAGCTGACCAGGAGGTTGGTGGTACCCTTGACAGTAATAGAGACATTGGGAAGAGGAGAGGGTTTCAGGAGAAAGAGAGCGAGTTCTGTTTTGGACATATTGAATTTTAGATGCTTATGGGACATTCAATATGAAATGTGTAAGAGGCAGTTGATGATGTAAATACTTGAGCCCAGTAGACAGATTAGGCCTAAATATATAGATTTGGGGATCTAGGGAATATAGATCTTTGGCTCTGGAAAAGATTTGGGAAAATGTACCTTTCTTTCTTCTTGGAAGATGTAGGGGGACCATGGGTGTGGAATGTTGCATATATTGTCAGACATAGCCAATGTGATGGTTAATTTTAATAGTTCGCTTTTTTCTCGTAATTTCTTTCTTTTCTTTCTATCTTCCTTCCTTTCTTTCCGATAAAAATGTAGCATCTGGGGGCAGCTAGGTGGTGCAGTGGATAGAGGACCGGCCCTGGATTCAGGAGGACCTGAGTTAAAATCTGACCTCAGACACAACACTTACTAGCTGTGTGACCCTGGGCAAGTCACTTAACCCCAATTGCCCCCCCCACACACACACACACAAATGTAGCATCTGGAACACTCCACTCTCAGGTTGAAGGTACTCTGTGGGAGTACCTTCCACACAAAACCCACAGTTCTTGAGCCCCACTGATGGATTTATTTTTTTTCCAGTCAGTCAAAGGAATCAACTAATTAAAAGAAAAAGCATTAATGAGAAAGCATAACAAAAAAAATCACAAAATCCCTCCCCTGCCTAAAAGTAGGGCACTCCCCCCACCTCTGGCCCCAATGCAGATACTATCAGTTTGCCCAGAGCATACATATAGAGGGGCATTGGAGGGCCACTGCACTACAGGACCACCAGGATTTTCTGATGATATCATTGCCCTGTTCTCACTAGACCATCCCTCTGCTGGGCACAATGTCTCTTCTGGACATGGGGTGTTCACTAGCCCCAGTCCAATGGTGAATTACTGTTTTTATAATGCATATCTGCAGGTAGGAAAGCCTGATTGCTTTGTTTCAGTCTTTTGGCCAATGAAAACCTTCGGACTCCCTATAGAAGAGTTCTAAGATTTCTGGTATACTAGAAGTTGAGTGGAAGGGAAAACTGAAGTTTGAGGAATAGCAGAGATAAGGGGAAAGGATATTATTTGGTGTGGAAAGAGCCTTTGATGAGTAACAAGCACAGAGACCAGGAGGCAGGGGAGGCTTTGAGGCCTGTCATGTTATTCTTAGGTATCCTCCCTTGTGTCATCATTGTGTGGTATTTAAGGAACATTCACAGGTTTTTGGTGTTAATCTGGGTCATGCTTCATGTTGTTACTGAGCTTATGCACACTCGGGGTGGACAAGAAGGAGGAACAAGAGATAAGGAAGCTGCCGCATCAGATTTAGCCTCCCACTGCCTGTCTCAATTGTATCAGCTGATCCTGCTCCCAGTTCCCCTCCCCAGGGAGGTTTGCTGGCAGCAGTACTGGGCTTAAAGAGCAGAAAAGTTATCTCCTAAGAGAAAAATAGAGATTTTAGAAGAGCAGAAGAGGTTTGGAATAGCTGCTATGGAGAATTTAAACAGAAATCTGCTAGAAATAAATAAAAGGTTTGCCAACCAGCTCTGGGGGCGGGGGGGGGGGGGGGGGGGGGGGGGGGGGGGGGAGGGGGGGAGTGAGGTGGGGGAGTGGATTTGTAATCGACATGAACAAAGTAGTTTGGTGACTTTTCCAGGGATAATTAATAGCCCAGAAGCAAAAATTAAGATTAAAAGCATAGGGAAAAAAGTAGAAGGTATTATCCAAGACCGGGGATGAAAAGGTCATATCCTAAGGTTGTATCCAGAGCTTCACTGGAATGACTGGCCATGTGGTTTAGTTCATACTGTTTAGATTCTTTTAGTTTCCAGGGTACTTTGCTTCCAACAAACATGAGGTAGGTCTTACTCTCTAATTTTTATAGGCAAAAAAACCTGAGACTCAGAAAGGTTAAGTGAATTTTGTAGTCCAGAGACACACAAGTGTAAGGAGGGTGCTGCTAGGGGCACTTCTATCCCCTTATGTAAATAACAGGGGTGTGCCATCCCCCCAGGAACCTGCTTCCCCTCTTCCTTCCCTTGGTACTAGACACATAGTTTGCTCTTTTCCTCAGTACAGGCAACCTTCTGCCTCTTGTCAACAAATCCAGTCAACAAATCACCTTGACTGCTTAGGATGATCAGAACAAAATAATTAATTAGAAAAACTGTGTCAATGTCAACAAAATTAGGCAGTGTCATAAAAACTGCATCACATCTCAATGCATACCCCCTAACTGTAAAGTCAAATCTGTGCTCTTCCGATTCTGGAAAGTCAGTGGCTTCTCATAAACTTCTGTTCCAGTCAAATCACTTTGATTATCTTTTCCCAATTGAATCTGGTGGAGATAGCCCAGCGCTATGAACTCAAGAGACTTGGGAATAACAGTGTTTCTGCAGCCACCAAACCTACTTCCACCCAGCCCTGATAAGCCATCACTGAGGGGAAAACTCATTATGGAGAAGGGGCCCACTTTCCTAATTACCACCAGCAACACTGCTGACCAGCTACAATGAACAGGAAGATGAGCTTTCTAGAGAAGCTGGCTACCACTGAATTCATTTCCATGAGATGGACTCTAGAATTAGACAATGCTCCAACTCTGAACACTAGCTTCACAATCATCAAGGGAGGGACTCAGAAACTCCTTTCTCCCTAGATTTTTCTGGCTTGAACAGTCCTAGGCATTACCAATGTGCAGGTGAGGGAAGAGAAGAGGACCCTCATGCGAGCCAGAGGAGGCATGGACAGTAAAAACCTTTTTATATGGTGGCCCTTTCATTCTCAGTTCTTAATTTAACCTTGGCAACATATATTCCAATGTCTAGTGTCAAAAGTGCCCTGAAAGATCATGCCTTCCAATTAAAGTCCATAATGAGGCCTGTGATGCTCCTTGGTTTTTGGCTCAGTCTGAGGAGCATTCCAGTAAAGTAGCCATTTGGGAAATGCCACCCAAAAGCTGCATCCCAAACAGTTCATACTTGACCTATAGCTAGTAAGTGGCCAATTGGAGCTCAAACTAGTAAGTAGCAGAATTGGTCTTCAAATTCAGATCTTTTGCCTTCATGTCCAGTGATCTTTCCGTAATGCTATATGCTTTGTAAGAAAGTTATAGTCTGGGGCAGCTAAATGACGCAGTGGATAGAGCACCGGCCCTGGAGTCAGGAGTCCCTGAGTTCAAATCTGACCTCAGACACTTAACACTTACTATCTGTGTGACCCTTGGCAAGTCACTTAACTCCAATTGCCTCACTAAAAAAAAAAAAGAAAAAAGAAAGAAAGAAAGTTATAGTCTGAAAAATAGGAAAGGTTTGGGAAACTGAAAGTGACAATGAGAGAAAAGAATGAGTTCATTCATTTCCAACTCTGGCCTCCCATGAAACCATGGAAGAGGTAGAGGCATAAGAGATTGTTGTTAGGGAAGAGAATTTCTAAGGTCAAAATCTCAGAGGTAGAACAGTTATAAGAGATGATAAACTCCCAAGTGAGCCAAGAAATAAAATTCATTGAAACCAAGGAAATCTGAGACTGTGATATTGGCAGAATTTTCAATAGATGTTAGTCACTATGGAAGATCACATGTTAGAAAAGGATTTGATCCAAATTCTGAAATCATTAGGTAGTAAAGAATATAGGCTCAAAGATCATAAAGCTAGAAGGGACCTGATAGGCTATCTAGTCCAACAACCTAATTTTACAGATGATGAAACTACTTCTCCAAAGTCACAATGATAAATATTACAGTGATAAAATATCTGAGTCTAGATGCAAAGCCAGGTTCTTGATTTGACTCTCAAGTGTGGTGTTCTTTTTTTGTACCATTATTGGATAGAGGCAGCTAGAAGGTGCAGTGGATAAAGCACTGGTCCTGGAGTCAAGAAAATCTGAGTTCAAATCTCACCTCAGACACTTCCTAGCTGTGTAAACCTGGACAAGTCACTTAACCCCAATTGCCTTAAACATCCAGGGCCATCTCCAGTTGTCCTGCTCTCTATCTTGCCACTGGATCCAGCTAACTCTGAAGGAGAGAGTGAGGTGGGTGACCTTGCACAACCCTCTGTCATTTAAATCCAATTCACTGCAAGTCAAGACATCACCCCTATGTCATGGTACTCTTTGATAACAAACCACCTTTATTGGGTTAGCTGGGTATGGATAGAGATGGTATACATTATTATTTAGAGATGGTAGTTGAAGAATGTTCTCTTTTCTAAGCTTTAGTCCTAATTTTCATTGGCCTCTCCAAACCTGGGTGTAATGCTGATTACCTCAAACCTCAAGTCCCAAACTATGACTACCATTGATTGCTCTCTATTGCAGAATGGTTCAAGGTAAGTGGCATTATCAAGAAAAGCCACATTTTAATGAAGGACAGGACATGGAAAGATCACTTACAGAAAAGGTGGAGGACTTATGCAAATGAGTTCAGTCTAGAGTATAGCAGAGGAGGCTGGTAAAGAGATAAATAAGAATGAATATGGGGGTGGGAGGCAGCTAGGTGGCATAGTGGATAAAGCACCAGCCTTGGATTCAAGAGGACCTGGATTCAAGTGTCTGAGGTGAGATTTGAACTCAGGTCTTCTTGACTCCTGGGCCAGTGCACAAAAAATGGGCAGCTAGGTGGGGCAGTGGATAGGGCACTGGTCCTGGAGTCAGGAGCACCTGAGTTCAAATCCAGCCTCAAATATTTGACACTTACTAGCTGTGTGACCCTGGGCAAGTCACTTAATCCTGATTACAAAAGAATAAATCAAACCCTATTTGTAGCCAATTTCCACCATGTCGATGCTTAGGCTGATAATCTAACAATGAGCTTGTGAGCCAGTTCAAGATGGCTCCACTACTGGCTTAGATCATCTATGAGATAGTGTGGGATAGTAGACAAGGTGCTGGGCTTTGAGTTAGGAGATCTAGATTAGTATGTTGCCTTAGAAACAAGTCACTTTATACTGAGCCTTAATTTCCTTGTCTGCAAAATGAAGAAAAGAACACTTGCAGTATAAAAGTCTCACAGGCCTTTGTGAAAAAAAGCACTTTATGAACTTTAAAAGTGCTTTAGAAATGTTGCTTGAGGTCTCTCCCAATTCTAAGATTTCACAATTCTGAGATGAACAATCCCGCACCCATGGAGCCTGGGTGAATCCAGATTTTGCAGCCTGATTTAGACACTAGGAAAACCTTTTTCTGAAACCTTTACACACAACTACTCTTCCCTCTATCTCTCTGCGATGTTCTGAACAAAGCAACCATCCACTAAATGTTACTTAGAGAAAAGGTCCTCTTATTTTGTTTTGTTTTGTTTTTTCTTTTGAATTGACCAGATCTCTACAGTATTTTGTCAGTCCTAACTTGGCTAAATTACTTCCAGAACATCCGGAAAGAGTGATGAGTATTTTGGGATTTGTTTTGTTTAGTTTTTAGTTTCCTGTTACTATTTCATGTTGGGTAGAGATACTGAAAGATCCATTTCATCCACAGGTCACCTATTTTCTACTTCCTAAAACGCTCATCTTGGACATGTCCCTTGTGGGTGTGGGGCTAGAGAATAAATCTTAAGTATGGGGAAGATCAGGTAAAATATGTTATAGTTTCTTGCTGTCATCTCTCTCTCTCTCTCTCTCTCTCTCTCTCTCTCTCTCTCTCTCTCTCTCTCAACACCCCCCCTCCCAAACACACACCCTCCCTCCCTCTCTCTCTTGGCCTGTTCCTCATTTCCCTTGAGACGTCTAAATGTTAATATATTAGTCTCTCTGTGTTCAGTTAGGTTATTTCCCTAACATCATCATACCTTTAGCCTTGCAATTTTAGTTTGAACTAGGGATCATGTTTTCTCACAATATAGGAGTACTGCTATGGTTAAAAATAGACATTTTATTTGGAAAAACAAATGTTCTGTCCTGTTCCTCTTCAATGTTCTTTCTCAATCCAAAATCCCTGTATTGATGCTGCTGTCCCTATTTTGAGACTGCCCCCCATAGGCATACTGTAAAGAGCTAAGGCTACAGACATTTGTTCAAAATTCCCAGCAAGGTTAATAATACATTTTTTTACAGCAGGATCACAATGGGTTAAAAAAAAAAAAGATGTGCACTATGCCAAAAGTTTACAAATTGTGCTTATAATGCTGCTCACAACAATACCACCATTTAAAAAATTATTTCACATTCAACAAACACCAAAAAAGAGAACATTTTCATTTGTAAAATAGACCATAAAAAGAGGATTATACATGAAAATGTGAATCTCAGTTACATGCAGATTGCTTTTCTTTTTAAAATCTATAATTTCAACATGTTACTTTCAAAACTATCCAGATTATATGTTTGCTTCTTACCTCCTTTGAATTAATTCTTTTCTATGAATATATATATTTTTAAATACATCAATGACTTTCTTTTCTGGCAGTCCTATCTATAGTTTCCCTCTTCTTCCCTAAATACCCTGTCCCTAAATAAAAAAAAAGAAAAAACACAATCTGTATCACAAATAAGTATAGTCTATGTCCAAAAATTTGTGTCTTATTCTGCACCTTGAGTCCATCACCCCTCTCTCAAGTGTTGGATAAAGTATTTCGTCCTCAGTCCACTAGAGTTATTGCTATTGTTTGCATTGGTCAGCATTCTAAAGCGTTTCAGGGTTGTTTTTCTTTACACTGATGCTATTATAGAAAGCATTGTTCTGGATCTTTTCACCTCACTCTACATCAGTTCATATGAATTTTCTCAGGTTTCTCTCAACTCATTCCCTTGGTCATTTCTTTCAGTGCAATAATATTCCATTATTTTCATAGATCGTGATGTGTTTAGCACTGTATCACCTAGCTGCCCCCCAAATGATGGGCATTCCTTTTCATTCTAGTTTTTTTTGTACAACAAAAAAATTGCTATTGATATTTTTGTACATATAGGTCCTTTCCTCCTCTGTTTTAGTGTTTGTGCCCAATACTTGAAGGATATTACTGGATTAAAAGGTATGCACAGTTTTGTGATTTTTAGGGCATAGTTCTAAGTTGCTTACTAGAATGGCTGGACCATTTTACAATTCTACCAAGAACATACCGGTGTGCCTACAATCCCTCCAAAAGTTGTCAATTTTCTTTTTTGTCATTATCTTTGTTAATATGGTAAGTGGGCAGGTAGGTGGTAGAGTGGATACAGGACTGGGCCTGGAGTTCAAAAGACCAGATTTCAAATTTGACCTGGGATATGTATTAGCCGTGTGACCCCAGGCCAGTCACTTACCCAATGCGTGCATAAAGCTGGAGAAGGAAATGGCGAAACATTTCAGTATCTTTGCCAAGAAAATCCCATGGACAGTTGGTCCACAGGGTCATAAAGAGTTGGATACTACTGAATAAGAACAGCAACAATCTGGTTGTTGTAATGATTGGAATGACGCTACCTGCTGGAGACTTACTATAGGAAAGCTCCACCATGAGGAGAATGCCTCTGAGGGCAAGGCCATGTGGCTTTTCCTTGGTGTCAGAAAGTGACTTTGCTCATGGGTATTGTCTATCAAGGCTACCAGCCAATCAACTTGAGGAGCCTCCCATTTCTGGGAGGAACACATGAAGTAGGAAGCGGGCGCTTGGGGAGGAGTTCTCTCTTTTTTGGTTCCTGACTTCACCATGGTGGAGGAGAGAGACTCCAGAGGACTTCATAGGAAAATTGAGGAAAGATAGGATTGCCAGGCTGTAGGAATTCTGTTCTCAATCTTTCTCTTTCTATCTTTCAATAAACCCTTAAAAACCTAAACTCGTTTTATCAGTGATTTTAGTCAGTTTCCTCCAAAACTGGGGGAACAGATTAGAACCCACATTTAGAATTTTAAATTACACATTGTTGAGGTGGAAACTCTATTTAAATTTTAATTTCTTGAATTATTTATGATTTAGAGCATTTGTTCTTGTGGCTGTTAATAACTTTGATTTCTTTCTTTGAGAAATACTTCACATCCTCTGATTATTCATCTATTGAAAAATAGCTATCATTCCTATTTATTTGTATCACTTCTTTATTTAACGTAATTATCAGAACTTTATCAGAGAAGCTTTTTGCAAAGATTTTCCTCAGTTAACAATTTCCCTTCTATTTTAACTGTATTGATTTTATTTGTATAAAACCTTTTCCATTTTATGTACTAAAAATGGCCATTTCTTCTCTATCTCTTATTTCATCACAAACTTTCCCCCATTCACATATGATGTCTTTCTTTTTGTTCCTCTCATTTTTGGTGATTTGACATTTTTATCTACATCATATATCCATTTGGACATTATTATGGCATATACATACATATATATGTATATGTATGTGTGTGTGTGTGTGTGTGTGTGTGTGTGTGTGTGTGTGTGTATAATATAAGATCTTGGTCTAAACCCAATTTCTTCCAGATTGATATCCAGTTATCCTAGCATTAATGTTCTATGAGCAATTGTGAATGACTTAACTATTCTCAGCAATACAATGATCCAAGATAATCCCAAAGGACTGATAAAGCATACTATCCACCTCCGGAGAAAGAACTGATATTGAATGAACACAGACTCAAACATGCTACTTTGCATTTTCTTCTTGTTTTAAACTTGAGTCTTTTTATATAAAATGACTAATATAGTAATGTTTTACATACAGTAATGTTTTACATAATAGCACATATATAACCTATATCTGATCGCTCACCACTTCAGCGAGGGAGGGAATGAGAGAGAGATAGAATTTGGAACTCAAAACTTGAAAGAAAGAAAGAAAGAAAAGATATGCATACATTTTATTTAAATTGTCAGTTTGGGAACTGTAAAGGCTAAAATTCTAGCTATACTGTCTAAAATATCTAATGAGTGGTTGCCAATAAATTATAAGCTTTAGCAAGAGTTAGACTTTTAAGCATTTATTAAGGAGAATAAGAATTTGGTAAAGAGAGAGAAAGGCCTAGATTCTTCTATACATTAAAGGGAGAGAGCATTTCTAGCTCCCTTCTCCACCAGAGTCCTCAGGAAAGAGAGCAAGTCAGAGCGCCAGCCTCCCCCTTCTTCTTCCCACAAGCAAACGTCACTTCCTGACACCAAAGAAAAGACACATGGTCTTGCCCTCAGAGACCTTCACCTCATGGCAGAGCTTTTCTACAGTAAGTCTCCAGCAGGTGGCATCACTCCAATCATTAAAGAACATTAAAATTAGGCAGAAATATTTCTAATAATTTCCTTTATTTCTTCATTATTTGTCATGATTTTCTATTTAATATTTTATTCTAGTGATTTATTTTTCCTTTTTAAAAAAATCAGATTTGCTAATGGGTTATCCATTTTACTTTTTAATAATCTCCAATTTTTCTTTATCAATTCAATAGTTTTGTTTACCCCAATAATTTCCTAATTTCCTTTTAATGCTTACTTTGATTTTTTTTTAATGAGGCAATTAGGGTTAAGTGACTTGCCCAGGGTCACACAACTAGTAAGTGTTAAGTATCTGAAGCCGGATTTGAACTCAGGTACTCCTGACTCCAGGGCCAGTGCTCTATCCACTGCCCCACCTAGCTGCCCCCTTACTTTGTTTTTTAAAAAGTAACTAGCTATTCCTGATAATCTTTTTTGTAACTATTGTTTGGTGGGAGGGAGCTAAACTCACTTTCTTTTATATAATCATTTAAAAACTTCTGTATTATATATTTCAACCATTACTTCTGGTTACTTTATTTGAATATAAATGATGTGGAGTTACTCTTATTCCTGATTTGGGTCTTGAGTGTCTGTGGCGCCATAATACTTCTTCTTCTTCTTCTTTTTTTTTTTTTTTTTTTGGTGAGGCAATGGGGATTAAGTGATTTGCCCAGGGTCACACAGCTAGTAAGTATCAAGTGTCTGAGGCCGGATTTTGAACTCAGGTCCTCCTGAATCCAGGGCTGGTGCTTTATCCACTGCGCCACCTAGCTGCCCCTCGCCATAATACTTCTTTATCATTGGGTGTTTACTTGTATTTTCTCCTTTTTCTAACTTTACTCCCCACATTGGGACTTTGGGGACAGTCTATGTGCACTTCTGGAAGGAATAGTGAGGACATTTTTGTATTACTGTATTTTTGTATTACTCTGTATCACCAGGTTCTAAGTAATGATGCATAATCAAGATATTGTTAAGAACCTCACAAGCTGCTCCAAAAAAAGAACGCTATCCAGATAGCATAAGGGTGATCTGCACTTGGTCAGTCTGATGCACGGAGTGACCCACACCATCTAGTGTTGCATTTTTGAATCCTATCCTAACAGGCTTCTGGGTCAGAAAGATATATCTACAGGCTCCAGGCTGCTCTGACTTGACCCCGGTTTCAGTAAGGCTTCCCTAAAATGTGCTCCTTAGCTGCACTTTTCTGCCTGGATACATTCAAACTTCTACCTGTCTCTTTATATGAAACTGGACTAACAAAATTCACTTCTTGTTATTTCTCCCCGGATTCATCATCATTTCTCAGTCTGGTGCTCTTTTCTCATCCTGGCTGGTGTAGTTTTGAGAGAACGCTGGGGTTTTCTGCTTCTTATTCTGCTGTCTTGAGGCCAATGCCCTAACATGATCATCTTTAAATCATTACCCATCATGTCTCAAGTTACCCCTGGAGCATCATTTTAAGAAAAATAGATATTGATTTCTGTGCCCCAGGTAATTATAAACTACAACATAATTTTAAGTTGTAAGATTAAAATAAACAAATAAAAACACTTGGTTGACTCTCAAGAAAGAGACTTTAATTATGGTCTGTTCAAAGGATTTTTGAAAGTTGGAAATGTGTTTTTTGACAAAATCCATCCCTCCCCGCTCCCAGACACTTCAGTAATCTGCTAATAACTTTTTAAATAGGAGAAAATAGTAGATTACTTCTTTTCCTCACTGTCTTTTGATTTCATCATTCCACTGAAACTGCTCTCTCCAAAGTTCCCAATGATCTCTTACTTCCCCAATCCAAACATCTTTTCTTAGTCCTTATTCTTTTTGAGCTCTCTGCAGTCTTTGACACTGGATCACTCCTAACTCTCTGTCACTCCCATAATAATAATAATAATAATAATAATAATAATAATAATAATAATAATAAATGAAAACAATAACTTTTTGTGGGGTAATGAGGGTTAAGTGACTTGGCCAGCTAGTGAGTGTCAAGTGTCTGAGGCTGAATTTAAACTCAGGTCCCCCTGAATCCAAGTCCAGTGCTTTATCCACTGTGCCACCCAGCTTCCCCAACAATAAGATTTATATAGTGCTTACTATGTGCCAGGCACTGTGCTAAGTGCTTTACAAATATTATCTCATTTAATCTTCACAACAACCCTGGGAGGAAGGTTGCTATTACCATCCCCATTTCATCAATGAGGAAATGGAGGCAACCAGAAGTTAAATGACTTTCCCAAGGTCACACAGCAAAGGTCTAAGGCTAGATTTGAACTGAAGTCTTCCTGACTCCAGGCCCAATGTTTTTATCCACTCTGCCAACCTGTTGCCAAATCCCATCAATTTTACCTTCCTAAATTCTCTGATATATGTCCCCTTCTCTCCTTTGACACTTACCACCCTAGGGCAAGGCCCTTGTCACCTTGCACCTGGACTGTTGCAATAGCCTCATGGGTTGTCTCCTTGCTTCAAGTCTCCTCCCACTCCAATCCATCTCCCTCTGTCAAACTAATCTTCCTAAAGCTCAGGTCTGACTATACCATTGCTCTGTTCAATAAACTACAATGGTTCCCTATCATGTCCGGGATCAAAAATGAGATCCTCTGGCATTCCAAACCTTCCACAGCCCGGCTCCCTCCTATCTTTCCAGTCTTCTTTAAACTTAATCCTCTCCATCCCCCACATACTCTGTGATCCAGTGCCACTGGCTTTCCTGCTGTTCCTCAAACAAGATGCTGCATCTCCGGACTCTGGGCATTTCCTCTGGCTCTTCCCCATGCCTAGAATGCTCTCTCTTCTTATCTCCACTTCCTAGCTTTCTGGACTTCCTTCAAATTCCAGCTAAAATCTCATTGTCTATGGGAAGCCTTTCTTGATCCTCCTTAATACATGTACCTTCCCTCTGATGATTATCTCCAACTTATCCTGTGCGTATCTTGCTTGTACCTAGTTGTTTGCACGTTTTCTCCTGCATTAGACCATGAACTCCTTAAGAGTAGGCATAGTATTTTGCTTTTCTTTGTATCCCTAGGGCTCAGTACAGTTCCTGGCACTTAGTAGGCACTTAATAAATGCTTATTGATTATCTGACTAACTAGTAAAAGCCTGAATTCTCCTCTAGTTAATTTTCAAAAGTCCAGGGAATTTTGATGTTTATGCAATTCAATATACTCTGTTTTTATCACATTGTCCCTGGAGAAATTTACTAATTTAACACAACAGACTGCAAACCCTACCTCTCTTCCTCTCCTACTCCCCCTCCCTTCCTAATACATTTTGGATCGTTAGCAGGTTTGTACTCTAGTAATAAGTCTATCTCATACTTAGCAGTTTTATAGGTGCCACAGCACAGTGCAACTTTATCTCTCTAGAGGAAGAGCTTTCATTGCCCTAGAAAAAATATTTTTATAGCTAAAGATTTCATTATTTATTGTATACTTGGATATATTGGCACTTAGATAAACACTAGAAGCAGTATGGGTTAGTAGGAAGAATATTGAACTTAGGCTCAAAAGATGGGTTGAAATCATAGCTCTGTTTCCTCTTGTATAACTACAGGTCATATAAGCTTTCTAAGCCTCAGTTTCTTCATCAGTAGAAAGGGGTCCACACTTCCATAATAATTTCTCCCAGGAAAATGCTATACAAACACTGGTGTTGGTTTTTGTTTGTTTGTTTGGGGTTTTTTTGGCAGGGTAATGAGGGTAAAGTAACTTGCCCAGGGTCACACAGCTAGTAAGTGTCAAGTGTCTGAGGCCAGATTTGAACTCAGGTCCTCCTGAATCCAGGGCCAGTGCTTTATCCACTGGTTTGTTTGTTTTTTAACTGTAGTAATAACAGTAATTTTTTAAACATGCGATGGTCATTTAACTACAACTAGACAACTCTGCTATAGAGATTTTGGTTTGTCTTTCTTGTTCTTAATCTATGCTTTCTGTTGTATGAAATGATTATTAATAACCAATATCTTGGGGAGATTCAGAGCTTCCTTCTTTCTTCCAAGGCCCTGACTTTTAGAGGTCCAGCTTCTCTTTGAAAATAAGATTGCATTGAATCTCTTCATCTTGGTCCAGACCCATCCCAAACTTGCAAGGAATCTAGGGTGGGGAAGTTCATTGTGTTCTCAAGCTTTGGTAGAAAGATCCCTTTATCTAGATAGCTAAAACGTGGTGGTGTCACGCAGGGTCTCCCTCACTGAAGAAGAAGCTATTCTTTGAACTGATAAACCCAAGGCTAGAGATAATCTCTCTGTGCCAGGGATCAATTCTTGGCCCCATTGACCACCTACTGTTTCAAAGCTGAATAAGCTCTGTGCCCCACCACCATAATGGTCTTTGGTCTGAGAGAGACAGCCAATAGCCATGCTTTTATTAATAATCTACCAGCCTTATTAATAAAACATTTGAATTACCCAGAAACTATGTCTCTCATCACACTGTGGAGATGAGGAGTGACTTTAATGCTTGGACTCTTGGGCTAGGTAAAACCTGAGGGCAGCCTTGCCAGCTTCTCTGTGAGAAACTGTGAAGTAAGTGCAAGAGAACTTCATCTTTGGGGCATTCCTACACTTATACTCACAACTTTTTGCTATAGGCCTTGATCCTCATTCCTATTTTCAGCAGGGTCTTGATCCCAACCTACTTAATACCTGTGTTGATAAGGAGTAAATTATCACCCCTCTTAGAGGGAGTGTGCATTGTATGAAGAATGAGTAAGAGACTTAGAAGTCTTTCAGAAATGGATCTTTGTGGGGGCAGCTAGGTAGTGCAGTGGATAAAGCACCAGCCCTGGATTCAGGAGGACCTAAGTTCAAATCTGGCCTCAGACACTTGACACTTCCTAGCTGTGACCCTGGGCAAGTCACTTAACCTTCATTGCCCCACCAAAAAAAAAAAAAAAAAGAAATGGATCTTTGCATTTTCTGGCTGGTAGTGCTTAGAGAAACTTTCCTGACAGTTCCTTTAATAGTTCTATGAAGTTACTCCCTACTCTGTCAAATGAGAGTGAAAACTCCTGAAAAGATCCTATCAGACTTTATCAGAAATCCAATTTCAAATCCTTTACTTCTCAATATCTGTTAGACTTTGTGCAAACCTCAGTGATCTCCTCTGTAAAACACTGATAATAATCCTAACTCTGCCTATCATACAGGTCTGTTGGGGAGAATGAATTAGACCATATTTGTAAATTTTTGTTCTATTTGTTATATAGATATGAACTATTCATAGTAGAAGGGTTGATACTTATAGGAGAGTTATATTCCTTCTCATTAACATTTTTATCTGAAAAGGGGCTGAGAAATGTTTTTTTTTAATTTACCTGAATAAAAATGAATTGAATTGAATTAAATTAAATTTGAATTAATTGAATTAAACTGTATAGTTCCCCCCCACACACACACACACCTGATCTTGCCTCTTATGAAACCCATATATTTCTCTCTCCTTGAGGAAGGTTGATAGGAAATTTGGGGTGGACTGTTTATAAGTTGAATATGTTAATTCTATCCCTAGTCTCAACCACTGTTATGATGAATTAACAGGCCCTAGGAGTCTGCAAAGACTAATCCTCACTTGTTATTTTAGCAGTGATCTAAAGCATGGCACTGTTTAGCCTTCATCGACAAAGCTTGACAAGAACAATGATTGGTTCTTCCTTTCTGCTGATGTAGTATCTCTGTTTCCTCTGTTTTCTTTTTAAGAATTGAGAAATGTAGCTCTTTATTCTTCCCTATTTTGGGGTTCTAGGAAATATGATGAAAACTCTTCCAACTTCCATTCTCTTATTTGTTTTAGAAGAAAACTCTCTGGAAGAGTCCTGCAGAGGCCTCCCACCTGTGGAAGAAGGAGATAGAAGAATTAGTCTGATTATGGAGTTGTCTACACAAGTTTCACTACAGACGGAAAAGATCAATCAGCTAGAAGAAGTTTTGGAAGAAAAGGAAAAGAAGATACAGCAGCTGGAAGCAGAGAGGGAACTTCCAATGGTGATAACTGAAAGCCTTCCGGAATGTTTATCAGAAGCACCAAGTGCTTATAATGATAGCAATACTACTGTGGACGTTGATGACAATTTGTAAAGGTTGTTTAGTAAGGGGACAATAAAAGTTTAAGTGACATCAAGCTAGATACCAAACTGAAGTAGCCTCACTACTAATCAATCTCAATGTTCAAGATAATTTGTTGGAAAAATACAGAGGAAAGGGTCCAGAAGCAAATGCAAAAGTCTACCTTTGGACCCCCCCCACCCCATTACATGGCCAGCACATATCTGCAGGATCCAGAAAGTTGGGGTTTCAGTCAGAATTCTAATGGGATCTATAAATCATTAGTCAGGCCTCAGTGAACATGGGGCATGTAGTGGGAGACAGACACAGAGGACTTTAAGTAGTGAAGGAACCCAGTGAAACTCCCCCTTGGAGGAAGAAAATAACCCAAACTCCTTTTACATGCAGCTGTATTGTGAAAGGAGAATTGTCAAGCAGTGAAAAAGTTTGAACTGGTGAACTCTCCTGGGAGGGTTCCAGAGAAGTATTACCAATTCAGTACAGTAAATAAGCAAGTGCTCTGGCCTTTTGTGTCTCAGGTTTGTTTCTTTATGGTATGCATTTTGGTTATATTTAGAAAGAGTTTGTAGAAATGAAATTTTTTAAATTAAGAAGAACAAAATTTACAGGTGGGTTCAGAGGAAATCCCCCTCCCCTGAGGGAACCCCCCCAATAAACTCATCTTTCCATTAGGAGAAAGGTTGTATTATAAGTAAAGTATGCAAGACTGCTGAGATTTCATCATGATATTAATGGTAGGTGTCTGGGCAGCATCCCCTTTGCAGCCTACCCTCAACTGTGTCTCAACAGCTATGACTCTATTGCAGGGCTTCTTAAACTTTTTCCACTCATGACCCTTTTTTGCCTGAAAAATTGTTGCACAACCCCAGGCATATAGGTACGTAAAACAGATATATAAATCAAACATTTACCACCAAATTTTTTGCAACCTCCCCCCTTTCAGTTATGTGACTCCATATCAGGTCATGACCCACAGTTTAAGAAGCTTTGCTCTAATGCATGTGGTGTAATGAGGAAACCCCACAAAATGGTACCAATGTGATGGCCGGTGTGAAGCCTCTTCTAGTATCTTTTCATAATGTGTGGCCTGGTTGACAAATCTTGTCTGACTCCTAAACAGAATTTCAAAATCTTCTTTAAAATTAAGTAATTTTTATTTATTAAGCCCTCATGAGATGATTAGAGGTTAACTAGAAAGAAAAACAAAAACTCAATAAGAACAAATTGTATGTATACGACAAGCAAATTGGGCAGAAGACTTCAAATACTGGAAAAATCTCCTTAGACTATGTTTTGACAGTTGTTAAACTTTCATCATGAAGGTAGCATCATCAGGAAAATAAACTAACATGTGTGCAGTCATGCCTCTTATTCATAATGAATAAAGCCATTCTCCCCTGATATAAGAAATGAGGCTTCCCTAGAACCAACCACAAAAGAAGAATGAAGTATCTTGACCCTTAATGATAGTTTTCATTTACATAACAATTTACAATTTACAAAGCTCCTTTATATCCACTATCCCATTTGATCCTTACAACCTATCTACAGGTTTTTGCAATCTCTGTTTTACAAATGGAAAAACTTAGATTCAGGGTAGTTTTGACCTGCCTGGGGTTAAATGCTAGTACAATGCAGAGCTGAGGTTCAAGTCTAGGTCTTTCAACCTCAGCTTCAATGCTTTTTCCACTATATCTTAATGACTCACTATTACATTGTAAGACAATTATTCCAGAAACTAGTGTGGATATTCATACCTACAGGGTCTCCTAGGATCAGAAATGCAGAAAGAGGGCACAGAGATAAACAGACTAATTTCTGTTACAGATAACTTAGAGATAAAAATTCTCTAAAACTCTAAACTTTACAGGGACCTAAAGAAAGACATTTTTGATATTTCCAAGTGGAAAAATGAACAATGTTGGATGACCTCCCCGGGATCCTCCCGGTTCATGGGTATTTTCTGCTACTAGCTGCCCATTCTTTTATTCTTTTTTTTTTTTTTTAGTGAGGCAATTGGGGTTAAGTGACTTGCCCAGGGTCACACAGCTAGTAAGTGTTAAGTGTCTGAGGCTGGATTTGAACTCAGGTACTCCTGACTCCAGGGCCGGTGCTTTATCCACTGCGCCACCTAGCTGCCCCCATTCTTTTATTCTTGAGAAGCAATTAGAAGGTTACCCAACTCTGTTAAATATCTACTTTGGACAAACTAATGAATGGGCTACTTCCCATATTTTAAGCCAAAACTGCATTTTAATTAGGAAAAAAATAGCTTTCTAAAGTATTCATCTAGTGTTACAAATATTTTTATAGATGGCACAAGGAAAATTATATACAAGGCACCCAATCTTTTAACAAAAATTTGATAATTAGGGTCTACTTGGAGCTTACAGTCTCAAAGGGATAAGATATCAACAAAGATAACTGTAATGCACAGTACTGTATAAGTGCATCAGAGAGTTCTATGTGTGAAGTCCCTTATGAGAAGGTCATCAGGAACTTCAGAGATCAACTTCAAGGGATTATGATTATATACCATTTTAAGTACAGCTAGGTTAGTACAGGAAAAACCTAAGTTCAAATCTGACCTCAGACTTTTACTGGCTGTATGAACCTGGTCAAGTTACTTAACTGTTTACCTCAGTTTTCTCATATGTAAAAAAAAAAAAAAAAAGCACTGGGGAAGGAAATGGCAAACCACTCCAATGTTTTTGCTTTGTTTTGGGTTTTGGGTTTGTTTGTTTGTTTTGTGGGGCAATGAGGGTTAAGTGACTTGCCCAGGGTCACACAGCTAGTAAGTGTCATGTATTTGAGGTTCGATTTGAACTCAGGTCCTCCTGACTCCACAGCCAGTGCTTTATCCACTGCTCCACCTAGGTGCCCCCAATTTTTTGTTTTTGTTTTTGTTTTTTCTTTACTCCAGCATTTTTGCCAAGAAAACTCCAAATGCAGTCACAAAGAATTGGAAACAATCGAAATGAATGAACAACGGATATCACTTTTTTTTTAAATTAGAGGAAAAAAAAAAGCTTTAGCCCAACTGTCCTCATTTCACATGCCTCAAATATACCCAAGAATTTAGATTCTCAGACACAGCTCAATTTACTATGTGGTTTGTCTCTCTCAGGGAAAAATAAGTGGTGAGATTTAATTTCAACCATTTTCACTTAGTCCAACTCTGATATCTCTTCCTGGCATGGAAGTGATGCTGGGTTCTTGAAGCTATGCCAAGAAAATATATACTCTGGCAGGCTCTAACACGCTGGAAGGGCTTAGATCACAGCCCAGGCAACAGAATACAGCTGCTTTCTGAGGATCATCCTAACTAAGGACAGAGAAGATAATCACCATGGCTGACTGCTGGTCATAAATTCCTTGGCTATAACAACCCATAAAAGAATGAAAATATTTGAAATAACCCTTAGTCTTGTGTGGCATCTTTCTGCTTCAACAGTGACTCTGGTAAAATGTTAGAGAAAGGATCACATCCTTTGAAATGCCTTCAAATATTTACTTAAGTATAGGTTCTCTTAAATGTGAAGGTTTTGAAATATTCAACAACAATTTAACAAAATGTAAATCTACTTGGAATTTTGGAACTCCACCTAGAGGCTGAGATGCCCTGATTGGTGATTGAGTGAGCAAGTGCATGTCAAACCCAAACCACGCTTCACATTCCATCCAATCATCTACCATCTCACCATCTGCCTTGCTATATACCTAGAACAGCACTGCCTGTCTGGACTTCCAGAGATCATGCCCCTCCTCCCTAAGGAAGTTAATCCACTCAGTTTTGGTACTCCACCCTGGGGCTGAGATGTGCTGGTTGGTGAGTGAATAATAATAATAATAATAGCTAACATATGGTGCTTACTATGTGCAATCCACTGTACTAAGCATTTTACAATTATCTCATTTAATCCTCACAACAACTTTGGGAGCTAGGTGCTATTATTAACCCATTTTACAGATGAGGAAACAAGTAAACAGTTTAAGTGACTTGTCCAGGGTCACACAGCTAGTCTCAGAGGAAGGATTTGAACTCAGGTCTTCCTGAATCTGGGCTCAGTGTTCTATCCACTTCATCACCTACCTGTCCAAGTACAAATTCATCTAACCCCCTATATCCAGCCAACTCCGGACCATGCTATATACCAGGCATTTTACCATCTCCTCTCTTGCCCTGTATAATCTTTCCATCATCAAAGCCCTTTCTACCTCTTGCTATTGGAACAATAAGCAAATCAATAAGCAAATACCATAGCTCCTTGAAACTCCTGATAATTACCTGTCATATGGCTCTACACTCCATCTCTGGGATTACTTAGACCAAAACTTGCCTCCCTGGCTAACACTCCTTGGTATGTGCTGTTGCTCCCTGTTAGAATGTTAAGTTTCTTGAGTACAGGAATTGTGCCACCTTTGTATTTGTATCCCAAGCATGCACCAAGCGAAGCGCCTAACACATAGTAGTAGTTTAATAAATGCTTTTTCATTCATTCAACAATTCATTAAGCACTTAGTACACACAAAGTACTCTGCCCTCCACTAAGAACACAAAGAAGAAAATGAAAACTTGTCCCAGTCCTTAAGGAACTCACATTTTACTGGGGCGGGGGGAGGGGGGGGGCGGGGGAGGGGGGCGGGTTGCAATAAATAAAACAAGTGAAAGGATGATTTTAGCAGGTAGAGAGTGCTTACAGAGGAATCAGGAAAGGCTTTGAGAAGGTACCACAAATGAACTACATTTATAGCAATGTCCTCAAGATGAACAAAATCAGAAGACAAAAGAAAATTTCAGCTAAATGGGAAAATGTATCACATGGTCTTCTTTAAGAGGCAAAGGAGGGGGCAGCTAGGTGGCACAGTGGATAAAGCACAGACCTTGGATTCAGGAGTACCTGAGTTCAAATTCAACCTCAGACACTTGACACTTACTAGCTGTGTGACTCTGGGCAAGTCACTTAACCCTCATTGCTCCGCAAAAAAAAAAAAAAAGAGGCAAAGGAGTTGGTGGAGGGCATTTCATTGTGCACCCAAGGGCAATAAAACATCACCTTATGGGGCAGAGTCCTCTCATCTTGCAATGGCATGCTCCATGTAAGAAATATACCAACATGAGAAGAAGTCTACCTTTTAAGTGAATCTCTGTTGCAGATGAAGAGAAAGTCCACAAAGAACTTCAAATCGGGTCAATATGTATTTTGATACATAACATAAATGTGAGCATGAGAAGATGGTTTAAAAGTTATTAAAATATGGTTTTGATTTGACAAAACAAACTAATTTGTACAACAACATGGTAGAGGATGGGGGGATCGAGATTATGAACATATGTATTAAAAGAGTGAAGTGTAGTGGAAATGAAAACAAGTCTATTGAAAGCTTGACATAAGATGCAAAAAAGCCACATATCCCAAGGACATTCATGGAAAAAATCGGTAGGATTATAATATTGGATGTGAAATTGAATAAATTTGTCAATATTCCTAGAATGATTAATTTTCTCCAAAAGTAACAGAGAAAACTATATTTGGACTTTATTACATAAATATATATATTATTTAAAAAACAAACAGATATGGAGTTAAGGAGAGCAGCTGGACAAGGTCAAGTACACAATTGTAACGATTGGAATAACGCCACCTGCTGGATACTAACTGTAGAAGAGTTCTGCCCATGAAGCGAAGGTCTTTGAGGGCAAGACCAGGAGTCTTGTCTTTGGTATCAGGAAGTGACGCGGACTAGTGGGAGGAGGAAGGAAGAGACTGGCGCGGAGTCTCGGGCCTCTTTCCTCTGGACTCTGGCGGAGAAGGGAGCTAGAAATGTGCTCTCCCTTTAATAGATAGGAATCTAGGCCTTTTTCTCTCTCTTTACCAAATTCTTATTCTCCTTAATAAATGCTTAAAAGTCTAACTCTTGCTAAAGCTTATAATTTATTGGCGACCACTCATTAGATATTTTAGACAGTTTAGCTAGAATTTTAACCCTTAACAGATGGCTGACCACGAAGAGGAAAGCTAAACCTCAGTCTTCTGATCTTCTGGTTGGGTAAGAAATTTCCCCTCCCTCTCCCTTTAAACTGCTAAGTACTGGTGCACTGGCTGTGTTTTCCCTTTAAATTTTTTCGAATGGACCTTTTAAACTCCCTAATTACCCTATTTTTGATTTTAGTCTGTTTAACCAGACAAATGGGAGATAAGATCATGTTAATGCTTTGTTTTTGTGGATTTTCTATTTTTCTTTTTATTTTTGTTAAAAGAGCCAGCAACTTACTCACACAAGGAAATATCTCTCCCTCTCCCAACCATGCTTTTTCAGAGAAACCTGAAGAGATTCCTGCAGCTTTTCCCAATTCTAACACTAATTGTTGCTCTAATTTTGCATGCCTGGAGGCAATGACCCACCCTCTAGAAGCTTTTAATCCCCTAGCACCTGGAGGCAAAGTGGGGGAAGAGGAATCCAGGCCTGAGTTCAAAATCAAGTCTGATTCAAATTGCTCTGGTCCCTCCCCTCCTCTCCAGACCCCACCCTCTACTCCTCCTATGGCCAAGCCCATAGCTTCCCCTGCCTGGGAAGTCCAGAGATCTGATGCGCATGCTCAACTTTTTCTACCTGCATTTGCAGCTTCAGGCTCAGCCCTTCCCTGGCCTGGCTGTGCTTTTGAGACAATCTTAGAAAACTCTTTAAATTCCACATATGCCCGTTTTGTTCATAATTTTGCTAACCTGCTTTTGTCTTTAATTAGTAATCTTATAAAGCATTTGTATGGTGAAAAGACTGACAGACAATATAAAGGGGTTAAAGAAGAAAAACTTAAGCTGAATAAGAATGACAACCATCACCATAGTTCAAGACTCCGCTTCTTTTGCCATGGAAGTATATATATTTTACAGAAATGTAGAAGTAAACAGCAAGGTATTGATATGAGTATTGGGGATTTTAGATATCGGAATCAAAAGTGTTCTGAATTCATTCAGAGTGATAGTATCAGTTCAGAGGTTACATAGGATTTCTATGCTATTACATATACATTTTGAAATTAATGGTATGGGTTTATTTTCATAGAGATTTTCAGGCTTTTGAGATTGTGTCTTATACTTAGTTTGTAAAACAAGGAGAATATTTGTAAAAGCTTTTTATAGTCATGCGATCAAGTTTATATTTTGTAATACTCTTATTAATATTAAGTTCATATTCATTTAGATTTCCCTAGTTTGAATTTCATTGTCTTTTATTATTCCACGTGTATTTTCTTCTGTTCATTCATCTATCTAATTTTGAAACATGGTTTTGATTTCATAATACAATGTTAATTCTAGGAGTATTGTGCTCCCATATTCTGAGTTATTTGTTTTTGCTATTTTTTCTCAACTGATTATTTGATCAAACTCTTTAAAGCATTTCCCTGGCAAATTGTTTGCCATGGCAAGTGTAAATTGATTCTAGAAGTATTATTTTTGATAAGCATATTCCAAAAAAAAAAAAAAAGAGAGGAACATTTGTAAAAGTTGTCTTTGAGATTGTGTTGTGCTTTAACTTGTATTTAAATATGTTCAGATTTTTCAAAAAAGTAATTGTATACTAAGTTAAAAAAAAGGGGTATTATTTGAAATTGTTGCATAATTATATATTGTGTTCTGAGTCAAGATGTATTCACATTTTTTGCAATCATTTATTATCCTCAATTTTTAAATCCATATGAGACTTGGATTATGGGAACTTATCATTTAAGACATTAATTGCCTTTATTCTGAGTTATCAGATGCCAGTTGGCCAAGATGCCATCCAATCACAAGAGGAATACATGCAAGAGCAGACACTGAACTGTCACATGAGGGGAGACATGCATGAAGTCAAGGTACGGCCGAGGGAACGGCTTTTGACAAATGTTGAGGTTGGATTCTCTTGGTTTAATATTTTATTCTCTTTTTCCCCACAATATTGTACAGATGGCTGGAAGTATTCATCCCACCCATCTCACTTCTACACCTGGCTTCTATGCTCCCTCCTATATGCCTGATGCCATGGACCATTTCAATCCCATGCATCTGATTAAGTCTGACTCAGTTTCCTCCAATATGTTTGGTGGCATGGACATGTATTCCATCCACCTATTTTAAGCCTGGCATACTGCATGGACAGTATATATTGCTCAAGTGTGGGAATGTTCATATCCCATCATTTCTCTGTTCTTTTATGGTAACCCCCATAATTATCTCAGGTGTCATGATAAATACAGTGTTGAATTTGGCCTTGACACCTGTTACCAATTATATTAGATTTTTTAATTTCTCATAATGGCATGAGGATAATTAGGCAGATGATGCAAAAAGTGATGAAACAAAGATAAAAAAATTATTTTTAATAATTAATATCGCAGCAATTGTCTTCTCAATTACCCTCCATAAGGGGGGGACTATAGTAATATTATAATTTTAAAGAATGTTTCAATTTTTGTTTTATTATATGTTTCATGTGTAACAACTAAGATTCTGAATTCCCTTAGACATGTTTTTGAGAACTTTCATTGTTTGATTTGATTATTGACAAAGCTATTTTAAAGTTGTGTTAAGCTCAATTTTGTAGGAAATTTCCTGGCTGATTACCAGCATCCACACATCAACCCCTGAAAAGACTTCCATTCTACGACTACACCTAGAGGACATCTGAGAAAAGACTTTCAGAGACTTTAAATGAACAGTTTTGATTTGTTGTTTTTGTTGTTTTTTTTCTCTTTCTGTTATAATATACACCATCTGTAACATGTATTCTCTGCAGAGGCCCTCCCTTTGCAAGACTAATGTCAAAGCGTCAGTTCATGAGGACAAAAAATCGCCCCTCTGGACAAAACTTTCCTCTCTTCCTTTTCTATATTGTTGTTCACATATTATTAGTTAGCAATAGTTATTATATTCTTTTTACTGTTCCGTCAAGGAAACATTTTGTTTCTTGAGGAACAACAGGGGGGACTGTAACGATTGGAATAACGCCACCTGCTGGATACTAACTGTAGAAGAGTTCTGCCCATGAAGCGAAGGTCTTTGAGGGCAAGACCAGGAGTCTTGTCTTTGGTATCAGGAAGTGACGCGGACTAGTGGGAGGAGGAAGGAAGAGACTGGCGCGGAGTCTCGGGCCTCTTTCCTCTGGACTCTGGCGGAGAAGGGAGCTAGAAATGTGCTCTCCCTTTAATAGATAGGAATCTAGGCCTTTTTCTCTCTCTTTACCAAATTCTTATTCTCCTTAATAAATGCTTAAAAGTCTAACTCTTGCTAAAGCTTATAATTTATTGGCGACCACTCATTAGATATTTTAGACAGTTTAGCTAGAATTTTAACCCTTAACACAATGAATATATCAGTTGAAAGTGACAGTTTTGAAAATATCAGATTGCTTTCCACAATGTCTGAGGAAGGGTAAAATAAGAAAAGGGTGGAGAGGGATTACAAATAATGCATTAATACCCCTGCCCAAAAGGTGACTGAGAGAACATGAATAAATGCCAACCTGTACACCTATTTTTTTCATCTTTATAAGAATGATCTAAGTGTATATTGAAAATGTATATTTTCATTGAATTTGCACCGAACAAGGGAGTGGTTTCCATGAATTAGATTGTATTTTTATAATCACACAATTGACATAGGACGCAAAGAATAAAATAACCCACTTTTTGTGTTTATTATTTATTAATTACAAAATCTCATTTGATTTAATAGAGCAAAAGTCAGCTTTAAATCCTCTCCTCCAATAAGAAGTCTTTCATGCATATGTTAAAAACATACAAGATTCTTTAATGTGTACAACTACAGGCAGTAAGCAGTGCAGTGGATAAAGTATTGGGTCTAGAGTCAGGAAGAATTGAATTAAAATTCAATCTCAGATACTAACTGCAAGACCGTGGGTAAGTTACATAACCTCAGTTTCCTCAACTATAAATGAGAATAATAGCACATATTTCAAAAGCCTGTTATGGAAGGGCTGAACCAAGATGGCAGAGGAGAGGCTGTGACTACCGCAAGCTCCTGATAAACCAGTCCACTCACTCAAAAATAATACCATAACAGGTAGGTGGCACAGTGGATAAAGCACTGGCCCTGGATTCAGGAGGACCTGAGTTCAAATCCAGCCTCACACACTTGACACTTACTAGCTGTGTGACCCTGGGCACAGTGGTAGTGGCCCAGTGGGGGAAGGGCACAAGCACGCCAAGCTTCCAACCATAGAGAATCAGATTTCAATCAGGCATTTACTTCCCGGTTGAGATGAGTAAGCAGTAGACAATAGACAGCTTCTTTGGGGGAAAGATAGACCGGAATACACCCTCAGAAGAAGATAATAACAAAGTCAAAGCACCAACATACAAAGCTTCCAAGAAAAATATGAATTGGTTTCAGGCCATGGAAGTGCTCAAAAGGGACTTTGAAGAGAAAGCAGGATATATAGAAGGAAGATATAGAGATATGAAGGAAAGAATTGAAAGAGAAATCAGAGTGATGCAGGAGAGTCATGAGAAAAAAGTCAACGGCTTGAAAAGCCAAATGGGAAAGGAGATACAAAAGCTCTCTGAAGAAAATAATTGCCTAGGAATTTGGGTTGAACAAATTGAAGCTAGTGACTTTATGAGAAACCAAGATACAGGAAAGCAAATCCAACTGAATAAAAAAGTAGAGGGCAATATGAAATATTTCCTTGGAAAAACAGCTGACCTGCAAAACAGATCCAGGAGAGATAATTTGAAAATCATTGGACTACCTGAAAACCATGACCAAAACAAGAGTTTAGACATTCTCTTCCAATCAATTATGAGGGGAAATTGCCCTGATATTCTAGAAGCAGAAGGTAAAATAGAAATTGATAGAATCTACCAATCACTTCCTGAAAGAGATCCCATAAGGAAAACTTCCAGGAATATTACAGCCAAATTCCAGAGATCCCAGGTCAAGGAGAAAATACTGCAAGCAGCTAGAAAAAAGGAGTTCAAATACTGTGGAGCTACAATAAGGATATCACAAGATCTAGCAGCAAAGGAATTGGTACTACAACCAAAAATCACCTACCCAGCAAAACTGAGTAAAAAAAAAAATGGGACTTCAACGAAAAAGAAGACTTTCAGGCATTTGTGATGAAAACACCTGAACTGAATAGAAAATTTGGCTTTCAAATACAAGACCCTAGAAAAGCATAAAAAGGTAAACAGGAAAAAGAAATCAAGAGGGATATTAAAAGATTAAACTGTTTACATTCCTACCTGGGGAGATAATACTTCTAACTCATAAGATCTTTCTCAGAGGGCACAGGTGTGAATTGAATATGAAGGGATGATATATGTAAAACATTTATTTTTTGTTTATCTTTGTTTTTTGTGAGGCAGGCAGTGTGGAGTGGCTTATGTCTGGGGCTGGATATGGGCTCGGGGCCTCCTGGGTCCATGGCTGGTGCTTTGTCCACTGTGTCACCTAACTGACCCATAATGACATCTTCAAAATAAAGTTAAGGGGTAAGAGGAATGTACTGGAAGAAATGGAAAGGGAGAAGTGGACTGGGGAAAAGTATCTCACATAAAAAAAAAACACAAGAAAAAGCTTATGGAGTGGAGGGGAAGATGGGGACTGAGTGGGGGAGTGAGTGAACCTTACACTCATCAGAATTGACTCAAAGAGGGAATAACATATACTCTCAAGTGAGTATAGTAATCTATTGTGCCCTGAGGGAAAGTGGGAGGGGAAGGAGATGGGGGGGGGAGGCAAAGGAAGGAAGGGCAGATTGGGAAAGGGGGAAGTAAAAAGTAAAACATTTTCGAGGAGGGATAGGGTGAAGGAAGGTAGAAAATAAAGTACATATCAAGGTGAAGGAATAAGATGGAGGGTAATACGGTTAGCAATAGTAACTATAGCAATGCAACAGTAGCAATGCAATGATCCAAAACACTTTCAAAAAACTTCATGATAGAAAATGTTCTCAACATCCAGAAAAAAGAATTGTGGTTTATGAATGCAGATTGAACCATACTGTTTCTACTTTGGGGCTGTTTTTTCCCTTCTTTTTTGAGGTTTTTCCCTTGTGCTCTGATTCTTCTTTCACAATATGACTAATGCAGAAATATGTTTATTATGATTGCACATCGTGGCATTTAAAATTATATGGGGTGCCTATGCCCCAAGTTTTAGGGAACTTAGCTGGGGTTTCTAATTTATTGCTACTTATAATTTAGAAGCTATAGCACCAGTTTGGGGGCATTAAGCATTTATTAAAGCACATTAAATATTAGTAAAGAGAGAACATGTGGCTCCAAAAGTTCAGAAGCCCTAGTTACCTAGGATAGAAGAGTGAGAGAGAGAAAGATGTGGCTGCCTCCTGAGTCTCAGGCCAAGAGAGCATGTGAGAGCATGTGTCCATGGAAGCTTCCTGTGGGTCCAGAGGAGAGGCGACCCTTCCATACTGATCAAAGCTAATTGGCTAGCATCATTTAAACCTATTGGTTTACTGGACTTCAGGGTGGTCCATGAGCAGTACATGCTGATGTCGGAGTATGGACCCCTCTGAGGTGAAAAAGCCATCAGGTAGGTGTGGTTTTCAGTGAGGTAACTTCTATTATCTGTATTCACAGTCCAAGTCCAACTACATTTCCTTTGAAATTCTCCTGACTCTGGGCTGCCCTTAAGAAAGGTCTGGTCAGGCTCTCTGGGTCTCATAGAACCCCATTATTTTCTCACAACATATATAACTTATTTTAGATTGCTTTCTGTCTTGAGGAAGAGGGAGGAAAGGGAAAGCAGGAGAAAAATTTGGAATGAAAAATCCTGTGAAAACAAATGTTGAAAACTATCCTTATATGTAACTGGAAAATAATAAAATACTTTAAAAATGAAAAAGGCTATTATGAGTATCAGTTGAGATAATATTTACATTAGTGCCTAGCACATTGCCTGACACATAGTAGGCAAAATATAAATGTTTATTCCTTTTCCTTCCCTACTGTGGTAACTTTGTTCAACAACCATCTGTTTATTAATATTAAGCAAGATACAAACCAAGCAGTTGTTTGTCAAAGGTGTTTTCCAACATTCTCAAGGATATCTTGCATATAATCCAAATGCAAGAGGGATTCAATATAGATGGTAATGTTATCCAGATGCAGGTTTTTCTAATCATATTGATCAAATTCCAGAAAGTCCTTTAAGACTTTCTTAATAAGATTTGCTATTATTCTGATAATCCACACAGGAAAAATTAAATGGATGAAAAATAAATAATGTCCAGAATTTGATATAGTTGAATAGCCAGTCCATTAAGTTAGTACAGCAATATGTAAATTTGGGACAGGTCCTGCAGATGAATAGTGAGTTGATCCCAAATTTAAATGGAAAAGAATAGTTTAGGTTGCATTTGGGAAACTAGAACATTTTTAATGATAGATATGAGGTTGCTACCTTATTCAGACACATATATTTTCAGCAAAAATGTTGTTCCAGAAATGCTATATGTTTGTAAATCTTGAAACATAACTCAATCCCTCATCTCTAGCTACCCCATTACCAATGACTTTGCTGCCCACATCAGAGACTTTCTACTGGAGTAACCTCTGCCTCTACGTGGGGTATGTCAGTCTATGCCCCTATAACCTGTGTAACCTCACTTCCTCCCAAGCCTGGGAAAGTTATCCCAAGTAACTGTTCTGTGATGCTATATACTGTACATATGAAAGAAAATATGACTCCTGATTGTCTGAAAAACTGCTGAGCCCATAATATCACATATCTATGAGAATGAGTTTGAGAGAGGCACTCAGGTAAATAAGGACTTTTGAATGGTGGATACAAGATCACCCTAGATGTGCACACATTAAAGAAGGCTTGCCCTCAACATGTCCTTTGATTCCCAGTGCCTGACATCCTAGAGTATGCTAAGAGGTTATATTGTTCTCCTCTTGGTTAAACTGAGCTTTTATCTTTCTTCCAGTTGATAAGTCCATTTACTTTTCTGTATTCTTTGGTTTATTTTAATTAGTATAACTTCCTTAATATTTGATAATTATTTAGTTTGTTAAAGAGATATATTAACTATTCTCAATCAGTTTTTGGTGGAAGGAAGCTAAGCTAGTGCTAGGAAGATAAGTATTACCATCACATTGATAGCAATCAGGAAAAGTACCTTTTTTTATTCCCAACCCTTTACACCCTTAACCCTAGAATGCAGATATTTTGTGTGTGGTAGATGTGGTAAAAAGTTTTAACAGTCGGTTAGATAATGGAGAGACGCCAGTTTTTTTTAGGACCACCCTCCTTTTGGGGAGGAGACCAACAGCATGAGCTACGCACACCAGTCCACCTGCGACGCACGCCAGATTGCCTGCTGAGCACTCGACTTCCAGGGTGCGAGCTTAAAAGGCAAGGAGAGAACAGAAGTGGGGCCTTTTTTCCTGCTCTGCCTGTCTCCTGGCTGCGCTGCACAGACAGATGCGGACTGGAGTTTGACTCGGCCTGGCTCTCAGTTAACAGCATGCGCTTGACTCGGTCTCTCTCCCCAAAGGTGGCCTTCGGCTTTTGGTGAGTTTTATACATAATATAGACTAAGCCTAGACTTAAGACGATTTGTATTGTATTTCTACTTTCCTATCCTTCTAATCAACATCACCTTGTGACTACCATACAATAAAAGCTCTATCTAGAAAACCAGAAGCTTCTTCCATTTACTAGTCTGGGAGATAAATTAAGGGAAAGGTTAAGTAGGGTAGATTTATGATCTAATATCCAATTTTAGTCTAATATATATATATATATATATATATATATATATAGAGAGAGAGAGAGAGAGAGAGAGAGAGAGAGAGAGAGAGGAGAGAGAGGGAAAGAAAGTGAGAGAAACAGAGAGAGACAGAGACAGAAAGAGACAGAGACAGAGAGTCTGTTAACCTTCTTAGAAGTAGGAGTGGGTATGAAAGGCTACCCAGTGGTCCTGGATCTTGCATACACTGGCAGGACTAATGGCAAGGTAAAGACCTCCATTTTCTCCTCACAAAGGCAGAAATCACAATCACTTTAGAGATGGGACATTCTTTATCATATTTCTCTAAATAAATCCCTGAAGCATGAGCTACAATGTGGCCTGGTTTGACCTTTACCACTATAACTTTACATACTACAGTGTCCCTGCCTGGTCACTACTCCCTTACTCATGGTTCCCCAATTTTGAAATAAGTTCCTTGAAAACAGTATGGCAGAAACTAGGTATAGATCAACATCTCATACTGTATACCAGAATAAGGTCAAAATGGGTACATGATTTACACATAATGGGTAATATCATAAGCATATTAGGAGATCATGGAAACCTATATGGATTGCTTGCAACCTTGGGGAGGGGGAAGGGGAGGGAGGGAGGGAGAGAATGAGAGAGGGATAGAATCTGGAACTCAAAACTTTAAATAAATAAATAAAGGAGATCATGGAATAGTTTGTTTACCTATCAAATCTATGCACAAGGGAAGAATTTAGGACCAAACAAGCTATAGACAGCATTACAAAATATAAAATAGATAATTTTGATTATGTAAAATTTTAAAAAGGTTTTGCACAAACAAAACCAATGCAACCAAAATTATAAGGAAAGCAGAAAAATGGGGGGAAAATTTGCAGCAAGTATCTCTGATAAAGGCCTCATTTGTCAAATGCATAAAAAGCTCAAATTTGTAAAAATGCAAGTCATTCCCAATTGATAAATGGTTAAAGCAGTTTTCAGACAAAGAAATCAAAGCTATCTATAATCAGATGAAAAAATGCTCTAAATCACTATTGATTAGAGAAATGCAAATTAAAACAACTCCAAGGTACCACTTCACACCTATCATATTGGATAATATGACAAAAAGGAAAATTATAAATGTTGGAAAACTGGGACACCCATGCACTCTTGGTGGAGTTGTGAACTGATCCAACCATTCTGGAGAGCAATTTGAAACTATCTTGGTTTCTGTATTTGTATCCCCAGAATTCCAGACAATTCTTGGTAAGTAGCAAATGCTTAATAAATGAGTTGTCTTTCTATCATTTCATTTCATTCATTATTGGAATTCTAGTTTGGGGTCACTTAAAAAGGAATGAAGAGGGACAGCTAGGTGGTGCAGTGGATAGAGCACCCACCCTGGAGTGAGGAGTACCTGAGTTCAAATCTGGCCTCAGACACTTAACACTTACTAGCTGTGTGACCCTGGGCAAGTCACTTAAGCCCAATTGCCTCACTAAACAACAACAACAACAACAACAATCTAATGGGGCAGCTAGGTGGCGCAGTGGATAGAGCACTAGCCTTGGATTCAAGAGGACCTGAGTTCAAATCTGGCCTCAGACACTTAACAATTATTAGCTGTGTGACCCTGGGCAAGTCATTTAACCCCAATTACCTCATCAAAAAAAAAAAAGGAATGAAGAAATGGATGGTGGGCACAAGTAGATAGCAGCGTATTTCTGATTACCTATGCACAACGACTGTAGTAAAGGATATCATTCAGGAAATTTATTAGTGATAAAAGAGATGGATTTGTCATGGGCCTAGAGCAAGAGATAACAGATATAAACCCCAAGTACTGCACTGATACCAATAATTCTTTGGGTGAAAAGGCAATTCTATAAATTAAATAAAATTCTATAAAAGATTATGGAGGACAAGGCCATCACATATTAAAAAGGCATGAATCAGTCTCTTATCTGTACCAATTGAAGAGAGTACCATATTAATCACTTCATGGATCCACTGAGAAATGGCATATCAATAATCAGTTCCCTTTTGTAATCTGTTAATTTCAAATGCTTTCATTTTGAATGCAATCTTCTTCATAACTAGTGTCAGGATTTGGGAAAAGGCAATTATAGGACAAATTGCCACAGGAGTGCAAAGTCTCTAAGAGCTATGCCTTTCTGCAAGAGGCTGAATTCTTGCCAAATTGGAATTACCTCCTACCTCTGCCTACCACAATATTCATTTTCTTCTACATTACAGTCAAGTGAGGAATTCTTGTTTAAACATGATAAATAGAGTGGTGCTGATGAATGTTGCAGGCCTAAGTAAAGATAATCTTCCTATCGCTAAATATAGAGACAGCAGAGAGAAAAATTGGTGCTAAGGTGCACAAATAAGAGGAAAAGGAAAATAGGAAAATAGAACAGGGGAAATGGCAGTCTATTCAACCTTCTGAGCTTAAAGAATTGCATCACATTATTGTAAAAAATCATTGTTGGAAATGAGTAAGAATTAACCAACATTTAGCATATTCACATAAAGATCATATAATGTGAAAATTGAAATTTGCCTCAGTAATTATACTTTCATTAATATTTTAAGGTTTCACACATATAACCTATATAGGGAGGGGGAAGGTGAGAAAAAGGAGATAATCTGGAACCCCAATTTTTAAAAAATGAATGTTAAAATTTATCTTTGCATGTAACTAGAAAAAATACTATTTAAAATTGCAAGACTTCAAGGAATCATTTTTCCATATTTGCCAGTATGAAAGACCTTGTGTTTTTAATGGAAATCACAGGTTTTAAAGAACAGTGCACCCAGGTGGGAACAAAGTTCATGGAAAAAGATACTACTGACAATAGGAGTTACTGTGTCTCATCTAATAATGCCAGGATATAGTAAAGATAAAGTAACTTTTCCTGTCTCCCTCCCAACACCAATTTTCTCCCACCCTCACCTGTCCCAGCTAGCAGAGTATTTTATTTCTCAAGGCCACCAAGTGGAAGTCACAAACTAAAGATTAATTTATGTCCTATATACAGCAGGACGGCTAACTCACTGACAAATGACATCTACAAATTTGGCATTATTATAGCTACATCTTTCCCTGCAAAAGCACAGTCCAAGATTTTCTTATCAGATTAGCCTTCTCTTCTAGAAGCAAAAATTATGGAAAAAAATCATTTGTCCAGTATTTGTTTTCCTAATAGCATTTTACATCCATTGTATTTTGGATAGCAATAATTTATTTGAGGATATCACAAAATTATAGATTCATAAAATCTCAGAGTTAGAAATAACCTCAGGGACCAACTAGGCTGACACATACCTGAACAAGAATCCTCTCTACAGTATACCTGACAAGTACTCTTCCAGCCTTAGTTTGACTCCTTTCACTGAAGGGAAATCATTCCATTCTTATAGAACTTTGATTATTAGGAATTTATTCTTTACGTCAAAGTTAAAATTTCCTCTTTGCAATTTCCACCAATTGCTCCCAGTTCTCTTCTGTGAGGCCAAACAGAACAAGTTTAAGAGTTCTACTGGATAGTGCTTCTGACATTTGAAGACATCTATCAAAATCTCTTCTCCAGATTAAACATTCCTCATTCTTTTGAGTGATCTTCATATTGCATGATCTCTAGATTTTTCACCATGCTAGTTGCCAGTGTGTCATCATCTTTACTAAAACATCACACGCAGAAAAGAACACAATAATCCAGGTGTGTTTTTACCAGGGTAGAGTATAGTCAGGCTCCCATCCTCTTTCTGGACAATCCACCTATCTTAATGAAGTCTAAAATCTCAGTAGGTTTTGTTTTTTTGTTTGTTTGTTTTTTCTCAGTAGGTTTTTGATGGCCATATCACACCAAACTTACAATCCACCAGATCTCTTTTAAATAAATTGCTGCCTTGCCTTCCACATCATGTACTTTTGAAGTTGATTTAAAAAAACAAACAAGTGAGACTTTACATTTAATTTTATTAAAGTCCACCTTATTTGTATCCCCAGGTCTTGACACATAGAAAGCCCTTAATTTTTTTGCGTAAGTGCATTCATTCATAGCAGTGGCCTTCCAAGTAGGGTGTACATGCTCCAAGGAGTGAACAAGATAATCCACTGAGGTATATTTAGGAAATACAAGCACTTCTATTACAAGTAAAAATTCAAAAATACTAGTACTTCTAAATAGGTTTATTTTTAGCTAAACATATTGAAAACAAATTAAATGTTTATAAATATTTAATATAAAGATTGATATTGGCACTGTCATTGGTCTGTGTATCACATGGTTTACATCTTGTATTTGAGGTATTCTGAAGAAATAGTGGGAGTTTCACAACAAGAAGGGATTGACAGTGACATGTGCAGTTGTTATTCACTTTTAGCATACTGCAACATGTTAAAAGTTACTTATATGTAGTTAAGGGTTTTTACTACCTTTTGATTAGTTTCAAGAACAACTGAATGACATCAGGGAAGAAGAAATTTACTAGGCAAATATTAACAAAAATCTTTACTTAATAGTAAGTGGGAACAAAACAAGGAGTATAATAATTTGGTAAGCACAACCAACAGTATAATTCTTCCATTTGGATGATAGCCATTAAAACCAAGTATTAAAATAAATGCTGTAACACAAAATAGTAAACCAAGATTTTTGTTAAACCAAGAAATACTACTAGACCAAACAAAAGATCCAACAAATTCCTAATGGCTATGTTTGTGCTCAAGTTAAGGGATGTGGGTAAGATTGGATAGATTCACAGATATCTGAAAGACCATAACCCAAAATATTTATTATCTAACTAGCATAAATCATGAGTGAGATTTCTATTATTGTTCCTCATGGCTCTGTTCTTGACCCTTTCTTATAAAACATTTTTTATCAGTAACTTGGATAAAGGCATAGAAGGCAAGCCTATCAAATATATAGGTAACACAATGTTGGGATAGATATTGAATTTGCTTTATGTCAGAATCAAGAAGACCGTATGGCAGGAAGTAGGGAGAGACCAACATCTTACACCATATACCAAGATACGGTCAAATGGGTTTGTAATTTTGACATAAAGGGTGATATTATAAGCAAATTAGGGGAACATGGAAATTTTTACCTGTCAGATCTACAGATAAGGGTAGGATTTACAACCAAACAAGAGATAGAGAGCATTATGGGATATAAAATAGGTAATTTTGATGACATGAAATTTAAAAGGCTTTGCAGAAACAAAACCAATACAGCCAAGATTAGAAGGAAAGCAGAAAACTCGGGGGCGGGGAGCCGAATTTTACAGCAAGTTTCTCCTATGAAGGCCAAATTTTTCAAATATATAGAAAACTGAGTCAAATTTATAAGAATACAAGTCATTCCCCAGTTGACAAATGGTCAAAGGATATGAACAGGAAGTTTTCAGAAGAAGAAATCAAAGCTATCTTTTTCTTGTTGTTGTTTGTCCTTCCTTATCAAAGAGGACTATGACATAGGGATGATGTCATGATTTGCAGTGAATTGGATTTAAGTGAATGAAGGCTGTGCAAAGTCACCAATCTCACTCTTTCCTTCAGAGCCAGCTGGGTCCAGTGGCAAGATACAAATCAGGATGACTGGAGATGGCCCCAGATGTTTAAGGTAATTGATCTTAAGTTACTTGCCCAAGGTCACATAGCTAGAAAGTGTCTGAGGTCAAATCTGAACTCTGGTCCTCCCAACTTCAGGACCAATGCCCTATCCACTGTACCACCCAGCTGCCCCTTAATGCTATCTATACTCATATAAAAAATAAGACTCTGAATCACTATTTATTAGAGAGATGCACATTAAAACAACTGTGAGGTGCCACCTCACACTTATGAAATTAGCTCATATAACAAAAAAGGAATCTGACGAATTCTGGAGAAGCTTGAAATGACTCTGGGACCTCCCATTAAAGAAGGGAAAGTCACTCCAATCTTACCCTAGCAGCAGTAACGGTGACTATATATGCCAATGAGGATACATGCTGACTAGGTTATCCTGAGACTGGATCTCAGGTACCTAATTGCCTCTTCTGCTTTGTGTTTCTTTCCCTGAGCCTAGGTGACCAAAAATTCATCCTGAAAAAGACATTTTCAGCTTTGGTGACTTTATGAGTTTGAGGCCTCAGAAGCTTTTTTGGTCTCTCAATTAGAGCTGATTGGCAACAGGAAGAATTTTCTGTAATTATAAATGTCTTGAAGAAGATGACCACAAACAGAAGGATGGACCTAAGCTATGGCTTCACTTGCCAAGAGCTGAGGTGAAGTTGAAATGACTGTTTGGAAGTTCCATAAAATATTTCATGTTTTGAGTGTTAGACTCCCAGGAGAATATAGTAGGAGTTGTGTATTACTGTTTTATGTCTTAAGTCCTTGTCAATATGTGCTTATAATTAATTTATATCTTAAGCAGTGTGTGTGTGTGTGTGTGTGTGTGTGTGTGTGTGGTGTAAGAAGCAAATAGCTGTTCAATACTTAATCAACACTGCATGCTTGCTTTATTGTATGATATTGTATTCTTTGTTCACTGAGTACCTTCATACTCCCTTTTAGAAGCTTAAGGGATGAGCCAAAAAAGCTTTCTTTTAAGGGATTTCCCCTGTGGTTCTGTGGTAGTGACATAAAGAGACAAAGACAACAATAAATAGTTTGACATGCTTCTTTTAGAAGAAATATTTTCCCAGGACTCAACCTGGTTCCCACATGAGGCCAGAGTGAAGAGATCCTTTAGTGGAAAAGGGTACCCTTTACCACCTGGAGCCAGCAGTGGTTTTATCTTCATACTTTTCCTTTTTCCTCATTCCTTTCCTCCCAACCCAGTTGTATCATTCTACTTTCACATGTGTTGCATATGCCCCCTTTTCACCAATCACATATCACAGATCCTAGGCTATAACCTCTCACCTGGACTATTACATAGCAGTATTCCAGATCAATAACCGGTCTTCATGACTTATGTCTCCCCTCTTCAGACCATCCTCCATGTCCCGCTAGCAAATATTCCTAAAATATAGGTCTGACTATGTTACTCCCCTGCTCAATGAACTTTAGTGGCTCCCTATTGCTTCTAAGATAAAATACAAATTCCTTTGACATTTAAATGACCTTCACAATCTAATTCTCAGACTGATTGCATATTGTTTCTCCTTATATACTACAAGTTCAAGTCATACTAATTTACCTATGGTTTTACACAAATGACATTCCATTTCCCAACCCTGTACCTTTCTACAGACTATCTCCTATACCTTGAATGCACTCACTCTTTACTTTTGTCTATTGAAATCTATAACTCTGTTCAAGTCTCAGTTCAATGCCACCCCACAAAAGGCCTTCTTTAATTCCCAAACTTAATTGGTCCTCTTCATTTATAACTTCTACATTTATTTCATGTGCATTCTGTATTGTCTTATCTGTAGAGAGGCAGTGCTGCATAGTGGATAGAGACCTGGTCTTAGAGCAAGGAAGACCCTATGTTCAAGTACTACCTCTAACACATAATGGTCCAGTTGCTTAACCTCTCAATATTATAGGCAATGCTACAAGTTTCAGAGAAGATGCCAATCTTCATTAGTAGAGGAAATTTCTTCACACAGGAGTTCCCTGTGCCAATCAAATCACAGTTTCAGTCCTTATTTTTGTACAAGTTTATTTTTTCTATCAGTAGACTATAAGCTCCTATAACAGCAGGGACTGTATCGATTTTTTTGACTATATCCTCAGGACCTAGCATACTACCTGGTACAAAATCAGTGCTTAATAAATGCTTTTTGTTATTTGTATGCTAGATTTTAAATAGTTGGGATGTAGGTATGAAGATGGCGGAAAATTTAATGTAATAATAAATAAAGAATTTAATTCAGTAAACATTTATTGAGTGTTTATTACACGCAAGGCTTTTTATTGTTGTTCAGTCATTTTTTTTTAGTTTCTGACTCTTTATGACCCCATCTGGGCTTTTCTTGGCAAAGATACTGGAATGGTTTGCCATTTCCCTCTCCAGCTCACTTTACAGATAAGGAAACTGATGCAAACAGGGTTAAGTAACTTGCCCAGGGTCACACAGCTGGTTGAATTCAGGAAGATGAGTCTTCCTGACTTCAGGCCCAGCATTCTATCTCCTGTGCCACCTAGCTGCCCACATGCAAGGCAATGGTTAGCAATAAAAAAGCACTCTTCTTTGTGGAAAATGAATGTGTCTTTATAGACCTGGCCTTCTTCCCTTAAGCAGGCTGAGCAAATTCTCATGATTCCATACTAGTAGACATAATGTTTAGGAGGTAGTACAGCCTTACTGCTCCTTCAGTCCTTATATAGATTCCAGTCCTAAAAAAGGGCAAAACATTTGGATTATTCTAATTGTCCTCAATCTGTCTCGGAAAGGCTGTAACTTTGACAGCATAATTTAGGACAACCTTATATAATATATGAATAGTATTTATTAAAGTGTCATTTTTTTAAAAATAAAGAAAAAACTTTCTAACAATTAGAAACGTGTAAAAATGCAATGAATTGTTTTTGAAAGGTAAATTCTCTGTCATTGGAGGCCATCAGGAGTATCATAAATTCCTGTGAACAGTAGGAGGTTGGGCTAGATGACTTCTAAGATGGCTTCTAACTCTGAGATCCTTATTTCTAATCAGTAGACCAAGTTGATGAGTTCCACAGACCGAGAATCTCACTTTCAATTCTTCTGACCTGTCTGACCTTGGATAAATCACTTCATCTTCTTGGGTTTCAGGTTCTTCATCTATAAAATAACTAGATGACCTCTGAGGTCTTTAGTAGCTCTAGATCTTTGATTCTATGAAAATATTTGTTTTCTTCTTGGTGTTTCTTCTCAGAATTTGAAATGCAGAATTTAATATCTATAAATTCTGTTCATAATAAAGTGGGGATGTGAGTTTTAAACAATGGGGAATTGCACCTAAATTCATATAGCTTATTATCATATTCATAGCGTTCTCAGACATGTCACTGAATATGAAATTTGAGTAATAGATGAATTAAGAGGCAATTCTTTCTCATTAAAAGCTAGAGATGTTGAACAATGAAATTAGATTGAAAAGGGGACTCTGTATACAAATTTCATTTCATTTCTCTTTTTTTGTAGTTACCAAGTCATAAAATAAAATACTTGAACCTTAACACAGTTGTAGCAAGTTATAAGCTCAGTAAATAGTTCCCTCAATGAAGCATTTATACTCATTAGTTCTAGGTTAATTGTACATTTACCTGTAATGGGTTAAAGTATTTATGAAAGTTTTTATTCCTTAAGGCAAACCATATGGCAGTAGTGAATTTCCAAGAGTTGTAAATCGCAGGACAAGAGTCAACATTTGACAACATTCAAATTGAATACAAATAGCATTTGAAAGCTCTTGCATAAAGAACCCTCTCTGTACCCGAAAGAGAAGGCAAATGATACTTTACTAGAATGTGAAATGGTAGCTGTTAAAATATGGAGAATGGGAAAACGCCAATAAAAGAATTCATTTTATGATTACTGGTCATTTGGGTGCTTCTAGTTCTGTATCTCTTAGAGTGAATTATTGCTCTCCAAGTTAGGAGAGAATGCAGTTATCATTGAAAGTTACCGAATAAGTCAAAGATTGTAAATCTAAACTCCTTTGACACTTACCCTAGGTAAAGATGAAAATGGGAAGTTTCTTGTTCTTTCCAAATGACTGACCTTTTACATTCCACCCTTTCTTTTGTCCACCTGACTATTTAGATTTTATGTTTTCTCTCTAGACTTTTTCAGAAAATGAAAACTCACAAGTTATACAGACTTCAAGAACACTGTAAGGTTAAATTTCCAATCTGCAGAATATTTTCTTCTTAGCAGTTCTAGGAGGACAAGAAATATAAATCTGTTGGATGAATAAATAAAATCATTCATTCCATTTAAATCAGGTGTCAGGGTAGTAAGCTAGGTGAAAACACTTCTTTAATTATAGTTTTATTCAAACATAAAAATGGCTCTACTCCCTTGCCTCATTTCATCCTTAGTTTTTTGTTTTTGTTTTGGGTTTTTTTTAGTGAGGCAATTGGGGTTAAGTGACTTGCCCAGGGTCACACAGCTAGTAAGTGTTAAGTGTCTGAGGCCCGGATTTGAACTCAGGTACTCCTGACTCCAGGGCCGGTGTTATAGCCACTGTGTCATGTAACTGCCCCTCATCCTTAGTTTTTATCTCCCCCATTTTCCATTTTAAAAACAACAAAATAGAACAAAACCACATCCAGACTTAGTTTTGATATGGTACTTAGCTCTCTCTCTAAAACCTTGACAATATTAAGATTCTGAAGGGGCTTTCTCCATTATTACAATGTAAGCTCTTCAACATCCATTTTTTCATATTTAATTATTCAAACATATTTACCTTTCTAAATTTCTCTTGACTAGTCTTTTCATTTTAAAGTTTCCTACTCTTCTCTAATCTTTTTTTTTTTTTAATCAGAAATGTTTGCATGCCTCCATTCCAATAGAGGTCCATTTTCTCCACTGTAAGATTATACTCTCTCTTGTAGAGGTGGTTGTAGGCCCTTATCTTTTTTTTTTTTTCCTGGGCAATGGGAGTTAAGTGACTTGCCCAGGGTCACACAGCTAGTAAGTGTCAAGAGTCTGAGGCTGGATTTGAACTCAGGTACTCCTGAATCCAGGGCCAGTGATCTATCCACTGCGCCACCTAGCCACCCCCCTAGGCCCTTATCTTTTGCCTTTTGGAATATTGTATTCCCAAATTGTCTTTCCTTTAGAGTGCTTTTGGCATAGCCTTGTGCTAGTCTATTGTTCTTTGGTACTTGAACACTCTCTTGCCACTTGTGGTTATATTTTTGTTGATTTGGAAGCTCTGGATTTGAGCTATGACATTATTATGTGTTTTCAGTTTAGAACTTCTTTTAGAAGGTGTTCAGTAAATTTCTTCTATTTTTCAATTTGACCTCTTGTTCTAATAAATGTGGGCAATGTTTAAATTATTTTTCAACTATGATACCTAGGTTTTTTGTTTGGTCATGTAAGGGGCTAAAATTCTAGCTAGTCTGTGTAAAATATCTAATGAGTGGTCGCCAATAAATTATAAGCTTTAGCAAGAGTTAGACTTTTAAGCATTTATTAAGGAGAATAAGAATTTGGTAAAGAGAGAAAGGCCTAGATCCACCTATCTATTAAAGGGAGAGAGAGCATTCCTAGCTCCACTCTCCACCAGCGTCCTGACAAAAGAGAGTGAGAACACCAGCCTCATCCCCTCTTCCTTCCACATGCAAACATCACTTCCTGACACCAAAGAGCTGCATGTCTTGCCTTCAGACGCCTTCTCCTCATGGAGGAGCTTTGCTACAGTAAATCTCCAGCAGGTGGCGTCATTCCAATCATTACAGTCATGATTTGTGGGGAGTTTTAACTTATTTCTCCTTGGCCTATTTCCCAGGTCAATTATATGCCTTACATTTTCATCTATTTGTTTAATCATTTGATTCATGTTGTCTCATAGAGTCATTGAATTCTTATTGCTTCATGCTATTTTTCAGTGAGCTTACTATTTACATAAAATTTTCTACATTCTGTTCTTGGTTATACTCTTCTTCTAATCTCTTTCCTCTAAAATTTTTCATTTCTTTTAGCCACTCACATAGTCCTTGAGGCTGAGCCATTTTTTTCTCTGAGGTTCTGCTTTGATTGGTGCTTTACCTTTGGTCTTCTCTACCTAATATAGTTCTTCATTATGTGTGGTGTTTTCTTCTGTTTACTCATATTCCAGATCCAATTCTTGGATTGGGACTGCCATTCTTGATGGGTTGGGTATACCCTGTTTGATCTAATCCTATATTTAGTATATGTACTGTTGCTGCTGCCATTTCAGATGGAATCACTGAAACTAGGGCCCACATTCTACCTCAATCCCTGACTTCTGTCTCAATTTCATGGTGATTTGCTTTAGATGCTGGCCTTGAATAATTTCTATTTCCTTCTATATGATAAATCCCAAGTCAGGATTTCATTCTATCTTCTGCTATGACCCTTGTAGGCCCCAGTTAGACATTGAAGATTGAACTAGTTCCAGTCCTTTTGAAAGCTCTCCAACCCTCAGTGTGCTCCCATGTCCTAAGCTGGCCTTGTCTCCTGCTGTGGTTGATAGTGTTCTGAAGAATGCACAGGTAGTTCCTATCTCCCTGAACAATGACCTTTGATGGCTAGTTCTGTCTCTTTTTTTGTTTTTATAGGTCAGGGCTGGTATCTTCAAGACCTATTTGCCAAAGCTTAGATTTCTTTGTCACAGATGTCACCAGAGTGTCAGTCGGTTAATTAATAAGCATTTTATTAAGTACCTACTATGTGTCAAGTATTGTATTCCTATTGTATATCGCATATAGAAATATTCATTTTACTGGGTGTTTGTTAGGGTCAGATTTTTTAAAAAAGAGGTCAAAATTAAAATAATTTAATCATAAAAGAGATAATGGCACTTTGTCCAATAATTAATGAGCCAATTACAAGTAGCTCTTTTCACCTCTGTTAATTTTTGTCATACCCCTTGCCTAATGCATTGATTCATTTTGGTTATAGGAAATAGCAACTTTTTTTTAAGTTACTCTATTGGGGCAGCTAGGTGGCACAGTGGATAAGGCACCAGCCCTGGATTCAGAAGGACCTGAGTTCAAATCCGGCCTCAGACACTTGACACTTACTAGCTGTGTGACACTAGGCAAGTCACTTAACCCTCATTGCCTCACCAAAAAAAAATTATTCTATTTCCATATATTTTGACTGTGTGTTGGATTCACAGCATCAAATCTTTTTTTTTGTTCACTCCTGCCCCAATATGAGTTTATTTTTTAAAATTAATAAAGTATTTTTTTTCCGTTACATGTAAAGATAGTTCTCAACTTTTGTTTATACAAGCTTTACAATTTCAGATTTTTCTCCCTCCCTCCCCTCCCTCCCCCCTCCCCTAAACAGCAGGTAATCTGATATAGGTTTTATATACATATATATATACACACACACACACACATACATACACATATATATACACACATATATATACATATATATATGTATATATATACACATAATAACATTAATCCTATTTCTGCATTAGTCATGTTATAAGAGAAAAAATCAGAGCAATGATGAAAAACCTCAAAATAGAAAAAAACAGCAGCACCAAAACCAAAAGAAATAGTATGGTTCATTCAGCATCTATACTCCGCAGTTCTTTTTTTTTTTTTCTTGGATTTGGAGATCCTCTTCTATCATGAGTTCCCTGGAACTCTTCTGTACCATTGCATTGGTGAGAAGAATATAGTCCATCACAGTAGATCAACACTCAATGTTGATGAAACTGTGTACAATGTTCTTCTGGTTCTGCTCATCTCACTCATCATCAGCTCACACAAGACCCTCCAGATTTCTCTGAACTCCTGCTCATCATTTCTTACAGCACAATAGTATTCCATTGTATTCATATACCACAACTTGTCCAGCCATTCCCCAATTGATGGGCACCCCCTCAACTTCCAATTCCTTGCCACCACGTAAAGAGCAGCTATAAATATTTTTGTACATGTGGATCCCTTTCCCCTTTCCATGATTTCTTTGGGAAAAAGACCCAAAAGTGGTATTGCTGGGTCAAAGGGTATGCACAGCATAGCATCAAATCTAATGGGGATTTTCAAAATTCCAGGCTAAGAACATCTAGCCTTTTTCAGCGTCATTATCTGTATTGTTTTTGTTGCCTCTTTTGAATTTGCTTTGAGTAAAGATATTCAATGACTTCAGGTTCTTCAACTTTCCACAGATTTTAGTTAACTCTTTGTTTTCACCTCTTATTTAATCTAATCTTGGTTTCAGAATTAAGTTTTATTTCTTACTATTACCCTGTATTGGTTGGCAATACATTGTTGCATTACTTGGAACGGAGGGTACCACTGACAGAAAGAGTTATTCCCCTACAACTAATTATAACTGTGTACAATTTGGTTATGATACAGAATTGGCACATAACGAAAGTATTCTTGTCTTTAGTCCATTTCAAGCACACTAATGGCTTGCTCATTTTAGTGGTCAGTGCCATTAGCACTAAAACACTTCCAGAAGGTTAGATATTAGTATTTCTGGGATTTTTTTTTCAGGTTTCTAGGTTCTCGTGTTACCAGAACCTAAAGCAATGATACCAATTCCTCTGTCCTCTGTGTCAAACTGCTTATGAAGATAATTCCAAATTACACAAACTAGCAACCCTATGCTACTCTATTTCTTTGACTCAAGAGCAGTTGCATCACACTGATTGGGGTGCTAACAACTCAGTGGTATTGCCAGAGCTCAATTTGGTGGCATTTAAGGGTTTCTTACAGGCCTTTCCAGCTACCATGGTGGTCTTACAACACACCAGATCCCTATTGTACATGGCTGATCCTGGCTGGCTGAGAATCCCAAGTTTTATGCTGAATATTCATGACATAAAAAATGAGTTAGATTTGGAAGGTATTGAAGTTGTCATCATCAACATTATTACCACCATCAACAATATCATCATTATCATGATATAATCAGTGTTCCCTTTAAGTCAACAACCTGTCATTCTTCTTGCTCCACTCTTTTAAAAGTGATTGGGGGGCAGCTAGGTGGCGAAGTGGATAGAGCACCGGCCCTGGAGTCAGGAGTACCTGAGTTCAAATCTGGCCTCAGACACTTAACACTTACCAGCTGTGTGACCTTGGGCAAGTCACTTAACCCCAATTGCCTCACTTTAAAAAAAAGTGATTGGATTTGATTGCCAATCAATTTGAGATTAATTTGGCAGAAAAGATCATGAAAATAATATATATGTGTATTTAAGATTTACCTATATTGTGTTATTCCAGAAATTTTCTCCAATAAAATGCTGTTGATTAGGGAATGGGATATCTAGGGTCTAAATTTCAGCTAGGAATATTTTAGCTGAATATTCCCCAGCATTAGTGGGAAATACTAATCCTCTTCTGAATTCTCATGGAAAATATACTTTTTTACACAAAATAATAGGGTAAGCAATGCAAATGTGAGGTACCAAGGTGGAGCAGAGTTGTATTTTACCACACCCAACCTAGGGTCCTTTGCTGAGACTCAGTCCAGGGTAGAAAATTGGATAGAATGAAGATGTGACATACCAAGAAGAGCAGACTAAGAACATCTATGAAAATCTATTGATTTTTCTAGTTTAGGGCAATGAAACTACAGAAACTACAAAGTAGTTGAGTAGAGTTTTTGGAGTGCCAGCAGTGTAGGATATGTTCTTTGGAGAGGGAGTCACCCCAAGAATTTCTAGGATTTTTCAAGCTATTTGCTTTTTCAAGTCCACCTGCTCCTCCTCCTCATAGGGCTTCATGTTGAGCTTGTATTTTGTGCTGATACAATACAATAGTATACAATATCATAGTATACAATATCTGTAAAGCACTTTTAGATTAAAATAACAAAACCCAAAACATATTTTAAAATATATAAACACACATAAACATAGGCTAGAAAGCACATGTAACTCTTTGGTGGAAAACCCAGGCAATCTGAAATCATTTGCAGACTCATCACCTTTAAACACTACATTGACAATATCACTTCTATCCTCACCTCTTTCTTCTGTACCTGTACTCTGTGTTCATAAGAACTCAGTTTTATTACAGAGTGCCTTATTTGTGTAGCACTTCCTGCTATGTACATAAAGGTCCTTTTCAGGAATTCAAGAAATATCCTTATAAAGCATGAGCCAGCTGTTTATTGAGTCATTTCACATCCTGATCCATGGAGCACTACAGATAATTAGTGCTATGAATTCCCTACGTAATAGAAGGCAATATACACTTGATCAAAGTTTTGAAAGACAAAAACGTCCTTTGTGGGTAGAGGAAATTAATTTGTTACTTACTGTTAACTAGACAAACAATGCATAAGTTGATTGCACTCAATCTGTTAATGACAATATTTATATAAAGAGAGTACAAGATTAAAACAAATGCTATCTTAAGCTATTAGTCCATAAAAGTATGCACCTGTCCACAGTTCAAAGTGCTGCAGCTTTATTATAGACTGATATAAAAAATAAAGCTGAACAACCTTAAAGATCTATTCCAAGTCCTCATAATGCAAGGTCTCTTAGGCTTACAAAATGTAAAAGGGTTGAACACTATTGGAGGGAATCCAGCCCTATCTGGTTCCTGAATGAAGACCAGTTTCCCTGATTATATTCAATGTTTTGGTCACTTACTTGGGTATGGTGAATAAAACAAATTCTTGCCATATGGGAGATAGGTATAGTGAATACAAAGTCATTTGCTAACTAAGACAGGAATAGTCTTGAAACTTAGGTGATAACCATTGATGGTTAAGATTGTGAAAAAAGGGGGCAGCTAGGTGGTGCAGTGGATAGAGCACCTGCCCTGGAGTCAGGAGTACCTGAGTTCAAATCCGGGCCTCAGACACTTAACACTTACTAGCTGTGTGACCCTGGGCAAGTCACTTAACCCCAATTGCCTCACTAAAAAAAAAAAAAAAAGATATTGAAAAAAAAAATCAGCTTTCTCATTTTTAGGTAATTTCCTTCTGCAGCAGAAGCAAAACATGAAAGCCTGTAAAGTGAAGAGCTTTGAGAACTTCCACTGGTGATAGTATTTATGGATTAAAACCATAGTTCCAGGTGGCATCATCACCATCATCATCCTCACCACCACCACCACCATCACTGTCACCATCATCCCTCAATGTTTTATTTTACTGGTCTAGGAGATGACTATTATTTATATACTCTCCTATGAGAATCTTTGGGTCTCTTTCCATACCTCCACACCTCAGCTCACATTAAATAGGAATAGTGTCTCCCTTCTCTTTAATGGAATGATAAAATCTCTCTTCTTTTTCCTACTTCAGCTTTCACTGAGGAGAATTAAAATATTCCTATCTTCCATAAAGCAAAAAGCCCTTTTCTTCTCCCATGTTCTCTCCGCTGCCATCATTAACCAGACAAGTTTGAATTTGTGGTTGCCAAATTTTTATTTATACCAAGCAAAAATAATGTATAAGTAACAAAGGGAGTAGGCAGTTAGAAAAGAGGTGACTTAGAGAAAAACTCAAGCTGTCAGCAACAGGGACAAAATAAGTTTCTTGACCTGAATTTCTCTCCTTTGTTAGAAGGAAAAGAACTGGAAGAAATACTCTAGTTTAGCAGATACATGAGCTTCTAGTTTAATCCCCTTTAATAGCCAAGTGAAGCAAAAGCTCCCATATTGCCATGTCATAGACTCACATATCACTCCCATCACTTTTTGGTAAGAGGGTCACTACCCAGCTTCCAATCATCATCACCTGCTGTAGCAAACCCACAATTCATCTAGCTGAAAGGACAGGGGAGCAGGGCACACAGAAATAAATTTAGTGTGCCACTGGCCTAGAATAGCCATATCCTCCACATAATTTGACAAAATGGATTTTCTTCCTTCTATTCTTTCCAAGATTTCTCTACTCAAGTTCAAACATTACTATCTCTTGCTTCTTTTACTCAGTAGTGAGTCTGTTTAGTAAACCTATATTTGGTTGCCAAAGGTGCTTCCAAGAATGTATAGTCGCTTTGAGAACTCTCCCTAACTAGAAAGGCAAGAAATAAAAGAGTTACATTCTTCCCCAAGGCCAGAAATTTTTCAGTCCCTTGAACAACTCTGTTATCAGGGAATTTACGTCACAAGTATCAAAAGAAACATCAGCATTTTAAAATAAAAGAGATAATCACCCCCACTATCTTAGGTTGTCATCTCAAGGTCCTAATCTTAGCAAATACAGAACAGAATATACAATAGTTTTAACACCGTACAAAGTAGCACTTCACAGCCTGCTTAAGTAACTAGATAACTAAATAGGGACAGCTAGGTGGCTCAGTGAATAAAGCACCAGTCCTGGATTCAAGAGAACCTGAGTTCAAATATGGCCCCAAACACTTGACACTTACTAGTTGTGTGACCCTGGGCAAGTCACTTAACCTTCATTGCCCCACCAAAATAAAATAAAATAAAATAAAATAAAATAAAATAAAATAAAATAAAATAAAATAACTAAATGACATGCTGGAAGACCAAACTGGCAACCTAAAGTACACACAAATCTATTGTACAGAAGCAAATAATAAGGAATAGCAAATAAAACCAAACAAAAACCCACTGGTAAGAAATCAATAGCTCTATATAAAGAAATGCATTAATATTAGTTTATATACAACTAACAAGCAGCAAAAGTGTATATAACTAAAAAACAGATGTTGCAATACCACTCATACATAGGACTAGTACACTAGTACACAAGCAACTAAGCCTAAGAACAAACTAATAAAACAGAATAATAACTCAAATCATTTAGTAATTAAAATGTGGATCAGTAAACACATCCAATTATAAGCAAAGAATAGTTTATTTGAGCAAACTATACTATATGAATATTATATTTGCATATGTCATATGTGGATTATTTATCATTTATTAAATTATTCAAAATGTACTAATTATCATACTGTTTAAATCTAACTACAGATTGTTTGAACCCAGAATGTTGCCCTGCAATCCTTCAGGAATGCTGGGGAAGGCTATGAGGAACTTTGGGCATTCCTAGGTCCTGGATTCACCCCAAACATTATTGTTTTGGGCCTCCATACCCAAGCTTTCTTTTGGGTCCACCTTGTGTTTTGGTTTTACCCACATTTTATTGAATATTTAGACTTATTTATATCCATCTCAATCTACCTTACTTTCAAGTTGTCTTCCCAGAAAAATTACTTAACTGTGTGTGTATGGTTTGTTTGTGGGGACTCTTATCTAAATTCTATATAATGTAAACCTTCCAGAGCCTAGACAAGAGGGAGCCACGCCTCCTTTCTGACTCTCTCTCCTCTACCAAACAACCTAATAAATTTCTTTCTAAAACCATTTCAGATTTGGGGGTTTGTTTTCACAAACAATAACTGCATGTGTAAACTCTTTTGCATTTTCTTTTCTAATATGTTGGTGTGGTCACAGATCAAATAGATCTAGCTCATTTGTGACTTGCTGACATTTCTGTTACTATACTTGAACTTGATGGTATGAGCTGCACTTCCTTATCTTAGCTATCGTCCAGAGTCCTTATACTTGAACATGTTTGAATAGTCAGAGGAGTCTATAGCTCTACTCTCCCAGGATTGACTCTTGTTAAACAATTCTGATACATGCAAGACTTAACTGTACCCAGTTCTAGTTAGAACCAACTACTAAACCTCTCCCGTAAATTTTGTTGATGTGGCACAGTTATAATTCCACCTTCTTCATCCTGACTTTTCTGTGCTCCATACCCAACAGAACAATTAGAATAGGACTTCCCAATTAATCTTTAGAAAACCCCCTTTGCTATTAATTCATATTTGTTGGCCCCATCATTGCACCAGTAACATGACAGCTACCATGGAAGACCCTTTGACTAAAAACCCTGCTTTCAACTAGAATGCACACCCCAGTACACCCACCCCACATGTTGCCTTTGGGATAATGGTGAAGGAGGCTGCATATGATTCTGTCTCCAACTGAATTGCTATCCATCTATCCATACCATATTGATATTTGCCTTGATACCATATTGTGCTTCCCTGTAAGTATGAATAAAACATTTTGACCCATTCTAGTCTTACCATATGCCCCACTTACCTGAACTCCATTCCAAATTTGTATGACAGTGTTAAAGAGTCAGGTATTCTATTGTATGCCTCCAATTTCTATCATTGTCTCATAAGTTAGGTATTTTCATCTAAATGAGTCTTAAATCCTTCACAATCATTACTTTGTTCATTAGCTTGTATTCTCATACTTCAACAGTCATTCCTTTTCATAGACCCTCAGAGAACTGGGGAAAAGAGGATTACTTCAGTGAAGCAAGATTTACATACATTGCTAGCATAGTCTTTGGTCAAGGGTCTCAAGATCTCTACAATACATTCACTTGATTGTAGTCCGGCTTCCTAGGTATCACACCTAGATTTCACTCTTTAATATTACCATAGCTTTGGTGTTGAATGGCTTGTAGGACAGGAAATCTATTCATATTAATCTTCCCTTACTATTAAGGTATGGTGAATTTATAAATGGTACTGCTACACATCTCTGGAATGAAATATCTAACTTTGCACCACCTGAAATAAAGCCAATGGGTCACTCTCAATACACATATTGAATTTTGTTCCATAGACATGATCTTTGAACTTTTCAATAACCTACCTCAAAAACAAGAACTCCAGCTTGCATAGAATATTGAGTATCATTGCTGCTTGGTCTTCTGATAGCCAATGTTTTATGGTGACCAAACACCCTCTTGGTACAGGATAGCTCTCAAGCCTTCCAGTTTGGCAATTGTGTGCAGGCAAAAGTTCCCCACAGCCCAACAGTATTGCATGTATTCAAAGAACATGTCTTTGAAAATGTGTTCATGGGGCAGCTAGGTGGCGCAGTGGATAAAGCACCGGCCCTGGATTCAGGAGTACCTGAGTTCAAATCCAGCCTCAGACACTTAACACTTACTAGCTGTGTGACCCTGGGCAAGTCACTTAACCCCCATTGCCCTGAGCAAAAAAAAGAAAAAAAAGAAAAAAGAAAATGTGTTCACGTTTGTTTGACTATTGACCTCCAAATGACTTTGTAGGTTTCAGAATAATTTTATGTTTTGCACTTCTATTTCTGATTCTCTTCAATTATGTATAAATGAGTGAGGTAATTCAATGGTTTAGCAGTAGTATAATTCATAATAAATGCTTCCTTTAGCCCTTCTAACACTTTGATCAGTTTCTCCTTATGTTTTTCTACAGTCTTTCCCTAGTCAGACAATGGAATCATCTAGGTATACTACTACTTTGATCCATTAGCCATTGGAAAGTTACAGGTGCACTTGAAATATTTTGGGCCATAATCTCAAACTGATCACATCCAGGTAGATAGATGAAATAAATCTCTTTGTTTCTTCTGCCATAGGAATCAGGTAGTGTCTTCTGGATAAGTACAAATTTGAAAACTACTGGCTGCTCGACACATAGTGCAGAACATCTTGAACCATTGGCATAGTTGTATGGGTCCTCTTTAGTTTCTCTGTTCAAAGTTTTGTAGTCTACACACATTTGTATCTTTCCTTTCTTCTATACCATCACTATAGGTGATTCATATTGCTGTTAGAGACATGATGATTCCATTGACTAATAGTTCTTTGATATAATTTAAGAAGTATTTCATCATAGCTAAAGGAATCTTACTAGATTGTTCTCAGAAATGTCAGGAAATGGGCCAGTCCACATACATTAAAACCATACAATGAGAATATGCCTGTGCTCTTGCTGATTTTTTATATAAATAGATCCTCCCATTCTTCTGGTGCTGAAGAGCTGCCAAAATCAAATTTCTTAGGAACCACATCTGAGTTTGAAGAATCAGTGTTCTCATAATGTTTGCTGCCAACACTTTCTGTCTTTTTGCAGACTGCATGGATTTTGTAGATATTGTTACTCAGATCATTTGTTGCAATATCCTACTAGTATTTTGAATATGTCGGAGTTAGTTCCAACCAGTAGTGCATTTCAGTGAGAATTGATGGGTCTGGATATACTATAGCCATGATATCCACATTCCTGTTGATATCAACAAGACCAAGTGGTGCAGTAGAGAGAGTGCTGTTCCTGGAGTCAGGAGGACAAGTTACCTCTTCTGTTAAATGGGGATAGTACTGTTTATTATTAAAGGTTCTAGTGAGGATCAAATGAGATAACTTTTGTAAAGCACTTTGAAAACCTAAAAATTATATGAATGCTATTAGCAAACCTCAGTATATCATAGTATGAAAGAAAAACTCTGCACCCTACATTTTTGTCCAAATGTCACTCAGAAACAATTTATTAATGTCCAACTAGTGCTGCTTGAAGGGTGATCCAAACAGGTAGAGTTTACTCTGCTAATAAAAATTCTTCCAAGCAATGTCCACTCATATTTTATAGTAATCATGAAATAAAGGGCAACTTAGTCTTTTACTCCAGGATTATCTTATACTTTTTTTATGATGAATTTAAAAGACAACCTATGTATATGGTTTATTAAAATTTATTTCTAACTACTTTCAATAGTTACAATTGACTATAGAGATTTCAAAAATTTTAGAATTTTGCCCCTTTGTTGGACCTGACAAGAAATGTCACCTTATCTTTTCTAAAATTATTCAGTGTCTATGATTTCTGCCTATAACTCCTCTCTAAACGCCAATCTCTAGAAAAGGCTTCAAGAAATAAACAAAGCATGCATATGTATCATACATACTTGTATATATCCTTCTGGCACACAACATCAGAAATACATTAGAAGTGTTTTTCTCTACTGCTTAAGTGGAGGTGCTATTTCCCTCTCTAAATTTTGTACCTCTATAGACCTATCATACTCAACTTTATATTATAGTTGCTTATGTACATTTCTTATCTCTCCCACTAGACTGTAAATTATTTGAGAAGGGACTGTGTTTGTTCTCTGTCGACCTGTCCATTAGCATTAAGTTGTGTACATGGAGAGAGATGGAATAATGAAGAAAGTACCATTCTTGGAGCAAAAAGTGCTAAATTTAGTTGTCTCTGTAGCACTTGCTACCTGTGTAACTATTGGAAAATTATTTAAACTCTCTGAAACTCAGTTTCCTTATATCTTAAATAGGGAAGAATAATATTTATACTACCTCACAAAAGAAAGGAAAACATGCTTCAGTCTATAATCTTAGTCCATCGGCTCTCTGTCTAGAAGTGTTTCATCATGGGTCTTTTTTTTGTTTTGGGGTTTTTTGTTTGTTTGTTTGTTTTGGTGAGGCAATTGGGGTTAAGTAACTTGCCCAGGGTCACATAGCTACTAAGTGTCAAGTGTCTGAGGCCGGCTTTGAACTCAGGTACTCCTGACTCCAGGGCTGGTGCTTTATCACTTCGCCACCTAGCTGCCCTTTGAGTCTTTTTTTTTTTTAAACCAATGATTTCTGTTAAATCTAGTGGCCTTTTCTCAATCCTCATACTTCTTGACCTCTCTGTAGCCTTTGATACTTGCTATCACCCTCCTTTCCTTTCTAACTTTTTCTCTCTAAGTTTTTATAAAGCTGTTCTCTCCTGGTTTTTCTCCTATCTGATCATTCCTTAGTCTTCTTTGCTGGATCTGCATTGATATCATACCCACTAATTATGAGTGCTCCCCAAGATTCTGTCCTGGACACTCTTCTGCCTCAAAGTTATTTCACTTGCTGATCTAATAAGCTGCCATGGATTCAATTATTATCTCCATGCATATGATTCTTAAGATGTATTTATTCAGTTCTCTGGCCCTAACATATCTCCCTGACCTCCAGTTTCACATCTCCAATGGTCTATTAGACATTTCAAGCTAGATGTCCCATAGACACCTTAAACACAAAATTTGCAAAACTGAACTTGTTATTTTTCCCACCAAACCATCCCATCTTCTAAACTGTCCTATTACTGTTGGGGGCACCACCATTTCTCTAGTCATAGAGTCTCACAACCCAGGTGTCCTCCTCAATTTGTCACTCTCACTCATTCTACATATACAGCCTGTTGCCAAATCCTGTTCACTCTTCCATCTCATCTTTCCTCTATGTCTGTGTCTTCTCTGAGACACAAAATCCCTCATCACCTCATACCTGAACTATTCTCATAACCTGGTTGGTCAAAGTGACCTTCCTAAAGCACAGACCTCATCATGTCATTCCCCTACTCAATAAGTTCCAGGAGCTTCTTATTACCTCCAAGGTCAATATAAAATACTTTGGTTTACAAATGCTTCTCCAATCTTCTTACCTTTAATTTCCCCAAACCCATTCCTCCATGTACTCCATGATACAGCAACAATGGTCTTCTTAATTTTCCTTAGAGAAGAGACTCCATCTCCCAAATCTGTGCATTCTCATGGGCTATGCCCATGCCTTGAATGCTTTCCTTCCTCACATCAGCCTTCTGGCTTTCTTCAAGCCTCAGTTCATATTCTACTTTCTGCCAGAGGCCTTTCCTTGTCCCTCCCTCTGCTAGTGCCTTTCCTCTGAGATTTGTATATATCTTGTAAGTACATATTTGTCTGTGTGTTTTCTTCCCCATTAGAAAGAGAACTCTAAGAACAGGAACTATGTTTTGCCTTTTTCTGTCTCCCTGGTGCTTAGCATAGGGCCTGGTACATAATAAGTACTTAAGAAATGTTTAACTGACTCACTTTATAGTAGTTGTTGCTAAATCATGTGTAATCCTAACTTAGTTCCTTAGGATTTAATCCCTTTTTCCTGGCAGCTTGAATTATTTTTTCTTTCACCTGAAGAATGTGGATTTTGGCTGTGATATTTCTGGGTATGCTCAATTTGGGGTATCTTTCATGGGAGTAACCAATAGATTCTTTCTATTTTCAATTTTCCCTCTGGTGAGGGGAGTGGGCAGCACTTAAATCTCACTTTCATATGAACTAAGGGAAGAATAAACACACAGGGTTGGGTGCAGAAATACATTTCATTCAACAGGGGAGGGACAAGGGAGAAAAGAAGGAGAGAGCAAGAATGAAGGATAAGCAAAAAGGAAGGATAAACAAAATGAACTCTAACCATGTAGGATATATCACAAAGAGGATTTTTAAAGGAAAGAAACACAGGGTAATAACCTATGGTTGGGCTCTGGGAAAAGGAAAGAAAAGAGGAGTCAGGTAGTAGAAGCAGATTCCACCAAACCTGAATACTGGTGTTAAACACACTCCCTTTAACACACCATCTTCTTTTTCAATAAAAAAGTGAAATTGGGAAACAAAGTGAGGATAAAGCAGAAGAGATTGGGGGAGGGGTGAAGGAGATGGGGAAACACAATTAATTATTTTGACTATGAATGTGAATGTGATAAATTCACCATAAAAGGGAACATGAGAGTGGAGTGGATCAGAGAACAGAATCCAACAATATGTTGTTTACAAAAGCACACTCAAAACATAAGACTTACCTTAAGTTAAAATACTGGGCTGGAGCAAACTCTCTTATGCTTTATCCGAAGTAAAAAAGGTAGGAGTAGGGGGAAGCTAGATGGCACAGTGGATAAAGCACTAGCCCTGAATTCAGGAGGACCTGAGTTCAAATCTGGCCTCAGACACTTGACAATTACTAGCTGTGTGACCCTTGGGCAAGTCACTTAGCCCTCATCGCCCCACCCCACCCCCCCCCCACACACACCGGAAAGGTAGAAGTAGCAATTATGTTCTCAGAAAAAGCAACAACAAAAAGAGACCTGATTGAAATAAACAGTGAAACTACATCATGCTGAAAGGTACCATACATTATAAATTAATATTATTGCTAAACATATACATACCAAATGGTATAGAAATAGTGAAAGGAAAAATACATTGAATTGTAGGAAGAAATTTAAAGTAAAACTATAGTGGAGGTATCTCAATGTATGTCTTTCAGAGCTACCTAGACAAATATAACCAAAAATAATCAAAACAGAAGTTCACAAATAGAATTTTAGAAAAGTTAGATATAAGACCTCTGACTATTATTGAATAGAAATGGAAAGGAATATACATATTTATCAGCTGTGTTTGGCACATTTATAAAAATTGCCCATGGATTAGTAAACAAAAATATCATAAACAAATGCACATATATTAAATGTATATTTAATAAACCACAATGATGAAAACTGCATTTAATAATGGGCCACTAAAGAAACTATGAAAATTTATCAGAGAACAAATAATTTAATTCTAAAAAAATTGGTCAAAGAACAAATCCTACAAACAATAGGTGATTTTATTAAAGATTTTGACAATTGGGGGCAGGTAATTGGTACAGTGGATAAAGCACCTGCTCTGGATTCAGGAGGACATGGGTTTAAATCCAGCCTCAGACACTTGACACTTGCTAGCTGTGTGACCCTGGACAAGTCACTTAACCCCCATTGCCCCACCAAAAAAGCAAAGAACAACAACAAAAAATGCCAAAAGATTATGACAACAATGGTACCAATAAATAGAAAGGTTGTTCAGTTCAACAAATCAGACACGTGATATGTGGAGGGAAAAAACCCAAGCACAATAGCTTAGTGTTTGGTAAATCCAAAGATCCCACATTTTGGCCTAAGAAGTTACTATTCAACAAAAACTGCTAGGGAAACTAAAAAGTAGTCTGGCAGATAAAAGTATAGACCAATATGTATCTCACACTATACCAAGATATGCTCCCAATAGGTGCATGACTTAGGGTGACATTATAAACAAATTTAAGGAGCAAGGAAGAAATTTTCTTTCAGTTCCATGGCTAGAGAAATAGTTTGTGACAAAACAAAGGATAGAGAGGATCACTAAAAATAAAATGGGCAATTCTGAGCATAGAACATGTTTTAAGTTTTTGTAAAAACAAAACCAATGCAAGTAACTTGGACAATCTCGGCAGCATGGCCCTCAGATTATGGTCTACTTTCTAAGAAATGGGGAAGTTATTCAAATTTATGAGAGTAAGGATCATCTCTCACTACATAAATCGTCAAAAAAATATGATCGGGAAGCTTTCTAAAGAAGAAATCCAAGCTAACAACATATGAAAAAAACTATATTAAAAATGCTTGGAATCATTTATGATTTTAAGCAAATCCAAGCTTCTACCTCAAATCCATCATATTGATAAAGTTGGAGGAGGGAGGAAAATGACAAATGCTGGAGGGGCTGTGGTAAAGTGGACATTAATGCACTGTGAACTGGTTCAGCTCTTCTGGAAAGCAATTTGTGATTACACCCAAAAGTTGCCAACCTGTGCTTACCTCTTGACCCAGTGATAACTCTACTAGGCCTATTACAAAAAAGAAATCAGTGAAAGAAGAAATGGGTCTATATACAAAATGTGCATATGTACAAAAATATTTATAGCAGCTCTTTTTTTGGTGATATACAGGGAGATTTCCAATTAACTAATGGAGAATTCTAAAATTCTAAGAAGGTATCAGGGCATGATACAATTTCATTCATCATAGGTATGTGGAGGTGGGGGAGAGGGAGGAATAGGAGAGAAAGAGAGAGAGAGAGAGAGAGAGAGAGAGAGAGAAGAAGAAGAAAAAGAGAGCATGCTAGAATTTTATAGTGGGAGTGTCACAAAAGCAATACAATGTTAAAAGGGTTGTGTATCACTGGATTAGAAGTATCTGTATACTGAGAAAATGAAAAAGGAGGAAGGGTTAGAGAAAGCCAGAGAAGGCAATGGCCTAGAAAAAGAACTATAAGGAAATAAAGAAAGAAACACAGGAAGATGACAAGCAGCAGTATGGCCATTTGAAACACCCCTACATCAGACTTTAGTCCTCAAGAAGCTGCTTAATGGAGAACAATAAAAAGCAAGTAATAGTAGATCAAATATCAGATGTTTTCCTTTTTAAAATTCCTATTCCTAAATTCAGTTCACTAGAAGCCAATGTCCAAGAAAACACGTGAAAATAATGGTGAGGCTCAGCCTTTCAGTGGTGGGGCGGGGGTAGGGCAAGAAAGGCAATGCAATTTAAAAGCATGAGGGTGGCTGTTTCACAATATAAAGAGATGTACTTTCAGGTTTGGCGAAGTATCCTGTTTGCACAGTAACATTTTCTTCTGCAGGGAGTTCCATCCCAAAAAGTAGAAGCCAAGGAAGTTTATAGTGGCCTCTTGCAGAGCTTATGTTTAATGCCTCTTATTATGCTCCCGTTCTGCAGCATGGTGTTTGCCAGCAACCGACTAAAAAACACGTCCATTTTCCTTCCCTTTTCAAAATTACAACCTATTTTCCAAATAACAAAATAGAACAGGGCTCATGTAGTGGAAAGATCTGTTCTCAGGATTCCACTCACTTTCATCACCAGAACTTTGTGTTTAGGCTTCAGGAGTCTTCCCCCACCCCCTTCCATTTTCCCTACCTCCCTTAATACTCCCCTCCCTCCTTTCATCCCTACCACTTTTTTTAAGACTCCCATTAAATTAGAGTAAGGCTAAGGAAGGCATTTTTTAAGCTGCTGATTTCTTTAGAATTTGAATCTTTTCCAGGGTTTCATTTTTGAGTCTGAATTCCGCCCCCTCCCGCCCCTTTTAAAAATCAGAATGTTGAAAAGTTTGCCTTACCTACTTCAAGAAAACCAGGACCACAGTACACTCAATACAGAATGTTTGAGAACATATTTATTTAGGACCTGACTCAAGATCTACAATTCCTCAATGTTCTTGGCTCTGTATCATATATAAAAGATGCATTAACTACTTCAGAGTACCTTAAACCCGTGTACTAGACACTTGCAAAGGAACATTTTGCTCATGAGGGAACAGTCACATACTGAGTTACAAGTACAAGGACAAGTTTATCATTTCGGTCCTCAGGTTGCTTGCTCCACATCACTGAGTTGAATGACCTTTTTCTTCTTGGTTATTAAGCCTTAGTAGACAGCTCTTTTCTACATCTTACATTAAGGAGAAAGACCCTCAGGCTTTGGCAAAGGCTTCTTAAAGTGGGAGTTAGAATGAAGTAAGGCCCAAATAATCATGTATTACTGCCTGTCCAACCATATAGGATATGGTTTCATATTTAAAGAAACTCCTGAATTCACAAGACTAAAATGAAACCTAAACAAGTGACAAATCCTGGACCAAAAAGACTTCAGAAAGACTAAAGCTTGAACAGTTTAATTTGTTACCACAAATGTTCATAGAAGACTTCTAGTTCCTCCTTTATTTTAATCCAGTTAAGAGACTGTGGTAAATGATACCAATTAATTTATATATAATTTTTTCCTTTAAAAAATAAGCTTTAGGGGCAGCTAGGTGGTGCAGTGGATAGAGCACCGGCCCTGGATTCAGAAGGACCTGAGTTCAAATCCAGCTTCAGACACTTAACACTTACTAGCTGTGTGACGCTGGGCAAGTCACTTAACCCCAATTGCCTCACAAAAAAATAAATAAATGAATAAGCTTTAAATGATGACTATATATGCTTTGGGGGGGAAGCACTGGTATTTTTCATATAGAGTAGGGGGAAAAAAGGATGAGCTGATTACATAGTGAAATGATAGGGATAAATGATGGACAAACCATGTGTTCTATTGGGTGAGAGGATATTTATGAGAGGGTACAGGAAAGAGCAGCATAAATAAGAAGGCATCAATGTGAAGCAGGGATATGACTGTGGATGCAGAAAGTTTTCTAAAACTAAACTAGAATGAGTGACAGAAGGTCCACTTAGGGACCACTCTCCTTCCAATCCCACTGCTTATACTCTTCATATTCATTCTCTCTCTGTCTCTCTGTCTCTCTCTGTCTCTCTCTTTCTCTCTCTCTCCCCCAAAGGCAATTTAGAAGATACGCTCTTGAATAATCTCAGAAATTGCCCCCAAATTGCAAAAAAATATAACTTCCTCTAACTACCCACCTTTTCTCCATAGGGTGCCTTCCCCTCTCAATTCCAGACCCTCAAATTCAAAAGAATAGAGGGAAGTATTGTGAATGATCATTTAATTTATCAGCAGTATCAGGTAACATAGAAAATGTAAATAGACATTAAAACCATGTAGAGCAGCTTTCAGTAGTGATTGCAGCCAAGGGTGATGTTTTCTTTACTCCTTCCCTTTCTTCTAGCCAGTCTTGAGGGGGCGACTGAGGAAAAAAAAAGGGGGGGTTGAGATATAAATCCTAGGTGGAAATTTCCCCAGTTCTGTGCCCTGGGGAAGCAGGTGAAAAAAGGAGCTGTGGACTGACTGGACCGCTTTTGTTCTCACAAAACCACTTTTGGCTCTAGCCCCATAAACTGTTCTCTCCCTGTTCTCTCTACTTATGCCCTTATCCATGCATGCCTTGCAAAGAGATTTCATTTACTTTCTTTAGATTTCTCTGATTTGGGTTTGCAAAATGAATCCCATATCTCCTCTTATATCAAACTTTGCTTAAAGTCCTCCTTCTTCCCCACCTCTGCCACTTAGAACCCAAAACACTGGCAGAAGTTCCTTCAAAGTCACCAGTACCACAAAATACCTGACCTCTCCCGTATGCCTATGTACATTCTAGCCCAGCAAGTACACTAAATCCTGGTGAGATCCTCCAAAGTTTCCATGACAACATCTCTATGAGAGGGGTGGAGCAATCTAATCCAGGTCACAGGTGGATTTCAATTTGCATTGTTGTAGGAAATACCCACATTGATGAAATCACACATTCATTGGAGTATCAGAACAAATAGCAAGCAGGAGGGAATTCCTAAGAAGGTCTTTAAAACTGATAAAGAATAAAGGACTTTGAGGTAGCATAGTTAGGCTATGAGCTATTTGATCACTAATATTCATGTCAGGATGAGTTGAAAACAAATTTCCAATAATAATAATATTAACAATAACTAAGTTTCAATAATACTTTAAGATTTATAAAATACTTCCCTCCCAAAAAACGTATTAGAAAAGTATTACAAGGGGGTAGGTAGGTGGAGCAGTGGATAAAGCACCAGCCCTGGATTCAGGAGGACCTGAGTTCAAATCTGGCATCAGACACTTGACACTTACTAGCTGTGTGACCCCAGGCAAGTCACTTAATCCTCATTGCCCCGACCAAAAAAAAAAAAAAGAAAGAAAGAAAACTATTGCAAGCATTACTGCTCCCATTTTAAAGAGTAAGAACCTGAGGCTCAAATTGAGAAGTGATTTACCCAAACTAGGAAGTGACCAAGTTTTAGGACTTGAACCTGAGATTTATTATTCCATTGTTCTGTAAATTCAAGTCCCATTGCCAAAGCAAAATATGAACATTGAGGTAATTATGTAGCCAATCATCCTCCCTTAGCTTCCCCCCAAAAAAGAGAATTTTATCAGAATTACCCTTTGACCACCTAATTCCATCTAAAAATACGTATATTTATAAGTAGGGAAGTGCTTGGTAAACATTTAACATCCAGTTCTCTGAGAAAAAAAGAATGCAAAACATACTTTTAAGTTTAATCTGCATTATTAACATTTTCTCTTATCATTTTCCTAGGTCTAAACAATTATTAAAACAAAAAAATCAAGCTGATTTGTAGTGTTTGACAGTTTCTAAGGCATAAACAGTCATGCTGAAAATTCATCGACTGACTCTTACAAACATGCTCCTCACCATTAAGTATCCAAATTGACTACCTTGAGAAGTTAACAAAGAGATTACAGAGCAGATATTTGACTCTTTTAACAGTTTACTACCAATTACTATACATGACTCCCACTTCAAGGTGTCAATTCAGCATTAAGACAGACAGCATAGGAATGGGCCCAAGTTCCAGGGAACCACTTTTCTCAACTCCTGGGGAAATGGAAAGAAATAAACAGACAATTGTTTTGTGGTTCAGTCGTGTCCAACTTTTGTGACCCCATGGACCATAGCATGCCAGTCTCTTCTATCGTCCACTGTCTCTTGAAGTCTATCCAAGTTCATGTTTGTTGTTTCCCTGACATTATCTATATATCTCATCCTCTGCCGTCCCCTTTTCCTTTTGCCTTCAATCTTTCCCAACATCAGAGTCTCTTCCAATGAGTCCCATCTTCTCATCATGTGGTCAAAGTATTTAAACTTCCAAGTATTTAATCTTCATTGTCATCTCAGGTAACAAGCCTTATCTCATCTGCACCTGCAGGCCAGGAAATAAGAAAACTAGAGCTGTTTCCCCAGTGATTCAAATGCTGGAACCAAATGAAATCTTGTGGTTATGTAGCATATTTGAATGTTTTTGTCATTTCACTCTGATAGTTACTGGAACTGCACAGGTGAAGTTTTGGTTCAAAGTGGTTCATTGATTTTTTTAGGGCTTTGGGCTTTGGGTTATTGTTATTATTGTCCAATAAAGGAAAGACTCTTTGGTGAGATTTAAGTAAATTATTGTGGTTAGCTCTGAATTTTTTGTTCATGCCTCATTTTTATTTCAAGTTTTATTTCAAGCTTTGTCTAAAACAAAACCCATCACCCTTCCAGTCACCCCAAATTCACAACCTTGAAGTCATCCTCAACCCGTCACTTTCCCTCACTACACGTTAATGGCCAAGTGTGTTTGATTCTATCTCATTACCTCCTACCAGGACTATTTCAATAGCCTCCCAATAGGTCTCCCTGTGTTAAGATTCTTCCCTCTCTAAATAAACCATTCCCTACACCACTGACAAAGTGGTATTCCTAAAGCACAGTTTTCACTCTGTCACTCTCTTGCTTGATAAATTCTAATGGCTCTCTATTGCCTTTGGAATCAAATACATATTCCTTGGTTTTTCATTTAAAGCCATTCACAAACTATTCCCTCCACTTTTCTGGGATTGTTATATATTAATTCCCTTCATACTCTCTTTGGTATGGCCATAAGTACTGGACTTCTTGTTATTCTTCACATATGATACTTCACCTCCTGTCTCTGCCATTGCACAACCTGCCTCTCACTCCTGGAATGCATTCTTTCTTCACCTGAATTTCTTAGAATTCTTAGTTTCCTTCAAAGTGCAGGTCAAATAATCCCCTGCAGGAACTTTTCATGATTCTCCCTTATGCTACTGCCATCCTACCCCAGCCCCGACCATTTTTTTGTTTTGTATACATGTAACAAGGGTTCAACCTCCTCAGTGCTCTAGGGGTATCCCTGAGGGTTTGGGGTATCTCTTCTCAACTGGCTCAATTTCTTCCCAGTTAGGTTGCACTCCACTGTTAGATGCCAGTAACTGACCAGCACCTCTGTTCCATTTCATCAGATATTGTCAGCCAAGGAGCAAAAGCCCAGACAAGATATCCTTTGAGAGAGCAGCTGAATAGAGTGAGACAGAGATAGGCTAAGGCCTTTGGGAGGTGCTGCCAATCCTAGTTCTGCCGGTGCAGCTATTCAAGGAGGCTGCCATTCACCATGGGGTTAACGAACTAGAACTAGTTATACAATGTCTATGTGTGCTCCAGTCTCTTCAAGACTCTCCCATTATGTGTTGTCACAGAATCTTTAGCCCTAACTCTTTTGAAAGCAGGTTCAACCAAGCTTGTCCATGTCAGTGGAACGGGCTGCATCAGAGGGGGTCTGCATCTGAGCCATTCTCCTTTACACATGTGTGTTGTTTCCATTGATAGAATGCATGTTCCTTGAGATTGAGAGATATTTCATTTTTGCCTGCACCCCCAGTATCCAATACGGTGTCTGGTACATCATTGGCAATATGAATGTAGCACAAGTTACCAAGGATAGCCAAATCCAAGGGCCTTTTCTCCTTCCTCATCTTTCTTGTCCTCTCTGCAGCCTTACACACTGCTGACCACCCTCATCTCCTTAATGATCTCTTCCTTTTTGGTTTCTCTCCTCCTTATTGGACCACTTCTCTGTCTCCTTTACTGGATCTTCATCTGGGTCATTCCCAATAACCATAATTGCACAGGGCTCTGTCCTAGGTGCACTATTTCTTTTGGTGATCTCATTGGCTCCTGTGGATTAAATCATCATCTCTATACAGATTGTTTTCAGACCTACTTATCCAACTTTTATCTCTCTCCTAATCTCCAGATCCACATCTCCAACTACCTATTAGACATCTCTAACTGCATTTTGCATAAATAGCTTAAACCCAATGTGTTCAAAACATTCCTGGGGCAGCTAGGTGGTGCAGTGGATAGAGCACCAGCCCTGGAGTCAGGAGTACCTGAGTTCAAATCCGACCTCAGACACTTAACACACACTTACTAGCTGTGTGACCCTGGGCAAGTCACTTAACCCCAATTGCCTCACTAAAAAAATAAAGAAATAATATTAAAAAAAAACTGAACTAGTTATCTTTCTCTGCACACCCCAACCCCCACCCAAGCCCTTCCCTTTTCCAAATTTCTCATTACTGCCAAGTGTATCACTACCCTCCCAATCACCGAGGCTCACTTCTTAGGTGTCAACCTCAATTCTTCTTTCTCTTACCCCTCATATCCACTCTGTAGTACTTACTGAATAGAAGTTTTATAAGGATTAAGAGAAAAATACATGTAAATCCTTTAAAATTCTGTCTATGAGTCAACTTTGAGGTACCTTGCAACTCTGTGATTCAAGGATCATATGAATTTAACATTGTTGTGCCTTTGTGGTCTCAAAAGAACTGTCAACTGGATCAAAGCCAAAAGCAATCCCTGTCCTGAGAGTGATAAGGATCTTAACATGGAAGAAAGTACTTTATTCCCTCTTGCCCCCTGTAAAGGAAAACATCCAGCTATACAATATCTGTTCTATAATAGATCTTCTTGAGTTCAACAGGGAAGATCCCCTGGGAAAGCAGAAAATGCTTGGCTGTCGTTTGCAGAAACACAGAGGCATCCTGCACATGTGTTAGTAAAATGGCTTTATTTATCCATGAGCATTTCAATTTGTAAGTGTCTGGATCTTGTTGATTGAATTCTTGACCAAGAATCAGCACTGGATTAATTTTAGCCTCTCAGTTTTCTGATCTTTGCCCATGGGGCCCAGTGTGCATTGGAGTCCAGAATTAGTTGCTTGGAACTTGGTTTGGAGATTCAAAGACAGACTGAGACCATTAGCATGTGAACCAAAATACAAAAACATCCAATGCTTGTGTTTGATTGGAGAATCCTACTGAATCTATCATGGAGGTCACTAAGACAATGTCTCATATTTGTCCTCTAAACAGCAGCAATAGAGATAATGAATCTGAAATTCTGCAGTATGAAATGAAGCCTGATTTGAACCTCTGTGCACACCAAAGGTAGCTACTATATGCCAAATGGAAATTACACAGAAAAGATTGTTATTTATTCAAGAGTCATAGGACCATGTATTTTGAGCTGAAAAGGATCTTAAAAGTGTTCTAATTCAACCCTCTTATTTTACATATGAGGGAACTAAGGCTCAGAGAGTTGTCACCCAGGTAGAAGGCAGAGCCAAGCTTTGATTTTTATTTCAAATCAAAGAGCTCCAGGGTTCTTTCCACTATACCGTTCTGCTTTATATGTTTGTGAAGAAGATGGGGGAAAGAGGAGATAAGCATTTAATAAGCACCTACTATGTGTTAGTCACTGTACTAAACACTTTAAAAGTATTGTCTCATTTGAACCTCATGACAACCCTGTGAGGAAGGTGCTATTATTTCCCCCATTTTGTAATTGAGAAAATTGAGCCAGACAGGCATTAAATGACTTGCCCAGGTAACACACCTTATAAGGGTCTAAGACCAGAAAAAAAACCTCAGATCTTCTGATCTACTGTGTCACCTACCTACCTGAGGAAGAGTGAAAAATGCATATTTCATTTTTGCTCAAATTTTAAAGCATCATATTTTATTCTGGTAACTAAGAAGGTTTTGCATATTGTACAGAGTGGAAGGATGACTTTTGGAGGCTAACATCATAGAAGGCAACTCCCATGCTAATGCATAAAATATTCCTTGACATCATGATCAGTGATAAAACACCACCAAGCCATCCTTCAAGGATGTCTTATATGTTATCCAAATAAGTCTGGTTTCCTATCTCTGTCCTTGCAGATGCAACTGGATTCAAATAATGAACATTTCTTGGTTACAGGAAGGAAAGAGGGAGTTGTTGCTAGACCTCATTCTCAATTTCTATCCAATTGTATTTTCTGTCATCTATGACGCTAGCCTTCCTATTTTCTATACTCCCCAAAACTATAAAAGAGAACTGTCCTCATTCAGGGTCTTAGCTTTGCTAGAAAATCTTAGATAGTATTTATTGGCAAATTTGCACTTTACCAATAAATTGATCATGCTTAGAACTTACTCTCTCATGTTTACCTTTTTATACTTCTCAAGTCTTGTATTTGAGTGTCAAATTTTCTATTCATCTCTGTTCTTTTCATCAGGAATACATAAAAGTCCTCTATTTCATTAAATATCCATTTTTCCTCTGAAGGATTACACTCAGTTTTGCTGGGTAGGTTATTCTTGGTTGTTACCCTATTTCCTTTGCCTTTTGAAATATATACAAGCCCTCCATTCCTTTAATATAGAAGCTGCTAAATCTTGTGTAATCCTGACTGTGACTCCACAATATTTGAATTGTGTCTTTTTGGTTGCTTTTAGTGGTTGCTCTTTGGCCTGAAAGCTCCAGAATTTGGCTATAATGTTCCTGGGAGTTTTTATTTTAGGATCTCTTTCAGGAGTTGATCCATTGATACTTTCAATTTCTATTTAATCCTCTGGATCCAAGATATTGGGGCAGTTTTCCTGATACTTTTTAAAAAAAATAAGATATCTAGGCTCTTTCTTTGATCATGATTTTCAGGTAGACAAATATTTCTTCAATTATCTCTCCTTGACCCATTTTCCAGGTCAGTTATTTTTCCAGTGAGATATTTCCCATTTTATTCTATTTTTTGATGCCTTTGACTTTGTTTTACTATTTCTCGATGTCTTATAGTCATTAGATTACACCTGACCTATTCTAATTTTTAAGGAATTTTTTTCAGTGATGTTTTGTATCTCTTTTTCCATTCAGCCAATTCTGTTTTTAAGGGGTTATTTTATTTAGTATTTTTGTGCCTCTTTTACAAGCTGTTAATTCTCTTTTCATGATTTTCTTGCATTATTCTCATTTATTTCCCCAATTTTTCTTCTACCATTCATCTTTTTCTTTAACTCTTCCAGGAATTCTTATTGGGCTTGTATCCAATTAGCATTCCTCTTTGAGGATTTGTTTGTAAACACTGTTGTCTTCTTCTGAGTATATGTTTTGGTCTTCTTTGCAACTGTCAAGGTGGAAAAAAATATATAAAACCATCAGACTACCTGAATGTCATAATCAAAAAAAAAAAGAGTCTAGATACCAAATTCCAATAAATATAAAAAAAATGTCCCAGATCTTTTAGAATAAGGAAGCAAAGTAAAAAATAGACTCTACCAATTACCTGCTAAAAAAATTCCCAATATTAAAACTCCCAGAAACATCACAGTCAGAATCCAGAGTTTATAGATCAAATTAAAAAATAAAAATAAAAAAACTGCAAGTATCCTGAAAGAAAGACTTCAAGTACTAAGTCAGTCTCATATAAGATTTAGCATCTACCACAATAAAGGAGAAAATATCTTGAAATACAATATTCCAAATGACAAAAGATACAAGCTAACAGCCAAGAATAATGTGTTCTCAGCATCACAGGGATGCCCTTTCAGGGAACAACCCAGTCTGCCAGGGATATGGCAATATTGCACTCATAACAAACCTGGGAGGTTTACATTGCAAGTAACCTGAAATTTAGAAAAGTTAAGTGATTTTCCGAAAGTCTCACTAGTATGTGTCAGAAATAGGATCTGAATCCAAATCACTATTGGCTGAAAATCTAGCATTCTTTTTCACCATTCTACATTACCTCTCCCAGAGCTAGAAATTCTAGAAACTAGTCCTATTTTGGTGGCTACTGATTACATAACACTGATCTTGAGATGACATAATTCTCTAAAAAAGTTCTATATATGAAATAAGAGAAAAAGATGATTATAGGTAAACCACAAATCTATACCTCAGTTTCTCCATCCATTAAGTAAAGTTAAATTTGCTTAACATCTCCAGCATGGAGTCATCATAAGATGAATATCTGTTAGAAGATTTGTGAAGCAAATGGTAAGAAAAATGATGCTGCTGTTGTTATTTGGGGGAAACAACAACAACAACAACAATAGGAATACCTCTTGGTTTCTAGAGTAGACTACATCTGGAATTTACAGTACCAGCATGAGATATATTCAGGTATTAGTACAGAGACTTGCATATGACAAATGCTTAATAAATCTTTGGTGGATATTAAAAATGGGGAAAGGGGTACCTAGATTATAGACCCCAGGGTATCCTGACAAGTATGTTTCTAATGTAACAAAGCTTCTGTCAGAGCTTCAAGTGCCTGCCTTGTCAGGGGTCCTGAATCTCTAATGACACTGGAAATTGTATTTCTTCCCAACCTTTCCATCAGAACTGAAAGTAAATCCTTTAAACTCCTACCATAGAAGAAAACTCCACCCTCTAGTTCTGACCTTGCAATGTTGTTTTTTGGTTGTTAGCTTTATCTTTTCCTAAACTCAGAAGAGATACGACTCTCTGGGTCTTTGGGCAGCTAGGTTGCACAGTGGACAGAGAGCAAGGACTAGAGTCAGGAAGACCTGAGTTCGAATCTGGCCTCAGATATTTACTAGTTGTGTGACCCTGGACAAGTCACTTAACCCTGTTTGCCTCAGTTTCCTCATGTATAAAATTAGCTGGAGAAAGAAATGGAAAACCACTCCAGTATCTTTGCTAAGCAAACCCCAAAAAGGGGTCATGAAGAATTGGACATGACTAAAAACAACTGAATCTTTAGTGGCTTATTTTCCCTCACAAGGAAGTTAGTTTAAGCCTTACCAGGATTGATATCCTACCAACTGCTTCAAAGAGGTTTGCTGCTTGTGGAAAAGCACAGGGGTCATTGGTACTAGCATACTACATGTTCTCAGAAGGACATATGCAAACAATGACTTATACTACAGACTTTATTTTTTAATAAACATTTTTACTATTTAAAGTTTTGAGTTCCAAATTCTATCCCTTCTTCCCACCTTTCATTCCCCCCTCCCCAAGATGCAAATATTCAGATAAAGGTTGTATATATGCAAACATTTAAAACATTACCATATTAATCATTTCATATAAGAAAAATTGAATAAAAAATGAAAGAAATAAAGTGAAAAAACACAGCATGCTTCAGTCTGTCTTCAATCAATATCAGTCCTTTCTTTGGAGGTGGATAGTATGCTTCATCATTAGTCCTTTGGGATTGTCTTGGATCATTGTATTGCTGAGAGTAGTTATGTCATTCACAATTGCTCATAGAACAATATTGCTGTCTCTGTTCTCCTGGTTCTGCTTACTTTACTATACATCAGTTCATATTAGTCTTTCCAGGTCTTTCTGAAATCATCTTGCTTTACACACAGACTTTACATGTTTTTTTAAAATTTTTTTAATTCTGAATTTATCAACCACCAAAAATACATCCCAAAAATTTCCTAATAAGAAACAAGAGAAAAAGATGATTATAGGTAAACAACAAATTTGTTACATACCACTTACTTTTTAAAGTCATATCATATGTTTAATATTTTTCTTTCTAAGGTGACCTGATCATTTGTGTTTTTCCTCTGAACTTCCTTTTGTTCTTTTTTGTGCATTTAAAAATGCTTCAATTATTCTTTTTTTTGCATCTTTTATCAATAGCTTCCCCCTCCCCAACTAAACCCCTCCTCCAATAAAAAAGTAAAAATTCAAACTTTATAATAAATATGTGTAGTGTTTTCACACACACAAACATTTGTCATGTCCAAAACTAAATCCCTCATTTTGCACCTTGGATCCATCTACTCCTCTATCAAGAGTTGGAGAGCATACTTCATCATCAGTCCTCTGTAGTCATGGTTGGTCAGAGTTTTTAAGTACAGAGCTTATTTTTTTTCTCCCCCATGAACACTTTGCTTCTCTTGGAGGTAGATCCCAACATGCTGAGAAAAATCTTCCCTACACTAGTATCCACCTAAAAGTGAGCACAATTGTCACATATAACTGATGAAACATGTTGCAGAAGAAACCTAGGCTCTGAAGAAAATACAATCTAAATGGCCTTTTTTATCCAAATTCATTTGGGATGATGCCTTTGACCAAGACAATTAGAATGATAGATGACTTGTAGATAGATAATTGGAATGTAGTAAGATTGTGGCAACAGATTGGATTCTAAATGTAAAGTGTCTTTAAGGTGTCTATAATCAGGAATTTTTTTCAGATGTGGCAAGGAGAGGGTGAGAAGCCTGTCTGAGAAGTGGCAACCTGGAGACAGAAAGGAACAAGGAGACTGCAAAGTTTTTAATTTGTCTAAAGCTGCTGTTGGGGGTGGGGAGTGGAAGAGGATACACTTGGGTGAAGCTGAGTTGTATGAGCCCGAAGCAGAGAAAATAGGGGGAGGAAGTGTACCTCAGAATGAGAAGGGTCATTAAGGGTGGGGCCAGGTATTACTGAAGTATTACTGCTCGTGAAGAGGAAGATGTTGTCATTGGTATCTCTAAATTTCTGTGCTCTGGGACAAAGACTACATTGCCTTTTCCAATGCCCATCAATTGGGGAATGGCTAAACAAACTGTGGTATATGGTCGTGTTGGAATATTATTGTGCTATAAGAAATGACAAGCAGGATGACTTCAGAAAGGCCTGGAAAGACATGTATGAAATGATGTATAGTGAAGTGAGCAGAACCAAGAGAACATTGTACACAGAGACAGCAATATTGTTTGATGAAGAACTGTGAATGATGACTATTTTCAACAATACAATGATCCAAGACAATCCCAAAGGATTATTGATGAAACATACTATCTACCTCCAAAAAAAGAACTGATGTTGATGGAACAGACTGAAGCATGCCATTTTTCACTTTCATTTTTTTCCTTTTAATAAAGTTTTCTTATACAAAATGACAAATATGGTAATATTTTACATATATAACCCATATATGATTGTTTGCTGCCTCAGGAAGGGGGGAGGGGAGGGAGGGAAAGAGGAATAAAAATTGGAACCCTAAACTATAAACTAAAATGTTTATTATTAAAAAAATAATAATTCAGAAAAAAATACAGTTTAATGTTTAAAAAAAAGAATATAGTTCCCTTCCTAAGCTTAGATGAAGCTAGAGAAACACAATTCAATAAAGTAACATTTCCAAACAGGGAATTAACAAATATTTAAGGAGGACCTCCCAGCTACCCAGCACTATACTCAATGTTCTAGGATTCAAAATAGTGTAGTTAGGAAAAAATATTAAACTTCAATTTCTATTTTTTTATCTAAAATAAAATGAAAGGCGTTTCTAATGCCTAGGTATTAACACCAGTTTATTTATGGATGCAAAATTCCATTATTATGTCAGACTGTCATGTGCTAGGCCTCTGATAATTCATAGCAGGATTGTACATCTCTAAAAACCCAGGTAGGTTTGGAATTTAAGTATGCATTTTATACTTACCTGGATGCTTGAGAAACAGCAGTTTCAGATGTTGATGGTAAGCTGGTCCAGTCCTTCAGTAAGCAGAAGAGACTGTCCCTACCCATCCTAATCCAGCTCATGGGGCACAAATGGACCCCGATGCCAGCACCCTCCTCCATCTTCTCATTCTCATTCTCACTCCCACTGCTTCAGCACAATGCCCAGGAAATAGGAAGCTGGGCCACAGTGGTACCTGGGGCTGGGCTGGACTGGATGAGACTGGACAACTGAAACCCAGGTTTTCTGACTCCAGGCCTAGTATTCCTTCCTGTATACCATGCTCAATGAAGAGAACTGAAAAGCCAAGGAATGGCATAAAGGTAAGGAAGGTTGGGGTAGAGGAACCGAAAGAGCAAGAAGAAACTTCTAAAAGGAGGGAAGTAATAGATTTTTGGAAACAGATTTCAGTTTTGCCTCATAATTGCTCTCTCTTGCCAACTAGGTGGGCAGACAAAAAACACTGATGAAACAATGAGAGAAAAAAGGACCAGGAATTATCTAACAGACTCCTGAAGTATGTGGTATGGACTAGAAGTGCTATGCCTACTGAATTACTTCTTTAGGAGTGGAGATAAATTCTCACTCATGCGGCTGCATTTACTTTCCTGGTTCTCTTTGTAACCAGAACAGACGTTTGTGGGATGCCTGAGCTAGGTTAGGGGAAACAGTTGGGATCCAGGAAGGGGGAGGGGGGGAGAAGGTAACCAATCAACTCAGGGATATAGGTTGTTAATGAGGTCATAACTTTGGTATTAATAGCATAACCAACTGACCAAGCAGGCCACCATAACAGGAAGGCTCCTCTCAAGCTTCTGGAGGCCTGTACTTGCTTCTTGCTATTGTAATTCTGACTTACACTGTTTTGTTTGTTACTGATTCATAGAACATCTAGACAAGAGCTGAGTCATCCTGGAGCAAAGCCAGAAACCTCATGCCTGCAGCAAGAAAATAAAAAGATCTTCCTTTATGGAATGCAAACAAAAGGCCTCCACATCTTATTAATTTTCCCAGGAGTTACTGTTAAATATCCTAGCATTTTGATGCTCCCTGAGACACAAATAGCTAAGATGAAGAGGGGATCTCTCCACTACCAGGTACTCAGAATCATTCTGTAATTTAAATAAAATATTGCAAAGCTTTTTTGATGCCCTGTTATATTTAACAGAGACCACTTTTTTTTCCTGGGTACACAGGGCCAAACATGGATTTACATTGAATGCTACTAGACTACTAACTAGTGCCCGTCCTGAGTTCTAGCATGTATTTTCCTAATCATTATATTCTGAAATTTAGTGGTAATAAGCAATTTGTTTAAATTCAGGTTCCTAACTTAAATAAAAATTTTCTTCATTATGCTCAAAGAGCTAATTATGATATCAAATATCATTATATTGGTAATAATAGTATTCAATGGTATTTCAGCAGTTTTTAAAGTATGTAACAGATAAAGGAGGCAACACGATTCCTGCTCAAGAAATCCATGACAAGGGTTTAGACAAAGCCATATTGTATTCTGTATTATAGTTATAATAATAGTGGGAAGTGGGTTATGATCTGTGATTGGGCCTATCTAGTGGTGACAATAATCGATCGCATGATCACTCATTTCCACCTGTCATGGGCTTTATCCAGAATCAGAGGGCACACTAGGTTATCTGATATAGGCCCTGTCCCTCCCTGAGGTACTCAAAATAGCTAGTTGTCACTTGGGCTGTATGGGATGTTCAGAGAAGGCTAACACCTCTGGTGTGAGGGCTCGTCAAGCCCTTTTCCTGGCTGCTCATTCACCTTTGGTGTCCACCTTTCACCCAACTCTCACCCGTGGCTCCAAGAAGCTATAGCTTGTGAAGTGGCCCACTCCAGTAAAATGGTCTTGCAGATGGGCTAAACCAGGTTGAGGATAACCAACAGGCCTCAAATCCATGGGTGAGTTAGGGGGATGTCCACCCTAACATGTGAAGACTTCCCCCAGCAGAAGGAGCAGATAAGAACAATTTGTTCCAACAGCCATGAAGGTAGCTGAAATAGGTGCTGAAGAGTGCTTATAGCTTGATCAGACATGGAAGATATCAAGGTCACCCACTACATCCCCACTCTTCCTGACTTTTGTCTTGCCACTGAACTTTGATGACTCTGCAAGAGGGAGTGAGGATGATGACTTTATGAAATTCTGCCTCACTTAAATCCAAATTCACATGCAAGCCAAGACATCAATTACCTTGTGATATCATTGGTTCTCTTCAAAATGAAAGATGAATAACACAACACAGTTGTCACTCACCCCTTCACTCCACCCCCTTTGAAAGTAATATTGATATACTTACATTATTCTAAGCCTATATCATCCAATCAGATCTCATAGTGCTAGTCCTCATCCTACTTAGGAAAACCCCTAACATCTGTTTTGTACCCACAGCATGTCATTCAAGAACTCTTAAAAAACATATTGTATACAAGCATTTTCTCACATAAAGGTCAGTTCCTTTTAAAATCTTCAACCATGGGGCAACTAGGTGGTGCAGTGGATAAAGCACCGGCCCTGAATTCAGGAGGACCTGAGTTCAAAGCTGGCTTCAGACACTTGACACTAGCTGTGTGACCCCGGGCAAGTCACTTAACCCCCATTGCCCTGCAAAAAAACCAACCAAACAAACAAAAAAACAAAATCTTCAACCATCAGCCTTCTCTATCATGCTCATTCTCCTTCACTGTGCTTGCATCAAAGTACATGTAGGTAGAACACAGATACTACCTTGTTCTTTATGTACATATATCATATTCTGCTACTAACCTGAAAATTCCCTGAGAGCAGAAATTGAGTCATTTCATCTTTGCCCTTTCACAAAGCCTTATATGGATGCCTCCTTGCAGCATGGGGGTGACCTGGGCTCTTAAAGATGACACGAGTGCACCACAAACTCTGGCAGGTTCTCTCATTCTGCATGGGCTTAGAGCAGTGGTTCTTGTAGTCTGGTGGAGTATACAGACCCTTTTCTCAGAATAATGTTCCCAAATACATAAAATAAAATATATAGGATTATATATGAAATTAATTATATTGAAATGTAGTTATCAAAATATCTTAAAAAGAAGTTCATGAGGGCAGCTAGGTGGCACAGTAGATAAAGCACTGGCCCTGGATTCAGGAGGACCCGAGTTCAAATCTGGCCTCAGACATTTGACACTTACTAGCTGTTTGACCCTGGGCAAGTCACATAACCCTTATTGCCCCAACCCCCCCCCAAATAAAAAATTATCATGGACTGCAAGCTAAGAATATTTCTAGCTTAAACTATGGTCCTGGCAATAGATAATGTTTATTTTCTGATAATCTACCTAAGGAGAGGCTCATCACCACTAGGCTGATCACTTGGTGATAAATATTTTAGCCTTGGAAACTGTAATAGGACTAATACCAACCAATGTTTCACCACAATATGGATTAAGATCCCTCCTCCCTCCTTTTCTTCTACAACAGGGAGTAATTTTCCCATAAGAGAAAAAGCAATCCTAAGACCTGATTGGTCCCTGATTCCATGAAGAAGCTTCCTGGTCACCTAAGGGTTTAAAAAAGGAATGTAACTGGGACCCTCTGATTATTTGGATTTCTGAAGACCTTGTGAGTTACCATTTCTTTCACCATATCTTGCTCTGATTCATTTCCATATGGAGATTAGGGAAGCTGTGACCAGAGAACCTAAGTATTCTTGTTCCATACACTTGCTGTGTGAAGGCATAATAAATCTCTTTGTATAAGCTGTTCAATGACTTATGAATACCTCATTTTATACCAACACTTGACTTGAACTAAGACAGTGCTAGTGTTAGAGCTGCCTCCAACAGAAAAACAAAGAAAAATTAAAATGACCTTCAGTGCTATGTGTCCCTCATCTACTTCTGCAGTGTCAATGGATGAAAATGAGGTAAATAGTACTAACAATTACACAATTTTTAAAACAACTATAAACATCAACTTGGCTATTAGTATGCTAAGTATTGCCTTCTTGTTTGGTGGACATAAAGTGGGCATAAAAATGGAAGACTAAATCATATAAATTTTGACATTCTCGCTATAAATATTACAGCTAAATAGCAGGTTGGCTCTCCATGGAGAAGCAAATAAAGAAGTTATTGGATTTGGTTTTACCATGAAACTGAAGATGAAAAGAAACATCATTCACTAGACCCTAGCTTCTTAAACTGTGGGTGGCAACGCCATATGGGGTCCCATAACTGAATGTGGGTGTTACAAAAAATGTAGCAATAGTAAAAGGTTATGTATACTTATTTTATATACCTATATACCTAGGGCCACCTAAAAATTTCTCAGGCAAAAATGGGTCATGAGTAGAAAAAGTTTAAGAGGTCCTGCCCTTGACCATTTTGTCAATTCAGTTTGCAATGATGTTGTTAACTATTTTCAAAGACCATCATGATGATTATTACAGTTTATAGACAGAGGTTATACATGTAGGAAAATTCTAGAATTAAGTTGATAAATTCTTCAAATTAAACCAATGTGCTCAGGTAGGTATGGGGAACAATTTAAAAAAATATGTCAGAAGGGGCAGCTAGGTGGCTCAGTGGATAAGGCACCAGCCTTGGATTCAGGAGGACCTGAGTTCAAACCCAGCCTCAGACACGTACTAGCTGTGTGACCCTGGGCAAGTCACTTAAGCCCCATTGCCCTGCCAAAAAAAAAAAGTGTCAGAAAACATGGTTCAGGAATTAAAAAATAAGAGAGGTCAAAGGCTTGTAGACTATAAAGAGGCCTCAATTCTATATATCATTTTCTCCAGTGCTTTACAGCATTTTTTTTCAAAAGGTGATATGGAAGGAGCCAGACACAACATAATATGAGCAGTAAATTAAGTACATTCTGATAAGAAATAATTGGTTGCAGGGGCAGAGCCAAGATGGTGGAGGAAAGACACTAAACACATAGAGTTCCTAATACAATTACCCCAAAAACAGCAATAAAAAATCCCCTGGAGCAGAAAAACACACAAAAATATGGACTGAGATTATTCTCCAGCTATAAATAGATTACAGGGGGCTGTGAGTAAAGTCCAACCGCGGGATCATGCCAACAGAGACCCCATCCACACAGCCAGAGGAATTTACCCCAGAGCCTCTGAATCAGCTACAGCACCAGCATCTTCTAGAACTGAGTGTGTGGTCAGGTGAGAGGGCTGAACGGCTGGCCGGGAGGAAGTGCAGGGGTACCAGTGGGGACATAGGGAGGAATTCGGCTATCCTACCCCAGTGGGGAACCAGGAAGAAATCCTGAGTGGAGGAAGGCCCAGGTGGGGGAGGGGCACAGGCTCATCGTAGCTAAGAACCACACCACAGAAAGCTTTGCAGGTTGGTTGTTTAGTAAGTAGGCTTCAAGTTATCTTCGGACCAGAGAACAGGCCAGGAGAGAGTAAAACCTGCCCTCCCTCAAACCAAAACACCTGGTACCCTCTGAAGCTGGGAACAGTACTGGAACTGAAAAACACGGCCCTCCAGGGGAGAGTTTAAAGTCAAGTAAAAGATGAGCAAGCAAAGAAAGTTCAGAATTATAGAAAGCTTCTTCAGTGACAAGGAAGATCAAGGGGCACCATCAAATGAGGAAATCAACCACAGGGCCCCTACATCCAAAGCTTCCAAGAAAAATATGAACTGGTCTCAGGCCATGGAAGCTCTCAAAAGGGACTTTGAAGAGAACGTAGGAGAGCTAGAAGGAAGATGTAGAGAGAGGGAGGAAAGAATGGAAAGAGAAATGAGAGTGATGCAGTAGAGTCATGAGAAAAAAGTCAACAGCTTGAAAAGCCAAAAAGAAAAGGAGATTTTAGAACTGTCTGATGAAAATAATTGCCTAAGAATTAGAATTGACCACTGATCACCTCCTGAAAGAGACCCCAAAAGGAAAACTCCAAGGAATATTGTAGCCAAATGCCAGAATTATCAGATGAAGGAGAAAATACTCTAAGCAGCCAAAAAGAAGAAATTTAAATAGCATGGAGCCACAGTCAGGATTGCACAGGACCTGGCAGCTTCAACATTAAATGATCACAAGACTTGGAATATGATATTCCAGAAGGCAAAGGAGCTTGGATGGCAACCAAGGATGAACTAACCAGCAAAACTGATCATTCTCTTTCAGGGAAAAAGATGGACATTCAATAAAATAGGGGACTTTCAAAGTTTCCTGATGAAAAGACCAGAACTGAATAGAAAATTCAATCTTAACATTGTAATGATTGGAGTGACATCACCTGCTGGAGAGTTACTGTAGGAAAGCTCTGCCATGAGGAGACAGTATCTGAGGGCAAGCCATGCGGTCAGGTCCTTGGTGTCAGGAAGTGACGTTTGCTCATGGGTACTGTCTATCAAAACTACCAGCCAATCAACTTGAGGAGCCTCCCATTTCTGGGAGAACACGAAGTAGGAAAGGGACGCTAGCACCTCCAGGAATATTATAGCCAAATTCCAGAACTCCCAGGTCAAGGAGAAAATATTGCAAGCAGCTAGAAAAAAGGAATTCAAATACTGTGGAGCTCCAATAAGGATAAAGCAAGATCTAGCAGCTTCTACATTAAAGGACTGGAGGACATGGAATATAATATTCCAAAAGGTAAAGGAACTGGGACTACAGCCAAAAATCACATACCTAGCAAAACTGTTTATAATCTTTCAGAGGAAAAAATGGGACTTCAATGAAAAAGAGGACTTTCAGGCATTTCTGATGAAAAGACCTGAACTGAATAGAAAATTTGACTTTCAAATACGAGACCCTGGAGAATCATAAAAAAGAAACAATTAGTTGCTAACATGGAACTTATTTCAGAATCAACTGGTTTTGTGAAGTTTTATCACATACTTATTTGAGTAAATATCAAAATCAATGGCAAATTAGGAAACAAAAATAAAAAGATATGGGTGCCCCATTGAGGAAACTCCAATCTGACCTATTTAAACAAGCTGTGGATATGAAATAAATGGGAAATGGATAAAAGAATAAACATTTATATGTTATTACGATTTCTTAAGGTCATTTAATGATATAAATGATCCACCACAATGAAGAAAACAAAAAAGCCTAGACAACTGACTCAGTCAGCAAACATTTAATCTCCTTACCAATGGAGAAAAATAGCAGCCAAAGGCAACACCAGTTTATAAAATAAGCTTATCTGTAAAATCTTACAGAATGAAATAGTGGAAGATTATAAGCAGTATGACTTCAGAAAACAGCAGAAAACAACAGAGGAAAAACAGGCTTACAAAAAGCTTTATGACACACTCAGCAAAACCAAGTTACAAAAGTCTTTAAAAGACAAAAATGATTTTATATTTGATCCTGGAAGTAGTAGGGAACCAATGGAGTTGATTGAATGAAAGAAGTGAGTGACATGATCAGACATGAGCTTTAGGAAGACCAATTTGACAGTTTCATGATTTTTTTTCTGGTTTCATTTCGCAGCAAGTGAAAGCAATTAGTGGGGCTCAGAAGGGCAAGATCAGTGATAGGATAATTGGTCAAAGAACTCAAGAGAAGAGGATGAAGTTGAGTGGAGTTGAACTTCTTCACCAAAGGGTCAAGGAAGGAGACTATAGCCAGTGTAGGAGTGATAGTCTGAGAAAGAACTTGAGCATGGAGTGATTATAGGTCATATTGAAGATGAAGAGGATAAGACCAAGGAAAAGATGTAATGATAAAAGGCTATGATCAGGGAAAGAAATTTCAGAGTTCGAGAACATGGAAGTGGGTTCAAATGACATTTGTTATTTTGTCTAGCTCTATAAAACCATTGGTACAGCACTAAACATGTAAATTAATTTAGCTAACTTCATCATTTAAATTATGTTTTGTATCCATAAAAATTTCCAGAACTAACTCCTCCATCAATACATTTAGACTCTAGTTTCAGTTAAAGTACTTTACAATTCCAGATGTATTGCACAAAGAAGTAGAAATTGTAGTAAAATTTTTAAAAATGTGAAGAATAGATAAGCTAGAGCAAGGACACATAAAGGAGATCCATGTTGTGGGTGACAACTTTTGGGCATTAAGAGATCCAATCTCAAGAGAAATTAAAGAAAAGCAGATATAAAACACTTGGGGAAAAAATTAAAGATTTTATTGTTACCAAAGAAAGCATCTGATAAAATATTAATAACTACCAACTATAAAGTAAGGGGGAAAAAACTTGGCAAAGTATCTGCCCCTCATGGAGAATGTCTAGACCAGATTTCAAATGGGAGGAGAAAGGAAGGAAATAAGCATTCATTAGGTACCTGCTATGTGCCAGATAGAGTACTAACCATTTTATAAATATTACCTCATCTAATCCTAACAGCAATTCTGTGGGGTTGGTGCTATTATTATCACCATCTCACAGTTGATGAAACTGTGGCAGATAGGGTGGCTTGACAAAAATCAAACAGCTAGTAAGCAGTCTGGGTCTGGATTTGAACTGAGGTGTTCCTGATTCCAGTTCCAGTGTTCTTTCCATGTCACCCCCTAAGAAGCCAGAATTCCCTATTGATGGTAAAGTCTTCTAGACACAGAGACAAAAACAGAACAGAGTGACATAGACAGAAAGAGATGGCGATAAACAAAGATAGAGAAATCACAGGTTTTGAGTTAGAAGGGATCTTAGCAGCTAGGTGGTCCAACTCTTACATGAAAGGAATCCTCACTATAGCATACCAGACAAATGGTCACCCAACCTCTACCTGAAGACCTCCCACCTCTTGAGGCATGTCATTCTGCTTTTGTACAGTTCTGTTAGGAAGTTTTTGCTCTGACATCAAGCCCCTATTTGTCTGTTTTCTGTTTATGGCTTTCACCCATTGCTCCTAGTTTTACCCCCTGGGGCCAAATAAAACAAATCTAATCCCTCTTCCCTGGGACTGCCCTTCAAATGCTTGAAGATAGCTGTCATTCCTTTCTCCTCCACCCCATCTTCTCTTCATGATGTACTTGGCCAGTACCTTCAAGACCCTGCACCCCTTTGGTTGCTCTCTCTTTGTATACTCTCCAGCCTATCAATTTCCTCCTTAAATCAGTGTCCAAAAGCAAACATTATCTTCCAGAGAAGGTGTGACGATGGTAGAGTACAGTGAGATTATAGCCTCCCTATTCCTGGAAGTTACTCCTGCCCCTCTTAATGCAACCCAAGATCTCAATACTTTTTTGGCTGCTACATGACACTGCTGACTCATATCAGGCTTATTAATAATGCACGAAACAGGCTACTCTATTGCTTTGAGCAGTTAATTGCTTCTCATAGAGAAAAAAAATCTGGACTTCAGAGAGATATGGTCAAAGCTCTGCTAAATCTCAAGACAGTAAGCACTGCTTCACTTGGAGGAATTGTCCAGTTTGATTGATTGAGCTGCTGTCATTTTGCTCTCTTGAGAAGGAGCAGAATGTTATAAGACTGGGTCAGATCATCACTGCAAACTGCTCACAGGTCAAACTAGCCCCTCATTTCCACAATGAGTAAATTCACTCTTTCGAAAAGAGGATAAGAGGTCACAACATGAAATTCTTATTGGTTGAATCATAAATCAATGTAAAATAAACTGGTTGATGCCAATTATGATTTTTTTCAGCCATGTTAAAAAAAATTTTCTTAAAAAGATAGTTTCACTAATATTTACAGAGCCTAACATTTGTATCCTGACAATTTGGGGCTTTCTCAGATCTGAAACAAAAGGAAGTTGCTAGTTTATAGAACTGTATTCTACTTTCCTAATTTAGAATACATAAATATATAGAGCCATTTATTTCATTAAGATCCTACCCCCCCCCCAAAAAAGATTCTTCTATCTTCTTTCCCTAATGCCAGGATCATTTGGTTCTAGAAGAAAATGAGCATGCAGGAATCAGACCCATTTAAACACATAAATGTTTATTATCCCATCAGTCAGGCCTTCTGCAAAAGAACAAGACCAAAAAAAAAAAAAAGGATTGTGAACTAATCTAAGAAAACAGGATGTTTTTCCTTATTATCGAACATAAGGGCAGACATTTTGAATGACAGGAGAGAAGACCAAATGGCAACACCTTTAATCCCATAGCAACTACAACAGCCTTGTTGGATGCTTACCAAAAAGAGGTTGTGGGATATATTGGTTAGACCACTGGCTGGGTAGATATTAAACTTGGTTTCTATTTTGAATCCTGTTAACATATTATTCTATGGCCTGAGGCAAGCCACTCAATTACTCAATGCTTTCTGCCCTGTAAGCTAAGACATAAACAGAGATGTCCTGAGGTATTAGAGTACAGTAAAAACAGCACTGGAGTCAGAAAATCTGGCATCTTCATTTCCAACACTAACTAGCTGTGTGAACGTGGACCAATTTCTTGACTTCTCTATGCTTCAGTTTTCTCTACCATAAAATAGAGTTGATGACTGCCTACTTTATAGTGGTGTTGTGAGGATCAAATGGGATAATGTACTTTAAAATCTTTGAAAACTAAATTGCTATACAAATGTAAGATGAGATAAAATATATCAATTTCCAGAAGGGTGTGATAAACCACTAGACCATCTGATAAATGTTGGAATACACATAATTAAAAAGACTAAGAGAATTTTTAAATGTTCAGTATTTAGAACCAGTGACACTCAAATTCTATTTCGTTGTTCAAGGAGTAGTTCATACATACCTAAGAATCTAGGTGGACATTAAGAGAACAACAGATGCTCAGAAGGTGATTTGCTGGGGTCACACAGAGAGCCTAGTCACTGTCTTTTGCCCACACATAAAAGAAATAGTAGCCAGACTAGAGTGAGCCTGGGGTCTCTGCTCTGAGTGTGGCAATGCTTTTTGCTCAAGGCTGGGGAAGTAGTTCTGAGACAATCTAGGGAGGGAAGAGCTTCCTAGGTAGAAGGAAACACAGATCTTGACTGGCTAAGAGAGAGCCAAGTTCAAGGTGCTGCTTACCTATATAGATGTTAAAGGACTTTGAGAGAGGCGGATGAAAGTGGCAAAAAGATTTCTGAATGGAGGACAGGACATCTACATGGAGACATAGCCATATGGAGAGGCCAGTCTGCTAAAAATGGCCACTCATCTCCTGTGAGATGATTCTGTCTCTCCTAATGTGTATAAACTTCCCCATTTTTGATGACTGCTTACTTTGAAGGATGTTTGTCTGAACAGCATTTGGTGGGAGGGAGCTAAACTGAAGCTTGGAATGACCCTCTTTCTTGAGAACATTAGGGAAAAGTGACTATTATTCTAAACCTATTGTCCCCTGGACCACAAATATTTGTGGTATGGTAGATAGTTATAATTTTATCCCAGTACCCATCTTGGAGATAGGCAAATGAAATACTCAGTCACAGTCCTCCTCTAGCTCCCTAAAAAGGTAGGAATCTCAGTCTCCAAAGATCAGATATTTATACATGCTATACTTGGGTCTGTTGTATTTATACTAGACAGCAACCACACATATTTTATCTAAGGATTAGAAGTCATGTCCCTGCTTCACCTGTGACTAAGATTTGAGTAATTCCTGCCCTTCCCCTAATTATGCAGGCTTCTTCAAGTCAAATGTCTTTCTAAACTATATGATAATTTGGGTAAAAATTGGTAAGCAAAATTAAACAAGGCCTTTGTTATTTTAAAAGAACAGTGGGTGGCCTGTACCTTTTTGTAACTAATCACTATTAACACTAACAGGCAGCTAGGTGGCACAGTGGCCAGATGTGGAGTCAGGAAGACCTGAGTTCAAATCCCTCCTCAGACAACTTACTAGCTGTGTGACCCTGGGCATTTAATCCTGTTTGCCTCAGTTTCCTCATCTGTAAAATGAGTTGAAGAAGGAAATGAAAAACTGTGCCAGTATCTTTGCCAAGAAAAATTGTGCTCACAGAATCATATATGACTGAACAACAATAACAAAATGACCTGCCCTCCATATAGAAAACTTAATTCTCAAAACTCTCAGCTGAATTCTTACCTCTGTTACATGCAAGAGGTAGGTGTTTTCGTTTAAGATATGTATTCCTTGTGAAGTCTCCAGGGAGAATAAGATGACTAGTTTTTGCCAAAGTTCTAGCATCCATGTCAATAAGCAGAATTATAGGAAATAAGCTCATGTTTAAGAGATAGTGGTGTCAGGGCAGCTAGGTGGCACAGTGGATAGACCACCGGCTCTGGATTCAGGAGGACCTGAGTTCAAATTTGACCTCAGACACTTAACACTAGCTATGTGACCCTGGGCAAGTCACTTAGCCCCAATTGCCTCACACAAAAACAAACAAACAAACAAACAAACAAACAAAAAAGAGATAGTGGTGTGAAGAAATAGAAGACCAGCAATGCAATGCCACACATCCCCTCCATATAATTAATTGCCTCCTCTCTGTCTCTACAAGGCTAAAGAAAACATTTTAAAATGACTCTTGGCACCCACAGTACAGGTAGAAATGGTGCATATAACCAGAAGCAACAATTTAGACAATGTCATGATTTTTATAGTCTCCTTAACAGATAAGTAACTAGAGATGTAAATCTAAATTCAACTTTTACAAGTGTTCCAATTACCCATTTAAACAAAAATCATGTTTTCAAATATAAAGTCTGCTTGTGAAGAATTATGGCTTACTTTACTGCAACCCAAGGATGGTTCAGTAAAATTCCTCCTGAATCCAAATGTTTAACAAGTCTATTCATTCTGACCCAGGAGAGACAAACCAAGCAATGGAAAAGGCTGTTGTCATTTCTTTTTGGTTTGGTAATACTGCTGGGGTTTATCAGCTTTTGTCCTTTTGTTTTCCTGCTGCCTGAATAGTCTGAGGATTAATTGGAACTAAGATCACCACAATTGCCACTGGTTTGGAAAGTTTTAACTTTAAATGCTATACTGATAGCGATTATATAATCAGAAACAACACCTATGGAAAAAAACTATTAGGTCATTGAGTCTATCAATCCCCCTGCTGATTAAGAAGTAGTAATTACAGCTTCAGTACTGGGTAAATCAACCATACTTGACATTCACAAAATAAATTTGCCTTTTTTTTTTTTTCAGATTTACTGCTGTCAGAGATATAATTCTGGCTAAACAGTCAACCCCCAACAGTCTCAAAAATTCCTATCTATACTGTTTTGAATTTCCTTAGCAGGCTGATCCAAAGGGGAAATGTTTTATTGTTTGCTTTTGCATCTCTTTCCCCTGCGGGGATTAAGCAGCAAGAGCAACACCTGGCTAAACCCAGAGATGGAGAACACTCCCAAAGGAGAGAGTCTGACCACATCAGCACAAAGCCTTCCCAGTTACAATGGAACAAGGAAGGCAGGTCTTGACTTGTCTGATGACTTATGATTTATTTGTATTAGGTGGGTGAAGGATGAAGCTTCCTTGAGAGATGCAATGCATTTGAAAAATGTTCTATCACGAAGGCATTTGTGTGTCCTTGCCTTCCAAATGTACAGATAATGGAATTCAGGCTTGAAGAAGAGGGCATAAAGTGACTGAAAAAATCTGCCCTAAATTCTGGCCAGAAAAACTAACCACTGAAAAACTGATTTGCAACGGCAGTCGACTTCTTTTCTGCCTCTCTTGAAGGCACAGTTAAAACTAAAAGCTACAGGCTGAGCTGAAATTTACTTCTGACCTTACATCCTAAGCCTAGTCGGTCTTCATAGGGTTTTGACATTATGATTTTTTTAAAAATGCACTGGATTTTTTTTTTATTTCATTGACTTAGGAGGCTCCCTATAAGGAAACTTCAATTACCAGTGCAGCTGGGTACCTGTTCTATAACTGCTGGTATTAGAAAATTTCAGCATGTCAAAGTAGCTAGAGAGCTGGATTTAGAATCAAAGTTTCTGCAAATCTTCACATACTGTCTCTGGACCCCCACTGGTTATGTGACCTTGGATAAATCAATTAACCTTTCAGAGCCCCAGGCAACTCTCTAAACCTGACTCCAGTGATAATAGAAAAAGAAGGGAGAAGACAACCTGTCTTCTTTTACCCCCTTCTATTGTCTTGGGCTCATTGACACTTTATTTTGTGCTTTTTCTCATGTTTGCTTTGTATGTGTTTTGTATCTCCCCAACAGTTGTAAACTCCTAAAGGGATGGGATCGTGTTGCCTGTTCTTTTATGTCTTTGGCCCCATTCCTATTTGACCCCAAGTAGGATCGAAAGAATTCCCTTGATCTTCATTGCCCAAGTCTAGAGTCTTGGAGTTCTTCCGTGGGGAGCTAAGTGTTGGAATTGACCAAGTGCTGGACTCCAAACCAGGAAGACCTGAGTTTGAATCCTGCCTCAGACCCTTGCTAATTAGGTTAAACCTGAGCAAGACATAAAACCTCTCTCAGGTTCGGTTTCCTCATCTGTAAAGTGGTTGTTGTGAGGATCACAAGACAAAAAATGCAGTGATTTGCAAACCTTAAAGTGTTAAATAATTGTTAGCTACCTTTAATGACTATACAACAACAACTTTTTATTTATAGCAACTAGGTGGCATAGTAGATAGAGTACTGGGGCTAGAGTCAGGAAGATTTGAGTTCAGGTCTGGCCTCAGATACTAGTTGTGTGGCACTGGAAAAGTCATTTAACCTCTGCCTTAGTTTCCTCCACTGTAAAATGGAGCTAATAATAGCACCTACCTTCCAGGGTTGTTGTGAGAACCAAATGAAATAATGTTTGTAAAGCTCTTAGCACAATGTCTGGCACATCATAGCAGGCCCTTAATGTTTGTTTCCTACCTTTATCCTGTAAATTTTCTACTGGTCTTATTGAGTGCTACCTTGCTATAAGAAATATATGTGGGGGCAGCTAGGTGGCGCAATGGATAAGGCACTAGCCTTGGATTCAGGAGGACCTGAGTTCAAACCCAGCCTCAGACACTTACTAGCTGTGTGACCCTGGGCAAGTCACTTAAACCCCATTGCCCTGCAAAAAAAAAAAAAAGAAAGAAAGAAAAAAAAGAAATATATGTAAAGAATTAATTGTTATTTGAGGTTCTTATGCCTCGGCGTGCACTGGCCTAGGGCTCCGCAAACCGCACAGTGCTCCACCCACTGGTTGTAGCCATTGCCAGGGCTCTGGCACCTCACATCATCACCACTCACCAACGCCTACATGAGCCTGGCAAAATTATAATGATTGGAAGCCTAGTGAGGGCAGTCATGTGACTGTCAGAGCAACCATCCCATTGGCTGGGGCTATGTGGGGTGTTCCTAGGTTTGGGGGAGAAGAATTGGGCATTCTAGGTGGAAGCTGGAAATCGACTGGCATTCTGCTGTGTATTTTCAGCTGATTCCTGGGCAGTGGTATTTTTTCAGGTATTATAATTTCCCTTTCCCCATTTTATTTCCTTTCACTTGATCCTACTGATCCTGTTTGTGTTATAGGGAAAGGGGTGTCATACTTCTAGGATCTGCCTGAGAGTGTTGCTTGAAGCAGATAAAGGTCACACAGCTAGTTGTATCCGGGTCAAATTTGAACCAGCCCAACATTATAATCTTTATGCATTGTTGCCTCTGAAAAGGAGGCTTAATAAAGAGCATAAGTGACATGAAGTTAAGCAATCCTGGCTTTAAGAATACATAAAGTAGCGGACGGCTAGATGGCGCAGTGGATAGAGCACCGGCCCTGGAGTCAGGAGTACTTGAGTTCAAATCCGACCTCAGACACTTAACACTTACTAGCTGTGTGACCCTGGGCAAGTCACTTAACCCCAATTGCCTCACTAAAAAAAAAAAAAAAGAATACATAAAGTACACTAAAGCAAAAAAAATTCTACTTATGGATCTTTCAGTATAAATACTTTTTCTGTCTAGCTTATTCCTGGTCAAAGTTGGTAATTTCTTAAAAACTGGCATGTTCTCTTTCTAATTCCATAGTGTCTACTCCTAGTTGGGTCTAAATTTCCTTCACCTATATAGCCAGGAAAAATAGTTCTTTTCTACAGTATTCCCAATTCACAATCAGGTACCTCCTGATTGAGGTACACTTGCTCTCCAAAAAGCATGATTTTCTTGGTGTCCTGCTTCTATTGAACTAAATAGCGATGCACAGTAGAGAAAAGCTCTGGATTAGGAGTCAGGAGAACTGAACACTAGTCATGGTTTTGTTGTTAACTTGCAATATGACCTTAAACCATTTCATCTCAGTTTCTTCATCTGTAAAATGAGCAGTATTGGGTTCATCTAGATTAGAGATTCTTCATCTTGTTTTGTGTTATGGAGGTCTTAAGCTTGGCTTTCTCAGAAGTATGTTTTTAAGTGCATACATTAAAATACATAGGATTATAAAAGAAACTGAAATATAGCTATAAAAAAGTGCATGAACCACAGGTCAAGATGACCCCTGAACTAGTAGACCTAGATGACTAGAAAAAACTTTCAGCTCTAAATTCTATCACTCCAAAACCCTTTTATTTGACTATTTTCTGTCTCCCATTTGGACAAGTGCTTCCTTCTGAGTTATTGTTTGTTTATGCACAGAACAGTGTATCTCTCCTATATTCACCCTAGAGAGATTCTTTCTTCTGGTTTTTGTTTGTTTGTTTGTTTTTGCAGGGAAATGAGGGTTAAGTGACTTGCCCAGTGTCGCACAGCTAGTGTCAAGTGTCTGAGGTCAAATTTGAACTCAGGTACTCCTGAATCCAGTGCAGGTGCTTTAACCACTGTGCCATCTAGCTGCGCTGCTCGCAGGCCCCCCCCCAGAGATTCTTTCTTAATAATTAACTCTTAATTACCTAAAATAATTTAATATAACATATAATATCAACTAGATTTATAAATGTTATAAATGTGTAAGTCACAAATAAAATACAGGAGTCAGTGTGGTAGATTGCATAGAATATTGATTTGGAAAAATAGGCCCAAATTCAAATCCTGACTCTGACACTTACCATCTGTGTGACCTTAGGCAAGTTACTTCACCTCATTGGGATTCAGTTTCTTCATCTGTAAAATGAGAAGGTGGAATAGTTGTCCTTTAAGGTCCCTTCTGGCTCTAGGTCCTAACTATGAACTAAAAGAGAAGATATTTGCCACTTTTGCCCCTACCCCTTCCTTGTTTCAGGGTGCTCAACAGGGCCCTTCAACTCAGAAATGCTTAATAAAAGCTAGTTTAACTAACTACTTGGCACATTAGTAACAAAGATGCATACTCAACATTCTCACTGGGAAAAATACAAGATATGATCAGTTCAGATAAATGAAAAATGAGCTTCAGATGTCTAAAATGCAAACCAGTTGTATTTTGATACTTAAACATTTTTCCCCTCACCTTGGATGAACTCAAACATTGTAATATACAGCAATGTAAGCTTTGGAATGGAGTAGGGGAAACTGTTATAGAACCAATTTCTTATTCTCTGTTTAGAATAAGAACTGGAACCTGCTCTATATAAGAACACTCCATGAAAGAAAATTATCTAACAAACAGCATGATGGAAAAGGATGCTGGATTTTGTGTTCAAAGCCCCCGGTTCATTTCTCAGCTCTGCCTCTTTATGACTTATTTGACCTTAGGAAAGGCATCTTTGGCATCAGATTTCCTAGTGAAAATGTTGGACTAAATGACCTCCAAATTGATGAAACTAAGGATGTTTATCCTAGATTTCCTGCATTGATTAGCTATAAATAATTGGAGTGCAATTGTTTGTTCAACAAAAATTTATTTGGAGATCACCAAATTACATCTGACTTTAAGGCCTTTTCAATCTGGATATAAGCATTCAAAGTTGCCTAATCAATGAGTTGCCTTGGAAAGTAGTGAGTATATTTCAGCAAATGCTCAACAATCACTTGGGGTAAGGATATTTTAGAGGAGAATTTTCAGTTAGTTCTGGGTTAGACTCATAGCCTCTGTGATTATGTGAATTTTAGCTATAGCACTTGGACATCATAGGAACATAGAGTAGTTAGGAGTAGAGGGGATTTTAGAGGCCATCTAATTTAGCCCCTTTATATTACAGATAATATTTTCTTTCTACTGAACTATGCTATCACTGAAATCAGTCTACGTAGCTCATTTAGTGAGTTAACTTTTGCACCCATTTTGAAAAAGAACATGATACCTAGGTCAGTTACAGAGAAGAAAGAAGAAACTCTTGGTTTTAGGAGCATGGAATTTTCATGTAATAAGATTCTTTTGCAGATAGTAGAGAAGTTGTTGCTTAAAAACAACAGAAAACAATTTCTCTTTTCTAATTAAGGTGTCAATAGGGTTGATCAGGTGATCAATAATCAATTGAGTTCACCCAGACTTGATGAAATTATAGGAGGTAAAGGGCAATTAACAAAGAAAAGGAGATGTAAGAGTTCACATCTTTCTGAGTCTGATTGGCTAGTATAAAGGAAGTGTAAAGAAGTGTTTATATTTCTTTGCTCCTTTAGACTTGAAAAAGTTCCTCAGTCCTTCGTTCCTTAAATCTGGTGAGGGGAGAATACAGCATTATGATGCGCTGGCCTGAGAATTAGGAAGACATAGATCCAAGTCTTACCTCTGACACAAATTGGCATTGTAACCTTGGAGAAATTATTTAATCTTTTACTTATCTGGGCAATTCTAATAAGACTCTAAATTGTAGAGAAGATGCTGACTTGTATTAGTAGAAGTTTTCTCAAGCAGGGAGCTCCCTATGTCAATGAAATTACAAGTCTGATACATATCCCTAAGAGAAGAGAATAAGTAAAAGGAAGGGGAAATGAGGGAGAAGGAGTAATTTTTATAAATAGAGTGTGCCAGAGGAAGGATATATAAACACAGAGAAAGGGAATAGAGGAGTGGGCCTCTCATGACCTCATTCTTATCTGAACCAGACAAAGAGGGATTAAACACACACACACACACACACACACACAGAGTGTGGTATACAAATATATTAAACTCAACAGGGAAATAGACAGGGAAGGGAGAAAAGGGTTTGAAAAGGTTGAAAGAGCTGAGGAAGGAAACTAAACAAGCTTTAATTTTAGGTGGTAGGCCATAAAGAAGGTAGCAAAAATAGAAAAAGAAAATGTAAAAATTAGAAATCAGGATCTGCAGTAAGTGAAGAGGAGGAAGAGAAGAGTAGAAAGCAACTATTTTAGTTATAAATTACTAATACTGATCAGATTCCTTCTCTTTTACTCTCCGTAAAAAAAAAAAAAAGCATAGGAGAAAAAAGGAGGAAAATATATGAGTGTATGAGAGAAGAAAACACATAATTAACAAGTAAAAACTGAACATGATTGGGTCAGATTCACCTATAAAAGGGAAGAGAGTAGCAGAGTAGATTATAGAACAGAATCTAAGATTATGTTGCTTACAAGAATACACTTGAAACATAAAGTTTCACGGAGAGTTAACAGCTCGACACAACATGAACATAACCTTAACCAAGAAATAAATTTCTGAAAAATTAGAATGCTCCAAATAGAACTTAATAATTCTATGAGACAAGAAGAAACATTAAAACAAAGTCAAAAAACTGAAAAAAATGAGAAGAAAATGTAAACAAAAGAGCAAAGAAAAAATTTACCTGGGAAATAAATCAGAGATATCAATTAAATATCATTAAACTATTTGAAAGCCATGAACAGAAAAGGAGCCTAGACATACTATTTCAAAAGAATCATAACAAATAAATTCATAATAACCAGATCTCTTGGAACTTGATGACAAAGTGAAAACAGAAAGAATCCACCTGCCACAACCTGAAAGAAATTGCAAAATAAAAACTCTCAGGAACACTATAGCCAAAATCTAGGTCAAAGATAACACTAAGAACACCCAGAAAGAGTTCACATACTAAGAAACCACAGCCGGGACCACATATGATTTAGCAGTCACCACTATAAAGGTGCAGAGAACTTGAATATGATATTCCAGAAGAAAAAATATAAAGTATTATAACCAAGAACAATTTACCCAGAAAAATATAATTTTACATGTGAAAAAATGAATTTTTAATAAAATAGAGGATTTCCAAGCATTCCTGATGAAAAGACCAGAGCTGTGTAGGAACTTTGAAATTCAAACACAGTAGTCAAGACAAACATAAAAAGGTAAACATGAGTGAGCAATCCTAAAGGACTAAAAATGGAAAACTGTTTACATTCTAATAAAGAGAGATGATATATGTGTCCCCTTAGAACTCTCTCATCATCAGGGGTCATAAAGGGAGATGAACTACACAGAGGGCCTAAAAGTGGTTCTGTTTTGTTTTGATGATCCCAAGAAAGAATGGACAGAGAGAGGAAGAGGAATACATTGGGAGGGGGTGAAAGAAGAAGAATAATTGGGTGGGTGGGGGTGGGGTCACATAATTGGAGTGAACAGAGAAGAAAGAAGAGATGAAGAGAGCAGATGACACTTGAATCTAACTCTCATCTGAACTGGTTGAAGAAGGAAAATACACATACATATAAAGCATATACAGTGTGTGTGGTACAGAAACACATTTCATTTAACAGGGAAACTGGGGGAAAGGGGAGAAGAGAGAAGAAGGTGTAGGAGGGAAGGCATATTAAGGAAAAGATTGGTCTTAAATAGGTCAAACTCTAAGCCTATTTGAAAATATTTATTTCTGGAAACTGAGGGGATGCCTACCAACTGGTGAATTCCTGAACAAGTTATAGTCTATAAGTACAAGCTTTAATAGATAAAAACTGCGCTAAGATTTTTGGGAACATCACTTGGGATTCATGAGCCCCAAATTATTATTATGGGGGAATAATAATAATGATTTATACAATATTTTAAGGTTGTTAAATGTTTTAAAATATTTATAAATGAGATGATTTTCATCTCATTTTTCCTCACAATAACCCTGTGAGGAAGACTCTATTATTATCTCCATTTGCCCATAGTCACACAGTTAGTAATTGTTTGAGGCCAGATTTGAACTCCTGACTCCAGGTCTAGAACTCTATCCACTGAACAACTTAGCTAAACAGATGTTAGATAGATAGATAGATAGATAGATAGATAGATAGATAGATAGATAGATAGATAGATAGATAGATAGATGTGTAGGTAAGTAGATAGATAGATGGAAGATAGATGGATAGAGAGATGATACCTAGATAGATGATAGATTTGTAGGTAAGTAGATATTAGATAGATAGATAGATAGATAGATAGATAGATAGATAGATAGATAGATAGATAGATAGATAGATAGATAGATATGGAAGCAGATGTTGGTATGAATAAGAGAGAGAAAGAGAAAATGGAATATTATTGCATCATAAGAAATGAAGGAGATGGTTTCATAGAAGCTGAGGAAGACATGAAAGGCTACAGAGTGGTGAATGCAGAAGCAGGATGATAGTCTTTTCAGTGACAAAATATTAACAATTTAAAAACTTTAAAATATTTGGGAAATATAATCAACAAAATGACCAACTTACAGGCGAGTCATAATAAAATATCTCCTAATAAATTGATAATGATCTCAAACTATTGAAAGAGTGGGATATATATATATATAATATATTGTAGAGGGGGAGGAGGATGGCCAATGGAGGAATTTGTTTTGCTTGACTATACATATTTGTAACAAAGGGTTTGTTTTCTTTCTTTCACAATTAGGGCAGGGAGGATGTAGAAGGGAGAAAAGATGACTAGTTATTGAAATAAAAAAAACTAAAAAAATAAATTGGTAATCATTTTAAGTTACCTTTTATGTTTCAAACACTAAATGCATAGGAATAAATGTTCCTTTCCTTAATACGGTAAATATTATCTGTTTAAAAAAACCCATGAGCTAGCATTTTTTGTAACAGAGAAATACTAGTGGCCATTCCATGACCTTTGTCATGGATAAAGGAAGAATATCTACTGCCATGACTGTTATTTGGAATATTTCCAGAAATGCTAACTATAGGAATAAGAAAAGGAAAAGAAATTGAGAGAATAAGCATAGGCAAAGAGAAAACAAAATGATCACTTTTTGCAAATAATAGGATAGTTTATTTTAAAATTCAACCCAAAATTAATTGAAATAATAATTTCAGTAAAATAGATGAATATAAAATAAACTTGCCCAAATCATTGGCCTTTCTATATATTACTAACAAACCATAGCAGGAAAAAAGTGAAATTCCATTCAAAATAAAGACAAAATATATAAAATGTCCAGAGGTCCAGTTGTTATACACAGGAATTACAGAAACAAAGAAAAATTTTAACCATTGGAGAGATTATAATTGTTCATGTTTCAGTCATACCAACATGATACATGTAACAACATAAGCTAAACTAATTTATAGATTCAGTGCCATACTAATCAAACTACTAAGGAGTTATTTTATATAACTAAGGGAAAAAACTTATCTGGAGCAACAAAAGTTCAAGAATCTCAAAGGAGATAATGGGGAAAAAAGTTAGAAGGAAGTGGGCCTAGCAGCACCAGATGTGAATATTTGGCACTTGCTAGAAACTAGAAAAGTTAATCAGTGGAATAGATTAGTTACAGGACACCCAGACATAATTAGTGTTCAATGGACACCAGCAACTAGGAGAAAGGCTCAATACTCTGTAACAACTGATAAGAAAAGTAGAAAGCAGCCTGGGAGAAATTAGGATTAGACTAATTCCTCACACTATATTTCATAGTAAATTCCAAATAGATACATGGCCTTGATATAAAAGACTATAACATAAACAAAGCAATGGACAGAGAGGATCACAGAGGAAATAAAACAGACAATTTGGGTTACATAAACTGAAAAGGTTTTGTACAAACAAAATCATTGCATTTAAAATTGAAGGGATGACAAAGTACAACACCCATTCCTAATAAAAACACTAGAGAGTTTAGGAATAGGTGGAGCTTTCCTTAGAATTAATAAACAGTATCTACCTAAAGCCATCAGCAAGTATTATATGCAATGGAGATAAATTAGAGGCCTTCCCAATAAGATCAGGGGTGAAACAGGGATGTCCATTATCACCCCTATTATTTAATATTGTCCTAGAAATGTTAGCTTTAGCAATCAGAGAAGAGAAAGGAATTAAAGGAATTAGAGTAGACAAGGAGGAAACAAAACTATCACTCTTTGCAGATGATATGATGGTATACTTAAAGAATCCTAGAAAATCAACTCAAAAATTACTTGAAACAATTAACAACTTTAGCAAAGTAGCAGGATATAAAATAAATCCACATAAATCATCAGCATTTCTATACATGACCAACAAAGTCCAGCAGCAAGAGATAGAAAGAGAAATTCCATTTAAAGTAACGGTAGATAATATAAAATACTTGGGAGTCTACTTGCCAAGACAAACCCAGGAACTCTATGAACACAACTACCAAACACTCTTCACACAAATCAAATCAGATCTAAATAATTGGAAAGATATCAATTGCTCATGGATAGGCAGAGCTAATATAGTAAAAATGACAATACTGCCTAAATTAATTGACTTATTCTGTGCCATACCAATCAGACTACCTAAAAATTATTTTATACAGCTAGAAAAAATAATAACAAAATTAATCTGGAAAAACAAAAAATCAAGAATATCCAGGGAAATAATGAAAAAAAATTCACAGGAAGGTGGGTTAGCGGTACCAAACCTGGAGCTTTACTATAAAGCGGCAGTCATCAAAACTATCTGGTACTGGCTCAAAAATAGAGTGGTAGATCAATGGAATAGGCTAGGCTCAGGAAATGCAGTAGTAAATGACACTAGTAATGTAGTGTTTGATAAACCCAAAGACTCCAGCTTCTGGGATAGGAACTCAGTATTTGACAAAAACTGCTGGGAAAACTGGAAAACAGTATGGCAGAAATTAGGCATAGACCAACATCTTACACCTTATACTAAAACAAGGTCAAAATGGATACATGATTTAGACATAAGAGGTGATACCATAGGTAAATTAGGAGAGAAAGGAATAGTGTACTTATCAGATCTTTGGAAAGGAAAACAGTTTTTGACCAAACAAGAGATAGAGTATATTATAAAATGCAAAATGGATGATTTTGATTATATTAAATTAAAAAATTTTTGTACAAACAGAAGCAATGCATCCAAAATTAGAAGGGAGGCAGAAAGCTGTGAAACAATTTTTGAGGCCAGTGCTTCTGATAAAGGCCTCATCTCTAAAATATATAGGGAATTAAATCAAATTTATAAGAATCCAAGTCATTCCCCAATTGAGAAATGGTCAAAGGATATGAACAGGCAGTTTTCTGATGAAGAAACCAAAGCTATCTATTCCCATATGAAAAAATGCTCTAAATCTCTAATGATTAGAGAGATGCAAATTAAAACAACTCTGAGGTACCACCTGACACCTATCAGATTGGCTAAAATGACGAAAAAGGAAGATAATAAATGTTGGAGAAGCTGTGGGAAAATTGGAACACTAATGCATTGTTGGTGGAGCTGTGAACTGATCCAACCATTCTGGAGAGCAATTTGGAATTATGCCCAAAGGGCTATAAAGCTGTGCATACCCTTTGACCCAGCAATTCCACTTTTAGGTCTTTTTCCCAAAGAAATCATGGAAGGGGGAAAGGGACCCACATGTACAAAAATATTTATAGCTGCTCTTTACGTGGTGGCAAGGAATTGGAAGTTGAGGGGGTGCCCATCAATTGGGGAATGTCTGGACAAGTTGTAGTATATGAATACAATGGAATACTATTGTGCTGTAAGAAATGATGAGCAGGAGGAGTTCAGAGAAACCTGGAGGGTCTTACGTGAGCTGATGATGAGTGTGCTGAGCAGAACCAGAAGAACATTGTACACAGTATCATCAGTATTGAGTGTTGACCTACTGTGATGGACTATATTCTTCTCACCAATGCAATGGTACAGAAGAGTTCCAGGGAACTCATGATAGAAGAGGATCTCCAAATCCAAGAAAAAAAAAACCTGTGGAGTATAGATGCTGATGGAACCTTACTATTTCTTTCGTTTCGCGTGCTGTTGTTTTTTTTTTCTATTTTGAGGTTTTGCATCACTGCTCTGATTTTTTCTCTTGTAGGAGGATTAATGCAGAAATAGGATTAATGTTATTATGTGTATATGTATATATATATATATGTGTGTGTGTGTATATGGATATGGATATATAGATATAACCTATATCAGATTGCCTGCTGTCCGGGGGAGGGGGGAGGGAGGGGAGGGAGGGAAAGAAATCCGAAATTGTAAAGCTTGTATAGGCAAAAGTTGAGAACTATCTTTACGTGTAGCGGAAAAAATAAAATACCTTATATGTAGAAAAAAATAAAAAAATTTTTTTTAATTTTTTTAAAAATTGAAGGGAAGTAGTTAACTGGAGAAAAATCTTTGCAGCAAATTTCTCTACTAAAGATTTACTATCTAAGATATATAGCAAACTGATATGTTGATGTGTATACATATATGCACATTGTTATGATCAAGAGAATGAACATTCTTATGCATATATATACACATTGATATGAACAAGAATGTGAACATTCTCTAATTGATTAATGATCAAAGGACATAAACAAGTAGTTCTCAATATAAGACAGGTTATCAATAACTAAATAAAAAATGTTCCAAATTACTAATAACAAGATAAATATAAATTAAAACAACTCTGAGGTCCTACCTTATCAGATCGATAAAGATAACAACAAAAAAACCAGGAAAATGACAGCTGTTGGTGGTACTATAGGAAGACAAGCCCATCCATCTGGAAAGCAATTTGTAAGTATACCCAAAAGCCACTAACCTATGCATACCCTTTGACCCAGCAAAACCATTTCTAGTCAAAAATGCCTAAAAGATCAAAGACAGAAGGAAAGGATCCATAGGGTCAAAAATATTTATAGTAGTACTTTTGTGGTAGCAAAGGACTAGAAGCAAAGTGGGTGCCTATCAACTAGGAAATGACTGAATAAATTGTATTATATTAATATAATGAGATGTTACTGTGCTATAAGAAATTACGGATGGGACAGATTCAATGAGAGCCACCAATTCAAAAAAGACCCAGAAATGGAGCCAATATAAAACTAAGATGAACTTCAAAGCTCTATGGCAAGTAGTATATAATTATAAATTATAGGAAATCAGAGGAGGATGATTAATCAGAAGGCATCAAGAAATTAAGTTATGACAATTTTCCAGTTATCTTATTAACACAAGAACCAGTGGTAATAGGCTGTGTTCTTTTTTGAACATCTTTGCAATAAAATGCTGTCTAATACTTCTCCATGAATGATTCAGTTATATTTGATGACTATATTTGCATAGTAACTATAATATATTTTATGTTATTTCATAATGCTACTTGGTAACTGTGCCAGATAAACTATACTAAAAATCTTTTTAATTAAAAGGCACTATAATTCATGATACATTCACTTGCTTTGATTAGCCGTGAGCCTTCATTTCCTACATAAGAGCTCTCACTTCTATTTTACAAGCAGACAAGGGTCAGCATCGGACCTCTTTTTGTGCCACCAACATAATAATATCACCATTATGTCTAAGATAAGCCTGGATTGGGAGAGAGAAAGGGCTTTTGAAAAGGAAACCGTGCCTGTTTTATGAAGTAAGAAAGCTGCATTTAGTCTGAAGGGTAATCAGGTCAAATGACCTGCATGTGGGTGGGAAGTGTGAATGATGCTTCTTGGGACAGTCCCAATTTTACATAACAGCCTACCTTTTATTAGTAGTAGACATCTTGTAGCTAAAGGTGACATCAGCTGTAATGTCCAAAGGACTAAAAATGGGGCAAGAGCTTTTATTTTATTTTAATTTTTGAAGAGGGGAGATTTATTTAGAAGATAGATAGAACACATATTCTAGCAAGTGTAGCAGCAAGGGAGATTGCATGCTTCAACTTATCAGGTAGAAACAGAATGGTAAGATAGGAATGAGAATATGTTTTTTTATTTATTTTTGGATTGGAGGGTTACATTCCTGAAGTCCCTTCCTCTCCTGTCCTTCAAAACTACAGTATAATGAACATAACAATGTGAGGTTAGTGCAAAATTAGTGTGTGCTTTTGTTTTCATTATAAACTGCTTACTGTATCATCTATCTATAAAATACTGAATAGTTTGATTACTACTTCTTATTATGTTTAAGTAAGTACGTATTTGGATACAAACCCAAGCCCTTTCGTTAAATTGGAATTCTCAATAAACAAAGCCAGATAGCGTCAACTGCATCTTTTTCAATGGATGGAATGTTTGCTCTTTAACACAAAGATGTGAATGATCTATAGTCAAGAAAATGAACAGAAAAGAATATTTTTTATTTTTTGTATTGTTTATTGCTAAAGAAAAAAGGGACAGAGAGAAAAATTAAGGCATTACTTTCCCAATAAGCATATGTTTGAATGGATTCGCATTTAGGGTCTTGGAGATCCAGATAGAAGAAAATTAAACTATATTTAATAAGCATCCTACAGTGGTTTTCACTGCCAGGTAGGTGGCACAGTGGATAGAACACCAGCCTTAGAGTTAGGAGGACCTGAGTTCAAATATGACATCAGACACTTACTAGCAGTGTGACCCTGAGTAAGTCACCTAACTCCAATCGCCTCCCCCCCCCCAAAAAAAAGCCATGGGGTCGAACTAGAGAGAGAGAACAGACCTGTGCTTTCATTGATATGGAGAACTCAATTCCATTGACCCTTCTCTACCAATTAGAGTCTTAGAGATTCTTAGATTTTAGATAGATAGAGATATAGAGATATAGATATATATTCCCTGAATGCTGCATTTTGATTTACGTATTGAAATATCTTATTTGGAGCAGCTAGGTGGCACAGTGGATAAGGCACCGGCCCTGGAGTCAGGAGGACCTGAGTTCAAATCTGGCCTCAGACACTTGACACTTAATAGCTGTGTGACCCTGGACAAGTCACTTAACCCTCATTGCCCCACCTCCCCCCCAATATATATTCAATTTCATTGCCCCACCTCCCCCCCAATATATATATAAAATTTCTAATAAAATGCATTTTGGCAACACAACAGCAAAGTATATGATCACAAAGCCATAGAGAAGGGATTCTAGAAATCTGGTTGAACCTCCTCATTTGTAGTTGACTGGCGAATTATTGAAAGGGTTCAAAATGATGTTGGCAAAATAAAGATACATTCTACTTCGTAGTTCAGCAGATTTTCTTGGACCATTAACCTGTAATCTTTGAGGTTAAGAAATATTGATGGGAGGATACCCCTAATATAGAGCACTACCCTCTGCAAGGCAAGGAGATATAGATAAAACAAAGGCTACAGTCTCCACTCTGAAAAACTTACAATTCATTTGTGGGGAGGGAGGAGAAGAGGCACACACATATGAAAGAGCTTAAGAGAAATTACAAAACACAAGTAACCCTTTGCTCCTCTCTTATCATTTTGTGTTCTGTTTTGTGATATAGTTACTTGTGTGCCTTTCTGGTCTCCTCTACTAGCCTCTATGTTCCTTGAAAGCAGGGATCCTGTCATAGTAGTCTTAGTATTTCTTATTGCCTACAACAATATTTTGGCACATAAAGAAATACCACTTACTTGTTCAGTTGAATTGCTGACTTGGAGAGCACACAAAACCGACTTCATAAGGCTAAGGGAATATTATCGTGAGGTTTTATTAGGGGCCTCAGAGTTGTAATCCATAGGTATAAGCTCTGTAAAGGAGGGGACCATGATTTTTTTCTTGTGTTATCTCCTGTCTGACTAGCTGCAAGCTGAGCATATGCTGATACTCAAATACTTGAAGATTTTTTGCTTGATAATTCACAGTAAGTGGCAGAGTTGGGATTTGAACACAGGTCTTTTGGCTCTAGAGTCTTTCCACTGTACCATGCTGCCTCTAATATTCTTCAGACAAATGTATGCTCCTATATATTGATGGTGTTCAGATATTTCTTCCTTTCTTCCCTTAGTGCTATCATGCTCATAACCTTGGCACACCAACTCAGAACCACTAGGAGCTGTTGTGAAGGCTCATCCCTCTCTCTGTGACAGCTGTTTGCCAGAAATAGGATATCCCTTTAACCTGCTTCTTCACTTCAAAGGTTAGGCTATTTAAGTGCAATTAGTACAGAGGGCTAGGATTTCTGTGATTGCTGCTGCAAGAAAAACACTATTAATGCACAAAGTATTATCATCACCGCGAATCCTTCTTACTATCTCAAAATCTCAGAAACACAGTCACCTACTTTGAGCTAGATATTTATGAGGAAAGTAAGTGCTTTGTAAACCTTAAAGCATCATATAAATGTGAATGTTTCTCTTAACTGGATCTTCTTAACATTAAAGAGGAAAAAAAATCTTTTTTTTTCATTTGTATGAACCAGAAGAAAATCTAATCCTTTCCTTTTCCCATTCCTTTTGGAATCTCTCTGGTTTTAAGTAGAATCTTTTTTTTTCTCCTTCTTTGTAACATTTCAGCATCATCCAGTTTCTGTTACAAGGTGCTCTTACTTTCCTTTGAAGTTAAGATCTGTGTTTGTTCCCAGATCTCTGCAACAGCATGTGCATTTTCTCCCCTCTCCCTTTCCAAGATAGAAACTCTTTTATTTCATGATCACTTTCCTCCTCTCTGGAAACTGAGTCTGCTTCTCTTAACAGATTTGGGTTCTATAAGCTTTCCTTTTCTATTAGGTGTTTATAAGCAGGTGTGGTTTTGTGTGCTTGTTTTGAATTCCACGACTCACGTGCTGGATGTAATTGGACTCTTCTTTGTCCCATAACCAGCTGCACTGGGGAAACTTTTACTGAAATAGTAAGGAAATCTCTGAAAAGTCCTCCAAATGCTCCTTTAGCCCAAATCCTCCAGGAATGAGGACTTCAGAGTTTACTAAACAGAAAGGGCTTGCTGGAAGCTGTGCTTATTAGAGCTTATCTGCTAGGCAACTATCTCCATAGCATTCTGTCAGTCATACATCCCTAATCTTTTCTCCCCTTAAGAAATGGGTGACAAAAATGAATTAAATAATGATTACTAGAATTTATAATTTTAACACAATTTAAAATCATTTGTGTCAGTTTACTTTTAAACAGATGATTATTATTTTCTTTTAAAAAAGAGCTAACAAGACTTTCTCTGACAGGAATTGAAGAGCATAAATTTCTATAGGAAAAATAGGTGGCAGTGATGGCGAAGAAATGGGGGAAAATTAATTGGAGAGTGTCTGGACAAATGATGGCAGATTAATGGGTAGCAGGGACAAGCTTCAACATCTAACTGTTATAGCTGCCACTGCTGGGTTGGAGTGGACTGGAGTGCTTTGCCCTCTCCTCTACTAAGGGACCTTTCTCAGCTCTAGACTCAGGTACGTATGGACCAGTTTCTGTTGTAGGGAGCCTGGCCTCTGATGAAACCCAAACCAGAAAGACAGAAAGAAGACAAGCCCTGAGAGGCAGTTTGCCCCCTACAGAGTTCAGGTTCAGGGACCTTTGAGGAGAACTAAACAACAATAAGTTCTACAGAGCCAGACGCTTGCAGAGGATCTTTGCATATGCTTAAATTTCCACTCTTCTCTTGGGGAAAGCAGAAAATATTGGTGCAAACTCAAAAGTAAAGGAGAAAGGTCCATTATCCTATAGCCTTAAAAGTGAAAAACTCAGGATCACAATTAAGGGGATAACTTTTTAAAATAATTGAAAGGATACCTACTAAAATTAAAAATTGTAAACCTTACACCTCCTTAATCAACTAGAAAAAAATGCTTTTCAGGTGGTGAAGCAGACTGAATAAATTTGCTCCAGGGAAAAACAGAAGCAGATGAATTGGCTGAAGGCAGCTGGCTCTGTAGGGGTAAGAGGTAGGATTTAATAATCCCATAGGAGAAAATTTTCTTTCCTTTTTCCAGTAACTGCTCAGAGCCTTTCTCACTTGACACAAGGGCGTCTCTTTTCTTAGCTAGAATTTTAAAGCCAGAGAGAGGGATTTTTGCCAAATGTTCAAATGGTATACACTGCCACAGTCAGTGTCTGGATCTCTTTTTGCTCCCCCAAATTCTTCCCCTTGACTCTTTTCCCTTTAAGTATTCCTCCTAATCTGGAATATAATGGAACCGTGGGTTTTAGAAATCTATTATTCATTTCACATCATGAATTTAGAGTTTAAAACACTCCAAGGTTTGACTTGAAACTCACCCCCTTCTAATCCATCTTGCATAATTATACCAGAATATTATTACTTATACATAGATCTGATCATATCCCTCTTCAGTTAAACATCTTTAGAAGATCTCTATTGTTTTCTTTACTTGGCATTCAGAGCTTCCTGTCTGGCACCACTCTACCTTTCCAGCCTTGTTTTAGACCACTCAATTTGCTTCGACCAAAGTGGACATTTCTGTTTCCCCAGGCACACACTACACTTTCACCAACCATGCTTTTACTTAGGATAGAGTCTATACCTAGAGTCTTCCTCTTCCATCTCCACATGTTGATTTCCTATTTATTCTTTAAAACCCAGTTCAAATATCACTTTCTCCTGGGATCCTGGTTCTTATCACTTTAGTCTCTTATCTAGATCACTTGAGCTACTCTTGGTTTAATATTTCTTTAAAAAGACAAACCATAAAAAGACAAACTAGGCTTCTTCTATGCATTTTTATTTTATTTTTTAATTAACAAAATGTATTTTTCTCCACCTGAATTGAGAGAAAGAAAGGAGAGGAAAAAGAAAACCATTGTTCTAAATATGCATAGGTAAGCCAAAAGAAAATCCCATATTATCCATATAAAAATTCATGTCACAATCTGAAGTCTGAGTCTGTTACATCCTGGTCCTTTGGAATGATGGTTTATAATTGTGTTGATTAGAGTTCTTAACTCTTACAGAGTTGTTTGGTTTTGCTGTGATGCAGTTATTGTATAAATTCTCTTGGTTCTGTTCATTTCCTTCTGCATTATTTCATAGCAGTCTTTCCAGGTTTCTCTTTCATAATTTCTTATGGCACAATAGTACTCTATTACATTCATACATAATTTGTACAACTATAGTTTCCACTTCTTTGCCACCACAAAAAGAGCTACTTATAAATATTTTTGTATGTATAGGTCCTTTTCCTATTTTTGATCTCTTTGATTCTATAGGCCTAATAATGATATTTCTGGGATAAATGGTATGCATAGTTTACTAACTTTGGGGGTACAATTCCAAATTGCTTTCCAAAATGGTTGGACTATTTCAAAGCTCCACCAATAGTATATTAATGTGCCTATTTTCTTGCAACTTCTCCAGTATCTGTCATTATCCTTTTTTGGTAATCATTAATCTGATGGGTATGAGGTACATTTGCATTCCTCTAATTATAACTGATTTGAAACATTTTTCATGAGTCTATTGATAGCTTGGATTTTTTCCTTTGAAAACTGCCTGTTCATATCCTTGTTCCATATGCCTTTTCATATTGGTCTACAAGAAAAAATGGCCATTATTCTTATAAATTTGAATCAATAATTTAAATATCTTAAAAATGAGACATTTATCAGAGAATCTAGCTGCAATTAATAATGAGCAATTAATATTTCTTCAATTATTTAGGTCTGCCTTATTTGTGTAAACAGTGTTTTGTAGTCATATTCATATTGTTCCTATGTGTCTTGGCAAGTAGACTCCCAAGTATTTTATACACTTTGTAATTATTTTAATTGGAATTTCACTTTCTATCTATTCCTGCTGAATTTTATTGGCAATGTAGAGACAGTGATGATTTATGTGGGTTTATTTTATATCCTTCAATTTTGCTGAAATAATTAATTGTTACTTGGTAGGTAGACTCCCACATATTTTCCACATCCTGTAATTATTTTAAATGAAATTTCTCTTTTTATCTCCTCCTACTGGGTTTTGTTGCCAATATAAGGAAATGCTGATGATTTGTATGGATTTAGTTTATGTGCTGCAACTTTGATGGTTATTATTTAATTAATTTTTTACTTAACTCTAGGGTTCTCTACATAAACAATCATGTCATCTGCAAAAAGTAATAATTTTGATTCCTCTTTGCCATGTTTTTCCCTCATTTTTTCTTGTCATTGCTATATCTAGCATTCTTTGCACTGTCAGACTGTATGAGTAATGATGGACATCCCTGCTTTATTCCTGATCTTAATGAAAAGACCTGTTTATCCACATTGCATATAATGATGGTTCTTGGTTTCAGTATATACTGCTTATTTAATGAAAAGTCCATTTATCCCTATGTCTTCTAGCATTTTTAAGAAAATATTTTTCTTCTTCTATTGATTTTTGTTGTTCTTGTTATTAGTATGGCCTATTACGTTTATAGTTTTTCTAATATTTAACTAACCCTTTATTCCTGGTATAAATCCAATTTGGTGATAGTGTATAATCTTTGAGATATGTAAGTGTAGTCTCCTTGCTTATATTTTATTTATCATTTTTCTATCAACGTTCATTAATGATATTGGTCTATTATTTTCTCTCTCTGTTTTGATTCTCTCTGGTTTATGGATCATGGAAGGAATTTGATAAGACTTCTTTTCCTATTTAATCATCTTATATAAGATTGAAATTAATTTTTCCTTGAATGTTTGGTAGAATGCATTTATATATCCACCTGGTCTTTTTTTTTCTTTGAAACCACTCTTATGGCTTGTTCAATTTATTTTTCCAATGGATTATTTAAGCTCTCTACTTCTTGTTCTGTTAACTAGCTATATCATACTTGTACAATGTTTTCCATTTGTTTTAATTAGATTATTAGTTTTGTTGGAATATAATTAATTGGGCAAAATAGTTTCTAATAATTTCTTTTATTTATTCATTTATTGTGAATTTACCTTTCTCATTTTTGACATTGGTAATTTCTACATGTGTTTTTCAAGTGTATTTATCCCATCTCCCTCATTTTACCACATATGACTCAAGGACAGGGACTGTTCAACATTAAACATCTATTTAGCACTTATATACCACCTGGCAAGTTGAGTTGTCAATCATGCCATGAGCCCACAGCTCATGGAGTTTCCCTAGCAGCCCAGGTGTGGTTTTCTCTTTTCAAGCACTCTTACTTCATAGGCAAACATCTCTCTTTTCAAACCCAGACAGCATGAATATCTGGGCTGGGGGTGGGGGAGACAAGGGGTGTGTACATCAGAAAAGGAAAATGCTTTTGCTCACTTAGTCTGGGGTTATTTTCAACTCACAATTTTAAACTGGGGGTGTATGGATTTTTAATAATTCTCTTTCGTGTTTGTAACAATGCAATAGTAGTTCTCTATTCATTCCTGTCACCTCCCCTGTTTCCTCTAACCACTCTAAGGTGCTAGCCAGATTGAATTAGATAAAATATCTATTATCTCCAAAAATGATAATCCCAACCTCTTTTTTCTTCTAGATACTTGAACAGTGAGTACAGTAACAGCTTGGTTTTGTTGGCCAACATTTTTATCACTGGTTAGAAACATTAGAGACTAAAGCAAATATTTAGAAGAACAATAGGAAACAGACATGAAAGAATTAACTAACACCACAGGGACTCACTTTCCCTGGGGGAGAAAAAATGGGAGGGAGAGTTACTGACCTCCTTGCTCACTCTAGGTCAACAACTCATAGGTCTGCCACATTTCTTTACCCTGAATTCTAGGCTAACAGTCTCTAAGTATAGTCTGCACTGCCTTTCCTCCTCACCTGCATGGCATCTCCTGAGCTACCTGAGATACTCTCCTTAAGTCCTCAGTTGCTTGACTTAACTGCAATTCCTACCCACCAAGTCCTTTACCAAAGGTTGGGGGAAGGGGAAATAAATTTGGGAATCTGAGTTTTGTCTTTCTAGTGGGTCTCTGCTTTCTAGAAATGAATAAGCTGAGGTTATATTTCTCCCTTCCAGGTCAGAAAACTTTGTATATACTAGCAAAACATCAGATGCAATACATCTGGTATCAGCAAATATACATCACAAGCATCAAAATAAATATCACCATACAAAAAAGAAAAGTGATGATTATCCCAGAATTCCATTTAATCATCTTAGGGTGCCATTCACAGCAAATATGCATCAGTAGTACATGCTTGACACTTACTAGCTGTGTGACCCTGGGCAAGTCACTTAACCCTCATTGCCCCACCAAAAAAAATCCTATACTAGTAGTACATGCAATTAAAAAGTACAGTGCAAAGTTTTGTGTAAGAGGTTGCTTCAATTACTATAGTCTAATTTACATTTCAGACATGTTACAGGCACATAGATTATATGTAGTCCATGAATATCCATAGAATACAAATAAGTATATCAAAACAATGGAAACTACCAATATAATAGCAATAGGCCTATAAAAACAGAATATATTTCATCATTAACATTCAAGCAAATAAACCCATAGCAATACAAATATATTACTAATAAACAAATGTTCCTGAGTACAGATTGAGCCTCAGACTCTTATTAGATGTGTGACCCTGGGCAAGTCACTATTTGCCTTGGTTTGCTCAACTCTAAATTGGAAACAATACGACTACTGTTGAAGGTTGTTGTGAGGATCAAATGAGATCATATTTGTAAAAAGCCTGGCAGATAATAGGAGCTATATAAATGCTTATTTCCTTCCCTCTTCCTTCCTCTCCCCTTCCCCCTCCAATGTAACTATCGTACAAGTATTACACTGGGACAGAAAATAATCATGGTAAAAAAAAAAAACAAAACTGGCCTTATGATGTCACTGGTATAGAAAACTCCCAAGTGATACAACTACCTCTACCAATGCAAGTCAACACCTTTTCTGCACCTTAAGAGTCTTAGTTGCCTGGAGCAATGAGAGAGGTTAAGCCAGTATGTGTCAGAGGAAGGACTTGAAACCAGGTCTTCCTAGCTTTGAAGCTGGCTTCCAAGCCACTATGACATAGTGCCTCTGGGAGGGTGGGGGCAGGATCCCCCAGAAAAATAACAAAATAGCAGTGTAATTTAAGGCATTCAATAACTGGCACAGATCACCAAATCTCTGCAGTTACATGCAAGGCACATATTACATGGTAAACTTTCATTGGGCTACATGTGTAATCCCTTGTCAAGGTTCATCATAGGTTAATCCGGAAACAAGTTGGATAGATAATCCTACTTTGTGGACCTGCCGATCTATCTGTTCTTATACTAGCTAGTTGATGGAATGGGCCAATCATAGTCCTCATCAGGACTATAGGCCCACATTTTTAAACTTGAAGTGGTATGGGAGTGCAAGTTACCCATCAGCATTACTGCCCTCTCTGCGGTATCTTGGTACTCTAGCGGGTCTCCATGACTAAAGTTCTAGGCAAGAAACATGCTGCTTCAGAACAGTGCTGGATCTGGAGTCAGGAAGACCTGAGTTCAAATTTGACCTTAGACACTAGCTGTGTGATCCTGGGGAAGTCACTTAACCCTGTTTGCCTCAATTGCCTCATCTAATGAGCTGGAGAAGGAATGGCAAACCATTCCACTATCTTTGCCAAGAAAACCCCAAATAGGGTCACAAAGAGTGACTGAAATTACTGAACAACAACACTCTCCTTGCCAGAAACAGGCTGCTTGAAGGTGCTGGATTATAGTACACATATATCACACATTTATTCACTGGAAATGTTACTTTATGAGCCAGTGTCTGGTTCAGATACTGTGTGTATAACTGGTACCCACCAGATGTCTTTTGCTGAGGTAAATGATGATCCCCTATCCCCACCAGGGAAATCAGGGAATCCTATGGGCAATAAGTGCTTGTGGTGAATTATCTCTGCAGGGACACTGTTTCTGGGCTATTCTGTAAACAGGCAAGCTGCCCAGTATCTCCAAACTAGGTATGGAGTACCTTTCCATCAGTCGGCTAAACTTACGTATCCCTTGAATACCTAAGTTTCTCAGGAGAACTCTGTCTCCTTGTTGAAGGTCCTAAGGGTGCACTCAAGCATCATACTGTTGTTTGCTTCTTCAGAACTCTCCTGAGCTGAAGTCATGGCTAACTGGTATGCATCTTTCAGCCTCTCTCTCAGCCAAAAAAAAAAGGTACTCACTCATTGTGTTTGTATCCACTTCATCCTTGAAAGCAATGAGAAGCCATGACTCTCTCACACATCAGCAAGTATAGTATAAAACCTGTGGTTATTCTTTGGTGAAGATACACACACATATGCTTATAGGTATATGTGTAGATATGTATAGATACATATTGATATGTGTATGTATTAGAAATAATTAGGAACTAAAGCAAAGGTTTAAGGGAAAAATAGGAAGTAGTTAAGTAGGAATTAACTAGCACCAGAGAGACTACTTCCCCTGGAGGTAGAAAAATGGGAAGGGTAGAAAAGGAAAGTAAGAGGGTTTACTGTTCTCCCTTTTCTCTTGGGTCAGCATTGCCTGTGCTTGCTTTGTCTGGATTCTCAGCAGTCTCTGAGTGAGATCTACCTCAAACTCTCCTTCCACACAATATTGCATCGTCTATGACCCATCCCCTCCTTGTGTTCTCTCCCTTACTTGGCCTCCAGGTCTATTTACCCAGAAACCTCTTTCCAAAAGGTCAGGGGAGCCTAGCTTGGGGTCCATTTAGTGGGTCTAGTCCCTTCCCCAACTCTTTCTGGCCCTTTTCTAAGCATGACTAAGTACACACCTACTATCTGCAAGGCATTATGCTCTGTGTCTTCTTTTGCACTTGATATAGCACTATTTGTACAAAATATAATAGCATATCTGGAAGTGAAACCTTAAGTAATATTAGTCACTCCCACCCTAACCCTACACCCAACACACACACATATATGCTTTAGTTCAGTGACACTGGCCTCCTTGCTGTTCAGGAGGCAACTAGGTGGTACAATGAAGAGAGGAATGGACCTAGATTCAGGAACACCTGATTCCAAAGGTGATCTCAAATACTTACTAGTTGTGTGACCCTGGACAAGTCATTTCATCTGTTTGCCTCAGTTTTTGCATCTGTAAAAAGAGGGAAATAATAGTACTTACTTCCCAGGGTTGTTGTGAGGATCAAAGGAAATAATATTTGTAATGTTAGCTATTATTATTATTATTATTATTATTATTATTTGAACAAGATGCTATAACTCTGGACTCTGGGTGTTTTCACTGGTTATTCCCCATGCCTGGAATCTTCTTCTTTCTTATCTTACCTCCTGTCTTCCTTTAAGTCCAAGCTAAATCCTATCTTCTATCTTTTCCTGACTCCCTCCACCCCCACCTTAATACTAGTGCTTTCCTTCTATAGGTTATCTCCAAGTTATCCCATATATAGCTTGTCTGTACACAATTGTTTATATGTTATTGCTTCTTGTTACACTGTGAGCTCCTTGAAAGCAGAAACTGTCTTTTATTTTTCTTTGTATTCTCAGAGCTTAATATAGTGCCTGGCACATAATAGGTGCTTAATAAGTGTTTGGGGCAGCTGGGTGGTCACAACCCTGTTTGGCTCAGTTTCCTCCTGTGTAAAACGATCTGGAGAAGGAAATGGCAAATCACTCCAGTATCTCTGCCAAGAAAACCCCAAATGGGGTCACAGAGAGTTGGACATGACTGAAAAAATGACAAGAAGAACAATAAATACTTATTAAGTGATTGACTCAAAGAGGCCAGACACCTCTTTGTTCTAGAGGCCTTGGCACCTCCCCTCTTCACAAAACAGCATTATTATGCATAAAGACATAAGGCCTTGGAGATATAATGCATTTGGCAGAATCTTCTTACAGAGGCACAAACTCTAAAATACTAAGTTTCTAAATGATGTCTCAAAGTCTGCAAATCCTTTAATAGTTTAATTCTGCCAAAGGAGAATAATAATCTCCTCCTGTGTACTAACTCCTCCATCCCAGGTATTCAGTCTAAAATGGAAGCTTCATGACCATTCTATTTTCCTTCCCAATTTTTATCCCTATTAGGACCCTAATTCTCCACAGTCCCATTCTCAGCCAAATTCACCACTTTTTGGTGCTACTGTTTTCAGCCAATATTCTTTCTACCTCCTCAATTTAATAGACCTAGAACTCCCCGAGGACATCAAATACCTTGTAGTGACAGTGCTTTTTCCCAATAACAGTTCCAGACTAATCCTCTGCTATCTTTCTTCTTTTGAGATTGATTTAACTCACTGATACCACACTCTCACCACCCTTGTTGCTGCTATTCAACTTTTTCTATGGTTTAGAAACTACTTCACGATTTTTCTCACCATCACATACCCTGACATCATCTTTGAGGACTACTCATCTCCAAAGACCTTTCCTTCTAGATTTTAATTCTAACATGCTAATATGATCACACCTTAGATCTCACTCTCTCAGAATTCGGCTACATTACCAGACCTTTGAAGTTCTACTCTCTAACTACGACCTCCTAACATAGTTCTTCCACTCTCCTACACTAAATCTACTTTTTGTACTGAATGTGACCTTTGGTCCCTTGAATCATAACTAGTCTCTCAGCCTATCTCATCTACTACATCTTTAGTTCCCTGAACCAATTAATTCTTGAGGATGGTTCCAATACCTTTTAAGGAAAATTTAGTCTGATTTCTCTTAACTTGTATGGGGGGGTGGAGATATTGTTCCCATCACATCCCATCAGAAATAATAAAATAATAAATAACAAATAAAGATAAAAAATGAAATTCAGAATAGAGAAAAAGAAAAGGGAAGTGAAGAAACCACAAAAAGGATCAGTAAGAGAAAATTGATCAAAATAAGTGGGTTAAAGGGAGGAGAAGAGGGAAGATTTTGTATTAATCACCTGAGTGGGGGAAAAGAAGTTTAAAAAGATAAGAAATTAATAACTATGTTAATAAATAAACATACATTTACATATATACACATACACATACATGCAATACACATGCATACATATATATAAATTTAAGTTAAATCCAAGAATTTGGGACACAGTAGGAGAGGGTAGAATTGGTAGAAGTTGATGAGAAGCAAAGTAGTTTAAGCAAAGTTAATCATTGGCTTACATGGGAAATGTGATGTTTGATTGATAAAGAGTTCAGGTTTTTTTGGTTTGTTGTTTTTTTTTTTTTGCAGGGCAATGGGGGTTAAGTGACTTGCCCAGGGTCACACAGCTAGTAAGTGTCAAGTGTCTGAGGCCGGATTTGAACTCAGGTACTCCTGAATCCAGGGCCGATGCTTTATCCACTGCGCCACCTAGCCGTCCCCAAGAGTTCAGTTTTAAGAAAAAGTGCCACAAGAAATTGCCTCTATTCTATTGGGTTATTTTTGGCCAATGCATAGCTACTTTTACCTAATTTATCAGAGATAGGAGTGAAAGGATAGGATTTTTAATAAGTGTAGGCAGGTACTTAATGAGGTTTTAAAACTTTTAAAAAGTAAATTATAATTTATGGCATTAATCCGGGTTTTTTTCACAGTGAAATAAAATAGTGCTTTCATTTTTTTCTCCTAAGTAAAGAGTTGGGTAAAAAAAAGAAGAATGAATTTAAATTTAACTGCCCAAATAAGAAAAAAAGAGTATATGAATTGTTCAAGTGGTTATTTTTCTCAAGGAAATCATATTTATCAAATCTCCAATGCTACTAAACTTTAAAGGAGACATAAAGCTAAGTCAGACTAAAGAATAAAAATGCTCCTTGAATAGCCATTTATATCTGAGAATGGCTTCATTTTGCAATACTTTACATGAAATGAAGCAATTTGAACTCTCTAGGGAGGATGAGAGTATCTATCTGGCATAACATGAGCTTTTCCTTTGTTGATGGATATAGGATACCTTTAATCACCAACACAGTAAAAGACATTGGATAGTGCCCAGAAAAGGGAATTTAATACTTATAGACTAATTAATATGAATATTTATGCTTAATGAACATTGGATTAGTAATTTTTTTAAAAAACTGTGGCCCTCCATCATCATTTTTTACAGTTCTCTTTGAAAAGAGAAAACATAGGATTTACATTTCTTTTTATTTTAAAAAATGAGAGGAGAATGAGAACAAAGCGAGACTTTGTCCTTATCACTTTTTGAGCATCTTGAAACGTGTTATAGAAATTAAGTCAATAACCCTTGTGTGGTAGATCTCTCTGAAACAGTATCCCAGCTCTTTAGATAAAAAAATAAAAACCCTGAAGCCAGAGAGATTAAGTAATCTGTCCTACATCAAATATTAAATCAAGTATTGAAAAAAAATAGAGCCATAGAACTTTGAGCATTCAATCCCAGTTTTTTGGGACAAGTATGGCAAGTTTTTTCCCCCAAGACTAGGGAAGCATTTTTCCCTCCAAGTCTAGGGAAGTATTATCTCCAAGATACCAATAATACAGAATTAAATTTAAATATCCTTTGTATGGACATGAAATAGTAAGCTCCTATGCTGCCAAATACTTTAACTCTAGGCCCCATGTGAAATATGTACCCTGTCCCTGTGATATCATTTGGGAATTTTCCCATAATAATAATAGCTAACTATTATATAGAACTTAGTATATGTCACGCTTTGCTTAAGCACTTTATAATTTTATCTCATTTGATCCTCATAGCAACCCTGGAAATAGATGCTATTATTATTCCCATTTTACAGATGAGGAAATTGAGGCAGAGATTACATAACTTGCTCATGGTCATATAGCTAATTAGTGCCTAAGGCCAAATTTGAACTCAGGTCTTCCTGATTCCAGTCCTAGTCCTCTATCTACTATACCATGGAGCTGCCCATCCTTCCCCTGTTGCCTTTAGACATCATGTGGGTATTTTCTCATGTTTTCTGCCTTCTGGGACATCATATGGATATTTTCACTTATCTATTATAACACAGGAGGATTTCTCCACCTTCTGCAATGTTCACGCTTCCCTTGCTAAGCTGTATAAAAGCTGTCTGGAGAGCCAAGCCTTTCCTACTTTGGGAGTACTGTTTGTTTGTTTTTGGCCCACCCTCCAGCAATGGGGAGAGGCCTCCTCAGTTCCAAATTCCAATAAACAGAGTGCTAAACTAAGCCTGCTTTGACACTGTCCCTGCCAATGCCCACTGCTTCTGGGGCCTGCACCACTCCCCATTCACATACTTAGGCCTGTGTTGTCTCTGATGCTGGAGCCTGAATTCTGTGGGCCTGCCATGATACTAATGCTCCCCTGATCCAGGGCAGGCCCTGCCACTTCTGAGATCAGATTCTTCCTCCCTATCCTGGGACAGAACATTACCTCCTCCCCCATCTGAGGTCCTGACCGGACATCTCAGTGCCTGGGAGGAGTGTTCCCTAGCACTTTTGCTTTACTGCTGAGGTGGCTTTGTTCTGCTCCCCTTAGCCCCAAGGTTAGGGCTGACTTCTGGGCTTTGGCCTTAACATTACCCCCTAGTACCAGGTATATAGCACTGCTCCCTGTATGAGGGTGAGTGAAAGAGTACAGTCAACGCTGGGTATTGAATTCTACTCCCTATGCCAGGGTCCAATCATGCCTTTCTGTGCTGGGCTAGTTACTGCCCATGCCAGGGCCCCACTCTCCACTGCTAACAACACAGGCCAGGGCCTCACTGACTGGCTAATGGTCTAACATATTGCTAAGGTCAGGTACAGCCTCACAGGAAGACTCAGGCAACTTCAAGGGGTTCTGGTTAGCCAGGCCAGAGCTTGGATACCTCTTTCTGTCAGTGGTCATCCTCTCTTATGCAGGAAATTTTCCCTACTGCCTTTCATCCCCAATTAAAGGACCAGGGAGCTTCTGATGTCTTGAATGGGACTGCTATGAATATTCAGCTCAAGACCCACCCCACCCCTCAGGGAATAAGACACAAATCAAAAGAGGTGCCAAAGGTGCCTGCTGACCAGGTGAATGTCTGTCCTATATCTGCCATGTGCAAGCCCCTCCCCCATCTATTTCTGAAATAAAGGTGGAGGGGCGGGGAATGATACTTCACAGTTACAAAGCAAGAGCAGAGCATGTCTTTAAGGGTTTACTTAAAGCACATTTGTCCTTATCCTCAATACCTGAAAGGTTTTGGATCTTCCAGAAAGGATAAAGCACTGTCCTTTCAAGTACTTCCCCCAGTGCCTTGGAGTCCTAGCACGTTTGGCCCAGAAAAGAGAAGACCAGAAAGTACATCATAGCTGTCTTCAAGGATTTAAAGGACTATTATATGAAGAAGGGACTGGAGTTGTTCCATTTGACCCCAGAGAACCAAATCAGGGGCAACTGGTGGAAGCTGATAAGAAGCAAAATTAGGCTAGATATGTCAGGAAAAACCTATTAATAATGAGAGCTGTCTAATCATAGCAGAGGCTAGACCAAAGCTTCTTAAACTGTGGATCACGACCCCATATGGGGTTGCATAACTGAATGTGGGGGTCATGAAAAATTTGGGAGTAAATATTTGATTTGTATATCTATTTTATATACCTATATACCTAGGGTTGCATAAAAATTTGTTGGGTGAAAAGGGGTTGCAAGTGGAAAAAATTTAAGAAGCTCTGGGCTAGACAACTACTTGTGAGGTATGCTATAATTAATAATTTAGGTTGGATTAGATTAAGTTCTCTTTCAACTCTCAATTTTTATGATTCTGGGTCCCTTGGGTTTAGAGTTGGAAAGAACTAAGACTATCTAACAGTTAACAAATCAAAGGAAGTAATTTCAGAACAGGGAACGAAAGTCCACTGAGGGTATATAGTTGCCTTAATTGAATCCAGTTTTCCTGTACCACTGTTGGTTGAACAATCTAGTTCAGGAGCTCCACCTCCTCATGCATGGGGGCAGAGAGAAAGCTATATGCTCTAAACCAATTAAATCTTGAGGATAGTTTCAATACTTTTAGGGGAAAACTATCCCTATCTGCTTGAGGCAGAGCCTTAAGATATTACTCCAATACCTTACATGTGCCTCCAGTAATACACCTGGGTCCCTATTACAACTTTCTGAGCAAAAGATAGTTGTGCCTGATGGCAAAGACCTAGGCCTTGGGCAGTCTTTCTTTCTTTTTTTTTAGAATAAAAGTATTTTATTATTTTCCAGTTACATGTAGAGATAGTTTTCAACATTTGTTTTTATAAGATTTCCAATTTCCAATTTTTCTCCCTCCCTCCCCTCCCTCCCTGCCTCCCCTAGACAGCAGGTAATCTGATATAGGTTTTATATATATATATAAAGAATTCCATTACATTCATATACCACAACTTGTTCAGCCATTCCCCAATTTATGGACAGTCCCATAATTTCCAATTACATGCCACCACAAAAAGAACAGCTATAAATATTTTTGTACATGTGGGTCCTTTTCCCTTTTTTATGATCTCTTTGGGGAAAAAGACCCAAAAGTGGTATTGCTGGGTCAAAGGGTATGCACAGCTTTATAGCCCTTTGGGCATAATTCCAAATTGCTCTCCAGAATGGTTGGATTAGTTCACAGCTCCACCAACAATGCATTAGTGTTCCAATTTTTCCACAGCTTCTCCAACACTTAGTATTTTTCCTTTTTTGTCATATTAGCCAATCTGATAGGTGTGAGGTGGTATCTCAGAGTTGTTTTAATTTGCATCTCTCTAATCAATAGTGATTTAGAGCATTTTTTCATATGGCAATAGATAACTTTGATTTCTTCATCATAAAACTGCCTGTTCATATCCTTTGACCATTTCTCAATTGGGGAATGACTTGGATTCTTATAAATTTGATTTAGTTCCCAATATATTTTAGAAATGAGGCCTTTATCTGAAGTACTGGCCATAAAAATTGTTTCCCAGCTTTCTGCCTCCCTTCTAATTTTGGACGCATTGCTTCTGTTTGTACAAAAACTTTTTAATTTAATGTAATCAAAATCATCCATTTTGCATTTCATAATATTCTCTATCTCTTGTTTGGTCACGAACTGTTCTCCTTTCCAAAGATCTGAAAGGTAGACTATTCCTTCCTCTCCTAATTTACCTATGGTATCACCTTTTATGTCTAAATCATGTATCCATTTTGACCTTATTTTAGTATAAGGTGTAAGATGTTGGTCTATGCCTAATTTCTTTGGGCAGTCTTTCTTGAAAGAATGAGGAGATGAGAAATGAGCCCATTTAGGGACAATGACCATTGTAATGAATTAAGGTTAATCAGTTTAAACCTGTAAATAAAGATTTTTTCAGTGTTTTTTAACATACATTCCATATTCTATTTATTTATTTCATGATGGGGATGTGTGATGGAAGGAATCTGTGTGGGGAACTTGCTTTATTGTAAGATTCTTGGTTAGTGGCCTGGTGGGTAAATAAGTAGGGGAATGAGAGTTGGCAAAATATAGGGATTAGAGTGTTATACTTGAAAGATCTAGATCAGAGGTGAAGAAAAAGAGAGGGGAGAGATCTGAGTCATGGTCCTATATGTTTAGTTTTGAATCTGTTTCAGACAGAAAAAAAACAAACAAAATAAAATACCATTTTTGGCTGATGACAATGTTTTGTTATCACTAATGGTAAAATTTTTGGCAAGAGACATGATTCTGCAGAGGATTAAAAACATCCATCCTGTGGAACACTCCAATTTTATCATGTAGTATTCCATTAATAAATTGAATAACTATCTCATTATTTTGACCAACCATCATTTTGTCTTCAGAACAGATTCACAATCTGATCAAAGGACAGCCACTTAAAGTGATAATACATGTAAAATATACAATGGTAACCACAGTTAATGGCCATATTATCTTGGATCTATATATTCTGAAATACAATGCTCTTGGCATTTTTATCAAAGTTAAGGACCTCAAATGATGCTGAACTCAAGAAGATAGGGCATCTTCCAGAGAGTGTTCATAGAAGACAATAAAGATGCCCTACTCCATTTTTAGCCAAGCAAAGGACCATTCAGATGTTGCTAGATTTGGTGTGAGAACAGATATTGACCATAAATGTCAGGGATTTCAAGAATAGCTTTCCTCTCATCAGAACAGCAAAAAGACAGACATCCTAGAAAGTCCCCTTGTGTCTGGGGATGCTTTGATAAAACAATTGCATATTTATATACAGTCAAAGAGCATGTTACATTGCTATGTGATCTCTATTACATTGTCAAGCACATCAACCAGAATCATTGTTAATCCTATTGAAGAGATATGTATCTCCCAATTAAGGAAAAACTACCCCAACCTGCTTGGGGCAATATGGATCTCCAAATTCAGATTCCTGACTTGATTTTGTAATAGTAGACAGAGCATTCCTGGTTAGAGATCAGACCAAAGACAAAAAGAATCTATCCATGTCTGTTCTCTTCATAATTCACCAGGAACACATTATCCTTCATGTGGTATATACCTCCTCTATACCAGGTCCATATCTTTGCTAATATAGGTCCTAGCTTCCAAATCCATCTTCAGAAGTTTTAAGGGTTACCACTCACCTTCCACATACAAAATAAATGTCATAATGTTTGAAATTGAAGTGGTTTTTGGCCCAATCCCCACTAAAGGTATCATTATCCATAAATTGCAGGACAACTATCTTGGGCTGCCGACCCAGGCGCAGGCTCCCTAATTACAGATGATGCTGCCTCTGGGGATACTAAACACTTATTTGAGGTAAACAAGGCCTTAGTGTGACTCAGACAAACGCCAGGTGCTACCTGAAACCTCAAAAAAAGTAAAGAAAGAGACACAGTTTTAACTCCTGGGCCAGTTACACAGTTGTCAGACAGAAGGTACCCTTGGTCCTCATCAGCTTGATTTCTATATGCACACTGTTGAGAAACCATTTTTTACAAAACATATTGTTAGAGACAAGATGTCAGAGTAGCAGGAAAAAGTACAATGAATCTTTCCATCCAAACTACTACAAACGTATCTACAAAAATACTCCAGACTGACAGAATCAATATGGGTTGAATGAGAGAGGGAGCATTAGAATTTAGCTCTCCCAACCCCCAAACATGCCAACTCTTAAAAGATCATGATAATAATATAAATTCTAAATTGGACTACATTCTAATTGGAAAAGCCAAGAGAAGTCAAAGGGAGTCATTTTTCCAGTCTAGGATGGCTTAGGAATATGGATAGAGAGGTCTTTAGACATTAGGGAGGGAAGGGAGATAGAAAGGAGCTAGACAGAGAGGGCTGGCATAAGGCTCTTGACAGAGATCCCAGGAGATCCCAGAGAAATCACTGAGTGTAGTAACATGTGCCATCTGGCAGGGTCTATTGTCTGTACCCAGTGACAGATCATAGATCCAGGGCAGAGAGGGGTGGTTCTAAGCAGTTGTCATCGATGTGAATTTAGCAGCAGTCTACTGGAACTCTGAATGAAACAAGCTTATAGGCCTATTGCTCAAATCCCAACTCAAGTCAGGAACTTACAGCTGTCAGACAAAAGGTACAGAAATTAGACTTTGCCTTGGATGAACCCACTATGGGAGCATTGGAAGTTTGCAGGTCCCCAGCCTGAGTTGTCCCTGAGCTCCTAGAATAACACAACCATTAACACTCCAAGAAAGCAGTAATAAGATGAGGCTAGAATTTCCCTACAGAAGTGTACAGAACCTTATCCTAACAACTCCAAAGTTAGGAATTAAGTTTGGAGAATGAGCAAACAAAAGAAGACTCTTACCATAAAAACTATTGTGACAGGGATGCTCAAGACACAAACCAAGAAGAGAATGATGCATAAGACAGACCCAGAAGAGGAGGATGATTGCAAAACATCTATGAGAAAGACTTCAAAGAAAAACATGGCTTGGGCACAAATTCAAATATAATTTCTAGAAGAAATGAAGCAAGAGTTAAAATAAGAGTTTTTAAATGGTTTTATCAATTAAATGAGAGCTGAAGGGAGGAAATGGAAAACAAATGAGAGTTATAGAAGGATGAGTGAGTTAGCAGTTTGGCACAGGAGATACAAAGTCATACCTGAGCAACAAACTCCCCGAAAATGAGAATGAACCAAATAGAACTTAATGAACTTAATGATGAAACATTAAGACAAAGTCAAAAGACTGAAAAAAATGTGAGGTATCTTATATTAAAAACAACTGACCTAAAAAGGAAATCAATGAGAAAAAACTCAAGAACCTGAAAGCTATTACCAAAAATATAAGCCCAGACATCATGTTTCAAAAAATCATGAAACTTTCTACATCTTCTTAACACCCAAGAGCAAAGTGGAAATTAAATATATTCATCACTCGCTTTCTGAGGGAAAAAAACAACCTCAAAATAAAAACTCCCAGAAACATAGAAAAATCCAGGTTAAAAAAAAAAGATACCATAAGCAGCCCAAATTTTAAAAAAAATCAAGGAGGATGCACTGTTAGAATTTAAAACAATTTAACAATCTAAACAGGAGTAGAGAGCTTATAAAACTATATTCCAAAAGGCAACGGATATAGTCTAACAACCAAGAATAAGTTACCCAGAAAAATTGGGTATAATTCCACCAGGGAAAAGATAGGGGAAATTATCTCACATTATCAGAATGTGCAAGTAGAATGGGTTGGGGGGCGGGGTGTGGAGTGGAGGCAACACCTGAATCTCACTTTCCTCTTGGCCGGTTAAAGGAGGGAAGATACATGCACGCACACAGAATTGGACACAGAAAAACATTTCACTCAATAGGGAAATAGGAGGGAAAGAGAAGGTAGAAGAGAAAATAAGAGGGAATGTAGATTAAGGGAGAGATTAGTCATAAATTACAGTTATTTTCTGCCCTGAAGCACCTGAAGTACTTATTTGCTTTTCTGGTTCAAGGGACACTTATTTTGTCTGGAAGAGCAAAGATGGGGATGGAGAAGTGCATGAAAGCTGTCCTTAAGTATATGAATAGTTGTCACATGGAAGAAGTATCCTACTTTTCTGTTTAGACCAAGAGGACAGAACTAGAAGAAATGAGCAGAAGCTTCAGAGAAGCAGGTTTAGGCTTGGTGTAGGGGAAATTCCTAACAATTAGGCCTATCTAAAACTTAAATAGGCTGCCTTAAGACATGGTGAGTTTTTCTTCACTAAAGATCTTCCAGCAAAGGCTAGATGACCACTTTTCAGGTATTTTGTAGAGGGGATTCTGGGTCAACAAATTGGCCTGGAGAACACCTGAGATTCCTTCCAATTCTAGGATTCAGTCATTCTGTGGAGAAAATTTTTAAAAAGACAACACATCAGGTTGATAATTGTACAATCACACTGAAAAATACTCATTCCCAGGCTATAATACTACTATAATACTAGCTCAATTACCAATTACTAATGCTATTACTAATATGATACTAATTCTTTTGAGACTATTCTAGTCACTCTGAAATAAAAATAAGACAAAGAGAGGAAAAAGTTATTCCTCAGATAACTGAGAATGTCATCTGGAGTTAAGAAGTAGATGGGAGGGGACAATGAAAGAATGCAGAAAACTAGACAGCATTAGGGGTAGTAGCCCTATCATGAGCTATATTCTGGATACAGAGGAAAAGGAAATGACACATTGTGACTCACAACTTTTCCACTCCCTGCTATTCCTATTCAAATGCAAATTTCCCACTAGGATGGGACACATGTTCTCTGGTACCATGGAAAAGAAGTGACTTCACACACCACAGGGGAATAGACTATCTAGCAATCCCAGCACCTTGGAAGCATATGATCTCTCTGAAAATCCAATTGACTCCGGTAGGGCAGGAGGACCCCCAGTGATGGGAAATAGGAAAAAAAAAGACAACTCACCAAAAAAGAAAGTCAGAGAACATTAAACAATGGTTGTCATTAGTTGATTATAGCAGCAAACAAATCAATCAAGTTGGAAAATATGTTTACTCATTAAAATGAATCATAAAAAGTAGCCCTTTTAGGGACATAGATAAGCATTTATAAAAACAAGTTATTCTGTCAACATTATTTAGTTATGAGAAATCTTTCCAATCACAAAGTCTATGGCAGAGCTCAACTTGTGTAATGGAAGGAATACTTGTTAGCTTTCTTCACATCTCTCTCATAACTGAAATTTTTCTTTTTTTACATTTAATTTTGACATCAGTGAATCACCCTTTCAGGTGCCAAGGATATATATACACACTGAAGACAGAAACCTGTTAGGATAGAAGGTTCTATAGCAATTCTCCCTTTGACCCTCAGGGGTTACATGAACTGATTTAAACAACTAATCTCTGTAGCAAATGTCTGGCATTTTAATTAAAGCACTTCATTAGGAAAGGGTCTTTTGGTCTATAAAATCACAGAGGTAGTGAGTGAATCCATTAACACATCTTTTTCATAAGCTATGATCATTTTCATTTTATTACTATTTCTAGAGCAAGAGGTAGAGATCAGGAGTGGGGTAGTATGTGTGCTGAGGTAGTAAGATGGCCTCCAACTGTCCTTGGTGAAGCATAGTTGAGTGTCTGTAGCTAGCTAGATTTGTTATTGTTCTTGTTGTTCAGTCATGATCCCATATGGGGTTTGTTTCAAGTAAAAAAAAAAATTGATTAATCTGCCTTTCCCATTCCCACCCCTCTCCCTGCCAACTAAATAATTTTAAAAAATACATTGTCCAGGGGACAGCTAGGTGGCACAGTGGATAAAGCACTGGCCCTGGATTTAGGAAGACCTGAGTTCAAATCTGGCCTCAGATACTTGACACTTACTAGCTGTGTGATGCTGGGCAAGTCACTTATCCTTCACTGCCCCACAAAAAAATAAAATAAAATACATTGTCCAGCATTCAATAACCTTCTAACTGGTCTCCCAGCCTCAAGTCTCTCTCTACTCCAAACCAACCTCCATTAAGCTGCAAATATGATTTTTCTAAAATATAGGTCTGACCTTTCCCCTCCCCCATCCTCAGTGAACTCTAGTGGCTCACTGTTATCTTGAAAAGTAAATGGATAAAAGAGCAAAGTGCCTCTGTTAGACATTTAAAGTCCTTCTCAACCTGGCCCCTTCTTCCCTTTCCAGTCTTCTCATACTTTATTCTCTTCTATGTACTTTTCAATACCACCACACAGATCTATTTGTAGTTCCTCACAAATGACTTTCCATTTCCCATCTCTGTCCCTTCCCATTAACTAACTGTCCTCTGTGCCTAGAATTCGCTGGCCCCCTCATCTCCACCTCTGGATTTCCCTGGCTGCCTTCAAGACTCAGCTCAAAAATTACCTTCCATAGAAGACCTTACCCACCCCCATCTTCTAATACTTTCCCTTTTAGGATCACCTTAAACTACTCTGTATATATCTTGTATATATCTACTCTGTATATATCTTGTATCTATGTACTTACATGTTGGGGTTCTTTGAGAAGAGGGTTCATTTTGCCTTTCTTCATATATCTGCCACAGTACCTAGTAAGCATTTAATAAATGCATCATGAACATAACAAATGCATTTTGGCTGAAGAACTATTAATTTCTATATAAGTGTGATATGATGGTGGTAACAGCAGCAGCATGTGTGACTTCAGGCAAGAAACTAAACTTCTGTTGAGCATTGGACTTTGAATCAGGAAATCCTAATTTCAAATGTTGCTTCAGAAACTTCCAAGTTCTGGGAACTCTGGACACAATACACCCTCTCTAAGCTTTGGTTTTATCATTGGAAAAATGGAGAAAATAACAGTACCTATGTCACCGGGTTGTTGTAAGAATAAAACAAGAAAATACATGTAAAGTAATTTGCACACTCTACAATGCTATAGAGATATGAACTATTCTCTATTTAAATTTCAACTATAAATAGAAGCTAGTAATATCTGTTTACCTGCCCTACCTGGCATTTATGAAGATCCTAAGAAATATTATATGTAGAAATACTAATCTTTCTCTTCTAATCCAACCTGGACCCCTCTTTCAAATTATTCTTCAGATCCATAAGGTAAAAAGCAGAAAGCCCTGGACTTGGAGTCAGGAGAAAACTGGATATGAATCCTTTCTCCAACAAGCTGTTACCTTAAATAAGTCACTTAAACTTGGGGCAGCTAGGTGGCGCAGTGGATAAAACACCAGCCCTGGATTCAGGAAGACCTGAGTTCAAATCCGACCTCAGACACTTGACACTTACTAGCTGTGTGACCCTGGACAAGTCACTTAACCTTCATAGCCCTGCAAAAAAAAAAAAAAACCAAAAATCAAATAAGTTACTTAAACTCTCTGAACTTCAGTTTTCTCATGAGTAGGTAGCAGGGTTAATCAGAGGACCCCATACCACATACCTGCTAGACTGGGGCTAAGCATGCATCATAGACCTTCCTGGTGGGTGGGTCATTTGCTAATAGACTTGAACAACTAGAGGCTGCTGGTGTACTCTCAGTACCCCCATAACTAGATGTTGTAGAGAGAATGGACTTTCTCCACTCCCTGTCCCTTTCTGTCTCTGTCCATCTTTGACTCTGTCTCAGTTTTCTCTCTGTCTCCTACCACACATAGACCTTTCAAGTGCATTGCAACTCTTCAGTCTTTCCATAAGAATTCCAATGAGGAAGGGAGAAAGCATAAGTCTCCCTTCTCCCCAGCCACTATGGCAGCAAGAGCATGTGATTGTCTAGGTGAGCTAGAGACCAGAAAGTAAGCCAGGCCAGAGGGTTTAGTTCTTTCCCTTGTCAGTAATATCCATAGCAATTCCTCCTGTAACCAAGGAATACACATTCTCCAACTGCTCAAACTCACAGTTATATCTAAGTTCCTACATATCTATCCCAGCAGCAATTTGATCACCTAAGTTTAGAAGAAGAAAAAAACAACTATACAAGACAATCCAAAACCCAAGTTCAGTGTTACCTAAGTTACCTAAACAGGGTATATTCATTAGCTTTCATGTGCTTAAAACTCACTATTTGGGGAAGCTAGGTGGCTCAGTGGATAGAGCACTGGCCCTGGATTCAGGAGGACCTGAGTTCAAATCCGGCCTTAGACACCTGACATTTACTAGCTGTGTGACCCTGGGCAAGTCACTTAACCTTCATTGCTCCACAAAAATAAAATAAAATAAAACCTCACTATTTCTGCTGAAGTCTGGAGAAGGGTAGGCTGTCTTCCCACCTTTCATGGGAATAGTGTTTCCATACTAAGAACTGAAGAAGGAAGAAAGACAAAGAGAAATTACTCCCACTTTAAAGAGCCACAGTCATCAGCTCTGCCTGCTCATCCCTCAAACACCTGAGTCCTTCAGCACTGTATCACACATGACCAACTAGAAATAGTCAATGGCTTTTTCTTTCCTCAAAGTGCCCAAGCTCTGGACTGGTACACATGGTTGCAAACAGATAATTACCAAAGTCCATCTTGGAGTCATTAAAACTCATTATAACATATGTAAACATAAATATACTTATGTATATACATATAAAAGATATCTTATGAAAAGACTGATCCCAAAATATCCTTTTGCTTGATACCATATTTTTAAGGAAACAATTCCATTAGGCACATTATAGACACATATATCTCTTCAATTCTACTCAATTGTAAGCTCCTCTAAAGGCAAGGCAACACAACAACCTTTAATTAAGCATTTACATGGGCCAGGAACTGTGCTAAGTACTGAGGATACAAAGACAAGCAAAAAGAAAGATCCCTGCCCTTAAAAAGCTTACATTGGAATGGAGAAAAACAACACACAAAAAAAAAGGGAGCTGAAAAAATTGTGGAGGGAAGGAGATGGGGATGAAGCACTCATGAAGGAACATGATATAGGAGTCCAAAAAGTCAAAAGCAGAGGCAGAAGGGGAATGAAGTTTAGCCATCCTGGATCCCTCACCAAAATGGAAGTCCTAGGAGGAACTCACCAATGGGAAAAGGAGGCTGGTTTGGTGTTGGGATGAAAAGGTTGAAGGGGAGGATGGGTATTTCAGACTGAGGAGAACTGAGGTGCTAAGGAAAGTTCCAAAGTAAAATGGCAATTGAGGTATGGTAAGAAAGAGGAGCAGAGACATTTCTAAGAGCAGAGCTGAGAGGGAAAAGTAGGGTCCTCATCTTACTTATTTTTGTATCCTCTGACACAAATAACAATTTAGTAAACATAGTAGGCACATAATAAATATATTTAAATGAATGAAAAGCATTATATTATACGAATGCAAGATATGATTAAAAGTAAGTGAAACATGAAAGTACCTATCAATAAATTGAAATATTAAATCTTTGGCAACTGAAAATACATTTACCCCTTTTATTGGCAAATTCTGGCCTTGCTAATAAAGAAAATATGCTCAGAACTTTATTGCTTCAGTTTACCTTAATTTCTATTGTGACACACAGAGATGACAACCTATCTATGCCTTAGCAGATGCCCTGAAAAATTTCATCCTGTACATAGCCTAGTCACTGATGACAGATATATAGATCATCATTAAACCTATATTCAAATCCCTTTCCATTTGCTAGAATCTACAAGAGTTTGTACTCTGCTAAAACAGACTCATAAATGCAAGGATACCTCCATGCTCCAAAAGGTATGCTTCTATTGGGCAATACCTTTTTCATTTTCAAAAAATATATTTTTCATTTTTATATTTAAAGTATACTAAAACTGTTGTAATGGTTGGGAGAAAAGGGTACTAGTTGGAAAATGACATGTGGAAAGAAACAAAATGCATCAGCAAAAACTTTTTTTAAAATATGTTTTGACATTCTTTTTGTTTTCCAGTTCCAAGTTCTCTCCCTTCCTCCCACTACTCCCCCCAGTCAGTGAGAGGCCAAGCAATATGTGAAGTCATGCAAAACATTTCCATATTAGCCATGATGAAAAAGGAATGATAAAACAAAAAAGATAAAGTGGAAGAAAATATGCTTCAAAAATAGATTGACCTATTAGCACTTGTTACCCTCTCTCATCTGTCTAAACTCATGCTTTCCTTCATTCTTGAAATGGAATTGCTCCTCTTTGTTGAAATCCTTCTCTTCCTTCAAGGACAACTTAGAACTAACTTCTTCATAAAATCTTTTCCTGACTCCATACCAGGTGAAAGCACTTTCTCTCTCTCTCTCTCTCTCTCTCTCTCTCTCTCTCTCTCTCTCTCTCTCTCTCTCTCTCTCTCTCTCTCTCTCTTTGTTTTGTTGTGGTTTTTTTTGGGGGGGTGGGGTTTTTTTTTGCAAGACAATGAGGATTAAGTGACTTGCCCAGGGCCACACAGCTAGTAAGTGTCAAGTGTCTGAGGTCGGATTTGAACTCAGGTCCTCCTGAATCCAAGGCCAATGCTTTATCCACTGGGCTACCTAGCTGCCCCTGCAATCTCTCTTTTCTCAAGTTTGCCACAGTGCTTTGCCTTTTTTTAAGCTATAAGTTTTATTTATTATATATATATTTCTAAAAACCTGACAAAGTGGTTCATGTTTGTAATCCTGATACCAGGGAAGCTGATGACTATGGATCACTTGAGCGTGGAAGTTCTGAGTTGCTATGGACTAAGATGATTGAGTATCAACACTGTCTGGCAGCAATATGATAAGCTCCAAGGATGGTGGGGAGAGGGGTCACTAGTCGGCCTAAGGAGGGGCAAATTGGCCCAAGTCAGAAATTAAGCAGATTAAAAGTCCAATGACAGTCATCAAGAAGTTGCTATACCTTGAACCTGAGTAAAATATAGAAACCCAATCTCAAAAAAAAAAAAGGGAAAAAAGAGAATGATGTCTATAAGAGACCTTAAATTTTATGTATTTTTATACTTATCTGATTTTCCCTTGTATCATAGATATTTGTGTCCACTTTTCCCCAGTAGACACTAAGCTTCTTAAGAGCAAGATACCTGTTATACTTTTGAACATAGTGCTATATATATAGGTGAGGCAATGAGGGTTAAGTGACTTGCCCAGGGTCACACAGCTAGTAAGTGTCAAGTGTCTGAGGCCAGATTTGAACTCAGGTACTCCTGAATCCAGGGCTAGTGCTTTATCCACTGCGCCACCTAGCTGCCCCCTGAACATAGTGATTAATATTTTTAATGAATAAATCGGTTTTGATAAATTTGATGATGCATGCCAGCCTAAGCATACACAGTATATTCCTCCCAAATAGTTATGTAAAACAACATGAGTGATCATAACTGGTGTTAGATCTGACTTCACATTCTTCTAATTTACTATTTTTTTAAAAAGGAAGGGTTTAGGGGCAGCTAGGTGGCGCAGTAGCTAAAGCACTGGCCCTGGATTCAGGAGTACCTGAGTTCAAATCCGGCCTCAGACACTTGACACTTACTAGCTGTGTGACCCTGGGCAAGTCACTTAACCCCCATTGCCCCACAAAAAAAAAAAACAAACAAAGAAAAAAAAAAGGAAGGGTTTGTGTTTTAACTTTAGCAAGTATAAATGTTTTCCATTTTATTTGCCTAGAATTTTGCCTTAATATAATGTTGTCTGCATTTAAATAGTCAGTGGAAATGTTCTTTTTGGTTTTGCTTTCTTTACTCTGTAAAACTATATAAAAATCTTCCCATATTTCTTTGAGTTCTTTGTACTTACCTTTCCTTATTGCATTGCAACATTCCATAACATTACTAAGCTTCATTTTGTTCAACCATTCCCTAGTTGTTGGAAACATATAAATAGAGCTACTATGAATATTTCTGAACATATAGAAGTTTCCTTGCTGTCAAAAATCTTCAGTTAAAAACCTTGTAATGGGATATCTAGGTCAAAGCATATGAATAAGCAGTTTTCAAAAGAACAAACAGAAACTGACAAATATAATAAAAGACCTAAATATTCAGGGGTGGGTAAGCTGTGGGCAAACAGGCACACTAAAACACCACTAGGAGAGTGATGAATTGCCCAAATCATTTTGGAAAGCAATTTGGAATTATACAAACAAGTTACAGACTTGTTTATAATCTTTGACCAAGCATCTGAACTGAATTAAATAACCTTTTGCAACCAAGTTATGTAATTAGTATAAAGTAATTCCTTTATTAACAAAATGGATACATTCCAACATACTGAGAAATTCCTCTAAACTGCATATTATGATATGTACAAATTCATGTTTTTATTAAGCAGATCTAAAATGCTTGCCACCATTTGTGACGTGAGTCCAGAGAGTTTGTTTGAGATCCTGATGGACTGCTGGTCTATAGGATAAAGTTAACTTGCTGACTTTGTTTTTATTTTATTATTTTTTTTAGTGAGGCAATTGGGGTTAAGTGACTTGCCCAGGGTCACACAGCAAGTAAGTGTTAAGTGTCTGAGGCCGGATTTGAACTCAGGTAGTCCTGACTCCAAGGCCAGTGCTCTATCCACTGCGCCATCTAGCTGCCCAACTTGCTGACTTTGAAACCCTGCTTAATCTTTTTTATGAGCCCTATAGCTCCTTGAGGTTTCTGTCTATATTTTATTTAAATTGCCCTACTTATCTTAGCAAGAGGCAAGTAACAAATTCCATTTGAATTGCCCTTGTAATGATGGTGATCCATTGGGGGTAAATTGCAGGTATCCTTTGGCATGAGGACCCAGAGGAAATTGAAATGGACTTCCAAGGGAATTGCCTACAGGGACCCCTGGATAAATGTTGATTCTTCCTCTTGTAAGGAACTGCTTTCTTCAATTCAGAAACTCCCCTTGCTCCCAGTCAGCTCTAACCAATGGATCTTGGATCTCCAATGTTTTCAATTCCAGAGGCTGACTCCAAGACCAAGCCTATCAATCTCAAGATTGTTATTTACTCACCCATGATCACACTAAGAACTAAAAAACATAAATCTAAGCCAGGGGCCCAGGATCAAGCTTGCCTAGTTGAATCACCTTGTCTAGCTGTCACTTAGGAGCAACTGTCATATGACCAGGCCCTTCCCCTACCCTTTCATCAAGAAGCTCAAGGGTATTCCAACACTGCAGCCATGAAGAGAAAAACAACTGCAGTTGGTTCACTCTCTTTTAAAGGTCCATTGAGTCATCAGCTCTTCCTACTTAATGGCCAATAAAAAGATTGTTGGGTTTTTTTTTTCATCTACAAAGCACCCTTCATTGGTAAGCTAGCATATATAGTTATATGGAATCTGGCAACAAATGCATGCAACCCCTAGTTACACTCTTGTGTAAAAGGTAAACTCAGGTACATGGTTTTTAACTTATTCAAAATCAAACAGCATTGTGTGATAATGCTAAAGAATATATCTCAAGTCTCCTCATTCACACTTCACATTCACACTTCAGGATTAAAGTATTCTCTCTATATATCATCAGAACATGTCAAGTCAACAAGCATTTATTAAACACCTACTATATGCTAGGCAGCATACTAAGAGATAAGGATAGAAAGGGAGCAAAAAACATTCCTGCTGTCAAGGAGCTCACAATCTAATGGGGGAAGCAACATATATACATATATAAACAAGATATGTACAAGATAAATTGGAGATATTCTCAGAATGAAGGCCCTGGAACTAAGTAGCATCAGGAAAGGTTTATTGAAAGAATGTGAAATTTTAGGTGTTGTTAAGGAATCCAGAGAAGTGAGGAGGCAAAAGTGGAGAGAAACAGACAGAGAGAGACAGAGACAGAGACATGGGCAACAGCCACTTAAAGGCCACAAAGTAGGGAGATGGAGTGTCTTTTGAAGGGCAACAGAAAGGAGGCCAGTGTCACTAAATTATAAAGTATATGAAGGAAAATGAAGTATAAAAATGCTGGAAAGATCATGAAAGACTTTAAAAGACAGAGGATTTTATATTTGATCCTGAAAGTAATAGGGAGAGAGACAATCACTTGCTTTTTATCGCTTATCATATCGCTTACACTTTAGGAAGTCATTTTCATAGCTGAGTAGAGGATAGTGTGAAGTGAAGAAAAACTTGAGACAGGAAGACCAACCAATAGGGTATTGCAAGTAATCCAGCAATGTGGTGGTCAGCCTGCATCAGAGGCTGAATGACTGAAGACAAAGGAAGATATACAAGTGATCATTGTGAAGGTTGAAATGACAGAACTTGGCGATATATTGAAGAGAAAGTAAGGACTCAAGGATGGTGCCTAGATTGCAGTACTTAGTGGAATAATAGCAGGGCTCTTGACAGTAATAGCAAAGTTAGGAAGAAGGGAGGATTTGGGAGGAATAATCATGAGTTGAGTTTTGGACATATTGAGTTTAAGATGTCTATGGGAATCCAGTTCAAGATATTAAATAAGAAACTGGAGATCAGGAGAGGTTAGGGATGCATAAATAGATTTGATATTCATCTGCAAAGAAACGATCATTGAATTCATTGGAGCTGATAAGATTATGAAGTGCAATGATATAGAGGAGGATGAGAAAAGAGCTGAGAACAGGACATCTGAGAACACCCAAAGTTAAGTAGTCATGAACTGGATGAAAATCCAGCAAAGGAGGCTAAGGAAGTTAGACAGGTATGTAAGGGGCTAAAATTCTAGCTAGTCTGTCTAAAATATCTAATGAGTGGTCACCAATAAATTAAAAGCTTTAGCAAGAGTTAGACTTTTAAGCATTTATTAAGAAGAATAAGAATTTGGTGAAGAGAGAGAGAGAAAAGCCTAGATTCATCTATCTATCAAAGGGAGATCACATCTTTAGCTCCTCTCTCCACCAGAGTCCTCACGAAAGAGACCAAGAGTGCCAGCCTCGCCCCCTCTCTTCAAAAACTGCCGATGGAGAGTTCTCCTTCTGACCTCGGTAGCATACGTAACTTCAGAGTGGGCCAGGTGTGGCCCCTCCCAAATGAGTCAGCTAAAACTCCAATAATTTTTACCACAGGTAGAAGAAGCAAGAGAGAAAAGTGTTATGAAAAACTAGAAGAGATTATCAATAAGACAATGTCAAAAGCTGTAGAAAAGTCAAGAAGATGAGGGTAAGAAAGAGCCATTAGAATTGGCAGTTAAAAGATCATTGGGGGCAGCTAGGTAGTGCAGTGGATAGAGCACTGGCCCTGGATTCAGGTGGACCTGAGTTCAAATCCAGCCTCAGACACTTAACACTTACTAGCTGTGTGACCCTGGGCAAGTCACTTAATCCCAATTGCCCCACAAAACAAAAAGAGATCATTGGTCACTTTTGGAGAGAAAAGCATTAGTTGAATGAGAAGGTTGGAAAACCAGACTGCAAGGCATTTAGAAGAGGCTGAAGACAGTGAGAGGAAAAGAAAGCAAAGGTACTGGTTGTAGATGACCTTGAAAGATTTTTCAATGACTACCAAAAAAAACCCCATTTGATCTGACAAAATAGCACATGATAGGCTCTTGATGGCAAGGTATTGATGTATGGCATACATCAAGATGGTTCAGAATTCCTTGGAAGTTGTAACAACAGAAATAACCCTATTCAATGATCCTCTAGTAATAAACATCAGATGAGACATAACACCAAGATAAGTAAGCTTGCCAAAGGTATTTGCCACTATGATGGAGAAGATCCAATGCAGAGTTCAGGTTTCATAAGAGTTCCTTGTGGATGGTAAGCTCCTCCAGGAACTTCTGTGGGCTGAAGTCACTCAGCTGTTTGCATCAAGCCCCAAAACATTGCAAAGACATTGCATTGAAAGGAGTCTTTGAAAGTTCATTACTATTGGGACTGTTTTCTACCTTTGCCAGTCCCATACTTCTAGTTTCATCCTCCTCCCTACATGGATTTTAGGGGGCTAGAGTTGAGAAGGGGTTAGGATTGTCTCCCACAAGAGACTACTGAGCTGGGTGGCTTCAAGAAGCCCCTGCAATTGGGAATTTTCTCCACTTTTCTCTGACTCCTGTTTACTTTTTTCTCCTATGTAATACCAAATAGTTGTAACTAGCTTTGCTCTCCTGAGTCCATCTTTCCTCCAGTCCTTCCTCTTGGGGCTTCACATTACTCCATAGCCATCGATTTTCCTTTCTCCAGGCTAGTCTAATTCATAGGCTTCAAAATGCCCTGGCAATGGCAGTCCCTAGAGACACCAGCAAGGAGTAAACTGTAAAAGTTAGTGCCTAAAACATCAGTAGTCATATGTGTTACAAAAATGTGATGGTATAATACAGCTTTGAAGAAACAAAAACAAAAAGTCTAATTCAGAAAAAAAGCAATATGAGGGAAAATATAAGCCTAACTTTTATAATTTTAAATGTAAATTGATTAAACAATCCGATAAAATGAAATAGCTACAAATTAGATTTTAAAATTGCTGTTACTTATTAGAACACAGCTATAAGGAATAGAAATGCATACACACTCACACAATGAGAAGCAGGAAGAAAATTTACTATCCATTGAGTGAATCTTAAAAAAAGCCAGAATTGCAATCATACTATCAGACAAGGCAAAACCAAAAATACACAGAATAAATAGAGATAAATGAGGCATTATATTATGCTGAAAGGAACCAAAGGCAAAAAACCAAGATCAGAATTAAATTTACATGCTCCAATTGCCTTAGAGTCTAAATTCAAAAAGGAAAAATTAACTAAAGTACAAAAGACACGGATAGTAACCCAACAGAAGTATAACCCAACAGCAGTAATATAGTTTTCAGATTTGGATAAATTTAACAGAAAGATCAAAATGGAAATATTCAGAACTGAATAAACCACTGGAGAAGATAGTTGAAATACTTAAAATGTTTTAAAAGGGACTATTAAAGAACATATATATTTCTCAGCACCACATGGAACTTTTACCAAAAGTTGTACATTTATTAGGGCAAAGATATGTTGCAAATAGATTTTAAAAGGCAAAAATAGTAAAAATGTCTCTTATAAACCATAACACCATAAAAATAGCTATCAGCTAAGAGTACAAATGAAAGACAAAGACAAAATCCTAAAAAAAAAGAGTGGGTTAGAAAACAAATTATAAAAACAATAATTATGTGAAAGGCAATGCTAAAATTTCTGGGATATATCTAAAACAGTGTTGCAGGTGGGGCAAGGGGGTAGAAGAATTATATCCCTAAAAACATAAATTAACAAAATAGAAAAGGAGAGGATTATTGAACTGAATATTCATTTTTAAAAGTTGGAAAACCCAACAAATAAACAAATCTAAAATAAGCACCAAAAAAGAAATATTGAAAATTAGAAACATGGTTAAATTAAAAATCAAAAAGAGTACAGAAATTATAGACCAAACTGAAAAGTTCATTCTTTGCAAAGACTAACAAAATTGATTAAAAAAAATAAAACCTTTAGCCACTCTGATTAAAAACAAGGCAGAAAATCAAATCAACAAAAAGTAAATGAACAAGGTAGAATCACAACAAAACCAGAAGAAATAAAAAATAATTATCTGAACCTTCTATGCATAGGTATATGTTAACTGAGAACATGAAAGGAATAGAGGAATACCTTTAAAAATATGAACTATCCAAACTAACAGGATTACAAATAGAAAACTTAAATTATCCAAAGGAATAGAATGACCTTTCTGTGATATAATAAAAATATATATCTAAAACCAAAAGCAAGAATTATATGCAATGAGGTTATATTAGAAGCTTTCCCAATAAATATAGGGGTAAAATAAGAAAATGTACTTTCCTCACTATTGTTTTATATAATTCTAGAAATGAAAGAATAGCAGTAAAATAAGAGAATGATATTAAAGATATAGACAAAGAGAAGAAACTGTTTGCTGATGACATGATTGCTTATTTAGAAAATCCATGGGAATCAGAAAAAAAATTGAGACAACACATAGCTTTAGCAAAGTTGCAAACTACAAAATAAATCCACAGAAACCAATAGCATTTCTACATAATAATTTTGAAAATCCAAGAGGCAATAATAGAAATTAAAATATTATTCAAAATAACTACAAAATGCAAAAAATTTAGGGGTACTGATCTACAAAAAAACACAAAATTTTTTAGAGATCCAATTAGAAAGTGTTCATTAAAGAAATGAAGAACAACTTAAAGAGTTTATTAAGTGCTAATGGCTGGGCCAGTTCAATATAATAAAAATTATAAAAATGCCGGAGTTAATTGACAGTTTTAATACTACACCAGTCAAGCTAACAAAGGGATACTTTATAGAATACAACAAAATAATATTTATTTGGTAAAACAAAAGATTTTTTAAAAAAAGATTTCAATTATCAAAGGAAATAAGGAAAAATACATGGAATATAGGGGGAAATAGCATTTCCAGACCTCAAATAACATAAAACAGCAGCCATAAAAAAAGATTTGGTATTGTTTTTTAAAATAAGGAAGTAGGTCAATGGAAAAAACTAGACTCAGGAGAATCATAAATACTGAAATCAAAATATCCCTTGCTCAATAAATCCCAAAACATAAATTACTTAGGAAATAACTCCCCATCTGATAAGAATTGTTGCAAAACCTGGAAAGCAGTCTGGCATATATTAAGTCTAGGCCAGCACCTTATACCATATCCACAATATATTCATAATAGATACATGACCTCAGAATTAAAGATCATACTATTAAAAAAATTAGAAGAGAAGCTGCTCATATACCTTTCACAACTATGGGTAGGAGATGTTAACCAAACAAAAGATAGAAGCAATTACAAAAGATAAAATAGATAATTTTGAGTGCATGAAACTGAAAAGCTTTTAAGAAAGAAAAATTAATGCTTCTAGAATAAGAAGGAAAATGGCCAATTTTTATTTTATCATATTTCTCTGATAAGGGCTTGCTCTTTAAGATATATAGACAATTAATAGATACATAAGACTTATTACACACATTTCCCAGGAGATAAGTGGTCAAAAGATATGAACAAAGAGTTCTTTAAAAAGAATTATAAAATATTAACAATATATGAAGGAATGCTCCTAATCACTAATTTTAAGAAAAATGCAAATCTAACCAATCTTGAAGTTTGATATAATAACATCCATTCTCACATCCAGAAAAATATCAGAGATAACAAAAATGGGAATAGGCAAGGTTGGACAGGTTGTGGGAAAATAGACAGTCTAGTACATTATTGGTGGAGCTGTGAATTAGTACAACTATTTTGCAAAACAATTTGGAAAAGTAAAATTCAAATAAAGTTACTAAAATGTCTATACTTTTTGACCCAGAGATTTCACTATGAGGTATATATCCTGAGGAGGTCATTGATAAGAAGAAAGTCCTCATATATATCAAAATATTTTTTGTAGCACTTTCGGCCTTGATTGAATGTAGACAACTGATTTGTAAATGATTGTCACATTGCTAACCAGTCATCTCCTATTAAAATATAATCAGTTACATTTGTTGTGACATTATTTGACACTCTGCATATCCAGGACCTCTCAATTAGCTTTTCAAATAGAATATTCATGATATATAAGTATAGATTTGAATAATCTATAAGCCCTACAGTAAAGGGTAGGGAATACAAAATAGCAAGGAGGAAGTTAATGAACTGAGTGAAGTGGGAAAAGTTAAAATGAATGAAGGTTCTACAGAAGGTAAAGAGATATTTTGGTATGTATGAAAGAAAGAGGCACTAGGTAAGGCCAGTTGTTAAAAGGAGTTCTCAGTTAGAAGTTTCAGAACTCATAACTTATGATGATAAACACCAGAATTTAAGCATGCTGAAATGTGAAACTGATATGGGAATGGCTGTGAAGGTTTGAAGGCTCATGAATGGTACAATGAAAAAAACCACATAAGCCAGAGGACATCAGTAGTTGGCATCCTGGCTGGATGTGGCATGAGGGGAGAGTCAGTAGAGTTAGAGTCAAGACAGACCTGCATATGGATCCTTCCTCAGCTACCTCCTAGTTGTGTGACCTTTGACAGATTATTTAATTTTTCTCAGCTCTCATTTTCTTTTCTGTAAAAATGGGGATAATAATAGCATCTACTTCACAAGATTGTAGTGAAGATCAAGTGAGATAGTATGTATCAGGTACTTTGCAGATCTTAAAGAACTCTATAAATGTTAGCTATTATTGTATTTACCATTACTACCTGTATAACCTTGGGCAATTTACTTTACCTCTCTTCTAGTCCTCAAACTAAAAGAGGGGAGATGCATTTGTACAAGGAACTGGTATCTGGAAAAATCTGTCCAACAAGAATGTAAACTCTAAGAACAAAGACTATCATTTCTTCTTTGGTACACATGATGGGGCCTATTGTGGAGTTAGGTATTACTTTGATAATATTCTAGAATTCACCAGGGAATTGAAATTAGGTTTATAGGTCCACAGATTGAAGAATCTGCCTTTTCAAAATTGGAATATTTCCATTTCTGAAGCCTTGGCGCGCGCGCGCGCGCGCGCGCACACACACACACACACACACACACACACACACACACACACACACACCAATTTTCCATGATTTTTTTTAAAGATCTATGATAGTAACCCACCAATCCTATCCACAAATTCTTTCAGTACTCTGGAATGCTGTTTGTATGGCCTGTTAATTTGAACAAGTTGAGGACAGTTGGGTATTTTCTTCTCAATTATTTTGAATTTTAATTCCTTGCTAACCCTTTTTGTTTGTTTCCTTTTTGCTTCCCATCCTGAAAATATTTTTTTCTTGGTAGAGAAAAAAGAAAGAAAACAGGATTCAAGCAGTTCTATCTTCTCTTCACTATCAATTCTTTGTTTTATCTGGAACAGTGGTACTTTGGGTTACTTTGACCCCTAGTGCCATTCACTGCCAGTCTTAGCTGATACGGAGTTTTAGCATTCCTAATATTCTTGTAGGTATGTGCTACTTTTTAAAAATCCATCCTCATTTACCTATCTTTGCTTCCTTCTTTGGTACGTCTTTCAGAAAATATGAGTACTTTGTTCTTGTTTTGCTACTGTCTCCTTGTGTTTTACCTCCCACCGACCTTTTGTAACTGGATGCCTACCAACTACCAAAGCAACTCAAGGTCGCTCAGAGATCTAGTGGAAGTAGGCCCGAGATATCAGGCTCATTTTGCTACCAGCCTGTTCCCTCCTCCAGAAACAGCTAAGAAACTGTAGAATGGCTATTTTTAGCCTCAGAGCATTTACTCCCTTTGCCTCTGGGAAATGTCAGAGTGAGCATTCAGATACTCAGTTAAAACCATCAGAGGTTGGCACCATAAAGAAGATCAGCAGTTCATATAGTTTCCTTCTGAATCTACAACTGAAAGGTTTGGGATTTTTTTATGGCTCAGTCTTAGGCAAAAGAAGCCTAGAATCTGTCTCATTCATTCCTGGATTTAAATTTATTTAATTACATTAGCTAATTTATATTAATTCTCCAAACCTGCAAAGAAGGTATCAACTCATTTTAGATACTATACAGTGTACCACCACATAGAGTTTGAATGTATACAGAACAAAAACCATGAATAAACAAAAATTAAACTTAGGTTAAGGAACATTCTGTGTGTTTGCTAAGGGCAAGTCTCAAATTAGATCATCTAAATAGCTGTCTTCACTTTGAAGGGGAAAAAAAAGAACCAGAATGTAAGATCATATTGTCCTGTCTTTAGCTAGCTGATGTTTTCATTCAGGACAGGCAATGAATCCAATGAACAAAAGCAAGGTTAATTGGAGATACTTTTAGCTTGAGTCCAATTTGACTTATGATGAATTCTCTGTCCCAAACTATATTTTATCCGAATGTTCTAAAATGTGACAGAAAGGAAGTTTAGTACTGGAGAAGCAGAAAATGCACGTTTCCACAGTAACAAAGCACTCCTCAAAGAGGATTTTTTGTCTACCATTCCACCTCATTCCATAAACTTTTGCAGCTGTTCCTGTCCCTGTTTATATAATAATCAGATGTACCTGAAAACCAGATTATACGTTCAAAGTTTCATCTGCAGTTAGGAACATTGTCATAATCTAGTCAACTGCTTTGGGAGTAGCTAGAGAAAAGTCAAATTCTGTTTTCTCTGTCCCCTACTGCCCACTTTCCCCACCCCACCACCACTGCAAACAAAACAAAACAAAACCCACCAAACTGTTCTAAAGTGTATCTGTCAAGAAGAACATTCGAGGTGTTGAAAAAGGATGTGCTGATAATTGGCTGATCTTTAAATATGTTTTTAAATCACAGCCTCACTCTAGCTACACTTTTATTCACAGCTCTGAAATATCTATGTTGTCAGATAGCAATGTGCCATTTAATTACTTTACTCTGTAAATGCAAATTAATAAACTGGCACTAACTTCCTTAACCAGTGTATTAACAAGGAAAATAATTCATTCTAACTGTTCAGTCTTCTAGGGTGGAGTTTTCTTCAGTGAAACCTGCAAAATTTCACAGATTCTAGTCAAGTCATTTACAACTTTGCAAATGACTTGATGCTAAAATATATTTTTCCCCTCCTGAACCATTCACATTATAACATTCATTTTACACCTGAGATTTTTACTCTATTAGATTAATTCCTTTCTGACACATGAAGAATTTGATAAATGTAGTTACATGAGATTTTTTAAATTGAGATATTAAGAATTTTGCATGACTATATTGCATGATTAAGAAGAAATCTCTAATGGCTCTTCTCACCATAATCTTTTTTGAAAGTTCAAAATTGTGCATCTTTTAGGAAATATACCCTGACATATAGGAAGATAAAAAATTTATTGAAGAAAATGAATGATGTACATGTTTAATTTTCTTGTACTGTGTTAGAATTCATGAAATATAAATTAATTATACTATATGTTTAGTACAGCAATAGGCACCTTAGGGTATACCAAAGAAATAATATAGTTTCTGTTTTTAGAGTTTAGAATATCGTTGGACAGATTTATTCAGATACCAATTCCTTGTAGAAAGACATCTCTTCTTTTTTAGTTTGAGGACTAGAAGAGAGGTAAATTGCCCAAGGTTATACAGGTAGCAATAATAACCACAATAATAGCTAATGTTTATAGAGTGCTTTAAGATCTGCAAAGTACTTGATGCATACTATCTCACTTGATCTTCACTACAATCTTGTGAAGTAGGTGCAATTATTATCCCCATTTTACCGAAAAGAAAACGAGAGCTGAGAAAAATTCAGTCATTTGTCCAGGCTCATAAAGCTAGGAGGTAGCTGAGGAGGGATCTACACCCAGGTCTGTCCTGACTCCAAGTCTACTATCCCTTCATGCCACTTCAAGCCAGAATGCCAACAACCTATGTCCTCTGGCTTATGAGGTCTTTCCATTATACTATTCATGAACTTTCAACTGTTCATGGCCATTCCCATATCAACTTCACATTCCAACATGCTTACATTCTGAAATTGATCATCACAACTTGTGAGTTCTGAGACTTCTGGGAATTGCTCCTTATCTAAATGGCCTTACCTAGTCTCTTTCTCTCATATAGACCAAATCAGCTCTCTACCCTTCATTCATTTAACTTTTTCCACTTCACTCATTCCATTAACTTCCTCCTTGCTATCTTAGATTCCTTCCCTACCCTGCCCTTGACTCCCAGGTTTATAGATTATTCATATCTATGCCTATATATCACAAATATTGTGTGTGAAAAGGAAATTGAGAGGTCCTGGATACATAAAGTGCCAAATAATGTCACCCAACAAATGTAATTGATTATATTTTAATAGGAAATGGTTTGTTAACGACGAGACAGTTATTTCCAAATCACCATCTACCCCAAGGTAGATGGTACCCTTCCTTCTTTGAGGGAAGGGAATATTTTTGGTTTGGCCTTTGAATCTTAGTCTTGCTAGCCCACGGTCTTTTCCAGAATAGGTATTTAATATATTCTTGTTGAATTGAATCTAATTGCTTCTCTTTTCCAGTCATTCCACCATAATCCAAGTCTATCTGCTGGTCCTACACTATCCCTATATTTCTAGATGGCTTCTAGCTATCTTATCTCCAAGGATATCATGAGACTTTGTTGAATAACTCAACTGAAATTGCAGCATTCTACTGATAGAATAACCCTGCCAAAAAGGAAATAACATTAGCTTGGCATGAACTAATTTTGATGAATCCATACAATCTCATAGTGATGACTTTCTATTCTAAATGCTTGCAAGCCTGGAGAATACTTCAGATGATGATGATAGGTAGCATAGATATAGATAGCACTTTAAGGTATTGAAGTGTTTACCTATTATCTCATTTGATTCCACAACCATCCTATGATTTAGGTACCATCATTATCCCTATTTTGAAGATAAGGAAACTGAATCCGAGAGGGGCTAAGTGAATTGCTCAGGTCAGTGACACAGCTATTCAGTGTCAGGGGTAGGATTTGAACTCAAGTCTCCCTGACTCCAAGTCTAGTAGCTCTTATCTACTACACCGCCCAGACACCATTTTTTTTTTTTGGTGAGGCAATTGGGGTTAAGTGACTTGCCCAGGGTCACACAGCTAGTGTTAAATGTCTGAGGCTGGATTTGAACTCAGGTATTCCTGAATCCAGGGCCGGTGCTCTATCCACTGCCCCCCCAGACACCATTTTACCTTGTAATTACCTAATTATCAAATATGCTCTGGGACATCAGGGTTCCCCAGTTTTTAATATAGGAAATTCCCCTACATCATTCCCACATGTCCATGTAAATAAGTGGGCAAGGCATTTTCTCAGCTACCAGTTAAACCATATTCTTGGTCCCTGGATATGCAGATACAACTGTACCATGTCTAAAAGAAACACTGTCCAGCTTGTTACATTGTAATATCTTCAGTCACTAGAGGGAAGCAGGAGAAAAGGTGGAATAATACTGACAAGCTTAGAATAATAGAGGAAGGACATTGAGGAAATTCACATTGGATTGCTTGTCTTCCCAGTGATGCAGAAGGCTTCATCATGATCTCTAAGAGTAAGTGGTGGGACTTCATCTTTACCTGTGGCTGTAAGTAGTGGAACTGCTACTGATGGAAGGATGAGAGGACAAAAGGTTGTGAACAGCCTCTGGGAGAAATGAAATAAAGAGTTCATAAAGTTAGAATGGAAGGTTAAGAATAGGAGCAGTGGTGAGAATCCACCCAAGGTTACAGTGTATGAATCTGTAGTGGGTGAATCACCTCCCTGGATACACAGTAGCTACAGAACCAGAGCAGAAATATAGGAGGGTGAGGATTCACAGGTTGGATAGAGTAAAAACTCAGGAAGGCAAATAATTTGAAATTTTTAAGGTGCTAGACCATGTCTTTACCCAAGACTGAGCTTGGAAATGCGTGATTCTAGGTAGAGAAAATAAACTGGGAAAATGAATTGAAGGACCTTATAATTTCCAGATGAGAAAAGGCAGCTTTAGAGGAATAAAATGACTTTCCCAAGTTCTCACAGTTGGTTTGTAGCAAAATAGTTGGACCTAGAAACCAAATCAATGGGTCATCATTCTTCCTAACCTACCATGTTGCTTTTTGTGGTCTTCTTATACCTTACTCCCCAACATGTACTCTTTGATCCAGTGACACTGGCCTCTTCTTGGCTGTACCATGAACAAGACACTCCATCTCTCTGTTCCAGGCATTTTCTCTGACTGTTCCCTATACCTGGAAAAATCTCCCTCCTCTGCTCCAAATACTGACCTCCCTGGCTCCCTTTAAGTCCCAATTAAAATCCCAATTCTACAGGAAGTCTTCTTCAATCCCTCTTAATTACAGTGCCTTCCCTCTGTTAATTATTTCTTGCTTTTCAGTTGTTTCAGTAGTGCCTGAATCTTTGAGCCCCCCAATTGGGGTTTTCTTGGAAAAGACACTGGAGTGGTTTACCATTTGCTTCTCCAGCTCACTTTACAAATGAGGAAACTGAGGCAAATAATGACTTACCCAGGATCATAGAGCTAGTAAATATCTGAGGCCAGATTTGAACTCAATACTTCTTCACTCCAAAACTAGTTTTCTATCCAGTGTGCTACCTACCTGTCCATAATTATTCCTAATTCTCTATTAGCTATCTTTGCATATATTTCTTTGCATATTGTCTCCTCAGTTATATTTTAAGCTTTTTGAGAGCAGGGACTGTCTTTTGCCTCTTATGTATCCCCAGTACTTAGCATCATTCCTGGCACATAGTAAATGTTTATTGATTGCTTGGTAAGTACTTATTAAGTCTGAATGGGGACAGTTCAGACAAGTCTTGAGGCATGATCTCATTAGTAATTCAGTGCTACTGCTTCCTATAATTAAACATTTTCAGGACAAAAAACCATTCCAGTAGTTCACTTCAGGTCTTCCCTAGTGTCTATACCAGTTTTTAGAATATTCTCTGCCTGTTTCCAATACAGCCACATGGAAACTTGAGGGAATCTATTTCCAACCATGCATTCATGGGAGAGTGGGGTTGTACGGTGCAATATCAAAAAGTTTTCTAATTGTCTAGTGAGCCAAAGAGCTGATGACTCAGGAATTGCTGAGCATGAACTGAGTATGAATACCAAAAGTGGGACCCACCCATCTCTTTCCTTCACGAAGTGAGTGAAACAGGGTTACTTTGAGCTTCCAAGTTGGGGAGGGACAGCTGACCATGTTCCTTTACCTTGCTGTCATGCATTCATTGGCATGTGATGCCTGTCTCTTTATGTTCTCTCCTGATTTTAGTGGACGGATATTTCAAGTGAGGAGTGTCCAAATTTCTTTAGTTACTCTAGATCAAGTTACTATACAGTGAGGCTGAAAGAGTCTGAGGTTTCATCATATTACACTGGTGACCAGGGTTGGTAGCAAAGTCCATTGGAGTAGATAGAAATAGCTACAGGAGTTGATAGTGACTAAGTAATAATTTTGTGATGAACATCTCCAGTGTGGCAGAGAATCTACTGTGATGGGTGAACAGCCTAGTCCAGAGGTAACAGTTCAGTAAGAAGCTAGCACACAGCAACTGAGCAAATTGCTTGACCCAGCCCTGTAGTACCTAAGACATCACACCCTATGAAGAGCAAGACCAGCTGAGCTGCCTTTCCAGTGAAGAACTCAAAGCATGTGGCGAGCCATCCCAGATGAATATTGGAGCAATTCATCTGTCACCAATGCCAAGTCCCACAGCAAATTTTACGAGGACTCCACAAAAAGCCAAAACTCAAGAAGTGCCCCTTTGTTGAATGTTTTCTTTACACAGGTCCCTGACTGCCATTAAACTTTTAAGTTTGAGCTCACTATTGCTGGGGACCTTGTGTTTGCAAAGGGATGGTGAACTCTTAGTTTGGAGAAATACTTTTAAATAAATACAGTGGCTGAATCTAGAAGAAATGACATTGATTATGCCTCTTACACATACAATTTCTTGGAGAACCTTCTAAAATGTTTTGATAACATCCTGTGCTTGGACTATGGTATCTATTTCATAGGATTCTTGTGAGGATCAAAAGAGGTAATATTTGTAGAGTGGCACGGTTCACAGGCACAGTGCCTGCCACATACTGAGCACTTAAGAAAATGTTTGCTCTCTCCCTTTCCCTATGATGCAGTAATGCATTTTATCAATACTAATTTCACTGCCCCTGAATGAACCTCAGAGATCATCTAGAACATTTGCCCCCATTTTAACAATAACAACCACTGTTGGTTCCAGGGTAGCTGATTCACTGACCCTCTCCCTCTCTGTTTAGGAAACCCTCTCAGTTTGGAACCACATACACACACACTCAGACTGTGTTCAATTATGGGAAAACATGACCATCTAAAGGAAGGGTTTAGGATCTTTCTTGAACTCTGGCTCTTTATACCCACTCCTCCTCCCTGGGAAAAATTACTTGAAGTCTAGGTTTGGCTCCTATCTAAGGTCCCCTAGAGAAGGGGGAGTAGAAGGGTACTCAATGTACAATGTAAATCATATATATGATAGCTATTTATTTTCCTTTACACACAAAGAAAATGCTAAATACAAAAAACTCACAAACATATATGGAAAGAAAAACTTAAACAAGTAGCAGTCATTTAAACTACTATTCCATTCTCTTTAAAGGTAAAGACCTAAAAGCATGAAGCAAGATTGCTGAATCAGTATCCCTCATTTCACCTTGGCTCTGACTATCCAAAGAGTCCTCTCCAGATCTCTGTCTTCTGGGAAGCTAGGTCAGGTGTAGTACTCAATGTCCTGCTGATAATCATGTTGTCAAATGTAGAAAGTCCTCTGGCTGTCAGTCAGCTTTGACTGAGGGGGCCAAGGATCTCTGAACCGCTCAAACTCACAGTTACATGCAAGGCTGAAAACATATATCTCAGGATTACTATCCAGTCTAATACTCAGGAGAGAAACAAAAAAGAAGAGGCAGTCCAACCCAGGTTCAGGTTTGCCTAGTCAGGACAAGTACTTTAGCCACCATATGCTTAGTACTACCATGTTACCTGGGGAGGGGGAGAGGATCCGGGGAAGAGAACCAACACCCCTGTCCCTCCTTTCCAGAAAGAGGCTCAAATAATCTTGACAAGCTTGGCCAATGAGGAGAAATACAAACAGAAGATATATTCATTCTTTTTAAAGCCCACTGTCAGTGGTTCTTGCTGTTCAGTGGTCTATAAAGCACCAGGCCTTTCAGTATTGAACCATGTGTGTCCCCAGAAGTTGGTAGGTCAAAGGCTCAGCAACCCTAGACAGTAAAGACCAGGGAGACCTGATTTACCTCCCTTTATATACAGATGAGCACAGGCTGGAAGTGACTTTCCCAAGTTCACACAGGTGGTAAGGTTCAGAGGAAACTGAAGCCAGGGCCAATGACTCCAGAGCCAGTATACTTCCTACTGTATCATGCTGCCTTCCATTGGCATGAACCAGTTCCTTCCTAAAAGATTTTTGTACTTCCTCCATGCCAAGATGAATGGAAACTACTCCACTGAAAAATACTGTACATTTATAATACAGCATCTAAATAATCATTAAAATCTTGAAGAAATTAAGGTGGCCTCAACTATGGCAAAGACTTTATATCAAAATATTGTGGAAGGTTTGTTGTTCAGTAGTTTAGTCATGTCTGATTCTGTGACCCCCATAGACCATAGAATGCCAGGACCTTCTATCCCCCACTATTTCTCAAAGTCTGTCCAAGTTTACATTCACTGTTTCAATGATAGTATATCCCATCCTCTGGCATACCACTTTTCCTTTTGCCTTCAATCTCTCCCAACACCAGTGGCTTTTCCTATGAGTCCCATCTTCTTACTATGTGGCCAAAGTATTTGAGTTTCAGCTTCGGTGTTTGACCTTCCAGTGAATAGCCTGAATTAATTTACTATTGACGAATTTGATCTCCTTGCTGTCCAATGGACTCTCAAAAGTCTTCTCCAGCCCCACAATTCCCAAGTGTCAATTCTGCACACTGTTTTCCTTACAGGCCAGCTCTCACAGTCATATGTTGTTACTGGAAAAACCATAGCTTTGACTATACAGACCTTTGTCGGCAAAGCGATGCCTCTGCTTTTAAGTAACCTGTCCAGATTTGCCATAGCTTTACTTCCAAAGAGCAAGCAGTCATCTGCAGTGATCTGTGAGCCCAAGATTATAGCATCTAACACTGCTTCCATTTCTTCTCTCTCTATTTGCCAGGAAGTGATGGGACCACTTGCCAAGATCTTAGTTTTTTATGTTAAACTTCAGGCCCTTTTACTAATTACTGATATAACTAAGTAGGCTGTGGAAGGCAGCATGGCACTGGGGGAAGAGTTATGTCTCTGGGAACCAGAAGACTGGCTTCAAATCAGGCCTCTGGTGTTTATTAAGTATTTGGCCTTAGACAAGTCGTTTAACTTCCCCGTGCCTCAGATTCTTCATGTGTGAAATAAAGAGGTTGGACTAAATTCTCTGAAGTCTTTCAGCTGTAGATCTATGGTCCTTTAAACATCCACAGTGTGCTCATGGCTTTGCTTGAATAATGCTGCAAACCAAGTGATGTGCCCTTCAATGACACTTCTTTCACTTTCATCTGATGGATTTTGCCCTTTTTCTTACAGAATTTGAACATTAAGTAGGGTGTTGATATAAAGGTCTACAACCTAATCAGCACTGGCTATATCTAAACTGATTTTAAGTGGGGGGCAGAGGGGGGGTGGAAATCCATGATTTTTCCCTAACCTATTTCTAAGAGTCCTTGGTGTTATGAACAGAATTCTTATCAGAAACACTTCTTTTTATTTCTATGATATAAAGTAGTGCAGTCTCACTGACCAGGGCCTTGTCTTCAGCTTTTTAAAAAATATCAGCTTTGCTTTAATAAAGAGGTCTTTAGAGGATTTCACTGTGCATTTCTAAAAACAAGGCAATCCTTCAATATTTCATGTTGAGATAAATGGCGCAGCTCTTCAGTGTAAGTAGTAATGTCTTCATTTTTAATGATTCCAGCTCTGGATTTAATGACAATATCTCTAATCATGACTAAGAGTGAAAATAAGAAGAATGTTTTTAATCATCCCACAAACTTATCTAACATCTCCTTGTTACCGGGCACAAGGGCAGTGAGGCATTTCGTTCTGCTTTTCAGAGGATGCCGCTCAGAGAGTCAGATGTACAATACACTTTTCTTCAGAACTACCTACCTTGTTTTCAGGATACAAGGGAAGTCTCCCCTAAATATTAACCCGAGGAAGTTGGCTTATTAACTTTAAATTCTTTCATATATTTCCAAATAACCATCTTAAGTACAGGGTCTGCTCAGGTGCCAGGCAATAGGCAACTACTGACCAATTTTACTTGAAAACATATCCAAATAGTTTACTTTGGATAGCTTTAAAAGGACCTCACTCTCTTGTTCAGTCCCTTTTAAGTTGTGTCTGACTCTTTGTGACCCCATTTGGGGTTTTCTTGGCAAAAATACTGGAGTGGTTTGCCATTCCTTCCCCAGTTAATTTTACAGATGAGGAAACTGAGGCAGATGGGGTTAAGTGACTTGCCTAGGGTCACACAGGTATTAACTGTCTGATGTCAGATTTGAGCTCAGGAAGATGAGTCTTCCTGATTCCAAGCCTGATGTTCTACTTCACCGCCTAGCTGCTCCATCAGAGACGGTTGTCATTCAATTAGGAGAGTAGTATGTATAGTGTATGTACAGTATGATAGCATTCATACCCTCCATAAACTCTGCAAGATGACTTCCCTGTTGCTGCTTCTCATGACTTCCTCCTTCTCAGAAATCTGCTCAAGTTCAAGGGGCAAGAGGATAGGAAACTTGAAAATTCTAAGTGTCCTATACTGTCCCATAAGATAAGAGTAGTCACAACTTTAGTTGTGAGCCAGGTGACTTTGAGGATTATGGTACCCTCAATAATGATAGGAAAATTGGAAAGAAGGTAAGGTTTTGGAAAAAGATAATAAGTTCAGTTTAAGGTCTCTATGGGACATCTAGTTTGAGATGTCCAATAGGCAGTTGGAAATGCAAGGCTGGAGGTCAGTAAGGATGTTCAGGCTGGACAAACAGAGTCATCTGAATAGCAATGATAATTGAAAATATTGGAGCTAATGAGATCATGGTGTGAAATCATAGAGAGAAGATGGTCCAGGGCAGAGCCTTGGGGGACACCCATGGCTAACAGGTATGACATGATAAAGATTCAATAAAGAAGACAGAGGAGTGGTCAGATAGGTAGAAGAACAAACATAGATCAGTGTCACAAAAACCTGAAGAGAAGAAAGTATCAAAGAAGAAAATATCAATAGCACCAAAACCTGTATAAGAATCAAGAATGATGATTAATCATTTTCTTAATCAGAAAAGACCATTATATTTGGTAACTAAGAGTATGACATTTAAAAAGTCTGAGAGAGGGGGCGGCTAGGTGGCACAGTGGATAAAGCACTGACCCTGGATTCAGGAGTACCTGAATTCAAATCCGGCCTCAGACCCTTGACACTTACTAGCTGTCTGACCCTGGGGAAGTCACTTAACCCCCATTGCCCTGCCAAAAAACAAACAAAACAAAAGTCTGAGAGACATAATTTCTGGGTAATTAATCATTTTATTAATAAAGTCAGCATATTATTAATAAAAGGGGTCAGTGACATTGTCAAATGCCAAAGACCCCTCATGGAACCCACTCAACATTTATAGGCCCTTGGAAGAGTGGGTGTTTCTGAGGGTGGTAATTGATGCTGATTGGTTAACAAGTAATGAGAGAGAATGAATATTATAATGAGAGGTGGACCTATTATAATGAGGGGCAAGGAATGTGACCTCGATCATGCCATTTACTTCCAAACCAACCCCAGTCTTGGGCAATTTAATCAAAGAATTTATCCCGACCCAAACCTGAAAAGAACCGAATGGGCAGGAATTCACCTAGATAAGATGGTATAGGTGGGGCAAATTTTTGGTAGAGGTCAGTAATGTCCTACAAAAATGCTGGCTTGTCCAAATAAGGTTTCAGAAAGGAAAAAATATTGTATCTCCCCAATATTAACCATTAGTTATTTAATAATCATTTCTCTCAGGAGATCATTAGTAACTTTGGAAAGAACAGGAAGAAGGAAAGAAGGTAAGAGAGGAAAGGATCACCATCTCATCCTTCTGACTTATACCTGATTAGAACCAAAGGTTCCTACTTGTATCATCTTCACCATCCATCTACTCTGCTCATTAGTTCTTCTTCAGTTTCACAAACTTCATTCATACCCTCCATAAACTCTGCAAGATGACTTCCCTGTTGCTGCTTCTCATGACTTCCTCCTTCTTCTCAGAAATCTGCTCAAGTTCAAGGGGCAAGAGGATAGGAAACTTGAGAATTCTAAGTGTCCTATACTGTCCCATAAATACCTATGGTCTCAGCAAAGGTGGGTTGCATAATTATAATACAAAGCACATTATTGTCAGAGAAGAGTATGATGAAAGTTCAGAGGAAAAAATTATAAGTTGTTTACTGGAAAGTAATTAGGCAGAACGCTGGGCCTGAAGTCAAGAAGACTGGAGTTCAAATCTAATCCCAGATATTTACTAGCTGTATGACCCTGGGTAAGTCACTTATCCTCTGTTTGCCTCACATGCCTCATCTGAAAAATGGAGATATAATAGCACCTACTCACAGGATTGTTGTGAGGATCAAATGAAATAATGTTTCTGACATACTTAGCACAGTGCCGGACACATAGTAGGCACTATATAAATGCTACTTATTATTATCATTGAGTACTATATTTGGAGGCAGAGGACCTCAGTGTGGATTCTGATTCTTTCACTTTAATGCAGATCTTTAAAAACAGATGGTATTCTAGTAGGTGAAAGTGAAGACTGGGAAAGTCATTTTAAGCATCAAGCAAAGATGATGACCAGACACAGAAATGGGAAAGCACATAAAATGTTCAGGGAATAATAAAAAGGCCAATTTCCACATTCCTGGGATATCCAAAGTCTAACACATGCTATTTCTATACAAACAGCCAGTTATTGACCCATCAGTTAAATCCAAATAATTACATCCATTTTATGAATAAACAGCCACAATCAGTAACTCCTAAATCTGCTGAGCTCCTGTCATGTGCAGTATACTGTATAAAGCCCCATCACAGCTGTCCAGACATTGCGACATCCTCTATAGGTCTAGCTCTTATTCAACTAATTTCCATTACTCCTCTCCCCTGTTCAAAAAAGAGAAATTGAATTTGAGAGGCAGAGAAAAGAAACACCAAATTTCTCAATCAGCATGTTTAAAATTAATATAAAAAAATATAGTGGCCCATTTGGAAACTGATTTTAAAAAAGAATTGTGAAGATGGATCTTTTCCTATTCACAGGGAACTCTCTCATTTACAAAAATAATGCATGTCTAGTCTTTGCATTTACCTGGTGAGTCACCACATATTCTCAAAGAGCCATGAAGTATTAAATTAAAGGAACAGGGCTCCAGCACAAAATTCAGTATCGTGGGGGATTCAGAAAACTTAGCAACCATAATAAAATGCCATAGGATCACCAGGTACTTTACAAAAGATGTACAATTAATTAATAACTGTGATGCAATATGTAGTTCTAAGATGAGTGAAGGCAGAAAAAACACATTATTATAACTATGCAATTGACTTCTATTTTCACAATGATTACAAGGGATTTGCCTTCCTTGGGTATTAGCTGCTTCCTATAGGAATCTATGGGAAGAATGTAGGTGTGGAAATTAACACAGAAGGAACTTTTATATATATTAAAATATGTATGTATATGCTTTAACATTTTACACAAAATCTCAAATAAAGTTTCTTTATCACCTTCTTATATTAATAAAACAAGAATAACACTCTTCTAAATTATTAAAGGTATATACTCTATCATACTATTCTCTATATATTTTTACACTACTACTCTCTATATAAAGCTGCAGCTTTAATATTCTAATACTTTTCTTCTCCCCTACCAGAATCAGGCATGTGCTGGCAAATGTTTAACAACTGACTCTTGATGGGGGGAGGGGGATGGGAAGGAGAGTACACAGAACACATTTTAAATTTAACCCTCATTATTAACATTTTTCTTATGTCAAGATAATAAAAAAAATAATAAATCTACCTCTAATCTGTAGTGTTGAGAGATTTCTGAGGGATAAATACACTAAAAATTTAACAATCAGCTCTCCCTATATGAGCCAGTTCCAATACACCACTGAATAGCTAATGATAAAATTGATGACTCTTTAGTTATGGCTTCTAGTTCACCAGGCCAAAGACGCAATTAAGGAAAGATTTAGTAAAGATAAAATTTTCCTGAAAGTATATATTTTTTCTGGCCTGTTTTACTCCAGGACAGAAATACCATATAAAAACAACAATAGCAAACAAGAAGAATCTACTGCCTGCTAGGTGCCATACTTTTGTTCAGTCCTTTTTCAGTCATGCCCTACTTTTTATGGTCCCATTTGGAATTTTCTTGGCAAAGATACTGGGGTGGTTTGCCATTTCCTTTTCCAGCTAATTTTACATCATATGAGGAACTGAGGCAAACGAAGTTAAATGACTTGCCCAGGGTCACACAGCCAGGAAAGGTCTGAGGCTAGATTTGAACCCGTGAAGATGAGTTTTCCTGATTCCAAGCCCCATGCTCTATCTACTATGCCATTTAGCTGCCCCAAACATTGTACTTGGCATGAGAATACAAACACAAAAGAGAGAGTCCTTTTTTCTCCAGAAACTCACACTATCTTTCTGGTAGCTCCCCGGAAAGACTATCGCCTCCAACACCCTAAACATTCAGTTTGGCCTTAAGAGCTTTGGGCAGGTTGCCACTAAAACATGAATACATCCCTTGAAAAGCTGACAAGGCATCATGGATTTAGAACTGGAGGAGAGAGAACTTGTGAATTATCTAGCTCAATTTCATTGTACAGATGAGTAAACTGAGACTGGGAAAGATTAAGTGATTTGCCCAAGGTCACACAGAGAGTAAATAGCAAAGCTGAGATTTAAAAACAATACCAGATCCAGTGTTCTTTTTCACTGTACCACAATGCCTTAGGAACTGGTAGTCTCTGACTTTCATTGAGAGTTAGGTTTCTTATCTGAGGCAGCTGGTAGCATTGGGCCTGGAGTCAAGAAGGCTTGAGTTCAAATTCAGCCTCAGATACTTAATTAGCTATGTGGCCTTGGGCAAGTCATTTAACCTCTGATGGACTCAGTTTCCTCAACTGTAAAATGGAGATAATAATAGCTCCTACTACCCAGGGTTGTTGAAATTATTAAATGAAATCATATTTGTAAAGCATTCCTTTAACTTCAACCTAGGAACCAAACATAGTATGTTAAACCTGAGGCAATTTCTGAAAATAGGCAAGCCCCATATCTGACATTGGAATGGTGGCCAGTGGTAATATGTATTTTTTAATTTTCTCAGTATTTTATATTCTTAGACTGAAGTGCTCTCATATAGTTAAAGCCTTATCTGCAACAAGAATTTTAAAAAGAAGCTTGAAGAACATTTTAGAGCCACTTTAAATTTATAAGTATGAGAAGGTTTCTTTGTTTATTTTTGCTTCAGAGCTACTTGTTCTCTGAACTTGGTTAATTGAAAATTAGGTTCATTTTGAACTCAAAACTTGGCATGCATGAAGGCTTAAATGAGGTATGTGTTTTTTTTGCGATGGTCAAACCAGTTAATTAATTAAAAATTAAATAAAATAAACATAGGCCTCTCCAGTTTGCCAGTTTAGTGAGTGTAACCATGGCAGCCAAGCTAATTTTTATGGCATTCACAAAACCCATCACATTTACACTCAGAGTTGAAAGAGGGCCCTGGGAAGAAAGAATCTTTGGAAAATCCATCTTATAGAGCTGTAGGAGGAAGAGCAAGAGGGGAATGTTGGGAGACAAAGGAATGCACCTTTTCTCCCCCCCAAAGTCCATCCTTCCACAGTCCTCCCACCTCTACCACGCGACTTGGCTTCTAACTTCATCACACAACTGAAACTATTCTTTCCAATGTTACCAATTGTTCTGGGCTGAGTCTAAATCAGGACAGACTCTAGCAATTCATGTCTGATACCAGATATGAGAACAAAATAAAACATACATTAGTCATTCAATGGTTAGTAAAAGAGCTTTTAATTAGCCGTAGAAGGATATCAACAAGATCAACATTAAGGACATCACAAGTTGATTCAGCTGAGTAAAGCTCCTTTGCCTGAGTTACCCATCCTTTCCCAAAAGGAAAGCACTCACATAGCCATGAAATGATGTCAATTCTTGAATTTTTAAACCCCTCAGACAACCAAGCCTTGAATACGCAATACTTTTTAAAATAATTTAACCTACATGGGGGCAAACGAATATGTATCCTACCATAGTGATTTTGATCAAACCAATAGCCCTTTCCTCAGTCCTCATCCTTCTTGACCTCCATTTTACATTAATCCACCAAAGTGATTTTCCTAAAGCACAGGTCTGACTATGTTATCACCCTCTACCAAAAAACTCCAGGGACTCTCTATCTCTAGGATATAATATAAACTATATTTGTCATTTAAAGTTCTTCACAATCTTCTATCATCCTGCCTTTAAAGCTTTATTACACATTAATCTCATGTATTCTATGGTCCAGCCAAATTTCTCTGTTCCTCAAATATGACATTTCATCTCCCATCATCATGCTTTTGCACTGGCTATCTTCCATGCCTGCAATGCCCTTCATCCTCAATTCTTCTTAGAATTCTCAGTTTTCTTCAAGACTCAGTTCAGATACCACCTTCTTTATACATCTTTCCTCATTTCCCTAGCCTTGGTAGACATCTTGATAGCTGGTCAGAGAGTGGTGACATCTTCTCCTGAAGGGAACTTTGGGTATGGATCCTGAAACATTGAATTGATAGCTGGGTCATGGAGGTGCTAGTAAAGCTATACAGGGACAGCTAGGTGGCACAGTGGATAAAGCACTGGCCCTGGATTCAGGAGGACCTGAGTTCAAATCTGGCCTCAGACACTTGACACTTACTGTGTGACCCTGGGCAAGTCACTTAACCCTCATTGCCCTGCAAAAAAAAACTATACAGAGAAAGTCAGCACCAAGGCACCGGGGGCCTTTCAATCCAACTCAAGTCTGAGACATCCCATAAAGCACCTGCTCCATGTGGATTATTCCAGGAAGGTTACAGAGAGTAGACCATGGAGGGAAGGGGCATCATGAGCACTTGGGAGTAAGAATCTGTAAATACCCTTTGAACAATCTCTATGCAGGTTATTGTGGGCCAGCACAAATGGAAAGCTTGAGAGTTGCTCAAACCATCCCATGTAGTTAACAAGAGGGGTGAAAGATATGGGTAAAGATAGTTTTCCACATTCATTTTTTATAAGATTTTGAGTTCCAAATTTTCCTTCCTCCCTTCCCTCCCTCCCTGAGACAGCAAGCAATCTGATGTAGGTTAAACTTGTAAAATCATGTTAAACACATTTCCACATTAGTCATGTTGTGAAAAAAAGAATCAGGGCAAAAGGAAAAAGCAGAAGGAAAAAGAAACCAAACCAAACAAACAAAAAAACAACAACAACAAAGTCAAAATAGTATGCTTCAATCTGCATTCAGACTCCATATTTCTTTTTCTGGATGTGGAGAGAACTTTCCATCATGAGTCTTTTGGAACTGTCTTGGATCATTTTATGTCTGAGAAAAGCTGTCTTTCACAGTTGATCATCATACAATGTTGGTGTTACTGTATACAATGGTCTCCTGGTTCTGCTCACTTTGTTCAGCATCAATTCATGTAAGTCTTTCCAGGTATTTCTGAAATGTGCCTGCTACTCGTTTTTATAGCACAACAGTATTCCATTACATTCATATACAACAATGTGTTTACCCATTTTCCAATTGATGGGTACCCCTTCAATTTCCAGTTCTTTGCCACCACAAAAAGAGTTGCCATATTTTTGCACATGCGTATCCTTTTCCCTTTTTATGATCTCTTTGGGATATAGACCTAGTAGTGGTATTGCTGGATCAAAGGATATGCACAATTTTATAGTTTTTTGGGCATTGTTCCCAACTTGTTCTCCAGAATGGTTAGTTCAGTTCACAACTGCACTAACAATGCATTAGCGTCCCAATTTTCCTGCATCTTCTCCAACTTTTATCATTTTCCTTTTCTGTAATATTAGCCCATCTGATAGGTGTGAGGTGGTATCTCAGAATTCTTTCAATTTGCATTCCTCTAATCAATAGTGATATAGAGTATTTTTTCATGTGACTATAAATAGCTTTAATTTCTTCATCTTAAAACCACCTGATCATATCTTTTGACCATTTATCAACTGGGGGATGGCTTGTATTCTTATAAATTTGACTAAGTTCTCTATATATTGAAAAACAAGGCCTTTATCAGAAAAAAAATTGATTGCAAAGATTGTTTTCCAGCTTTCAGTTTTCCTTTTAATTTTGGTTGCATTGGTTTTGTTTGTGCTAAAACTTTTAAATTTAATGTAATCAAAATTATCCATTTTGCATTTCATAATGTTCTCTATCTCTTGTTTTGTCATAAATTCTTCCATTCTCCATAGATCTGAAAGATAAACTAGCCCTTACTCTTCTACTTTGTTTATGGTATCACACTCAATGTCTAAATCATGTACCCATTTTGACCTTATCTTGGTATACAGTGTGAGATGTTGTTCTATGCCTAGTTTCTGCCATACTATTTTCCAGTTTTCCCATCAGGTTTTGTCAAATAGCGAGTTCTTATTTCAGATGCTGGAGTCTTTGAATTTATCAAACAGTAGATTACTATAGTCATTTAGTACTGTGTCTTATGTGTGTAACCTATTCCACTAATCTACCACTCTATTTCTTAGTCAGTACTAAATAGTTTTGAAGATTGTTGCTTTATAATATACTTTTAGTTGGGGTAGAGCTAAGCCACCTTCCTTTGCATTTTTTTTCATGAATTTCTTTGATATTCTTGATCTTTTGTTCTTCCAGATGAATTTTGGTATTATTTTTTCTAGCTCTATAAAAATTTTTGGTAGTTTGGTTGATATGGCACTGAATAAGTAAACTAATTTAGGTAGAATTGTCATTTTTATTACATTAGCTTGGCCTACCCATGAGCAACTGATATTTTCCCAATTATTTAGATCTGACTTTATTTGTGTGAAAAGTGTTTTGTAATTGTGTTCATATAGTTCCTAGGCTTATCTTGGTAGGTAGACTCCAAATATTTTATATTGTCTCTAGTTATTTTAAATGGAATTTCTCTTTCTGTTTCTTGCTTCTGGGCTTTGTTGGTAATATATAGAAATACTGATGGTTTCTGTGGGTTTATTTTGTATGCTGCAATTTATCTAAAGTTGTTCTTTATTTCTATTAGTTTTTTAGTTTATTCTCTAGGATTTTCTAAGTATTCTATTATATCATCTGCAAAGAGTGATCATTTTGTTTCCTCATTGCCTAGCCTAATTCCTCTAATTTCTTTTTCTTCTCTCATTGCTAAAGCTAACATTCCTAGTACAATATCAAATAATAGTGATGATAATGGATATCCTTGTGTCACTCCTCATCTTATTAGGGATGCCTCTAACTTATCCCTGTTATATAGAATGTTTGCTGATGATTTTAAGATAGATACTACTTATTATTTTGAGGAAAACTCCATTTGTTCCTATGATCTCTATTGTTTTTAATAGGAATGGGTCAAAATTTTTATTCTTATACTGCCAAATTATAGTGTCAAAAGCTTTTTCTACATCTATTGAGATAATCATCTGATTTCTGTTAGTTTTGCTATTGATATGGTTAATTATTCTGATAGTTTTCCTAATATTGAATAAGCTCAGCATTCCTGGTATAAATCCCACCTGGTCATAGTGTATTATCCTTGTGATAAATTGTTGCAATATCTCTGCTAACATTTTATTTAAAATTTTTGCATCAACATTGATTAGGGAAATTTGGTCTTTGTCTATTTTGGCTCTTCCTGTTTAGGTATCAGCACCATATTTGTCTCATAAAAGGAATTTGGCAGGAGTCCTTTGCCTATTTTCCAGATAGTTTATATAGTATTAGAATTAATTGTTCCTTAAATGTTTGGTAGACTTCACTTGTAAATTCATCTGACCCTGTAGATTTTTTTTCTTAGGGCATTCATTGATGGCTTGTTCAATTCTTTTTCTAAAATGGACTTATTTAAGTATTTTATTTCTTCTGTAAATCTAGGCAATCTATATTTTTGTAAATATTTATTCATTTCAATTAGATTGTCAAATGTATTGACATACAGTTGGGCAAAATAGTTCCTAATTATTGCTTTAATTTCATCTTCATTGGTGGTGAATTCACCCTTCTTTTTTTGCTACTGGTAATTTGGTTTTCTTCTTTCTTTTTTTAAATCAAATTAGCCAAAGGTTTATCTATTTTATTGTTTTTTCATAAACCAGCTCTTAGTTTTATTTATTAGTTAAATAGCTTTCTTCCTTTCAATTTTATTAATCTCTCCTTTGATTTTTCAGAAATTCTAATTTGACATTTAATTGTGGATTTTTAATTTGTTCTTTTTCTAGCTTTTTTAATTGAATGACCAATTCTTTGATCTGCTCTTTCTCTATTTTATGCATGTAAGCATTTAGAGATATAAAATTTTCCCTAAAATCTGATTTGGCTGCATCCCATAAATTTTTATATGTTGTCTCTTTATTGTTGTTCTCTTTGATAAAATTATTGTTTCTACAATTTGCTTTTTGACCTGCTCATTCTTTAAGATAAGATTATTTAGTTTCCAACTGATTTTAATCTACCTTTTCATGGCCCTTTATTACATGTAATTTTTATTGCGTCATGATCTGAAAAAGATGCATTCAATATTTCTGCCTTTCTGAATTTTATTGTGAGGTTTTTATGCCCTGATACATGGTCAATTTTTGTATAGGTGCCATGTACCACATGGTATATTCCTTTCTATCCCCATTCAATTTCCTCCAGAGTTCTATCATATCCAACTTTTATAAAATTCTATTCACCTCTTTAACTTCTTTCTGGTTTATTTTGTGGTTAGATTTACTTAGTTCTAAGAGGGGAATGTTGAGGTATCCCACTCAATAATATTCCTTGGAGTTTTCCTTCTGGGGTCTCTTTCAGGATGTGATTGGTGGATTCTTTCAATGACTATTTTATCCTCTACTTCAACAACATCAGGGCAGTTCTCCTTGATCATTTCCTGGAATATGGTGTCTAGACTCTTTTTTCTGATCATGGCTTTCAGGTAGTCCAATAATTCTTAAATTATCACTCCTGAATCTATTTTCCAGGTCAGTTGTTTTTCCAGTGAGGTATTTTACATTTTCTTCTATTTTTTCATTCTTTTGATTTTGTTTGACTGATTCTTGATGTCTCATGGAGTTATTAGCTTCCACTTGCCCAGTTCTCATTTTTAAAAAATTATTTTCTTCAGTTAGCTTTTGTACCTCCTTTTCCATTTGACTGATTCTACTTTTTTAAGAAATTGTTTTCTTTCCCCCAATTTGGCCAATTGTATATTTTAAGGAATTCTTTTCTTCTATTTTATCCTTTATTTTCCGAGCTATTGATTCTCTCTTACATAACTCTCATTTCTTTTCCCAATTTTTCTTCTATCTCTTTTATTTGATTTTTTTTATAATCCTTTTTGAACTCTTCTAAGACGGTTTTTTGGTATTGAGACCAATTCACTTCCCCTTTGAAGCTTTGCATGTAGGCATTTTGATATTGTTGTCTTCTTCTGAGTTTGTGTTTTGGTTTTCCCTGTCACTGTAGTAGCTTTCTATGGTCAAGGCTCTTTTCAGTTTTTACTCACGTTTTAGCCAATTTCATGACTTTTAAAATTATGCTCCACTCCTGGATCACAGGGGGCATTGTCCCAAGCTTCTTGTGCTGGGGCCAGTGGTCTGGTCATTGACTTTCTGTGCTGGGTCTTTGTACTGACAGCTTGCACACTGTACTGGTGAGGCCCAACCTAGTCACACCTGCTGTGCATGTATTCCCAGGTTGGCAGTTTGCCTTCCATGCTGGTGTTGGAGGCCTCACAGCTGGCTTGCTATGCCACTAACCTGCTGAGCTAGAACCAAGGGACCTCAGTTCCTGATCTGTGCTGTGGCTAAGAGCCTCCTGTTGGCTTACTTGCAAATTGTCTGCACTGGACTGTGTTCCCCTTTTACCCAAGTGAGATATACAATTCCTAAAGTCCTTCAAAATTATCTTAAGCTGGAAAATTGCTTCACTCCATGTTTTTGTGGGTTCTGTAGACTCAGAATTTGTTTAAATGTTTGATTTCATGTTTTTTGTTTGAGGGAAACTGGGGAGAGTTCACGCAATTTCCTGGCTTCTCTTCACTATCTTGGTTCCATCCTCTCTCGGAAATATCTATTAAGAATCTACGGGGCAGCTAGGTGGCACCAGCCCTGGATTCAGGAATACCTGAGTTCAAATCTGGCCTCAGACACTTGACACTTACTAGCTGTGTGGCCCTGGGCAAGTCACTTAACCCTCATTGCCCCTTCAAAAAAAATAATAATAAATTGTCCTATGTTCATTTTATTTTTTTTTGCAGGGCAATTGGGGTTAAGTGACTTGCCCAGGGTGACACAGCTAGTAAGTGTTAAGTGTCTGAGGCCAGATTTGAACTCAGGTACTCCTGAATCCAGGGCCGGTGCTCTATACACTGCACCATCTAGCTGCCCCCTATGTTCATTTAAAAAAAAGAATCTACTATATAGGCCAGCCACTCTACTAAGCACTTTGAGATACAAATAAGGAAAGGAAAAGGAAGAGGAGAAGAGGAAGAGGAAGAAGAAGTGGAAGAAGAGGAAGAAGAAGAAGAGGGAGGAGGAGGAGGAGGAGAAGGAGGAGAAGGAGAAGGAGAAGGAGAAGGAGAAGGAGAAGGAGAAGGAGAAGGAGAAGGAGAAGGAGAAGGAGAAGGAGAAGGAGAAGGAGAAGGAGAAGGAGAAGGAGAAGGAGAAGGAGAAGGAGGAGGAGAAGGAGGAGGAGAAGGAGGAGGAGAAGAAGCACTAGTACCTGCACTCAAGAAGCTCACAATCTAGTCTTTTCCTTACAGAAACAAGGAAGCCTGTATCTAGCCAATCTTAATACTATTTTATACTTGTATATTTTTTTGATATTCAGGTTAACCTTTTTTAACAGTTAAATGACTTATGAGTGCTTCATTTTATCCCAATATGAAACCTGAACTAATAAGGCACTAGCCTAACATGTGACATAGTTGATAACTAAATGGACTGGCCTCAGGGCTTACATTGTGCCTAAGTTGGTGGAAGGTCAGCTATGAATACAAAGGATGGGGAGATTGAATGTATAGCCAAATGTGGCATCATAGCACATGGTAAAGGACCTTCTAGTTTTGTATACTAAGTTGTTGTTTTTATGTAGGATAGAGAGAAATTCCCGTTCACACAAAGTAGTTCAATGGGTACTGGAAGAGGCTACAGGAAGATTAAAGAAAATGCCTTAGCTTCTTCTGGAGCATGCCATGGTTGGTACTGATGGTTCTGGAAAAGTTGGACTGCCAACACAAGACTGAAACTGGCCCAGCATAACTGGTGCAGTGCATTCAGTGACTAAAGGCAGTGTTCTTGGTTTTAAAAACCATACAATGGGGGCAGCTAGGTGGCACAGTGGATAAAGCACCAGCCCTGGATTCAGGAGGACCTGAGTTCAAATTTGGCCTCAGACACTTGACACTAGCTGTGTGACCCCTGGCAAGTCACTTAACCTTCACTGCCCCGCAATTAAAAAAACAAAAACAAAAACAACAACCATACAATGAAGACCCCTTAGTCCTAGCTCAGCAGGCTAGTGATGAATGATCTGATGAATGTGCAAATGAAGACAGTTCTCCTAATAGGCTTCCCAATAAGCCACAGACAAGAACCTACAGGCCTGAGAATGGAAGTATGATTTTTAAATTGAGAGATATTGCTGTATTCTTCTGAGATCAGAGTCATGAGATAGCATAATGAAAGCCGAAGTGAGGAAGAAATTTGGGAAATCTTACCAGTGATTTAAAAAAAAAAAAGTCCTAATCTTATAACCACTACAAAGAGGAAAGTGATTCCTTCTTTTAAGAGAGCAGGGGTGGACCAGCTTTCCTCACAAAAGAACTGGGGAGGTTGCAAGAAATGTTCAAACAGCAATTTGATGAGTCACCGGAGCAGTGCCTCCTAAGGGCATGGTCTAATGAAGACAAAGTTGAGACACTTTCTGCAGCAGAATTCCATGGGCTTGGGGGGCTGGCTCCCTGAAGACTTACTGTTACAAATACAGCTGAATCAATTAGAGGCTCCAGACAAGCACAGCACCTTAGGCCCTTTTAGTTTACTGAGATGCGGGAGAGGCAGGAAGACTTATACCTGACCTCATAAAGATAAATTCTTGTTGGCATTCTGCAAAGGAGAAGGTGATTGGATCTATATGTGCACATTCCCTTTTTCTTAGGTCCTTCTTTATTCCTTTTCTAGTGTAGTCACCTGGATCTCCAAGTACCTTCAGAGGACTCCATACACCTGGAGAGATAACTCCCAGTTGGCTTCCTTCCCCTTGGAGAATCCGGTTAGGACAATTCCTTCCCAAAAAGGGCAGATGACCAAGACATGGTAATTTTGGGAAGTACCTTGTTTTGTAACAGCATGGCAAAGGTCAAATAATTGCTATATAACTATGGTGAATGTGTATTAACTTAAAATTAAAAGGATCCCCTAGCTGACTTTATGGTATTTCTGAGTTCTTGGAAGAAGTTGAGTTAAAGTCCTAATTTAGTCACCTATGGAAGAAAGAAGGGCAGCTAGGTGGTACAGTGGTGTCAGGAAAAAAAAAAACACCTGAGTTCAAATCCAGCATCAGACACTTACTTGACATGACCCTAGGTAAGTCACTTAATCTTGTTTGCCTCAGTTTTCTCATCTGTACAATGAGCCACAGAAGGAAATGGAAAATTACTCCAGTATCTTTGCCAAGAAAATCCCAAATAGAATCACAAAGATTTGGACATGGTTGAAAACAATGAACAACGCCAAGGAAGAAAGAAGCAGCCCCTCCACCAAAGCCTTTGAGAGGAAAAAAGAATATGCCCCTGATGTAGCTCAGGGATGAAGAGATTTTAGTGAGTGAGCCAGGGAGTATTGAGTGGGTGGTACTATTGAAAAAATTTGATATTGTTAGATCCTATGACAGGTTGCATGAAGAAGCTTATGATCTTTTAGCCACTTTCCTACAGATGACCCTGTTGCCTGAGGAAGAATTGATAAATACCTTTGCTGGAAAAGAATACCTCTGCCAGAGGTATCATCATCTATGCTGTCTCACTGATATCCCTGATACTGTTCTTGCTTATCGTAAACACTTTTGATCAGAAGGTCCATTGTGAACTGCAAAGTTTTGGCATCACCTCCTATTTGGATCAGGTCCAAGATCTGAGATTATGATACTTCTAGAAGGAAGAAGAAAAAAGCCCAATATTTCAAGTTTTTGTTCTCTTCCACATGTTTTTTCTTCTTTTTCATTATGGTTACTCATTTAAAACAGCTGTTAAAAATTATTGTTGGAGGGGGGCAGCTAGATGGCACAGTGGTTAAAGCACCGGCCCTGGATGCAGGAGTACCTGAGTTCAAATCCGGCCTCAGACACTTGACACTTACTAGCTGTGTGCCCCTGGGCAAGTCACTTAACCCCCTATTGCCTGCAAAAAAAAAAAAATTATTGTTGGAGCAGCTAGGTGGCACAGTGGATAGAGCACCGGCCCTGGATTCAGGAGGACCTGAGTTCAAATCTGGCCTCAGACCCTTGACACTTACTAGCTGTGTGACCCTGAGCAAGTCACTTAACCCCAATTGCCTCACCTCCCAAAAAAATTTATTGTTAATGTTGTTCTGTGTCTATTTGGGCTTTTTTTTCTTTCCCTTTTTCCATCAGTATTATATATGCCAGGAGGACTGTCTAGCAAGAGCTCTAAAAATCATTTAAATGATGAAAAGTCCTCCAGAAGATCTTTAGGACCTTCACACTATAGGGTGATATGTGATAGGACCAGAATCTACCAAAGTTCCTTCCTACCCCTTGAAGCATTGGTTAGATTAGTTTTTCCCTAAAAGTTGACAAAGCTTCCCCAAGACTTGCATGGTCAAGGTTCAAGGTTCAAAATCTCCCCTTGATGCAATTTTTTAGTAGCTTCTGATCATACTGACATGATTATCTGGTCACCTAAGAGCATAAAAAAGATCACCCATATAGAGTCAGGTCCTTACAGACTTAGAAGATGTCCCAGGACCCCAGGAATCACCACAGCCTGCACTGTTGACCAGGCATATTTCCATGAGGCCAAAGAACGCCTACCCAAGCTAACTTTCTCTTCTGTGTTAACTTCCTTTAGTTAATTGTTGAAGGATTAGAAAGTGACTCATTTCATCCCAACATTGAACCTAAACTAACCAGGTGCCAGCTTGAATTAGACGCACCCTCTGATGATAATTATAATAGTAACTAGAGTATCTTAGAATTAGTCTCTCAGACAAGAGCAGACTTGGTCTAGCCTAAAGTCAGATTTCACTGGTGGCAACTTCCCTTAGTAATCAGACTAGTTCACAGCAGCTAGCGGCAGAATCTCATCTATCTATAAATAGGCATTGGCTAATGAGTCTCCTTCATTCTCCCATGAAAGAATATATACAATATGGATTCCTGGACTCAAACCCAAATAATGTGGAAGACTCAGCAAACAGAATTCAGAGCCATAATTACCTGAAACTAAGCCTGGTATGAATTCATTTAAGCTGGATTGAAAATAGAGGATTTCAATACAGAGCAGCAACTGACAGGACCACTGAGGGTGTAGTTGTTCCAGGAAGGGGAAGCCAATTCCCTCAGAGTATCCAGTCCTCATGTCATAGAGGTTGGGGGAAAATGGAGAAATGGAAGGTCCAGAATGGGGCATCATAAAGACAGTACCTGAGGGTCTACTACTACAGTGGTAATTGATCCAGGTTTAGAAGAAATAGACCTTCTCTGCAAAAACTCTACTTGTGCCCTTAATCTTATCCTCTCTTATTTCCTTTGTGAGCTTGTCCCTTTGATTATCACCTCTCCCTAATTTTTAATATCTCCTTATCCACTAGGCACTTCCTTAATTCTGTATCTTTTTTCTATCATTTGATCCTACCATTTCCTCTATCAACCTATAATGTTCTACCTTTCACATCCAAACTCCTAGAAAAAGTTATCTATCTTTGTTGCCTCTATTTTCTCACCCACCCACCCCCCATTTATGGAAAGGAATGGAAAAATATTAAACACAATGTGCTAAAGGATTCAATGCAAATAGAATACAAATAGTTATACACATTGAAGACAAATAGAAAAGTGAAATTGTTCCTGCTCTTGAAGAATTCAAATTCTAATTAGGGGAGACAACTCATATAGAAGAGTTAGGCTCTAGAGGCCTATTGGTCCTGAGGGTACAGTTGTAGGTGGATTTGGAGAGCAGAAGATAAGGCATTGTGGTCTTCCATCTTGCCAAAAGCATTTTAGCTGGTAACTTTCCTATCACCAATTACCAGTTGGGCACATCCAACTGGACATCCCCAAAATATCTCAAACTCAACATGTCTAAAACAGAACTTCTTTATCTTTCCCCACTAGTCTTCCATTCTTCCTAACTAGCCTATTTTTGTTAAAGGTACCACTAGTCTACCCATCACCCATATTCACAATCTTGGAGTTATCTTCTTTTTCAAGGTTTGTGTCTTGGTCATCTCTAGCAATATAAAAGTATTTTATTTTGTTCTATTTGTTTACTTATTTTCATTGCTGATTTCTTAAGAGTTGAGTTCTACTCCTATCCTCTGAGGATCAGGCCAACTTGAGGACTTTTCCTTTACATTGAGTTTTTTTTTCATCTTCAACTCCCTCTTTTCAAAGGGTCCAGACTAATGAGAGATATGGAGGAAAAACTTGGGAAAAGAATAAACAGCTTAACACAAGAGGTACAAAACCTCACCCTAGTAGTAAACTCCCTAAAAATTAAAGTGAATTGAAAAGAGGTTAGTGACTTTTGTTAGAATTATTAAAACAAAGTCAAAAGATTGAGAAAATAGTGGGAAAGATAAGGTATCACATTAAAAATGAATGACTGAAAAAAAAAGAATGACTGAGAAAACAGATCAAGGAGAGATATTGTAACAATAATTGTATTACCTGAAATCTATGGCAAAAAAGAACAGTTGGGGGCAGCTAGGCGGCACAGTGGATAAAGCACTGGCCCTGGATTCAAAAGGACCTGAGTTCAAATCCAACCTCAGACACTTGACATTTACTAGCTGTGTGACCTTGGGCAAATCATTTAACCCCCATTGCCCCACCAAAAAAAAATATTTCTAAAAAAAAATTTTTGAGGGAAGCTAGGTGGTGCAGTGGATAAAGCACTGGCGCTGGATTCGGGAGGACTTGAGTTCAAATCCAGCCTCAGACATTTGACACTTACTAGCTGTGTGACCCTGAGGAAGTCACTTAACCCTCATTACCCTGCAAAAAAAAAAACAGTTATCATAGTTAAACAAATTATTAAACAAAATTGGATTTTTAGAAAAAGAGTATATAAAAACAAAAATAATTCTTTATCACCTTCTGAAAGAATGCCCCCCTGCCAAAAAAACTTCCAGAAATGTCATTGCCAAAATTCAAAGCCTCCAAATAAAAGAAAAAATACTGCAAACATCCAGAAAGGAAGAATTCAAATATTGAAGACCATATTTGGGGTTGCACAAGATTTAGCAATGACTATTATAAAGTAGAAAGATAGAATGAGATATTTTTAAAACAAAAGATAAAAGCCTACAATCAAGAAAAATTTACCAAGCAAAACTAAGTATATTTCCACAAGGAAAAAAGTAAAATATATCTTTCAATGAAATAGAATACTTTCAAGCATTTCTGATAAAAAAAAAACAGAGCAGAAAAGTAAAGGAAAATGAGGTAAATATAAGTAAACAAAAAGACTGATTATGTTCTAATGGAGAGTAGGTGATAAAAAGAGTACTTTCAGAATTTTAATGTTATAAGGGGTCACAGAGGTAGTCAAATGAGAAAAAAAGATCTAAAAATAGTTTGTTTTTTGTAAACAAAAAAGTTTATATTTGTTTATAAAAATGTTTATTAAAACAAAGACAGTTTTTGTTTATATTTTATGATGTTAAAAGAATAAAGGAAAAAGATACACTGAGGTATATGGAGAATGGGAGAAAGTATGGAGGAACTTATATATCACATAATCAGGGGAAGCAAGTAGAAATATGTATAAATGTGGAAGAGATGAAGGGAGCAGATGTCACATGAACTTTCATTTCATCTAAGCTTGTGAAAAGAAAGCAAAATACACCCATACAAATACAATACAAACACACACATGAAAAGATTTTGGTGTAGGAATACACTCAACTCAAAAAGAATACACAAAAGAACTGTTAGTGGGAAAGAGGAAGTATTAGGAGGAAGGTAGATTTAGGGAAGAAAAAGTCATAAGCAAAACAAATCTTAAGCTTGGAGAGGAGATAGTAAAGAAGAGGTTTACAGGAAAGAAAGAAAGGATAAGAACCTGTAATAAAAAGGGGAATAAGAATAGAAAAGAAAAAGTATAAGAGAACAGGATGGAGGAAAGCATACAATTAACTATCACAACTGTGTATATGAATGGGATGAAATCAGCCATAAAATGAAAGAGCATAGTAGAATGGATTAGAAAGCAAAATCCAACAATATGTTGTTTACAAGAAATATACTTGAAACATACAGATTCATACAGAGTTAAAATAAAAGGTTGAAACAAAATCCATTATGCCTCAGCTGAACACAAAAAGCAACAGTAGCAAGTATGCTGTCAGACCAGGCAAGAGCAAAAAGAGACAATTAAAAAAGATAAAGAGAGAAACTGCATTTTGATGAAAGGTAATAGACAATGAATTGATTTCAATACTTAACATATATGAGCTGAAAGGCATAGCACCTAAATATGGTGGGCCATAAAAATCTAATCCACAACAAAAGGAAACTGAGGCTGAGGTCTGAGGACAATTAATTTATTAAGGATACCAGTAGTCCCTAAGCAATTGGATTCAAGAATTTCCTTATAATGAAGGATGCCTCTGCTCAGCAATTAGACCCTTTTATAGATTTTAACAGGTCACTAATGACATGATTGGTGATCTACAAAAGTATGGGAACTCCTATGATTGGCTAAGGGAGATGTCTGTCAACCACTGGTACTTTGTTGTTAGTATTCTGGGGATCTCCATGGGCTATTCAGAACATTTATACCATAGAACAAGGAAACTAAGGAAGCTGTAATTTTTCAAGCATGGTTCTCATTAGGATGATGGTGGGGGGATAGTGCCAGTACAGCAAATTCCTAACACAAACTAATATAAATCCTTATGACAGCCCTAACTAATATAGTACAAATCTATCTTACAAATCAAATAAAAGTAATACATGGTGGGTTAATTAATTATGACTCATTCTTATAGCATTAACATTAACTAAATCTATTCTACTTAATTCACTAATACAAGCACTGACACCCTTTAAATGATAATAAACTGTATACTAATTAAATTAAGTAGGGATGTCAACATTATTTTTACAATTAAAGTAAAAGCTAAACAAATTACATAGACAAATAACTAACAGAACAAAATAATGAAGTACCTGAATGTATGCCTTTTGGCCCTAGATAAATATAACCAAAAAACATACAAAAAAGAAATCATAGACCAGAATAGAATTTTAGAAAAGTTAGATATGATAGACCTCTTGTGATTATTGAATGGAAATAGAAAAATATGCAAATTATCATCTTTACAAAAACTAACAATGAATAAAAAATCCTCACCCCCAAATGGAGAAAAACAGAAATATTAAGCACATCCTTTACTGACTACAATACAATAAAAAAATATTCATTAAGAGTCACTGGGGGAAGAATTGTTAAAAATCAACTGGAGACTAAATAACTTAATCTTAAAGAATTGATAAAAGAACAAATCATAAAAACAATAGATGTTTCATTAAAGACAATAACAACAGTGAAAAAACACCAAAATTTCTGGAATATAGCCGAAGCATTCTTTAGGGGAAATTTATATCTCTAAAGTCTTTAATTAATAGAAAACATAAAGAACAGATAAATGAATTTGACATGCAATTGAGGGGAAAACTAAAAATAAAAATCTAAAACCTCAATCAAATACTAAAATAGAAATCTCAAAAATCAAGGAAGACATCAACAAAATAGAAAAACTAACAAAAAAACACATTAAATTAATAAATAAAATGAAGGAGTGGGGCTTTGTTGTTTTTTTGTTTTGTTTTGTTTTGTTTTTTTGGAAAGGAAACAATAAAATAGCAAATCATTAGTAAATTTGATTCAAAAAAAGAAAACAGAGGCAAGTAGGTGGCGCAGTGGATAGAGCACTGACCCTGGAGTCAGGAGTACCTGAGTTCAAATCCGACCTCAGACACTTAATACTAGCTATGTGACCCTGGGAAAGTCACTTAACCCCGATTGCCTCACACACACACAAAAAAAAACAAAAACAAAAACAAACCAAAATTTTAATCAAAAGGGATAATTTATAACAAATGAAGAAAACTAAAGGATATTTTGCGGGAGGAGGGGAAGGGCCGGAGGCACAGTGGATTCAGGAGGACTTGAGTTCAGATCCGGCCTTAGACACTTAACACTTACTAGCTGTGTGACCGTGGGCAAGTCACTTAACCCTCATTGCCCCACAAAAAACCAAACAAAAACAAACAAAAAAAAATGATAAACAGCATATATCTAAAATAAAGTTAACATTATATATATATATATAATGTTGATAAGCAGAATCTTTTCTAATAAAATAAGGTGAAACAAGAATGTCCATTGTCATAATCTCTATTTGACCTAGTAATCAAAGTGCTAGCTATGGCAATAAGACAAGAAAAAGAAATTGAGGGAATAATTATAAGTAAAAAAGAAACAAAATTATCACTTTTTGCAGATGAAATGATGATGTACTTAAAGAACTCCAAAGAGTCAACTAAAAATTAATTGAAACAATAACTGCAACAAACGTGTAAGATATAAAATCAATCCACACAAATTATTAGCATTTTGTATAATACCAATAAAACCCAGCAGGAAGAGAAAAAGTGAAAATTCATTTCAAATAACTACAGAATGTATAAAATATTTGGAAGTCTACCTACCAAGTGTCTCTCTCTCACACACACACATTTATAAACCCTGTATGGTTTTCTTCCTTCTTTTAAAGTCAGACTGTTCCTCAATTTTCCAAAAAACTCTCCCCTCTTTCTAATTCCTCTATTACTATCAAGAGAACTATCATCTTCCCTGTCACCTAGGCTCACAATCTAGCTGTCATCCTCTCAACTCCTCATTGGCTCTTACCACCCCCACCCCGTATTCAATCTTTTTTCAAGTCCTTAATATTCTACCTTCATAACATCCTCTCTCCACTCATGAAGCCACCATTCTAGTCCAAATAAGATAATTGTGTCCCTGTACTATCAAAATAGCCTGTTGGTTGGTCAGCCTTGGTATTCACACCTCATCAGTACCCTCAACTCCTCTGAGTAGAGGGAGTAGTAAAGAGCTCCTTTCCTAAATCTCCATTTAATGAGGCTCCCCAGGCCAGCCATCTCTTTATTTCCCACCCTGCTACTCCTTTGGATGTCTTCCTCATGCTCCCATGCTAGGTACTACTCGCCCCTTTTCAGTTTTCTTTTGTGGGTTATCTTCCTCCCATTTGATTGTAAGCTCTATGAGGGCAATGAATCTTTTTCTTTTTCATTTTTGTTTCCCCAGCATTTAGTATAGTTCTTGTTACATAGTATTTGCATAATAAATATGTATTGATTAACTGACATGTCTATTCAGTCCATCTTCTATTCAGACGTCAAATTAATTTTCCTTAAGTTTAAGGAAAATTACCACCCCACCCCACCCCCATTCAATAAACTTTCACCTCCAAGATTAAACATAAAGTCCTCTGTTTGGCTTTTAAAGTCCTTCATAACCTGCCTCCTCCTCCTATCTGCACCCATTTCCACAGATCCAGTGCCACGGGCCTCCTTCATCTTCCTCACATAAAACACTCCATCTCCAGACTCTAGGCATTTTCACTTGTTGTTTCCCATTCCTGGCATGCTCTCCTTCATCTCTGCTTCCTGGCCTCCCTGGCTTCCTAAAGTCCCAGCCTAAACCTCAACTTCTACAGAAAGCTTTTCTGTGTTCCTCGCGATTCGAATGTTTTCCTTTGGTTGACTTTCTCCAATTTGTCCTGCATCTAGCTTGTTTGTACATAGTTATTTGCATGTTGTCTCCCCCATTACATACACTGTGAGCTCCTGGAGAGCAGCAAGTCTTTTACCTTCATAGCAATTGACATTTTCATGTGCAATACTCTCCTGTCCCATAATGGATATGGAAATACTCATTTTATTTAGTGTTCTTTAAGTTCAAAAGGAAAAATGAAAAAAAAAATAGAGAATTAACTTGAAGCTTGTTGGAAGTGAATAGCTACTCACAGATACCTAAAAAGTTAGCAGTCTAGATCATTTAGGTAGAGATGGTTTAAATTATTTAAGTGGATAAATACCTTTATAATTTTCTAAAAATACTCTAATAATAATGATTAGGCCAGAAGTCTCCTTATTTAGTCAGGACCTTTTGGAAACAAAGCAAATAGATCTTTTTGTATATATTAATTCCCAGCTTCTGGCTTCCAACCTCATTATTCAATTATTTTATTCTGAATGTGACAGTGAAGTTTAGTGTTCATCGATCTTGGACTAGTTGTAGTACTGCTCTTCCAATATTATATTCTATATCCCCCCTCAAAAACAACCCAGACTTTTAAGTAGTTTTCAGAAATCATTCAGATTTGAAAAGATTCTTTTTTATCCGCAAAATATATTCTACCTCAGACCAACCCTTATTAACCCCTTTCCCCTCCTTATGTTTCTTTTTTTACCATGCCTCTTTTAGTATATTAAGAATGGAGGGAAGGGGCGCAGCTAGGTGGCGCAGTGGATGAAGTGCCAGCCCTGGATTCAAGAGGACCTGAGTTCAAATCAGGCCTCGGACACTTAACACATACTAGCTGTGTGACCTTGGCCAAGTCACTTGGCCCTACTCTTGCCATTCATAGGGGAGTTGGAAGGAGAGGAAATTTGGTTTTGGGACCTCCAGCCCAGGAAAATTTACATACAAGTTCTGCCTCTGACACACACTGGCTATGTGAACTTCTCAGTGTTATAGTCAGCTTGCTAAAAATATGAATTGCAGGGAAGATGCAGAGTTACCTTGCTACTTTCATCACCTGGGAGTTTCCTATATCATTGAAATCCCCAGTCTGTAACTATCCCTATATTTGAGATATACCCATATGAGATATATCCATAAAAAAAATTATGATAGTTAAAGAAACTAATTCAATTAAGGATCAAAGCAAGATGGAGAGAGACAGACAGAGGCAGAGAGAGAAGCATCTATTAACTAGCAACATTTTCTTGACTGAATGAATAGGATTTGTAGTTCAAAGGTCTTTAAAAGTAAGATTAGCACCTACAGGAAGCTTTCTTAGAGCCAGAAGAACTTCAGGAGCATCTCTTAGAGGAATTAGGGGTTATTTGTTCCTCTCCTTGGATACCTGCAGCATTTGCTGTGTGTATCCTTAAATATACCAACAGGTGAACTAAAAGGATTTCTTGTCCATGGAACTACCCAAAATAGACAAATCCAAAGTTTCCCAGTGAACATAGATTCCCATGAACAACAAAACTCAAAGAGTGAAAGAAAAGGAATGATATTGAATTTTTCTTAGGACTCATGCTTCATTTCTTTTTATACTTGACCTGATTTATTTGAAGAGATGGATAGTCAAATCTCTTATCCACATGACACTTGTAACTCAAAGTGTAATTTCCATTGATCATTTATAAGATTATCTTTTCAGGCAAAACATTCGGGTGTTAACTGAGTTGATTAATATCTCCTATTGCATTTCACTGCTTGGGCTTGACTTATTTATAAGCTCTTTAGATATAAAAAGATAAAATTGTAGTTCCAGTGAACTTGTATTAGGCAAATAACTTTTCTGGCCACTTGAAGTTACTTGTTTGGTCTTGTTTAGGATACAGTCATCACCACATATCCAGATTCTCCTCCCCCCCTCCCCGCCTTGATCAGAAGAAAAGTAAAGGTCACTTATTAAAAATGGTACTGAATACATTGCTTGCTCATAAATGGTTCTCAATATGTACTTGAGTGAATGAATGAATGAATGAATAAATGAAATATCACATTTAACATAACTATAGATTACTAATTTTAACTAAACTCAAAACTGTAAAATGAAGAATGTACAAAATTAGTAGAGAACTAATTTCTTTTCACAGAGGTTGATGCCTGAAACTTAAGGATTTTTCCAGATGGATGCAAAATGTCAGGGTGGTCTGACAGACAGGAGTGCTGTTTTCTCATCTAGGCTGTACCACGAGAAAACAGTATACTCCTGTGTAAAAGCAGAGGGTTGGAATGGATGAGTTTTAAGGTCTCTTCCAGCTCTAGCATCCTGGGATTTTATAAATGTGTTAGAATACCACTCCTACTGGCAAACTTTATCATTTATTTCCAGCTTGAGAAGCATTTTTAATGCCAAGAAAAAGGGAAGCTCAGAACAAAGTTTCAGGAGCAGAAAGTAAGGAATTCCTAGAGTTACGAGGAAAATTCTGATGTCAAGAAAGAGGACAAAAGAGAAACTGGGGCAGGGGAGGGGGGGGATGAGGAAATCTTAAGATTTGCAGAAAAAATTGCAAAGCATCTTCAGAAAACGTAAAACTACTTGTATAATATGTATGTACTGGGGCAGCTAGATGGCGCAGTGGATAGAGCACCGGCCCTGGAGTCAGGAGGCCCTGAGTTCAAATCCAACCTCAGACACTTAACACTTACTAGCTGTGTGACCCTGGGCAAGTCACTTAACCCCAACTGCCTCACCAAAAAAAAAAAACTACTACTAATAATAATATGTATGTACTTATATAAGTGTGTGTGTGTGTGTGTGTGTGTGTGTGTGTGTGTGTGTATGCTACATAGGCTGTTCAGTCATTTTCAATTGTGTCCAACTTTTGGTGACCCCATTTGAGGTTTTCTTGGCAAAGATACTGGAATGATTTGCCATTTCCTTCTCCAGTTCATTTTATGTATGAGGTAACTGAGGCAAATGAGGTTAAGTGACTTGCCTAGTATCAAACAGCTAGTAAGTGTCTGAGGCCAAATTTGAACTCAGGAAGATGAGTCTTCCTGGCTTCGGGCCGGGCAGTCTATACACTGTGTTACCTAACCTAGCTACCTCATGCTACATATTCATATACAAATATATGGAGTTGGGGAGATATATGAAAGCATATATATATATATAATTCTTTAAGGCTTAGGGATGACTCATGCCACCTACCTCCTGGCAGAGAGGTGATGGAATTAAAATTCAGAGTAAAGCATGCAGTTTTGGTTATGGCTAATGCGAAATTTTACTTTGCTAGGCCATATCTATTGGTTATGAGAGCTTTTGTGGGTTTTAAAAATCATTCAACTGGGGAGAAAATAAATGTCTATAAAAATAAAAGGAAAAATGAATGCTGTTAAAAAAAATGAATGCTGTTAGTAGCCACAGTAAATTAAGGTTAATTGACTTATATGAAAATGGATTCTAAGATCTTGTTCTCATTATTACCACATTTCATCCTACTGAATTAACTTTAATCTCATATGTTTTTTCTCTGTCATAGACCATATTTCAAAAACTTTTGGATTGAAGTCAACTTTTTCACTTGGTTTAACACTATTTTCCGGTTTATTTACTATCTTTATACCCTCGGCTTACAGTATAAACATACATATTTTGCATTCTCCTTTTTAATCTATTCCATCAGGGAGTGCTGGGAGGTATTTAGTATCTGAAGATTAAACCCAAGTTATGTGAATGAATTTGAACAATGTTTGTGTTGTATACTAGAGAAATCATCCAGAAAATATAATCTTGGAAAGGACAAACTCTTATTTTTCTCTACTATGCAAGACAAAAATCACCGCATTTCATCAGATATTTACTCATGTCATGTGTGGCTCAGGGGCCCCAACAAAGGAGACTCTGAGTTCACATGGACCCAAGGTTATCCTTGGGATCTGATCACCTAAGATTGCCAATTTTTCTTTGATTGTTAATGTCTACACCTAGATTTTTCCAGGAAAATCCCTAAAACAAAGCTTAGGTATTGATTTTGTTTAGAGTCTTTCCCAAAAACAGGAGTCCCTTTCCAAAAAGGTGTTCAATGTACAATATAGATATCAGGTATAGGTCAGATTTTTAAAAATTTCTGCCACCAGAGAAATTGCATAAAATGCACACACACAGAACATAAACAAAAACAAGAATTATAAAAGTCTCAAGAACCTCATTGTACTCATTACCTCTGAAAGGTAAAGAAGCTTTGTGGGGCTGCTATATATTTTGCATTCCTCTTAGACATGTGCCTATCTGAACATTTCTTAGTCATTTTCATGGGAAATTGGCAAGTTGTAGATCTCCTGGCCAACTAAGGCATGACTTTATTCCTTTAGGTATAAGAATAGCCTCCTTTTGATAGCCTTCTTCTCTGAGAAGCATAGAGTTAAGGGAATTTCCTTCTTAATGGTAATTACCTGACTTAGAACTCAGGATTGCCTATGAGCCAACCACTGAAGTTGGAAATGTACATTTTTCAAGATTGATAGTCACTGTTCTAGGTGTAGAAAAGGAATAAAAAGGCAGAAGCAGCAGCTAGAAATTCGGAAACCTAAGAATTCCAGTCTCAGATGTGCCAATATATTTCCCCCACCATGTAATAATGATAATAATAGCTTACATTTATATAGCACTTACTATGTGCCAGACACTGTGCTAAGCACTTTACAATTATTATCTCATGCTATTTTTATCCCCATTTTATGGATGAGGAAAATAAGACAAACAGAAGTTAAGTGACTTTCCCAAGATCACATGGCTGGTACTAAGTGTCTGAGATGAAATTTGAACTCAGGTTTTCCTGATTCCAGGCCTACCATTCTATCCACTGAGCCACCTACCTGCCTCATAAACTTCTGCTATAAGTTACCATTGTTGCTAGGGTTTAGGGAAATGAAATTCCCACATCCCTTAATGGAAGACCAAGGGAGAGCCACTGACAGGGAAAATACAAAAAGGGGAATAGATATTTCCCTAGTTTATTTATAGAGCAAAGAGGAGAATCCTCCTATAAAAAAAATTAGTTCTGCCTGAGTCTCAGTAGTTAATCATCAGAAGGCAATGCAGTCACTGGGGACCAAGTCATAATTCTTCTCTATGTCAAAGCTTCTTAAGCTGGGGGTCATTACCCCATATGCAATTGTAAGGGCTAAAATTCTAGCTAAACTACTAAAATCTAATGAGTGGTCACGAATAAATTATAAGCTTTAGCAAGAGTATTTAAATGTTTAAGTATTTATTAAAGAACATTAGGATCAGAGAGAAAGGTAAAAATCTAACTATTGCTAAGAGACCCTATCATCCGACCCACCACGCCGAGGTCAAGAACCAAAAAGAGAGCACACCCCTCCCCCAGCGTCCACTTCCTACTTCGTGTCCTCCTCCCAGAAATGGGAGGCTCTGCAAGTTGATTGGCTGGTAGCCTTGACAGACAGTACCCATGAGCAAATGTCACTTCCTGATGCTAAGGACCTTGACCACATGGCTTTCCCTCAGAGGCCTTCTCCTCATGGCGGAGCTTTGCTACAGTAAGTCTCCAGCAGGTGGCGTCATTCCAATCATTATATAATCACATAACTGAATGGGAGAGGAGGTTGTGAACAATTTGGCAGTAAATGTTTGATTTTTATACCTATTTTATAATACCTATATACCCAAAGTCATGCAAAAGTTTCTTGGGCAAAAAGAGGTCATGAGTGGGAAAACTTTAAGAAGCCCTGCACTATCATTCAGCAACATTTGCTAGGGCACAGGGCTAGCTCCACAGGACATGCCTCTTTCTCATCCAGACATTCTTTCAAGTTCATTGGGAGACTCATTACACTGATTAGGGGTTCCCTTTATCACCTGTGGGACACTAAGAAAGGAGACAGTGTTAAAAACCTTTGGTCTCATGGGTTTATACAAAATCATCTGAAGTTTAGTCAATGAGTAATAGAGGTCCAAATGTAAAAAGGCAAAGTTGACTTCATAGATATAACTGTGATTTGGTGGGACAACTGGAATATGGCTCTGGCTGGGTTAGCAGGGGGGGAAAGTGTTTTGTTCTGGCAAAACCTTCCTCCCGGCCGGTTTCTCTTGTACCCCAATAAACCTGTTCTCTTATTCCTAATTAGGTCTTGTGTGAGAGTGTAATTCTTTACAGAGGAATCCTAAGGACCCACGTGCTTTCTCCTATCGGTTCCCCCCCCCCATATCATTTGCCTCTCACCATCACTTCCTTATAAAGACTGAGATGGAGAAAGAAAGGAAAACGTAAGAGGTATGATGATGAGAAACAGACAATTAACCATAGTGGTTATGACAGTGAATGGATTGAAGTTACTCCTTAAACAGAAGAGGATAGCAGAATAGATTAGGAAGCAGAATGCAACAATTTTAGATTTTTATAAGAAACATGAAACAAATATCCACATAGAATTAAAATGAGAGGTTAGAGAAGAATTGATTATGCTTCATATGAACTTAAAGAAACATAAAGATAGCAATAATCACTAAGACAAGGTAATCATAAAAAATAGATATGTGGTCTCTGGTGCCAAGATGGTGGAATGAGGCAGGAACTCCCTGAAATTCCCTTCCAAACAATATGAAACCATCTCAGAACTGATTTAGGAGCAAGGAAGCAGCTTATCACCTCAGGACCTGCAACAAGGTACTGAGTCCCACCTCTCCCCCCCACCCAATCCACCAGACGGGCTCCACCTTCCTGCAAGCCAGCAACCCCAAAGGCAAGCCAGCAGTATAGCAAGGCCCCTCCCCACAGAATCCTCACTCCCAGCACAGACTACCAGCTAGGCCTACCTGTATTACTGATGAGTAGTAAGGGCTGCCCTTGGGGCCAGCCAGCAGTGAGGCCCTGCCTCCATAGCAACCCAGCAGCAAAGACCTATCGCTGGATCAGGCCAGCAGCAGCAAAACCTCATACCTAAGGGAGACCAATAAGGAGGCCCTGCCCCCTAGTATAAGCCAGCAGAGAGCCACCCCCATCCTTACTGCAAGCCAGCAACTAGCCCCTAAGGCCCAACACATGAAGCTTGGGACAGTACAGTAACAGAGCCCAATTCTCACATAAACTTACCAAGTCACAAAATAGGCAGAAAAGAAAAAAGGAAGAAAAAACTCTCAGAAGAGATTAAAAGGACTTTTTAAAAGCAAATTTTAAAAGCAGAAAAAAATTGGGAAAATAAATTAGAATAATGCAAAGGAATCACAAAAAAAGAGCCAACAGATTGGTTAAAGAAATGTAAAACATGGAGAAAAATATACAAAAATTCAACAAAGAAAATAACTCCTTAAAAAAATAGAATTTGCCAAATGAAAAAGGATGTACAAAAGCTTACTGAAGAAAATATTTCCTTTAAAATTAGAATTGGGCGGGGGCAGCTAGGTGGTAGTAGATAAAGCACTGGCCCTGGATTCAGGAGGACCTATAAAAGGAGGTAAAAGGGGATGGGGATAAGAGAAGGGAGAGAGCACTGATAGAAGAAAGAGCAGGCAGATTGGGGAAGGTGGTGATCAGAAGTGAAATGCTGAGGAGGGACAGAGTGAAAATAATAGAGAAACAAGAATGAATAAGGAGAAAACAACAGGGAGGGAAATACATAGTTATCATAAATCTAAATGTGAATGGGATAAACTCACCATAAAACAGATGTAGATAACAGAATGAATTAAAAAGCAGAATCCTACAATATCTTATTTATAAAAAAACACATTTGAAACACAGAGATACACACAGAGTAAAAGTAAGAGGCTAGCACAGAATCTATTATGCTTTAGCTGAAGCAAATAAAGCATGGGTAGCAATCATGATCTCAGACAAAGCAAAAGCAAAAATAGAACTAATTTTAAAAATAAGGAAAGAAATTATATCTTGCTGAAAAGTACCATAGACAATGGAGTAACATCAATTCTAAACATATATGCATCAAATTCTTTTATGACACAAATATGGTGCCAATACCTAAATGAGGAAGAGCTAAAACAGAGAAGGAAAACTGTGGATCAATTTCCCTAATATTGATGGGGAGAAAATTAAAATATGATACTAGCTAAGAGATTACAGCAATATATCATAAGGATCACACACAGTGACCAGGTGAAATTTATCCCAGGAATGAGGGTATAGTTCAATATTAGGGAAATTAACAGAATAATTGACTATATCTATATCAATAACAAAACCAATAGAAACCATATGATTACCTCTATAGATGCAGAGAAAGCCTTTGACAAAGTACAAAACCCATTCCTATAAAAACACTAGAGAACATAGGAATAAATAGAGCTTACTTTAAAATGATAAGTAATAGTTACCCAAAACCATTAGCAAGCATTATCTGTAATGGAGATAATCTAGAAGCCTTCCCAATAAGATCAGGGGTGAAGCAAGGATGCCCATTATCACTTCTATTATTCAATATTGAAACAGAAATGCCAGCTATAGCAATGGAAGAAGAAAACAATGAAGGAATTAGATTAGGCAGTGGAGAAACAAAACTATCACTCTTTGTAGATGATATAGTGGTGTACTTAGAAAATCCTAGAGAATAAACTAAAAAAAAAAGAAAATAATAAGCAACTTTAGTAAAGTTGCAGGATACAAAATAAACCCACATAAATCATCAACATTTCTATATATTATGAACATAGCCAAACAACAATAGGAAGAGCAATTCCATTTAAAACAATTGCAGACAATATAAAATACTTGAGGGTCTACCTGCCAAGACAAACCCAGGAGCTATATGAATACAATTACAAAACACTTTTCACAGAAATAAAGTCATATCTAAACAGTTGGAAAAATAATAGTTGCTCATGGATAGGCCAAGCCAATATAATAAACATGATTATTCTATTTATTCGGTGCCATACCAATCAAACTACCAAAAAGAATTTTATTGAGCTAGAAAAAATAATAACAATTCATCTGAAAGAACAAAAGGTCAAGAATAACAAGGGAATCAATAAAAAATATGAAGAAGTGTGATCTAGCCATAACAGATGTCAAACTGTATTCTAAAACAGTGATTATCAAAACAAGCTTGTACTGTCTAAGAAATAGAATGGTGGATCAGTGGAATAGATTAGGTACACAAGACACAGTAGTAAATGACTATAGAAATCTATTGTTTGACAAACCCAAAGATCTAAACTTTTAGGACAAAAACTCATTATTTGACAAAACTGCTGGGAAAACTAGAAAACAGTATAGCAGAAACTAGGTATAGCCAACAGCTTATATCACATACTAAGACAAGGTCAAAGTGAGTACTGATTTACACACAAAGGGCGATACCATAAGCAAAGAGAACAGTTTACATGTCGGATCTATGGAGAAGGGAAGAATCTGAAACCAAACAAGATACAGAAAGCATTATGAAATGTAAAATAGATCATTTTGATCATATAAAATTGAAAAGGTTTTACACAAACAAAACTAATACAACCAAAATTAGAAGGAAAGCAGAAAACTGGGGGAAATTATGCAGCAAGTATCTCTGATAAATATCTCATTTCTCAAATATATGGAGAATTGATTCAAACTTATAAGAATACAAGTCATCCCCAATTGATAATGGTCAAAGCAAGCAATTTTCAGGCAAAGAAATCAAAGCTATCTATAGTCATATGAAAAAAATGCTCTAAATCACTATTGATTACAGAAATGAAAACAACTCAGAGATACCACCTCACACCTTTCAGATTGGCTAATATGACAAAAAGGGAAAATGATAAGTGTTGGAGGGGATATGGAAAAACTGGGACATTAATGCATTGTTGGTGGAGTTGTGAAGTGATCCAACCATCTACATATAATACAACTAAAAGTTAGCATTATATTTAACGAAGAAATGCTAAAGGTCTTTTCCAATAAGATGAAAAGTAAAGCAAGGATATTTATTATCATAACTGTTATTGGATATAGTTCTAGAAATGTTAGCTATAGCAAAAAGAGAAGTAAAAGAAATTGAGGAAATGATAATAAGCAAAGAGGAGGGGAATTGATATAATTTTCTTCTTAGAAAACTCCAGAGATTTTACTAAAAATTAACACATAATAACTTTAACAAAGCAGTAGAATGTGAATGAAATAAACATGAAGAAATCATCGGCCTTTCTATAATATTGACAATAGAATTAATCAATAAGTGATGGAGAAATTCCATTCAAAATGGAATATACAAAATGTCTAAAATATTTTGGAGTCCACCTACTAAGACAGTCACAGGAATTATAGGAATACAACACTAAAACACTTTTACAGAAACAAAAGTAAGGATAAAATAATTTCAAATGTCAATACTGCCTATATTAATTTACTTGTTCAACACCATACCAGTCAAACTAACAATGGGTAGTTGTAGATAGGGAAAAAATAGAATCCATTTGGAGGAAGAAAAGATCAGGAATCTGATGGAAAATAATGAAAAAAAATGGGGAGGAAAGGGTATCAGATCTCAAGTTATGCTACAAAGAAGTAATTATCAAAATTATTTGTTCCTGGGTTTAAAAAATAGAAAAATCAATCAGAGACAGATTAATAACACAAGATCCATAAGCAAATGAACATAGTAGCATAGTGTTTGGTAAACCCATGGTAAGGACTCATTATTCAACAAAAACTCCTGGGAAAACTGGAAAGCAGAAATTAGGTTTAGACCAAGATATCACGCCACAGAGAACAGTAATCTCCAAATGGAAAAATGACCTAAATACAAAAGGTCACTTTATAGATAAAACAGAGGAACAGGGAAAGAAATATATTATAAAAAACTATGGACAGGGGGAAATTTATCAACCAAATGAGGAGATCACAGAAGAGAAAATGGTTAATTCTGATGATCAAAAAATGAAAAGCTTTTACACAAACAAAATCAATGCAGCTAAAATTAGATCAGTGAACTGAATAACCAAAGCCAGAATCCCAGACCAAAGGGATGTTCACAATTCTGCCACTTTGAACCAACAGTGCTTTCTAGCTGACAAACAAGGGTTAATGAGGGTGGATTCCAGAAACAGTCTTCTCTTGCACAGATACAAACTCAGGTCAGAAACATGCAGAGCTCAGACCAGGAAGGAACAATCAGATTTTGCCCTGGATCAGACCCCTTTGAGAGCACTGAAAGTTTACAAGTCCCTAGTTTGTCCCCGAGATCCTGGATTAAGGAAAGCAGCAACAAGCCTAGTCCAAACCTTCCCCTCCCCACCAAAAAAGTGTGGCAGAACCCAGCCCTGATAAAAAGACTGAAGTCAAGAAGGTAGCTGGAAGAATGGGCAAACAAAAAAAATCTCACTATAAAAATCTATTATGATGGCAAGGACAGTCAAAACACAAACAGAAGAGAATGACTCCAAAGAATCTATAACCAATGTCTCAGAGAAAAACACTGTTTGGGTACAAAGTTAATTAAAATACCTAAAAGAGATAGAATTAAATAAATGATTTTATAAATGGAATGAGAGTGTAAAATTGGACAAGAAATGAGAGGGATGGAAGAAGGAATTGGAAAGGAAATGAAGAACTTGGCAAAGAGGTACAAAGCCTAGCCCAAGCAAAAAACTCTTTGATAATTAGAAGGGACCAAATAGAAACCAGTGACTTCATCAGACAATCAGAAATATTAAAATAAAATCAAAGGGTTAAAATAAATGGAAGAAAATATAAAGTATCACATAGCAAAAACAACTCACCTGAAAAACAAGGGGGGGATTAAGAATCATTGAATTATCTGAACACCACGATGAAAAAAAAAAAAAGAAGAGCTTATTCATCCTATTTCAAGAAATTCTAAAAGAAAACTACTCAAGACTTACATGAATTGATACTGAGTGAAATGAGAAGAACCAGGAGAACATTGTACACAGTATCTATGACATTGTGTGCTGATCAACTGTGATAGACTTGGCTCTTCTCAGCCATACAACGATCCAAGATAATTCCAAAGGACTCATAGTGGAAAATGCTCTCCACATCCAGAAAAAAAGAACTATGGAATCAGGATGCAGATTGAACCATACTGTTTCTACTTTGGGGGGGGGGGTTGGCTTTCTGAGGTTTTCCCCTTTTGTTCTGATTCTTCTTTTACAACATGACTAATGCTGAAATATGTTTAATGTGATCGTACATGCTGTCTTGGGGAGTGGGGAGGAAAGGGAGGAAAAGAGAAAATTTTGAAACTAGAAATCTTATAAAAACAAATGTTGAAAACTATCTTTACATGTAACTGGAAAATAATAAAATACTTTTATGATTAAAAAAAACTACCCAGATCTCTTAGAAACAGAAAGCAAAGTGGAAATAGAAAGAATCCACCAGTCACCTCCTGAAAGAAACCCCAAATAAAAACTTTCAGAACATCCCAGCCAAAATTAAGAGCTTCCAAGCCAAAGGAAAAATACTGCAAGCAGCCAAAAAGAAAGAATTCAATTGCCAAGGAGCCACATTCAGGATCATACATGATTTATCAGCCACCATTATAAATCAGCAAAGAACTTGGAATGCAATATTCCAGAAGGTAAAGGATATGGGCTTACAGTCAAGAATAACTTACCCAGCAAAATTGAATATAATACTGTGATGTTTAAAATCTATATCGTGAAATTGCCTTAAATTAGAAGCTTCAGCACCAGTCTTTGGTCATTAAACATTTACTGGGGCAGCTAGGTGGCGAAGTAAATAGAGCACCGGCCCTGGAGTCAGGAGTACCTGAGTTCAAATCTGGCCTCAGACACATAACACTTACTAGCTGTGTGACCCTGGGCAAGTCACTTAACCCCAATTGCCTCACTAAAAAAAACCCAACACATTTATTAAAACATACAGGTATTAACATGGAGTTCAGAAAGTTAAGAAAAGGCCTGTCTCCAATAGAGTTCCAGCCTGGTTGGGTTCTTCCTCAAGTCCTCCTCCACGAGCCTGTTTTAATCAGGAACTCTTCTGCAAACTGCTTGTGGAAGCTTTTTATAGATCTGGAATAGAGGCGGTCCTTACACACTGCTTCAAGCTGATTGGTTGGCATCCTCCAAATCCATTAAGGGCTAGCCAGGTGTGATTACAATCTAGTTAACTTTGAAGTAGGCTAATCAGTAGTCAATCACTCTCACTTGATTCAATCAGTTTAGATTAATCTCCAGGTGGGTCTTTGAGTATCTGCTAAATCCTATTATTTTATCACAATACCATGGGGTGAGGGGAAGAAGGATTTTTTTTACAAAATAGAGGACTTCCAAGCATTCCTGAGAAGACCAGAACTGTAGAGAAACTTTGAAGGTCAAACATAAGAGTGAAGGGAAGCATAATAAGGTAAACATAAATGAAAAATTATAAAGGACTAAACAAGGATAAATTGCTCATATTCAAATGTGGGGAGATGACACATGTTCCCTCTGAACCTTGTCACTATCAGGATTCACAGAGGGAATTCAATTAGACAAAGCCTGGAAGTAGTTCTGTTACATTTTGATGATCTTAAGCAAAGAAGGGAAGTGGTGAGGGGAGATAAATACAGTGTGGGGGTGGGAGGGAAAGGAAGGTTAGGGAAAATCATCTCACATAATATATAAATATATATAAATATAGAGATACATATTATTATACATGTATATTGTGATGAAATAATGCAATTTAGCAGATACTCAAAGACCCACCTGGAGATTAATCTATACTGATTGAATCAAGTGAGAGTGATTGACTGCTGATTAAGCCTACTTCAAGTTAACTGGATTGTAATCACACCTGGCTATCCCTTAAGAAGGTATTGTTCTCAGAAACTAGACTGTGAACTCAACTCCAGAACACCTTCAAAAACAATGGGTTTGGATGATGCCAACCAATCACCTTGAAGCAGTGTGTAAGGACCACCTCTGTTCCAGATGTATAAAAAAGCTTCCACAAACAGCTTGCTAGGAGTTCCTGATTAAAGCAGGCTTGTGGAGGAGGACTTCAGAAAGAACCCAACCAGGCTGGAACTCTAGGCTAGACTGGAGCTGAAGCTTCTGATTCAAGGTGACCACAATTTAGATTTTAAACATCACAATATATAGATATGACTATATACATTCAGATCGGTCTGTCTGTCTATGTGTTTCTTAGCACATGAGTTACCTTTACAAAAACAGACCATGTGCTAGGGCACAGTGTAATTATAAATGAATATTTTAAGAGATTCTAAACTCTTCCTTACTAAATTATACTTAAATGAATCTGTGCTTTCATCAATCTCAAAACTGCATCTAATGATACAAGTCATAACCCATCCATGCCTTCCAATCCTATGTGACTCATCCATATCCTCCTATATATTTACTATGAGCAACCCAGTCTTCTTGAGGTGGGCTTCTTCAATTTCTCTTACCTTTCTTCAAGGGTACCAACGTATCACTATGGCTGTCCACTTGTCATCCTTCACCCTTGCCACGTGACCATTCTATCTCTTCTTCTTAAAATATAATTTTTCAACAATACCTTTTATTCCTGTTCTTCAAAGATCTTCATAGGTTGTGTATGATGGCCTATAACACATTCCATTGCCTCCTGTGTGATGTCCACTTTTAATTCTTCAGATCCTTTTGTATTCCATATTTCACTATTAAATAACTATATGAGGTAGCTAGGTAGTTCAAAAGAAAGAGCACTACAGCTGGCATTAAAAGACCTGAGTTTAAATTTGAGCTCAGACGCTTTTAGCTATGTGACCCAGGGAATGTTATTTAACTTCTTCTGTCTCAGTTTCCTCATCTGTAATATAGTGATAATAATAGCATCTCCTTCCCTGGGTTGTTATGAGTATAAAATAATATTTGTAAAGTACTTTGCAAACTTTAAATCACTATATAAATGTTAATCATCTTATTGTTATTACAGCAGCACCACTACAGTATTGGTATTTTTTAATGGGCCCTTGCTTTCCAGGGAAATTTAGGGTGATTAAAGAAGCTTTTCAATTTCCCAAAAGCAATCTAGCCTACTCTCTTCCTATGGTTCAATTATGGGGTCAACTCATTATCCATCTGTGCTGTCTCAGCTAGATATACTGATGAAGAAATGCCAGTGGTTATCAAAAAAAAATGTTGTAATATCATGTTGTAATCTGAACAATAAGCATTCTTCATCCACTTGGTCTTTCATGTGTGGCTAGTTAAGCCAAACTATTTTGAGTAAGCACAGATCTCATGTAGGAGGCACTGCCATATTATGGAGCCTGATGCAATCAAGATAATGTCATCCACAAAAAAGAACATTGTAGAGTCCCTCACCATCTGCAGGAAATCCCTCTTTAACTTGAATCCCTCTTCAACGTTCTGCTGGATCTCTTCCATGTTCTGCTGGATCTCTTCCATCATGATGCTAAAAACCCTTGATGAGGACTTAAACCTTTTATCTTTGTAACTCTTGCCCTAGAGTTCTTCTGCACTGATAAAAGAATCCTTCCTATGGACCATATCAGGTCATGCTGGCTTCAGTCATACTTCACTCTACTCCCCAGACTTCTCCTCAGCAACTACTTTACTGCCTCATTTGTCCCCTCTTCTTCCCCTCCCTGCTCTCCAATCCTAGACCATTTTCCAGTTCTAGAAACATATTCGAGCTTTCCTAATAAATACAGGAATAAAGCAAGAATGTCTATTCTCTCTACCATTATGCAAATTATTCAAATATGATGACTAAAATGTCCATCTCTGGAAATGCTAGAAATATCAATAAAACAAAAGAAAGAAAATAAAGGCATTAAGATAGGTGAGAGAGAGGTATTTTTACGTGTTCATGATAGTGATGATTTGCTGAGAAAATCCTAGTGAATCAATCAATAAAGATATTGAGACAGTTTTAGCAAAGTTCCAGACTATATATTAAACCACCAGAGCAGCTAGGAGGTACAATACAGCACTGGCCTTGCAGTCAGGGCTTGTGACCTTGGGCAAGTCACTTAACCGAAACTGCCTCTAAAAGAAAACAAAACAAATTAAACCATCAAAATCACCAGCATTCCTGTATGGTAATTTTAAAAATCCAAGGGGTAATAATACAAAGGGAAATTCCATTCCAATAACTACAAAATACATAAAATACCTGGGCTTCAATTTACTGAGGTACACAGAAGACATAAAGAGATTCAATTACAAAATGTACCTTAAATATAAAATAACTTAAGTAGCTGGGGAAATAGTAATTGTGGCTGGGCTAGGCTAATATAATAAAAATGACCATGCTATCAAAGTTAATTTGCAGGTCTAATACTATACCAATTAAATTATTAAAGATCATATCTTAAAAAATTAGAAGAGAAGCAGATCATATACCTTTCATAGCTATGTGTAAATATTTTCTCAAGCAAACAAGGGATAGAAGCCATTACAGAAGATAAAACAGATAATTTTGATTATCTCAAACTGAAAAGCTGCACAAACAAAATAAATGCAAATAAGTTAATAAGAGAAATGATTGAATGGTAAAAATCTTTGCATTAAATTTCTTTCCTAAGGGTTTGTTATTCAAGGTATATAATTGATTGACCTTTCTATACAAATCCAAAAGTCATTCCTTGATATGTGGTCAAAGAACATGAATAAGCAGTTCTCAAAAGAATTGTAAACTATTAACAACATATTTGAAAGAATAGAAAATTCTTTAGAAAACTATTGAAAAGAATAGAAAATTAGTTGACTAATAACAAAAGAAATACACATCAAAACAATACTGAGGTTTTACCTCAATCCTGAAAATTGGCAAAGATGACAAAAAATGGGAATAGTTAATTTTGGAGAAGTTGGTTGTGGGAAGATAGGCATATGAGTGCATTGCTGGTAGAGCTGTGAATAACTGTTTTGAAGGCAATTTGAATTATGCAAATAAGATGACTAAAATGTCCATATGCTTTGATCTAGAGATTCTATTACTAGGCTACACTGCACAGAGGCCATAGATAAGAAGAAAGTCCCCAAGTACATAAAAATACTTTTAGCAGCACTTTTAGTAATAGCAAAGAATTGGAAACAAAGGGGATGCCTACCAACTGGGGAAAGACTAAATAAATTGTGGTACATTAATGTAATGGAATATTACTGTGCTATAAAAAATAACAAATGTGGTAAATACAGAGAATCATGGAACTAATGAAGAGTGAAGTGAACAAAGCCAAGAAAACAATATACACAAAGACTATTACAATGTAAACAAAATGAACAACCACTCATTCCCCTTCCCTACCCCTCCACCAAGTGTGCAGGAGAGTGCAAGAAAAAGAAAAATAATAGGAAAAAATTCTACCCTTTTACAAAAGTGGGAGATCCATGGGTGTGTTACATTGCACATATTTTTAGATTTTTTTTTTGATTTGTTGATCAGCATTGCAATTTCTCCTCTTCTTTTCTTTTTCTTCTTTAAAAAAAAAAGAGACCAAGGGGCAGCTAGGTGGCACAGTGGATAGAGCACCAGCCTGGAGTCAAGAGGACCCGAGTTCAAATCCAGCCTCAGACACTTGACACTTACTAGCTGTATGACCCTAGGCAAGTCACTTAACCCCAATTGCCTCACACAAAAAAGACCATTAGTTATTTGGGATGGCCCTCATGGAAGGGAGAAGAATATTTCTATAGGGTTCTAAACTATCATGTCAGCACTAAGTTCAGCATTACTATTTTGAGTCCCAGAAGAAGGGAGGGGTGAACTAGCCTTGGTCAAGAATGGAGTAGCTCAAGGCTCCTATGCCAGAGGAGAGGAGAATGAAAAGGAAGAGATGAAAGAGGAGGAGGAGAAAAAGAAAGTGAAGAAGAAAGAAGGGAGAAGAGGAAGAAGAGGAGAAGGAAGAAAAGGAGAAAGAAAAAAAGGAGAGGGAAAATGGAGGAAGAACAGGAGGAGGGGGGAGAAGAGGTAGAGAAAAATAGGAGGAAGAAAAGGTAGAGAAAGAGAAGAAGAAGGAGGAGGAGGAGGGAAGGAGGAAGAAAGGAGGGAGGAAGGAAGGAAGAGAGGGAGAGAGGAAGGGAAGGAGAAAAGGAAAATCAAAGCATAATCTGTCTGGATGGGATTTTGTTTGTTTGTTTTAATATTTTTATTGATGTCTTTTTTAATCCCCATAATTTCCCCTTCATTTGAAGATGGATTGAGGGGTGATTGGGGGTGTCTTCTCATAACTCTTCTTTCAAGCCATACTTGTTCTTCATAATTTTGCAACATTGCTAGTGCCCTAGATGGGGATTTGAATGAACCAAGGCATTTTTACTAATAACAGCAAACCGTAACACTGTTATAATAATTAGTTTGTTTTAAACCTAGGCTTAACTAATGGCTCCTCAGAATCTCATGGTTGCCTGCTTTTTGCCTTTAGTGAGTTTATTTTAGACAAATAGTTACAAATTAAGTCACTCTGAGACCTCAGGAAAATTGCTAATGTTAAGGCAGATGTTAGGCTTTCTACTTAATTTCACATTAATATCTATGTCTAGTTAACCTCTAATCAACCTTGTGGTTAAGGAAAAATTCGGTTTGCTGGAAATGTTTAGGTAATTAAACAGAAGATTATAATATAGTGTCAGCTCTGATTGATTAAATTATCCTCTTTATGCAGATCTAGTTATCCAGCCTTAATCTCTCTTCTACCCTCCAGTCTCACTTCTCCAACTGCTTTTGGACATCTTGAACTAGATATACCATAGATATCTTAAAGTCGACCTGTGCAAAACCGAATTCATCCTTTCCCCAAAATTCCTTCCTTTTCCTGACTTCCCTAGTCACCTAGACTCACAACCTAGAAGTCATCCTTGACTCCTTGGTTTCTCTCACTCTCCATATCCAATGTGTTGCCAAATCCTATTTTACCTTCACAGCATCTCTTTAATTTGACCCCTGCTCTACGCTGATAATGCTACCACTCTGATGCAGTCCTTTATCACCTCACACCTAGACTATTGTGTTTACTTCCCTGACTTAAGTCCCTTCCCATTCCAATTCATCCCCAACTCAGTTGTCAACCTTATTTTTCTAAACCACAAGTATGATTATATAATGGCCATATGGCTCTCCATTGCCTCCAGAATCAATTAGAAAATCCATTGGTAGATTCTAAAACCCTTGATCACCTATCCTTTTCCTACCTGTCCAGTCTTATACTTACCCTCTTCCGTGTATATTACAATCCAGTAACTGGCTTCCTTGTTGTGCCTTGTACAATATACCCCATGTCCTTATTTCATGCATTTTGAGTGGATGTTCCCCATACCTAGAATGCTCTCCTTTACTTCCTATTCAGCACTTCCCTGGCTTACTTCAAGTCTCAGCTAAAGTCTTACCTTCTTCAAGAAGTCTTTTCCTGGTCCTCCTTAATGTTAGGGCCTTCCCTCTAAAATTATCTCTAATTTACCTTGTATATGACTAGTTTGTAAAATTGTTTGCATGTTGTCTCCCCCATTAGATTATGATTTCCTTGTGGGCAGAACTGTTTTCAACTTTTTAAAAACTCTCTACTCTTAGCACAGTGCCTGGTACATAGTGGTCACTTAATAAATGCTTAATGACATGTTAACTTGACTTGAGGTAAGGCTACCCATACTTCTAAGTCTCTTCAAGGCAATTACATTACACATCATCATGACTCTCCCAAAAGCAGACTCCTTAGGCTCTTCCATGTGATGAGACACCATCAGAAATACAGTCCCTGTTGAAGCCTCACCTTTAAAACAGTATTGTAACTTATCAAAATCAAGGGAAAATATTAAATCACCTTAATCAAGACCATTGTCTTGATTGAATTTCCCTTGGCAAAATATAAAATAAAACAAAAAGTGAGCTAAGCAGAGAAAAGGGGGCTTTGTAAGTGGAGAGTTGAAATTACTTCCCTCAAGGGTAGTTCTCTTTGTGATCGGAGGGAAGTCTTTCAATCCCCACAACAGATTCAAGGAGCCCCATCCACCTGGTTCTGCTCTGCATCAATTCATAGGTCTTCCCAGGTTTCACTTAAGCTTACATTACCATTCATCACTACATACTGGCCCAATAAGATTAAATGTTATACCATATCAGCTATTTCTCAATTGATACTTGCTTTGTTTCCAGTTCTTTGTTACAACAAAAACTACTGGTATGAATACTTTTGTACATATGAGTCTTTTGCCTCTGTTTCTTACTTCTTTAGGGTTGATGTTTATTAAATGTATCACTGAATCAGAAGGTAATATAGAATATAATGATTTTTGGGATAGAGTTTTCAATGCTTTCCAAAATTATTGACTGTTTTGTCGCTAAAGTAGTGCATTAATGTGTTTGTCTTCTCATACTCCCTCCAATAATTGCCTTTTTCTTTTTTTTGTCATTTTTGTCAATCCGATGGGTATGAGTTAGAACCTTAGAGTTGTTTTTTTTTGTTGTTTTGTTTTTTGTTTTTTGTTTTTTGCAGGCAATGGGGGTTAAGTGACTTGCCCAGGGTCACACAGCTAGTAAGTGTCAAGTGTCTGAGGCCGGATTTGAACTCAGGTACTCCTGGATTCAGGGCCGGTGCTTTAACCACTGTGCCATCTAGCTGCCCCAGAGTTGTTTTAATTTATGTTTTTCTTATTGTTAGTTATTAAGAGCATTTTTTCATATGGTTGTCGATAGCTTGCAATTCTTTTGAGAAAGACCTATTCATAAATTTATCATTTGGTGGCAAGGTAGCATTGCTTTCTATTTTTGGTATTGCTTTCACATATACCTTGAATATCCAATCTATATCAGAAAAATTTGTTGTGAATTTTTTTCTAAGTTAACTGTTACTGACATGTCTAATTCAGACTGCATTGATTTTGTTTGTGCAATTTTCAATTTTATATTATCAAAATTGTCCATTTTTATTTTATATAATCATCCCTATCCCTTGTTTGGTCAAGAACTGTTCTCCTATCCATAGTTATGAAAAAATTTATCTTTCTTTTCCTATCTAATTTGTTTATAACAAGAATGTTTATATCTAGGTCATGTAGCCATTTCAAGTTTATTTTGGTATGTGGCATGAGAAGTTAGTTTAAACATAATTTCATCCAGAGTGCTCTCCAGTACTCGTAGCAATTTTTGTCAAATAGTGAGTCCATCAGCCAGTACGTGGGCTTCTTGTATTCACTAAATAGGATGTAACTATGTTGGATTGCTTCTGAGTCTTGAGTGTCTAGTCTATTCCTCCAATAAATTTTTCTTTTAAAACAAAACCAAATGGATTTAATGATTATGGCTTAGTAATATAGTTTGAGAACTGGTATTGCTGGACATCATAATCCTTGTATTTTAGATTATTTTCCTTGCAATATTTGCCATTTGTTCCCCTGAATGAGTTTTGTCGTTTAAAATATATATATATATATATATATATTTCTATGAAATGACCTCTTGGGAGATTAAATCGCATGCCACCATAACTGAAACATGTACAATTATTACATCTCTAATCATTTATCTACCATTATTTCAATAAATAAAGCATTATAGTAGCATTTATATAATTCCTGATAAATGGACTCACAAATATTATACATTTAAAAATTTATTCTGACTAAAATAGATTTATTTTTAACTTTCTCTACTCAGTTTAATTGGTGATCTGCAGACAAACTGATGATTAATTGTGAGTTTATTTTATACACTGCTACTCTATTAAAGTCACTTCAATTAATGTTATTTGGCTCTAGGATTTCTCTAAGTAAACCATCATATAAATTCAAGTGATGATCTTGTTTCCTATTTGCTTATGTTTATTTTTGCTATTTGTTTTTCTTTTTCTACAGCTACAGCTAACATTTCTAGAACTATATCAAATTATATTGGTGATAATAGAAATACTTGCTTTATTCGAAATATTATTGAATTTCTTCATTTCAGACAATGCTGGCCCTTCGCTGTTTATCACATATTTCTACTGTTTTAAACATAAATAGATATTGTATTTTGTCTAAAAACTGTGCATCTACTATCATGATCCTGTGATTTTTATTGTTTATGGTCTATTCTTTTCATAGTATCCCTAATTTTGAATCAAGCCTACATTACTGGTTTGATATTGTCTAATCTTTAAAAATAAAACATGTTGTTGTCTCTTTGTTAATATTTTATTCAATATTTTTGCATTGGTAGTCATAAGAATTATCTTGTAGTTTTATCCTTCTGCTTTATCTTCCCTGATTTGTCTCATAAAAGGAGTTTTTTGGGATTCCTTCTTTTTCTATTTTTGCAAACAATTTAAATAATGTTTCAATTAATTGTTCTTTGAATGTTTCTTTGAATTAATTTATAGATATACTGTGCCAGGGATTTTTTCTTATTTGAGAATTTCTTTATAACTTATTCAATTCCTTTTTCTAAGATTGGATTATTTAAATTCTCTAGGGTTTTTGTTTGTCTGTTTAATTAATCTGGACATTTTACTTTTTGATAATTTCCTCTATTTCATCTTCATATGTTGGGAATTTTTTTTCATTTTGACAATTTAGTTTTCTTCTTTTTTATAAAGTTAATCTTGGTTTGTCTATTGTAATGTTATTTTTTTAAACTTGCTCCTTATTTATTTTATTTATCAATCCCATTCAGGCATAATGAGAATTCTACCATATTTAACTTAAAACTCTATTTGTGTTTCTTTGCTCCATTCACATCTGAAGGAGCTGAGTGATTCTTCCTCTCATGGCATCATGTGGGAGACTGGGCAGTAAGAAGAAAGATCTTAGGACCTTCTTCCCCTCTGAAGCCATATCAACCCTGAGAAATAGGCCTAAGTGATTGGCTTTTTTGATCATTAGATTGTGGAATCATGTATCCAACCAAAAGAATCTGATCCACAGGAATCCAGAAATCATGATTCTGACCAGGTTTAATAGTATCAATAGCCCAAAGTTTAAGGAGCAATCATTGGGAGCAAGTCTCAGGATCCTCGAACAGCAAAAAGACTCATCCAGCAGCCATGCCACATCAAGACATGAGTTTGGTGGGGCCGATGCTATGGAGGAACTGAGCTAATTTTTTGGCCTCCTACACCAAAGACTGAGGTGGTCTAGCAGAGAATATGGCCCAGAGGTATGGAGGAAAATGTCTGTACTTTGTCCTTGGGATATCTTTGAAAATATCTTTTTTTTAAAAAGGTTTAAAAAAATCTGTTCATGGCCTTAATTTCTTTCTTGTTTATCTTTTTGCTAGGGTGGTCTAAGTCTCAAAAGTGGTATATTGATGTCCCTAGCTGTTATACTTTTCCCCAGTGATTCAATTAGCTTTTTCTTTAGTACTTAGATGCTATACCATTTGATGCACATATATTTAGTATTGATGCCATTTAGTTATCTAAGTTCTCTTTTAAATAATATTTTATTTTTCCCACTTACATGTAAAAACAATTTTAACATTCTTTTTTCAAATCCTGAGTTTCAAATTCTCTCCTTCCCTTCCTCCTTTCCCCCTCCCATTGAGAAAGCAAGCAATTTGACATAGGTTAGTTATATGTGTATAGTCATGCAAAACATATTTCCATGTAAGTCATGCTGTGAAAGAAAACAAAGACCAAAAAAAAAAAACTAAGAAAAATAAGGAAAGTAAAGAAAAAGTATCTTTTATATGCATTTAGGCTCCATCAGTTATTTCTCTGGAGATGGACAGCACCTTTTACCCTAAGTCCTTCAGAATTGTGTTGGATCGTTGTATTGCTGAGAATAGCTAAGTCGTTTACAGTAGACCATCACACAATATTGCTGTTACTGTGTACAATGTTCTGGTTCTGCACATCCCACTCTGCATCAGTTCTTGTAAGTCTTTTCAGGCTTTTATGAGAGCATCTTGCTCATCATTACTTATAGCACAATAGTATCCCATTACAATTTGATACAACTAGGGGCAGCTAGGTGGTACAGTAGAAAAAGCACCAGCCCTGGATTCAGGAGGACCTGGGTTCAAATCCAGCCTCAGATACTTGACACTTACTAGCTATGTGACCCTGGGCAAGTCACTTAACCTTCGTTTCCCTCCCCCCACAAAAAAAAAAATATATATATATATACAACTTGTTCGGCCATTCCTCAATTAATGGACATCCCCTCAATTTCCAATTCTTTGCCACCACCAAAAGTTGCTATATTTTTGTACCTATAGGTCCATTTCCTTTCTGAGTTTTTTTTAATCTCTTTGGGATACACACCTAGTAGTGGTATTACTTGGTCAAAGGGTATGCATAGTTTTATAGTCCTTTGGGCATAGCTCCAAACTGCTCTCCAGAATGGTTGAATAAGTATACAACTTCACCAACTGCATTAGTGTTTTAACTTTCTCATGTCCCCTCCAACATCTGTCATTTTTTCCTTTTCTTATATATTAACCAATCTGATAGGTGTATGGTGGTAGCTCAGAGTTGTTTTAATTTGCATTTCTCTAATCAATTTAAAGCCTTATTTTGGATAGCTTTGATTACTTTGAAAACTGCCTGTTCACATCCTTTGACAATTTATCAATTAAAGAATGGCTCTTATTTGATACAGTTCTCCATATATTTGATAAATGAGGTCTTTATCAGAAAAACTTGCTGTAAAATTTTTTTCACAGTAATAATTACCAATCATGTATTTTCCTCCATCCTATTTTCCCCCATTTATCCAACTCTCTCTCTCTCCTTTCGTCCTATCCATTCTCAAAAGTGTTTTGCTTTTGACTTTTACCTCCCCCAATATGCCCTTCCTTCTCTTACCATCCCACCCTCTCTTATCCCCTTCTCCCTCCTGCTTTCCTGTATGGTAAGATAGGTGTTGGCACCCAACCAAATATGTATAGTGTTCCCTCTCTAAAGTAATTCCAATAATTGAAAGCTTCAGGATACACCCAGGAAGCTGAGTTCAGGGAGCAACTTGGAAGTCTTGAGTCACAAAGATCTTCCTTACTTCCTTATCAGCACTGACGTCTCTCCTTCTATGAGTTTCTACAGAGGAGGTATGGATGGCCAGGATTTCAAATAGCACATTCTTATTTACTACATATTTTTTCACATCAAACATTCTGAAGAGGATGGACTTTGTCTCAATCAATCAATCAACAAACGTTTTACCAAGCACCTACTATGTTTACTAAGTGCCAAACTCAAGCATCTCTGTCAATGACTTTTATAGTATCCAACTACTCTCTTTATCTATTGACTTCACCTCCGATCAATTTGATCAATTGTGAGTAACTGAGGAGGAGAAGCAGTGGAGCTTGGTCCGTTATAGTTGCCATAGTAATAATTTGGCATCTAAAATGTCCCTCCCAACCCCACATCATTTGGGCCATCCTAATACAGAGTAGCAGCTACATTGTCCTCATTCTAGAACACCTTATCCAGTATTTTACCCACCCAAAACGTTGATAGCAGTCTTTACTTTTTTCATTGGTCTTACTGAAACCTACAGGTATACACACACACACTCAACAGTTCTTTGTAGAGTTTATCCTCATCCCAGTGCTTTTAAAAAACAAACAAACAAAACAAAAACAAAACAAAAAGAATTAGTATTGTTATTTCTCACTCTCCCTTCACCTCAAGAACAAACATTAATTGTTTAATTGTACAATACACATTAAGTGCATAGGTTTTACAAGAGGTGCTCTCTTGACTTACTCTATAAGCTTTCATGAGAGAGACTCCCTCCTGAAACAAAGGACTCAAGTACAGGTGAATAAATTCAACTTCTCTATCTCTTTGCCTTACCTTGCCCCACTCTCTCTCCACTTCTTAATCTGAAAACTTCTGATTCACAGTGATATCTTTCAAATAAAGTTAAGGGGGTGGGGGGCAGCTAGGTGGCGCAGTGGATAGAGAACCAGCCCATGAGTCAGGAAGACCTGAGTTCAAATCCGACCTCAGACACTTACTAGCTGTGTGACCCTAGGCAAGTCACTTAACCCCAATTGCCTCATCAAAATAAATAAATAAAGTTAAGGGGTAAGAGGAATGCACTGGAAGAAAGAGAAAGGGAAAGGTGGGAGGGGATAAAGTAGCTCCCATAAAAGAAACAAGAAAAAGCTTATGGAGTGGAGGGGACGATCAGGAAGAAGTGGGGAAGTGAGTAACCCTTACTTTCATTAGAATTGGCTCAAAGAGGGAATAACATACCCACTCAAGTGGGTATAGTACTATATTTTGCCCTAAGGGAAAGTGGGAGGGGAAGGGGAAAAGGTGGGGGGAGAGGTGAAGGAAGGGAGGGCAGATTGGGATAGGGGACAGTAAAAATCAAAACACTTTCGAGGAGAGATAGGACAAAAGAAAATAGAAAATAGAGTAAATATCAAGGGGAGGGAATAGGATGGAGGATAATACAATTAGCAATAGTAACTGTGAAAGAAATGATGAGCAGAATGCTATCAAAAGGATGTTTGAAAAATACAAACCATCAACAGAGGAAGAATTGATGGTATTTGAATACAGATTGAAGTATAATTTTATTTGTTAGTTCCTCTTTCTATAGTTATTTTGTCTATTTTTTTTATAACCTGACTAATGTGAAGATATTTTGCATAACAGCACATGTATGACTTATATTGAATTGCTTGATTGCATAGGGAGGGTTGAGGAAGGAGGGAGGAAGAAAATTTAGAACACAAAGTTTTAAAAAATCAATGTGAAAAAAATTGTTTTTTTTCTTTTTTTACATGTAACTTGGGGGAAATTCTAAATAAAAAATTAAAATAAAATAAAAATCTCAAAACTTCTTTGACACCACTCAATGGGTTGTTAGCTTCTGGGATTCTTTGGAAATTATGCCATATTCCTGATGAATTCTTTGGTTCTTTCTCTTCCCTAATCTCTTGTAACCTCTTATAAAATTCTAAAGTGAAAGTGCTGTTCAGAAGAAAAAAAAAACAGAACTAGGTGTTTCTGAATGCTTTCTCAGGTCCTTAAGGTAAGAAAGGCTTTGTGAAGGATGGCTACAGAAAGTCAAGCACTATCTGCAATGAAGTTTTCTTAGGAAAAGAATTTTCTGTTATCTGAGCTACATTTATAGTGAGGCTTTTCCCTCACAGAGAAAAGTCATTGTCTTCTTTTACTGGTCTGTAACATTTGATTCGATTCAAATCAATCAACACTTATTGAGGCAGTGAGGTGGCATAATAAGTAGTTCACTAGACTTGGAATCAGGAAGATCTGAATTCAAACCCTGTCCCAGATATTTACTTGCTACATGACCCTGGGCAACCTCTATCAGCCACTGTTTCCTCATTTGTAAAATGAAAGAGTTGAACTAAATGACCTTCAAGGTCCTTCTAGTCCTGACTCTATGACTCCACATGCCAGGTACCATTTGCTAGGCACTGGGGAAACAAAGACAAAAATGAAACCATTCTGGCTCTCAGGGAGCTTTTGTGCTATTGGAGCTATACACCATGTATATAAGTAAGAAATTACAACATATAGAAAAGAGTGTGAAATGTTTTTAGGGGAAGAGTGAATTAACAACTGGGCAAGTATTAGGAAAGGCCTTTTGTAGGAAGGAGCACCTGAACTATGCACTGAGGCTTCTGTATAGCTGAATTCTATTAGTTCTCTGACAGCTGACTGTGCTTTCACCAACCCTCAAAATGTGGGCATCAATATTTCTTCAATGGCACTTGCACATTCTTCCTTTTGGAATTGTTTGAACATTCCTTTTTTCCTTTACTAGGTAGTAAGCATCTAGGGTCTGAGATTCTTATTCATCCTCCACAGTACCCAGTGCAATGGCTCACAAAGAGTGGGTTACTCACTAGACGTTTTCCAATAGCTACAAGGTTTGGATAGGATAACAAAATAGGTGTAGAATGGTACATTTCTAACGTTTTCCTTGACTTAGATTTTGTAAGTCTTATGACTTTTTTACAGGATAAGAATTAAGGTAATATGTATTTGGAGGAAGTAGAACTATTGCTTTAGAGTCAATAACCTTACAAAGCGAGAAACTGCTTCAAAGCCATAAAGTGGAAACTGATAAACTCACTTTAATTTCTATGTATCTACGTTGAATTTTCATGTTGGGGGAATTATCCTTAATTTATATCTAACCACCAGGGGGAGACAGTGAATGAGAACAGGGGTCATCTAGCTCCAAGGGCTGACAGAGACCTCCAACTCAGACCAATGGCAACATAAAGTCTTAACCCTATCAGCCTTGATTACTCTAGGCTGTTGATTCTCATTGTATAGTCTGGGAATATCTGAGAGCCCAAGGATCGTACTGGGCGTCCAAGAGGTCAAAAGTATTTTCAAAATAATACTAATATATTTTCATTTCTAATATGGTAAATATTGATGAATGTAACCCAAATAAACAAAAGCTCTTTAAGGATCCTCCATAATTTTTAAGAGTATAAAGGAGTCCTGAAACCAAAAAATTTGAGAATTCCTAGTCTAAGCTATTCTTGTTTGTTTCTTTGTTTGTTTTTGCAGGGCAATGAGGGTTAAGTGACTTGCCCAGGGTCACACAACTAGTAAGTGTCAAGTGTCTGAGGCCAGATTTAAACTCAGGTCCTCTTGAATCCAAGGCTGTTGCTTTATCCACTGCACCACCTAGCTGCCCCCTAGACTATTCTTTCAAGCAGCGTCACAGAAGGCTTTCTTCATTCCACAGCATGGCTTTTTCTCTGAGTCACTTTTCAAAAGAATAAGAAAGTCAAGAGTTCAAATTAGAACTTAGTTTTGTAAATATAAGATTCACTCCTTTTCTCTTCAGTTCCTCTGTCTCCTTACCAGTTTGCACTAAAGGGAAAAGTACCTCATTCCCTTTAAAAGTATAGCCCCCCCCACCCCTGCCATTTCTGTCCTTTTAGATTATTTGATAAATCAATTCAAAGATCCAGGTTTTATTGGACAACAAATTTTCTGATTTGGGGGGGGGGGGTTGGTGAGGCATTTGGGGTTAAGTGACTTGCCCAGGGTCATACAGCTAGTAAGTGTTAAGTGTCTGAGGCCGAATTTGAACTCAGGTCCTCCTTAATCCAGGGCCAATGCTCTATCTACTGTGCCACCTAGCTGCCCTCATTTTGTTTTTTAATAAATAACAAGTTGACAAATAGCATAAGCATTTAACATAGTAGACAGATGAATCATCTTAAAAAGAGCAATGGAAAAAAGAAAGAGTGAAGGGATGTACTGGTATATGGGTGGAAATGTCCATATACACCCCAAGTATTGTAATCATAGAAGCCCCGGATACTTTGGATTAATCAAAATTAAACTAGGTGTGAATAAGTCTTTAATCAGTTTGAAAGGACCATAGGACTTTGAGTCATTGGATAAAAGCAAAAGATACCATGTAGGAAATATCTTGTGATTGGTTGATTCAGATATAAGTCTGGGCCTATGTATATAACATAGTAGGCCAGTTTAGAATCATTGAGTTGAGTGGTAGTCATAGTCAGTGGTGAAGGACTCCTGGCAAGAAACTACCCTTGGGTTGTGGAGAGAAGATTGAGTCTCTCTCCTCTTTCCTACCCACAATAAGCATGTGATAACCTATATAAAGGGTTAAAAGGTGACCTATAAAGGGTTATAAGGCCTGGAGTGTTCACTAGAGCCAGGTAACAGTTCCCCCAAAGCAACAGTGGGTAGTTGATCTGAGCCACTCATCAAGGACAAACTAGAAACACTTAAGAAAGGCAGCTTCAAGACTATAGGACAAGGGGCAGCTAGGTGGCACAGTGGAAAGAGCACCAGCCCTGGATTCAAGAGGACCTGAGTTCAAATCTGGCCTCAGACACTTGACACTTACTAGCTATGTGACCCTGGGCAAATCACTTAACCCCCATTGCCCAGACAAAAAAAAAAGACTATAGGACAAGTGATATTCAGATACCAGCAGAGAACTATACTTAAGGGCAACATCATGAGAACTCCAAAAGAGAGAAAAGGACTTCCAAGAACCAAGAACTGTGACTTTACCCTTCGGTCACATATACTTTCTAAGTTTGAGCCCAGTCTCCCCAAGGACACCCTTTTGTGTGAGCAAAAGGAGATAACATCTGTAACTTGGAGGGGATATTTCCATAACAACTGTTTTTGCTTAATAAATATCTTTTTTTTTTTAACTAAGTGACTCTGGTTGATAATCAAGAGGCAGCACATTGATAGGGGCTCATGAGCAACAGTACAAGAAATTCTATTCTCTCTCAACAATACCACTGGAGGAAGTGGTCAGCTATCTTCTTTGTAACAAACCTACCGGTTGGGAATTGAGGAATTAGCTAGCCTTCAAGGAGCTGCTATCCTGGCAAAAAGAAAAACTTGACTTCTCCTCACGGAGAGGAAGGGAGGGATAGAGGATCCTGATCTCTGTTTCCAGCATTTTTGGACAATAATACAGGTGCAATCTCTCCTTAACTAAAGGTCTAAACAATTTCTTGATCCCTTTACTCCTTCCCATGATTCTTCACCATTCTCTAAAGACCTACCCTCCAATAGTTCTGCACAGTCAATGCACTGCCAACATTGACTAGTTGAATGTCATAAGCATTTGGGAACTCTTGAAAGTCTGTCACTGATCAAGTATAAGGCCACCAGAACCAGTGGAATTCTAGGTACATTGACCAACCAACAGGAAGTGTCACTAGCTCTCTCCAAGATTTCTGTGGCAATGCTTCTATAAGTATGGCATATAAATTCTATAACAATGGAATTCAGTATATGAGAAGTGTACTCCCAAATGTTATGCTAATTCTGGGTACTATTGGCTTAGGTTATTTTTATTTATTTATTTATTTATTTATTTTTGGTGAGGCAATTGGGGTTAAGTGACTTGCCCAGGGTCACACAGCTAGTAAGTGTTAAGTGCCTGAGGCCGAATTTGAACTCAGGTCCTCCTGAATCCAGGGCCAGTGCTCTATCCACGGCGCCACCTAGCTGCCCCAGCTTAGGTTATTTTAACTTGATATTAACTAGCAAGTCTTCTGTATTACAAAGAAATTGACACTGAATTAACACTTAAGCTTAATTAAGCTTTAGGTTATTTAAGATACATAAACAAGGGAAATGGGGGAGGTAAATAATAAATGCCAATTATGTAAAAAGTTTCAGCATTATGATGCTTTTGGATTTTATGTTTGGCATCTAGGGTCTCCATAAGTTCCTCAGGAATAGAGTTTTAATACCATTTGTATATTAGGTTTCATTTTGCATGATTTCATATACTAGAATAGGAAATATCTTAACCCTATATTTAACGAACATGAAGATAAAAAGATAAATGGCAGTTTAATTATTCTCTCTCTCAAAAGAATCCAATGTTTATTCTAGACTTTATCATGGCTACAAGTTGCTGATACCAAGGCAAATTAGCTTTTAAAAATGAACATTCAGAAAATTTATAGTGGGAATAATATTCAAGTCAAATGCAATTTCTAAATTATGAGGAAAATAAAAATTTTTCCCTGCATAAGTTATTCTGTAGTTTTCCTCTCACTTCAGCAATGTCTGGTCTTTGATAAAAAGTACTTTATATCTCTGAAGCGCTATTTTAATGTCATCTATGATTATGGGTACTGTATCTAATAGTTTTTGGCTTGCAATTAAAGAAAGATTTAGGGCACTTGGAAAGTGTGTGGAGGAAAGTAATAAAAATGATTAAATATTTAGGAATTTAGCTTTAGGAGAGAAGTTGAAGGAAGGAGAATTATCTGGTCTTGAGAGGAAAAACTAAGTATATGAAAATATATTTCAAGAATTATGGTGAATAGATATTCACCTTTTCCACTGGACATTCTCTCTTCTTCCTGTATACACTTTTTTCTCTGATTTTTTTTTTGAGTGGGTGTGTCCCTGCTTTCTTGGTTCTCCTTCTATCTGTTTGATCAATCTTTTTCAATCTCCTCTCTTGAATCATCATCCATGTCCCACTCCCTAACTGGAAGTGTTCTCCTAGGTTCTGTACTGGTCCCTCTTCTCCTCTCTTTATACTCTCTGACTTGGTGATCTTATTAGCTCCCATGGATTTAAATATCTCTGTGCAGGTAACTCAGAGATATGCATATCTAGCCTCTCCCTCTCCTAAACTCCAGTCTAACATCACCAAATGCCTATTGGGCATCTCCAACTTTACATTCTGTAGGCATCTCAAACTCAACATGCCCAAAGCAGAATTCATTATCTTTCCTTAAAAACCCACAATTCTTCTGAATTTCCTGGTTTTTTTTCTTGTGTGGTAATAGATGGGGGGAGGGGGCAATGAGGATAAGTGACTTGCCCAGGGTCACACAGCTAGTGTCAAATGTCTGAGGCCGGATTTGAACTCAGGTCCTCCTGAATCCAGGGCTTGGTTCTTTATCTTCTGCACCACCTAGCTGCCCCCTAAATTTCCTTTTTTCTATAGAGGGTGCAATTATACTTCCAGTCAGAGATTTACAAACATGAAGTTATCTTCAACTCCTCGACTTCACCCTCAATATCTAATCAATTATCAGATCTTCTTGATTCTACTGTCACATCTTTCATATAGTCCCTTCTCTTCACTCATACAACCATCAACCTAATATCCTCATTAATTTTCATCTGCACTATAGTCTAATTGGTGTTCTTTGTTCAACTTATCTTCTGCACAGCTGCTAAAGTGATATTGATGTTCCTAAAGAATAGGTCTGACTCCTTTTCTTAAGAAGCTACTACTGCTCTTAGGACCAGATACAAACTGTGTTAATCTACTTTTCCTGACTTAATGAACACTACTCCTTTTCTTTTCTTTTCTTCTTTTTTTTTTTTTAGGCAATGGGGGTTAAGTGACTTGCCCAGGGTCACACAGCTAGTAAGTGTTAAGTGTCTGAGGTCGGATTTGAACTCAGGTCCTCCTGACTCCAGGGCCTGTGCTTCATCCACTGTGCCACCTAGCCGGCCCCGATATTACTCCTTTTCAATAAGGAGTGCTCCAAAGCTTAGCCAAACTAGACTACTGTTGTCCCTCAGATATATGATTCCAGTACTCATCTCTTTGCCTTTGAAGAGGGTATCCTATATGTCTGGAATGCCCTCAATCTGAACCTCTTACCCTTCTAATCCCTTCAGCCATTTTTCAGTTATGTCTGACTCTTCGTGATCCCATTTGGGGTTTTCTTGGCAAAGATATTGGAATGGTTTGCCATTTCCTTCTCCAGCTCATTTTACAAGTGACTAAATGAGGTAAACGGTTGAGTGATTTGCCCAGTGTCACACTGCTAGTAAATTTCTGAGGCCAAATTTGAAGTCAGGAAGACTCATCTTCTTGACTTCAGGACTAGCACTCTATTTATTAAGCCACCTAGCTGCTCCTCCTAATCCCTTAGCTAGTCTCCATTAAAGCTTAACTTGTAGATGCCTCCTACTACTAATATGTCCATCCCAAGCATCCCAACTGCTAATGCCTCCTCATTTCTACCTCACTAAATTTACCTATGTTTACGGCAGTGTAGTGCAGTAGAAAATGCATTGGCTCTGGAGTCGGAGGACTTGGGTTCAAATCCTACCTGCATGATCTTCAACAAGTCATTTAATCTCCCTGGACCCCCTTTTTCCCCATCTATAAAATGAAGGTATTTGACTAGATGGCCTCGGGGGTCTCTTCTACTTCTCAATATATGATCTTAAATGTTAAGAACTTCCTGAATATAATCAGTCAGTACATATAGAATTTATAATGTGGTCTAAACTGGAAAGTGATAGGGTTTTTTCCCCAAACAATAATCTCATCTTTTGGGATGGTATAAATTGTTTGTTGTTTATCTTTCATTTTCAAAGAGGACCATGACATCAAGGTGATGTCATGTCTTGCACTGAATTGGATTTAAGTGAGGGAGGGCTATACAAAGTTACCAACCTCACTCCCTCCTCCAGAGCCATCTGGGTCCAGTGGCAAGATACATTTCAGGATGATTGGATTGGGGTTAAGTGACTTTCCCAGAGTCACACAGATAGTAAATGTCTGAGGTGAGACTTAAACTCAGATCCTTCCAACTTCAGGGCCAGTGCTCTCTATCCACTGTGCCAGCAAGCTGCCCCACTGTTGATACAAGTACTATACCATTCAAAGGGTAGGTATTTACTATGACAGCCATTTGAGATTCCTTATATCCCTATGATTCCATTATCTTAGGTACAAAGGAAACATTTTGGAATAGCACAATCAGAAGTTTCAAAGATAAATAGCTAATTGTTGTTGTTTGTTCTTCACCAACAGCACTATGACATTGGGGTGATGGTATGACTTGAAATGAATTGGATTTAAATAAGGGAGGGCTGTGCAAGGTCACCAACATCACTCTCTCTTCCAGAGACATCTGTCTGGGTCCAGTAGCAAAATATAAATTAAGACAACTGGAGATGGTCCCAGTTGTTTAAGACAATTGGGGTTAAGTGACTTGCCCAGAGTCATAGTTAGTAAGTGTCTGAGGTGAGATTTGAACTCAGGTCCTCTTGACTCCAGAGCCAGTGCACTATCCACTGAACCACCTAATTGCCCCATATTTCACCTCAGACACTTACTAGCTGTGTGACCCTGGGCAAGTCACTTACCCCCAATTGCTTAAATAGCTTATGGGAAAAAGAAATTAATATTAGCTAAGAGATCAAAACAGAGAATGGAAAAATCGAGTGGTTCAATATAAAATTCAATTAATAGACTAAGAAAGAAAAGAAACATATTTTAAAGTAACAAGGAATAGTACTATGCTTCATTAGTTAAAAGAGTGGAACATTTAGAAATTTTAGTCATGAATGGAGCTGTTACCAGGACTTTTTACACTCAGGGCAAACAACATGAAAGATGCCTTGTGAGGCAAGTGATGAGGGTGGAGTGAATATAGTAGAAATAAGCCAATAAGCCCAGAAAACCACAAGTCCTCTTCTAAGAGAGGTTACCCACCCCTAATCCCCTGAATAGAGGAAGACAACCTTTAGTTAGTTTCATATATACACCTGCCTTAGTACCTAGTTAGTTACCAAGAATAATTAATTCTTTCTTCACACGGCACACAGGAAGTATGATTACTGAAGCTTAGAAAGTAGAGTGGGAATTGTTATAACAATTTTTTATTCAGTGATTCAGTTGTGTCTGCCACTTTATGACCCCACGGACCATAGCATGCCAAGACCTTCTATCCTCCACTTTCTCTTGATGTCTGTCCAAGTTCATTGTCGTTGTTTCCATGATACTATCTATCCATCTCCTCCTCTGTCATCCCCTTTTCCTTTTGCCTTCAGTCCTTCCCAGCAACAAGGTCTTTTCCAATTAGTCCTGTCTTATTATGTGGCCAAAGCATTTAAGCTTCAGATTCAGTATTTGACTTTTCAGTCAATATCCTGAATTAAGTTCTTTAAGTACTGACTCCTTTCTGTCCAGGGCACTCTCAAAAGTTTTCTCCAGCACCATAATTTGAAGGCATCAATTCTGTAGCACTCAGCTCTCTCACAGGCATACATTGCTACTGGAATAACCATAGCTTTGACTATACACACCTTTGTTGGCAAGGTAATATGTGTTTTTTTTTTTTTAGTATGCTGTCCAGACTTGCCATAGCTTTCCTTCCAAGGAGCAAGTGTCTTTTAATTTTAGACTGCAGTCACCATCTGCAATGATCTTTGAACCCAAGAATATAAAATCTGACACTGCTTCCATTTCTTCTCCCCTGATTTGCCAGGAAGTGAATGAGACCAGTTATCAAGATCTTAATTTTTTGAGGGTAAGCTTCAAAAATTTTAAAAGTCTGTTACAGTGAATAGATTTGGGGTAGGGGGTGCTTTAAAAAAAGACTAATCTAAAATCTTCCAAATCCTTAGAGACCATTTAGTATAATGCCTTGTAGAATAAAGACCTGTAGACTAGACCAGACTCAGGTGGGTATCCTGGTAGTTTAGTTTCAATATTGGAATAAAATGAGATGTTCACAAGTCATTCAACAGTTAACAAAAGGAGAAACATGATCAATAAGAACTGACATCAAGGACACCATGAGTTGATGCTGCTGAACAAGCAAAACTGAATTGTTCATAATGGTTGGCCAGGCAAACCTCAGACTGAGGTTGGGGATCTCATCTTGATGAAATCAAAAGTCAAGTACAGTTTTACCATTTAAGGAAAATCTAGATTGTCATGAGGGTGCAGGTTTGGATATTGCTCCCACCATACTCTAATTTTATAGGAGAATAAAATGAGATCCCCAAAAGGCAAATAACTTGTTCACGGTTAGAGAGGAGAATATCATCTTTTACTGAAATTGAGGCTGAACTGAGGTAGAGGCCTAATCTCTTAAACCCCTTCATAATTATGTAACAGGGAGAAAAGAAAGACACGGTGTTGTCAGAACTGGGATCCATAACCTTTTCCTAACTCTCATGTTCCAGGTTTTTCATATTTGGCCTTCCTTAGGAGAATAGCCCTTCTAGAGCAGAAATTACTGGTTCAAGACTCAGGTCAGGCAACTAAGGGAGGAAAGGTCCTCTCAGTCTTTCCAGGAACACCTTGGCATTAGCTGTATCCCACAACTCACTACCCCATCTCTCCCTACAATGAGAAAGTTTAAGCTGGCAAAGCTTATAAAATGTAATGATGGGGGCAGCTAGGTGGCGCAGTGGATAAAGAACTGGCCCCAGATTCAAGAGGACCTGAGTTCAAATCCAGCCTCAGACACTTGACACTAGCTATGTGACCCTGGGCAAGTCACTTAACCCTCATTGCCCCACAAAAAGAAAAAAAAAAAAAAAAGATGTAACGATGGCCTACCCATGGAGCGGACCCTAGTGGCATTATTCTGCTAATAAGTGTCTGGCTAGGATTTTCTTTGATGGACATATGAATGTCCTTCAATGAAGTTCCTCAATACTGAAGAACTTGGGTTTTTGCAACTATGGGTTCCCTCGCCCTGCAACTTGTGTTCCATCTCTAACTGTGGCAAAGGACTGGAGTGATTGGTTGCACAATATTGTGTCAGAGAGGATTGGCCACTGAACTAGAAAAAGTTGCCTACTTAGTATACTTTAGTCTCATTCTAAGACTTCCCATAAGGGGTAGGGAGGGGCTTCCTCCTCTTTCCTGGCAAAAATGATCACTGATCATGTTTATCTGCTTCTGTACTAGTAGCATGCATACAGTATAGTTACATTTGTCTATTAGCTATGGATATAGAAAAAGAGAGGGGCTCTATTCACCTTGATTTGTGTTAACATAGCACTATATACCTCAAATGAAACAATCCCCCTGAAAGTAATAAGAATGTAAAACAGGTTTGGAGGAATGTTCCTAGACCTCCATCTCATGTGTGGATAAGTCCTTAATCAATCTGAGAGGATTATAGGCTTTGTTCATTGAATGAAAGCAGATAATGCCAAGTCCACAAGCACTTATTAAGTACTTGCTATGTGCCCAGCTTTGGGGATATAAAGAAAGGCAAAAGACAATCTGTCCTAAAGATGTTCACGGTCTGAAGAAGGACACAATGTGTAAACAACTATGTATAAACAAGATATATACAGGATAAATTGGAAACAGTTAGCAAGGGGCAGGCTAAGGATTTTACTCATGAAGACAGCTGTTATTAGGACCTTTTTTTGCATTCAGAGCAAATGACATGAAATGTCCTAGTAACACTAGGAGGAAGAAGAATGAAGGTAGCCAGCTCAATGAAGAACAAAAATACATTTTTTTAACATATCACCACATGTAGAAAGAAAGATAAAGGGGTTTTTTGTTGGCCAAAGTATATAACCACAATTATGGGGTTCTGCTGCTTCCAGATATTGATTTTTTTTTTTAAATGTAGGTTGCAGGGGCAGAGAACAATGATGTTGCCTGCTTAGCTTACTTTTTGTTCAGGCTCAGATTCATTTACACGCTAAAACTGTGAGGATTTTGGGAATATCTAACCTTATAAAGAACTAAGAAAAGACAGTCTTTGCCTGGGGGCAATCTGCCAGGCTTTTGTTAGCAGGGTGTGGTGTCAATGAAGCTATCAACCTGTCCTTATCAGGGAGAAGTTGGACCCCATATTGCAGTCAGACTTATGCTCTCAGCCTCCACCATTCACCAAGGGACCAGCTGAGCAATATTCAGCTGAGATGTACCCAGCAGAGGCACAAAGCCCAGGGTGGAGTAGGTCCAATGAGAGCAGTGCCATGAGATCATCAGATGATATCAGTGTTCCTGCAGCACTGGAGGTGTGAACTGCCTTTGTATGAGTGTCCTGGCCACAGGTGATAACTACATGTGAGTCCCTCATATAAAATATGCATTCTTACTCTCCCGACTAATGATGTTTTTATTTATGGAAGTATGCTCTGGGTTTACAATTAGTCAGTGGGTCAGTAAGCATTTATTAAGTGCCAATTATGTGTGGGGCCCTGTACTAAGAACTGGGAATACAAAGAAAGGCCAAAAAACCCCCAAAAAAACAAAACCAAAAAAAAACACCTCTTAGAGCTCACAATCTAATGGAGGAGACAGCATGCAAACAGCTATGTGCTAACAAGATACAGACAATATTAATTGGAAATAATAGAAGGAAGGCATTAGCAGTAAGGAGAATAAGGAAAAGCTTCTCATAGAAGATGGATTTTTTTTCTTACTATGCCATTTCATTAGATGCCTTTGTTTTGAACTAGTTTTGCTCTGGTTCTCAATATTAACTCATTGATGAGGGTTTATGAACTGTAGTTTTGAGTGCATGTGGATCTATGGAGCATCTTGAACCTAAGTAGCTAGTTTGGAGACTCCATGTAAGAGAAATGGGTTGGTCAGATGCAAAATATAGAACTTTAAAGTTGGAAGGATTATGAATTGGGTTGCCTTATTACTGAAATACCCTGCTGGAAGAAGCAAGTCAGAAATGAGAGGGGAAAAAACACACATTCATTTTAAAATACTTATCTTGTGTTTATTATTTGGGTAAAGTAAATACAAAGCTTTCATTTTAAAAAATGTGCCTGGCTTTTAGGAATACAAAATCATAAATACAACATTCTAAAATAAAACTAATATTGTTTATTTAATCTTTATTTCTATGTGCACAGAAAAAATCTTCATATTGGTTTTACCTAAGGAAGAATGTCCCTTGGATATAGATAAGAAATAAAAATTAGAGCAATTACAACAAAAACAAGTTTCTCCAGGGATAACCAATTTCCCCCACCAGGATAGGGTATCAATTTGTTTCCCAAAAGGTCATACTATTGACCTGAATAGTATACCATACTCTAGTCTGAGAAAAAAACAAGGGGCAGCTAGGTGTTGCAGTGGATAGAGCACCGGCCCTGGATTCAGGAGGACCTGACTTCAAATCCAGCCTCAGACACTTAACACTTACTAGTTGTGTGACCCTAGGCAAGTCACTTAAGCCCAATTGCCTCACTAAAAAAAAAAGAAAGAAAGAACCAAAACATGACTTAGTAACAGTATTACTACTAATAATAATAGCTAACATTTATTTATATAACACTTTAAGGTTTGCAAAGCTCTTTACATATGCTATATCATTTGATCTTCAAAACAACTCTATGAAGTAAGTGCTATTCTTCTTCTTCTACAGATGAGGAAACTAAGGCTGAGAGGTTAAGTCCAAAATCACACAGCTGTACATGTTCAAGACGACATGGTCTTCTTAACTCCAAGTCCTGAGCCCTATACACTGGGCCCCTAGCTACCATAGTAAATAATCATGAATATATGTGAAAGTATAACACATAATTAATGTTCACTGTGGAAGCTGGGACTTCTCTCAAAGAGCCTTCAAGTATCTGTGCCACAGGTGAAAAGTCATCTTTTTTTCCCCCATTTTTAGGCTTTAAAATAATTATCTTGAATTTAAGTAGTCCTTTCCATTATAACTTGTAAAAGTGGAGGGTAAATTTAGATGATTTGTAGAATCCATTCTGATTCTATAAGTCTATGATGGGGGGGGCGGGGCAATGGGGGTTAAATGACTTGCCCAGGGTCACACAACTGTGTCAAGTGTCTGAGGACGAATTTGAACTCAGGTCCTCCTGAATCCAGGGCTGGTGCTCTTTCCACTGTGCCACCTAGCTGCCCCCTAATTCTATGATTTTAAATAAGTTCACAATAGGCAGAAATTAAGAAGGAAGTAAGCAAAATGTATATACAGAGACTGACCTGACTTAGATACCTCAGATAGGCTTCCCCATTCTTAGTCCAACCTCTGTTTGGTCTCTCCCTGTTGCCATTGCCATGTTTCCTTCTTGGGCAAAGCTCTCAGTGCTTTTCAAGGTGAGTGTTAATTTGACAAAGTAGTTTGTGTTAAAAGAACACTAGGGGAGATAGATTTCCAAGAGCGCTACTTCCCATGTATAAATTTCAACAGTGAACTGCTTGTTGACTGTGCATTTTTTGTGGGTTAACAAAGGCAGGACTAAATACAGGGCAGAAAGTAATGGCCCAGTGCATAGTATTAGCTGGGCATTGCTTCCCAATACCATCTCATCTATTCAGGGCCACCCTCTGTCCTTTTTTCTCATATAAGAAAATGCTAACTTGCCCGTTCTGAACAACTAACTATATCATGTCCCTTATCTTCACATTATTTCTACCAAAATAGAAACAGGAATCATTACCATTTTAGATATAGCTGTTGTTCAAGCAACTTGGGATAAAAATCAGGTAGATCTGATGCTTTAATAACAAGAATAGTAATAATAACACTTCATTTTAGGGTTTTCAAAGTGCTTTCCTTAATAGCACCAGTGGTTGTGGGTTTTGTTGTGAAGGGTACACTATCCTCTCCTTTTTACCCCTCTTTGTTTCTGGAAATTCAATTAGTTCATTTTTTTAGCCCGGGGCAATAAAATGGTCTCTCAGTTCCAGTGGTCCCCCCCTTCTGCTACTTTACAGATTATACAAGTTAGGATTATAAAAACAATGTCTCAGCCTCCAGTTAGGAAAGTTGCTAACATTTAGGCAGAAGTTTGTCTTTCTGCCCTAATTTAAATTTATTTTTATCTCTAGCTAACCCCTAGCCTTTTTATGGTTGAGGTAAAATTCAGGTTATAAAAAATATTTGGGTAAAAAAGCAAACCCTATTTCTTGGAATTTTTCCTAGGCCTTGAAGATCTGGGTACAGTCAGTACTCACAGGCTTCAGTATGAGTCTTCTTCTCCTTTCTAGCTCTCCTTTCTCTGCATCACCTCAGTCCTGTTTCTTCCTGTCCTTGTATCAACAATTCTTTCTAACTCAACTCATTAAGTGCTAGGCAGAGTGGGAAGGTTGACCTTCATCCATTGAGATGCCCCTCCTTCCTCTTGGTCTGTCTTTTAAAGACTGTATATGTCTTACTTTACAGATGAGGAACTGAGGCAAAGAGTAAGTGACTTGCCCAGGGTCACACAGCTAGTGTCTGAGGCCAAATTTGAACTCAGGAAGATGAGTCTTCCTGACTCCAAACCAAGCACTCTATTTACTGAGCTCCTTATCAGGACGAATAATGGAGGCTCTATCCCTCCAGTTCTAGGGACTACATTGGCAATTCTCTTCTTTCTCTCTTTTTAAAAAAGTTTTATGAAGTTACAGATTTCTTCCACTTCATGAAAGGTACCTTGGAACAAAAGAAAACAGTTAAATAAAACTAATCATATAGTAACCTCATCTGAAAGCAACATTTTACATCTACAGCAACACCCCCTCCCCCAACACACACACAATCTTTTAAAATGAGCAGAAATTTATTTTCTCTCTCCCATCCCCCATACCATTGGGAAACCAAAAAAGAAAAAGGAAAAGGAAAAAAAAGAAAATTTCTTATAAAAAAAGATGAATAGTCCCAAAGACATCCAAAAAGGGGGGCGGGGAGGAAGGACCTATTTGTACAAAAATATTTCTAGCAGCTCTCTTTGTGGTGGCTCAGAATTGGAATCAAAGGGATGCCCATCAATTGGAGAATACCTAAACAAGCTGTGGTATATGATTATAATGGAATATTATTGTGCTATAAGAAATGACAAACAGGATAATTTCAGAAAAACCTGGAAAGACTTACATGAATGAACAGAACCAAGAGAATGTTGTAAGCAGCAACAGTGATATTGTGACTTAGCTATTCACAGCAATATAATGATCCAAGACAATCCTAAAGGACTAATGATGAAGCATACTATTAACCTCCAGAGAAAGAACTGATATTGAAGCATGCTATTTTTAACTTTCTTTCATTCTTTTCTTTTATTCAGGTCTTCTTATACAAAATGACTAGTATGGAAATGTTTTATATAATTGCACATGTATAACCTATAATCTGATTGCTTACTGCCTCGGGGAGCCAGTTGGTAAGGGAGGGAAAGAAGGATAGAATTTGGAATTCAAAACTTTAAATAAAAATATTTTGAATATATGCATAGTAAAGTAAAACAAATTTCCTCAATGGTTCTATGTTGTTTTTTATTTTTAAAAAATCTAGTATTGGTTAAAAATAGAGAGATCAATCAGTGGAACAGTTTGGGTACACAAAATACAGAAGCAAAAATAATGAACACCCTAGTTTTTTATAAATCCAAAGATCCTCATTATTGGGATGTGGATTCACTATTTGATTAAAACTAATAGAAAGGGGCAGCTAGGTGGCGCAGTGGATAGAGCACCAGCCCTGGAGTCAGGAGAACCTGAGTTCAAATCCGGCCTCAGACACTTGACACTTACTAGCTGTGTGACCCTGGGCAAGTCACTTAACCCCAATTGCCTCACTAAAAAAAAAACCAAAAACTAATAGAAAACTTGGACATCAGTATGGAAGAAAGCAGATTTAGACCAATACCTCACATCTTATTCAGGTAAGCTTCAAATAGGTACATGACCTAAATATAAAAGATATGACATAAGAAAGTAGAGAAACACAAAAAACAACGCAACTATCAGATCTATGGATAGGAGAAAAGTTCATGACCACAGAAGGATTAGACAGTATTAAAGAAGATAAAATGGATAATTTTGATTAGATAAAACTTAAAAGGTTTTGCAAAGATAAATCTAATATAGCTAAGATTAAAAGGGAAATAATTAACTGGAGAAAAAAATCTTTGTAGCTCTTTCTCTGATAAGCACCTCTCTGATAAGGTCACCTCCTTCTGTAATAAGCACCTTATTGAGGAAATCTCTCCCTAAGGGACTGGTTCCTGAACTCTGGACATGAAAAATTCTGCACCTGAAATTACCTGCAAGTAACTTCCCAAGTTGGGAAAGCCCACTCTCAGGATATCTCTTCTCGGGCTGTACTCAAGCCCAAGTCTACCTCTGCCATGTGCTTTCGGAGGAACACTGTTCTTAGTTGCTGTCATATTTTGGGCAGGGGAAGTTCATTCGTCTGACATGTGTTAAGAATGGTATGAAACAACTAGTAACTCGAAAAACATTACATTTCTTCTCAGGCTCCCTTGACAACCACATGCACCAAGTGTTTTTTCCTGCAGGTCATCATTAACTGTTGTTATGGGGGTGTGTAGGTGGGAGAAATACTCTCAAATGCTGCACTCTGGAAGGAGCAAGGGAAAAGGTGGAGTCCTAAGAGCAGTTAGCTGTCTGTATTGACTATACTTGGAGGTTCTGATGAGTTTATTTCTCCCGACTCTCAGTTGCCTTGAAGGTAACCCCATTTACTGGGGACCAGCAAGGTACAGGGTGAATGCTTACCCTCCATGAGAGATGCCTTTTGGATATCTCTAAATAAAGGACCATGTTGTTTGACTCATCAAATCCTGATCATTTCCTCTAACATTTCTATAACAAAAATTTATCAAATCATTTATATTTAGAGTTGAAAGAAGTTTCAGATATATTGTTTAACTCTTACATCTTATCAGTTAAGGAAAGTGAGGCTTATAAGTGACTTACCCAAAGTTATATAACTGAGTCCAGGCCTAGGGACAAGGCCCTCTCCCCAATTCTTTCTACTAAATCACATGGCTTCTTCATGTAGTAAATTTCTAAAGGCAATAGATCCATTAATTATTCTCATCTTTTAAAAATAATGTTTTACTGACTTTTGTTTGTTTTTACATTGAAGTCATTTCTGGATATAACCTGCTGGCCAGAAATTATAATTTAACATATTGTTTTGATTTTTGTGTAATTATTGTATATTTTGTTTTCCATAATCCTAATACTCTACTTTTGTACCAGTTTATGTCTTCCCATGTGTCTCTGTATTCTACAGTCATTTTTTTTTTTTTTTTTAGTGAGGCAGTTGGGGTTAAGTGACTTGCCAAGGGTCACACAGCTAGTAAGTGTTAAGTGTCTGAGGCCAGATTTGAACTCAGGTACTCCTGACTCCAGGGCCGGTGCTCTATCCACTGTGCCATCTACAGTCATTTCTTGAAGGACTATTCTATTCATGTACCACAATTTATTTCCATCTCCAATTCTCCATTTGAGAAGCCATTCTCCAATTAAGTAACATTATCTTGTTAAGTAATTTATCTTGTTAGTTCTTTGATAAAACAAAGAGTGGAACTACAAATACTTTGCTATATATTGGACTTTTTGTCTTTGCCCTCCAGAGGGCAAAATAATGAAGATCTCTGGGTCAAAGAGCATGGAGATTTAATTATTTTCTTAATATAAATCCAAGATGGTTCAGCAATCCTTAAATTCCTCCAACATGGAATTTTCAGGGTGGGAGATAAAACTACAAAACTATTTTGATTTACATTTCTTGTTCTAAGTGATTTAGGTTGGGCAAACTTTAATATTTTGTTAACTATTAACTATTTAACTAATTAACTGTTGTAAATAGGTTATAATGTTTCTTTTGAGAATTGTTTCTTCATATCCATTGACCACTTATCTATTAGGGAATAGCTCTTGGTGGTGTTATATATTTATTTTACTTGCTGATATCATAGATATCAGACCATTATTAGCGATATTAGATGTAAATATTTACCTCTCAACAGATTGATTCCCTTATCTTAGTTGCCTTGATTTTGTTTGTGAAATTACTTTTCAATTTTGTGTAATCAAAATTATCTATATATTTTTTTTCTGACCACCTTTATAACTTGTGCAGTTAAGCATTCTTCTGTTAGTCACAGCTATGAAAAGTACCTCATCTGGTTTTCTTCTAATTTCTCTATGATGTAATCTTTAATATTTAAGTTTCAGGTGCATTTTAATCTTATAGTGTAAGACATTGGTTTAAATCTAATTACTGCCATATTTTTCCAGAATTTCCAATTTTTTCAAATATTCCCAGAAATTCCTGTCAGAAAGGAATTTGTTCCCCAAGTGATCGTGTGTTTCGGTTTATCAAATGCTGCATAATATTGAATTCAATTTTTTGATTCTTCCTTATCTAGACTGTTCCAATGATTTCCTTTTCTATTTTTAATCAATCAAAACTAAAGAAGTTTAAATGATTTTAATGATCAATGTATAGTATAATTTGAGGTCTGGGAGTGCTAGTATTCCCCTTCATTCCTATTTTCTTTGGATTATAGATCTTTTATCCTTCCTAATGAATTTTATTTTGTCCAACTTTATGAAATATCCCTTTGAAAGTCTGGCATGGCACCAAACCTGTAAATCAATTTAGATACTATCATCTTTCCTTGGATTTTGGACATTTTCTTGGATTTTGTTTCTGCTATGAAAAGTTATGTTTGTTTAAGTGGATAGGAAAACAAAGTTAAAGAAAATCTCCACTGTGTCTGCAATACTTCATACCAATTAATTTCCTACTATGCCAATTAAACAAGGGAATATTCCCTCACCTCTTGTCTCAGACCAAGACTGCTCAATATAATATATTATATTCATGTTTTTCTGCCTTACATTATTCCATTTTTAAAATTATTTTTTGATTGAACCTGTGATTTCACTGGTGTAAGGGACTTCCATTAAACAAATTCTACCTTTGCTGGTTAGAATGTACCCTTCAACTTAAAAGAGCTGCCTGGGATACATAGAATAGAAGTGACTTTTTCAGCTAAGGTCAAGAGCCATATGTGTCAGAGGTCAACACTTGAATCTCCATCTTCCTGATTTCTAGGTTGGCCATCTAGCCACTAAACCAAGGTGCCCCTCTTTCCCTTTACATTCTGGTGGCCATAATGAACAGTTTTGATGGTTCTACTCTCTTTGCATCACCTCATATGTCTTCCTATTTCTCATACTTCCTCACATTTGTCCTTCTTATAATAATACACAAAAATGTGTATAGCCATTTCTCAATAAATGGGCACTTACACTTTATTTCTAAGGTATCTGTTGCAATAAAAAATGCTTCCAATGGATGTCTCAGTGTGTGACATATATGTCATATATGACCTTTTTTACCCTTTTACCTCCTTGGGATATATTCTTGACTGGGATTTCTGGGTCAAAGGTTATATATAGTTTAGTCCTTATTTCCGCACATAAATTCAAATTGTTTTCCAGAATGTACCAACGCATATATCCTCCAATGGTGCATTAGTTGCAGTCTTCCCACAGTTCTTCCAAGGTATCATTTTTTTTTTTGGTCTTTTGATAACTTTGCCAATCTGATGGTTATGAGGCAACTTAACACATCCACGCCAACTTAAGATTTTTTTTCTTAAATTGTAGGGCCAGGAAAGTTAAGTGACTTGCCCAAGGCCACAGTTCAGACAAACCAAGATTCACACCACGACCCTCAGACTCCAGATCCAATCTTCCACTGGAGAATAGACAAGATGGCCTCTGGGATTCATTCCAATTGTTAAGATTTAGTGAAAGCCGTTTAATTTTTTTTTTACAGATAAGAAAACTAGCGTTTGATCCACTATTACACGACTAAACTCCAGTTAAATTAATCTATTTAAAACATCAATTCAATCGAAGGGCGTTATTGGGAATAGGTTATCCTTTGCTTTGTTCTTAAAATAAACCGGGAGTGGGAGGGAGGAAGTGTGCATTCAATCATATTCTATAAATGACCTCTCCACACCATGGGTGGAAAACTAAACTAAGTGTGAGGCCGGTCGATGCGGCGAGCACCATTGGTCAGAGCTTCGGAGAGCCATTCCCCGGGAAGATGCAGCCCGGGCTGCGGCTCCCCCTCCTCCCGGCCTCCCTTCCTCCTTGGAGACAGTCCTTGGGGCGCCTCGGGGCTCTCGCGAGATTTCGCGAGCGCCGCCGGAGCGAGTCCAGAACTTTGAAAAAGAAAAGAGCGAGAAGAGCGAGCCCCAAGAGCCTCCGCGGTAGCGGGGCCGTCATCCCGAGAGCATCCGCCTCCGCGGCGGCGGCGCGAGTGCTAGCTTGGGGGGGGCGTGCTACCCTGCAGGGAGCTGGCGCGAGGAGAAGCTTGGTCCGGTCCCTTCCCTTCCCTCTGCACCCCCAGGCCTCAGCCACTCAATCAGTTCCATCCCTCCCTCTCTCCGGGGGCCCGTGGCAGGACCGGCTTTTCATCACCAAGTGGAGAGGAGGAGGAAAGAAAGGGTTGGAGGAGGACGGAAGGGAGGTAGCTGCGGGGAGATCGCCTGCGGGCTCTTGCCGCAGTTAGAAGGAGCCTGCGGTGGTGTGGATCCTTTAGTACTCAGGTCTCCGAAGGTGGAGGGAGGGCGGTCTCCCTCCTGGCCCGAGGTGCTTAAACGAATCTCTAGCGAGCCCCGAAGGCAGGAGCCGGAGCGGCTGGAGATCGCAGCTATAGCTGCTCGGGCTCCCATCAGCCGGGTCGGAGCCGGCGCGCGCACGCGGAGGGCCTGGCCGCGTGCGTGGAGAGCAGCGGAGGGGTCGGGGGTCGGGGGGACTAGGAAGGGGCAGGACGGGTGGGTATGTGTGTGTGGGGGGGTGCCTGCGTCACCTCAGTTGGGGTCGCCGGGTTTGAATAGTGGAGGGAGGAAGGCACTGGCTGAGCGAGGGAAGGAAGCTTCCTATGTTCTGCTGGTTACTCGGGCACTGCCGGGCCGGGCCTGGGGCGGCGCTTAGAGACAGCAACTGAGCGAGTGGAAACGAGGGGTGGGTGGGTGCTAGACTGAGGGTACTGCCCGAGGAGGGAGGGGAAAAAGAGCTGAGAGGAGGGAGCTCTGGGCCCCGCCTCCCTCGTGTGGCCAGTGCTGCCGCTGCCCCGGCGGAGGCTTTAAACAGCCCCGACGCTTCCAGCTGGGCCCCACGGCAATTCCTTTCCTCCTCTTCCCCCCCCCCCCCAATCCCCCCAGGCTGGGATTTGGGACCCGCGGTGACCGCTTTGGGAAGCCGGACGACGGGCTAGCTGCAGCACAGCAGCCTCCCCAGGAGGAGGAGGAGGAGGAGGGTTGTGTTTCTAGTGGTTAGCGGGCGGGCAGCGTTCTCCTCACCTGGGATTGCAGCAGCAGCAGCAGCATCACGCCGCTGCAGCTCTTGGTGACTTGGGACGTAGAGGGCGCCGAGCCTGCGGGGTTTGCCTGGGCGGCCGCGCGCTGCTGCGGTTAAGGCGGCAATGGAGGTGGGGCAGAAGCCACAACACCCGGCGCCCTCCTCCAGCGCCCAGAGGCTGCCTGCCCCCGCCGGCGCTGAGGAGGCGCAGCGCGGTTCTGCCGCTGCAACCCGGGTGGACCTTCCCGGGACGGCCTTGCAGGTCCAGGAGGATGCTGTGGCTCCCAGCCTTTCGGGAGGAGCGGACAGGGGCGGGGTGGCTGCGGCGGCAGGAGATGGGTTGGGTAGACCGCTGGGTCCCACCCCAAGCCAGAGCAGGTTTCAGGTAGATCTGGTCACTGAGAACGCTGGGCGGGCGGCGGCGGCGGCAGCGGCAGCGGCGGCTGCTGCCGCTGCTGCCGCGGGGAGCACCACCGAGCCCCCGAGGGATGGGAAAGCCAGCGGCGAGAACGCAGCGGGAAAGAGCAGCGAGGAAGCCAAAGGCCGGTTCCGGGTGAACTTCGTGGATCCGGCCGCCTCGTCGTCTGCGGATGAGAGCCCCTCGGACGCGGCCGGCATCGGAGGAGAGGGGGCCAATGTCAGTTTCCAAAATGGGGGAGATACGGTGCTCAGCGAGGGCAGCAGCCTCCACTCGGGCAGCGGCGGCGGCCACCACCACCACTACTACTACGACACCCACACCAACACCTACTACCTGCGCACCTTTGGCCACAACACCATGGATGCTGTGCCCAGAATCGATCACTATCGGCACACCGCCGCCAACCTGGGCGAGAAGCTGCTCCGGCCCAGCCTGGCTGAGCTCCACGATGAACTGGAAAAGGTGAGAGAGCTCCAAACTCGCGCCACCTCTGCCTCCTTCTGCTTCTGACCCTCTGTCTCTCTTTCCTGACAATTCGTCGTTACCTCTTCCTTCCTCCTTGGTAAGGTGGCATGAATGCATAGTTTCCTTGCTTTCTTTAAGGCCAAACGTCAAGATTGAGATTGCATAGGAATGGAATTTAGTCTACAAAGTTTGCAATCCATTATGCAGTTTACATGGCACTCTCTTTAACAGCCCCATATGGTTTATTTCTGTTAACTCACTAGTCTTGAAATTAGTTCCTAGTCCTCAGAATGACCATAAATCTATTTTTTTTTTATTCCGGAAAAGTAGGGTCAATTGGTCAAAGCTTCAATGCAAAAGGAAAAAGAACACTTTAGAGTTTGTGCCCTATTTATAGTTTTTTATGGATCAAGTAAAGTATTTAGGATTTATCCTGCTTGAGAACGTAGAGGTTAATAAGTCCTAAAAGAGAGTCTGACAGGGTGTGTTAGTGGCATATGAATTATTTTAAAAATCACTTTTTTGAAGCTTGAATGTGCTGAAGATCGCAGAAATCTTAAGCCTTAGAACATGTTGTTCTTGATAAATTAAACACATTTGATGATAAACCTATTTTATTTGGGAAGAGTTTGAATGCAGAACATTTGTCTTCTGTTCTCTCTCTCTTTTTTTTAGTGAATAGAGGAAGATGAACTAGCTTACAGTATGAAAAATATCCAAGAAGCTTTTTGGGGGTGGGGGATAAGGGAGAGGATTAGGATATATGTATATCCTAATATGTATATCCATTGTATGAGCTATTGTGCTCTAAACATAAGTTTCTTGTTCATCAATTCACTTGCATTATTGATTTGTATTCTTAGCACAATGCAATTTATATGGCAACTTTATAGTAATGAATAACAAACTATCCTTTAAGGGCATAAATCTTTATCTTAAAAATCTTTCTATTTATGAGATGATTATTCATGTTTCCTGAATTAAACTTATGTAAAATCCCTTTTTACTTTTAGCCTTAGGAAGAAACCATGGTAGGTTGAAATAAAATTTTTATCAACTTGTGTAAATACGTTAAATCCAAACAATATGAAAGCCCCTTGACTCAAAACATTTCATACATTCAGCATTCTAGGGCAGTGTGGGGCTCCAGTTTTAACAGTGAGTTCATTACAACTATTCCTCCAGTCTGGAGTAGTTATGGAGGACCCAGTTTCTTATTGCTAGTTCTTTAAAAGTCTAAAGACAATTTTGCTTTAAATGACTGTTTCTTTATTGTTGTGACTTTTCTGTATACATCCTTAGTTATTAAGAATTTCTTATAAACCTTTTTGGTTTTCACACTGCTTCCATCTTTTCTCTCATTTTCTATTTTTTAATTTAAAAAAACCAAATCTGCAAATTTAAGATGGACAGGTAACTAAGTCATTTTATTAGTCTGATCCTTTCTCTGCATTGAGTCTTTACTATTGTAGAAGTATCATAAAAGTGAATTTCTAATTCATTGTTGGTGCCTGATAATTTACAAGTCCCAAACTTCCTTTAAAAGTCTGTTCCTTGACAGCAGTTGTGTATCTGGAATGCTTTCAAATTAGAATTTGTGGTGTTTTAACTGAGCCATCAGAATCTTGTCTTTCTGAAGAGATTAAAATGCCCTTTGTGCATTGCTTTTGACATATTTAAGAATTATTTTTTAAAAAATGTTTGAGCTTCTTGTATTTTTTTTTGGGGGGGGGGTGAGGCATTTGTGGTTAAATGACTTGCCCAGAGTCACACAGCCAGTAAGTGTCAAATGTCTGGGGCTGGATTTGAACTCAGATACTCCTGACTCCAGGTCGGGTGCTCTATCCACTGGGCCACCTAGCTGCCCCTGTTGTATGTTTTAAAAAATCTTTTCTTTCCCTCTGTAGGTCAACCTTTTTTTTAAAACAATGATTCTGGCCCAAGTTCAAACAGGTTGTTGAAATTAACTTGGTGTATAAAAAGTTAGTTAACTTTTTGTTTCTTCAAGTAGATTACCTACTTCATTAATTATTTGTGGTTTCCTACTTTCCATCTATGGGTCTAGTTCCAGACTGTTAACAGAAAAGAGATGAGGAGGTGACTTGGTCATAAAACCACAAATTGAAGAAGTCTTTGTGTAGTTAGTCTTAGCAAATCTATTAAATGATAACTAGTGTAGGCTTGGTTCTTCATAGCATTATGTAAATCATTTTCAAATTTGATAGTGCCTGTTTTTAAGCCTTCAAGGTTGTATAAAACTATGACTTTATATATTATGATTGCTTTTGTCCTCTGGGCATTCATAGTGCACAGCACCTAATCTGCTTATTATAGTTTTATCCTCTCTTAACATCCTGTTTACTCTGGAGAGAAACCATTTAAAACCCAAGGATTTAACAATTTTCCCCTGCTCTAGGAATTGTAAAGGGAGAAGACCTTAAATTAGTTTGTGCTCTTTTCCTGATGTAGAGTTGATTGTAGAGATTTGTTTTGTAGATGCCTCCTAAATCAGAACTTCTTAGAATAGTTTCATTTTTTTCTGTAGTTAAATTCAACATTTATTAAGTTACTCTTCAAGGTACTGGGAATACAAAGATGAAAAAACAGTCTAAGATGTTTACAATTTCCTTCCCTTTTCCTTCCTTTTTCTTTCGATTTCTTTCCTTTCCTTTTTTTTTCTTCCCCCTTTCCTTTCCTTTTCCTGCCCTTCCCTTCCCTTCCCTTCCCTTCCCTTCCCTTCCCTTCCCTCCCCTCCCCTTCCCTTCCCTCCCCTCCCCTTCCCTTCCCTTCCCTTCCCTCCCCTCCCCTCCCCTCCCCTCCCCTCCCCTCTCCTCCCCTCCCCTCCCCTCCCCTTAACCCTCTGCTCCTCCCGTCCCTTCCTCATTTTGTTCTCCTTCCCTTCTTCCTGAATCTCTATTTCACCAAACCTGGAAGGGCAAGGCGGTTCGCAGACTTGACTCTAATAATGATCGACACAGAAGCTTTGTCCTGTTTTGTTTTTGTGCCTTAGGTCAGTTCATATTTCCTTAGCTTTGTGCCCTTCTATTCCCAGTTTCACCATGTTGGTGGAGACATCCACTACACTTTAGCCCTATGCATTGGGGGAGTTAGAATACCAAATGGTGGTGGGAATTTGAGTGAACCACAGTGACAACATCTTGTGACTCGATTCTGGAGTTAGCTGAGTTCCATTTCTACACAATTATGGGTCTAGTCCAATTTCTGTTATGTGAGAAAACTTTATTCAGTTGTGGGAATTATGAGAAAACCTTATTGCATTGTTTGAACCTAGGAAACTGGACCACCTCTACCTGCTGCTTAGAGACCCTTGACTAAGGACCTAGGTTATGCTGCATAAACTAGACAGAGCTAAAGATGCAAGGAGTTTTCTCCCTATTAGACATCTCAAGTAACCCATATGTCTTAGCAGAAAACTGACCCTGTACTAGTAAATCAGTTATTGTTTCTTGTTCCTTTTGATTGTTTATAGACACTTGACAAGGAATGGGACACCTCTTTTTCTTATTGCAGGGAATTGTACCTGTTCACTCTCTTCTCCAAGTTTGGAAAGTCCCTGATCTTTCCTCCAATTAGAAATCAGATCGGCTAATTTTGTATCCTGGTTAATTATTTTCTTTTAATTAATAGGTCTTATTTGATGAATCATATATGATGTATAAAAATCTGTCTCTGTATTTGGGGTCCATTGACAAAACTGAGAAGGTCTGGTCCTAATTTGTTAGGCAATTGGTATTTTTGTTGTTTAATAAATCGATATGCTTGGAAGCTTGAGCCTTTGTTTCCTCAGTCATTTCATTGTTCACCTACCACAGAAACGAAGAGCTGCAGAGCTCAGGTGATCTACCAGCCTCAGACTCTCTAACAGCTGGGAGACAGGCATGTGTCACCATGGCAGCACTATTTCTACCTGCTCTCCCTTACCACATGACCCACTCATCTTTTTCTATCTATTTTTCCCTTATGTATGACATCTTTTACTCTTACCATTTCCTGTAGATGGTAAAGTACTCCAGATGCTCTTATTGATACATGATATTGTACTGGTTGCAGCAAGCCCTAGAACTTTGCATGATCTTCTCAAAGCTATCCATAGCTTTTCCTCCATTGGATTTTTCCAGTGTGTATGGTAAGGCCAGACTATAACTGTTGTCCAGATTTTGACATGCAGTTAGACACAGTATATAAATGGATGATAATTAGGCCCAGAATTAAAGAGGGAGAAGAAAGCAGATGTTTTGGGTTGTGCTCAGGAAATTGCAAAGCTCTAATGATCTCACACTTCTCCATGAAAACAAAGGCCAATCATTTTAGTACCAGTAGGTTAACTGAGTTGTATGGCTACAAGACAAAGAGCAAAGTTTCCAAAGAGGTAAAAATGTATAACGTATAAATACAAGTTAAAATATGATGAATTGGATAGGAGAGGTAATGGGGCAATCCCAGGGTTCTGAGAAGGGAGGGATCACAAGGTAGGTCAGGGGGCACCTGAACTGTTCCTTACAAGAGATTTCAAGAGGCATAGCTAGGGAATCTGTTGGGAGACTATATGCACAGAGGAGGAAGTAAACAGGGGAAAATGGGTAGCCCAGTTGGTCTGGAACAGATGTGATATACTAGTATGCAGTAGTGTGAAATAAGGCCAGATAGAAGAAGTTGACGTTAGATTGAGAGAGGGTCTTGAATGTCAGACTAAGTGTACAGTAGGAAGCCAAAGTTTTGATGTATTAGGAAGATGACTTTGGCATGTATGTCTGGCATATAGCAGGCACTTAATAAATGCTTGTTTGTCAGTTGATTGACATCAATAGAAAGGCTGGATTAGAGAGGGGAAGAGGATGAATGCAAGGTGACCAGTTAGGTTGTTGGAATAGTTCAGTTAAGAATTATGAGGATAGGGGCAGCTAGGTGGCGCAGTGGATAGAGCACTGGCCTGAGTGCTCCAATTCAGGAGTACCTGAGTTCAAATCTGGCCTCAGACACATGACACGTAATAGCTGTGTGACCCTGGGCAAGGCACTTAACCCTAATTGCCTTACAAAAAAAAGAAAGAAAGAAGGACATTATGAGGATATGAACTAGTGTAGAGGCAGTGGTCATGGGAAAAGAGGGGACAGATGGGATAGTGCACTCAGAGATAGAACTGACAAAACTTGGCAAGTTAGATGGGTCAGGGATGATTTGAGTTTTTGAGCCTGGGTGGTGCTGTCAACAAAAACATAGCAAAATTAGGAGGAAGGGAAGATTTTGAAGAGGCAGTTAAATTCTGTAGCCATTGTAGAAGAAATACTAAGCTTAAGCAAATCAAGACGAGGTTAATTTTGATTTAAATGGCAAAAGAACTTCTGGAATATGTGGCTTAGTCTCCACTGCCTATAGGAGAATGTTGGAATAGTTGATGATCAGAATGAAGGGTATGAGGCCTTGATAAAACCCTCAGTCACCAAAGAAAGAATACATTCTTTCCAAGGCTTTGTATTGTTTAAGGCACTTAAAATCATGCAATGCTTCTATATCAGAGGTTTCCAGTCACTGCCTTACCTTAAAGATGAAATTATTTTGCATCTCCTAATCAGTTGACAGTAAAGAGGAAGTCAAGAAATATTTAGGTGACAAGACAAAAAGTCAGTCTGGAATTTTAAAAGATAATCTCACACAGGTAATCAAAATTTGAATAATGTCTGCTCATTTCTTCCTCACACACCTGTGTGTATTCTGAATACAATTGTGTCTCATTAAAGTATATATTCTTGTTAAATGCCTTTACGATATATTGGCTTTTGTCCCTATTATTTTATATGTAATGTGTACTTGAAAATGTAAAGCAGCTAGTTGAATTGGCTCCATACTTAATTGAAGTATATCTGAACCTGTAATTAAACTGTAAATTGAAATAACTGTTCTGTTTTATAATGGGAGAAATATGATACAGTGGGGGAAGCTCCTGTTAAAGTAGTTTTTGCCTTTGGCCATGATGCCAAACCCTGGATGGCTGCTTGTTTGCACAAATGTCTTATACAGCTGAACTCCCGTAGCCTATCACCAGCCACTTATTGGACATTTCTAACTGGATATTTAGTTAGTAGGCATCTCTAACTCTGTTCAGCACAGAACTCTTTTTTACCCCTTTCTTCCCAGCTTCCTTATTCCATTTGAGTGTATCTGACATTCTTTTAATCGTATAGATTCACAACCTCCTAGGACAGGAGATTTAGAGTTAGAAGGTACTTTAGAGGACTTCAAATGTAACTCCTCCTCATTTTACAGAAAAGGAAACTGAGGCCTAGAGAGGTTAAGTAACTTGCCCAGGTCATATAAGCTAGTAAGTGTTCAAAGTAGAATTGAGCCCAGATTTTCCTGATTCCAAGTGCAACTCTTTATTTACTATGTACCAAGTTGCCTTTTATTCTCTACTCTTATCTCATCTTATCCATTTACTTGCCAGGTTTTGTTGATTCTACTGCTATTATATCTTGGATCTGCCTCTCTTCTAACACTACTGCCATCCTGGTTCAGGCTCTTAATCACCTCTAATTACTCCTAATTTTTCTCCATGCCTCCAGACTTTTCCTTTGCTAATTCACTCTCCACACAATTACCAAATTGACATTCCTAAAGTTTGAGTTTGACTGTGGCATTCACCTCCGGAAGCTGCCATGGCTCCCTTTTGTTTTTAGAATCAAATGCAAACTTCTCTGTTTGGCATTTTAAAGCCCTTTATAATCTACTTCCAACCTCTTCTAGGCCTATCACACATTATTTTCCTTTGTGCGTTTACTGCCTTCCTTGTTTGCTTCTCTGCCTTTGCATTCCTGGTATATGTTCCTTGCTTTCCTCTGTCTCTTAGAATACCTAAAGTAGCACAAGTCAAAGTGGGACAGGTGCCACTTCCTACAAGAAAAATAAAATGGTCTTCCTAGTTGCTAGTGGCCTCTCACAAGAAACTACTTTAGATTCCTGCAAAAATCCTTGTCCAGCCCTTCTTAATCTTGATGCACCTTTTTTGAGGCTACCCCAAATGTATCCTGTATATATCTTATATTTGTACATAGCTGTTTGTTTGCATGTTATCTTCCCCATTAGACTGATCTCCTAAGGAGCAGGCTATGTTGCCTTTCTTTGAATTCTCGACTTTTAAAACAGTTCCTGGCACTTAGTAGAGAATAAATGCTTGATGACTGACTTCTGAATTTACTTTTCTGTGAATATATTGTTTTCACCTTAATAAACTCCTTGAGGGCGGGTTAGGTACTCTTCCCCACCCCCTCTTTCCAGTCTTTGTATCCCCTTATTCCTAGCACAGTGCCTAGCACTTTTCTGGAGGCTTAAAATATGCTTTTGCCTAGTGGAGTGAAACCAAAGCTTACAAATCCATCAAAATTCAGAGAGAAAGATTAGGGCTTCAAAGAAGTGTAAAGCTATTATCTGAAGCCCCAGATTTACAAATGAACCATACATATAGACATACATAGACTCAATTTCTACTACCCCCTTCATTTCCCTTCACAATATAATATCACATAATGCAATAATTTATTAAGTGTCTGTTAATATGCCAGGCTCTGTGTTAAGCTCTGGGGAATATAAATTTTAAAAAGGGAAGACATCCACTGTCCGCAAGGAGCTTACAGTCTAAAGGGGGAAAACAACACACAAAAGGGAGCAGATGAAAAGGAGGGGGTTACATCAGAGGAGACATATTGGGGGGGGGGGATGGAGTCAAATCCAAGCAGTACAGCTGCTGGTAAATAAAGAATTAGCTGTGTATCGGAACCCTCTTAATTATTTTTTTTAATTAAGTGAAATTTATTTATTTTTTGGTGAGGCAATTGGGGTTAAGTGACTTGCCCCGGGTCACAGAGCCAGTAAGTGTTAAGTGTCTGAGATCAGATTTGAACTCAGGTACTCTTGACTCCAGGGCCAGTGCTCTATCCACTGTGCCACCTAGCTGCCCTGGAGCCCTCTTTAAATGGGGCCTTTGAGAGGACCTTTTTGCTCCTCCCAAAGTCCTCAATTCAGAATATTTGTGTAGTGCTCTTTGTAAAGAGCTATAATTAAATTACTTCATTTTTCATATCTTTTTTTTTTACCTTGTTAGGTAAGAAGCACAAATAACATCTTCATTTTACAGATGAGAACGCCAAGGCCTGGAGAGATTGTATGTCATTCCCAGGGTCACAGGGATAGTAATTATCTCAGCCACAGTTCAGAACCAGGACTTCTGACTCCAAATCAATGCTCTTTCCACTACAACCACCCAAGAAATAGGTACCTGTGTCATAGAGTTCTTTGCATTGTAGGATTGGCTTAAGTGAAATGCAGCAGTAGAAGGGTTAGGACTTCAAAAAAAACCTCTTTAATTTGCTCTCACGAAACTATTATTTGATATATTTTTCTCCCTTTTTACTCTTACTAAGTAAAGAAAGCGTTGGAAGAAAAGATATCACTTTCTCTGTTCTCTCCTCATCCCTTTGCATTGACCGTTATACTTTATAGAAGCTGTTCTCCCAGAAGTCATTAATGGCCATTTAATTACTAAATCCAATTGTTGTTGTTGTTATTAGGCTATATCTTCTTTGACCTTTCTGTTCTGCAACATCTCCCCTTCCTGGATATTCTTTTTCCCTTGGCTTTTATTAACACTTGTTTTCTCCTAACTTCCTTATCATTCCTAAAGTCTCCTTAGATGGATTATTCTTTTCCTGCCCCCTTAAGTGTGTTTCTCCCAAGGCTCATTCTGGGCCCCCTTTTCTTCACTTAGAAATCTTTCACTTGCTGAATTCATTTGTTCCTATGTTATTACCCATATGGAGATAACTTCTGAAGCTGTAAGTTCATATCCAGTTTCTCCTGTAAGCTCTGGCCCAATATCTCAAACTGCCTGCTGGACATTTCCATTTCAAAATCTTGTTGACACTTCAAACTCGACATGTCTAAAACTGGATTCCTCAAACTTCTCCTAAACCTTCCTATTTTCCTATACTATTTTTTGTTGGTGGTACTACAGGCCTTCCAATCACCAAGCCTCTGAGTCATCTTCAGTTCTTTTCTCACCCTTTGGTCAAATCCTGTTAATTCCACAGCCCTTTCACATCTATTCCCTCCTCCCTACTAAACATTATCACCCTAGTTCAGGTCTTCCTTATCTCTTGCTTAGACTTTTAACGTTTTTTCAGTCTTTCAATCCTAGGAATCATCCTGGATTCTTCAGTATCTCTCAACACCTCCCTACCCCCATATCCAAGCTATTGATAAGACCTGTCAGTTTCATTTTTGCAACATCTCTCATATATTCCCCCTTCTCTCCTGTGGCACTGCTTCAGCTCTAGTGCAGGCCTTCATCACCTTCTGCCTTAATTATTGCAGTAGCCTAATTGGGGCGGGGCGCTGCATACCTCAAGTCTTTCCTCACTTTCTTACTTTCCTCACTGTGCTTACAGGAGCAAATACAATTCTCTGGTAGGCATTCAAAGCCCTTTGTAACTCCTATTTTTCCAGTCTTCTTAGACCTTACTCCCAAATATGTACTCTTTGATTCGGTGACACTTGCCTCCCCAGGACCCTCTGGCACTTGGCTCTGGGCATTTTCTCTAGTTGTTCCTCATGCCTGGAATGTTCTCCCTCCTCCACTCCAACTACTGTCCACCTGGCTTCCTTCAAGTCTCTACTAAAATCCCAACTTCTACAGGACCCATTCCCTAACCCCTCTTAATTCCAGTGTGTTACCTGTTAATTATTTCCGATTTATCCTGTATGTTGCTTGCTTTGTATATATATTTTTTGCATGTTGTGTCCACCATTAGATTGTAAGCTCCTTGAGCAGGCAGTGTCTTTTACCTCTTTTTGTATCTCCGGTAAACACAGTAGGTACTTAATAAATGTTTATTGTTTGATCGATTCTAATTCCTAAGTATGTTTTAAAGTGGATATTTTACAGAGTGATGAAGATGCTTAGAAGTTATAGGCTCACATGCACTTTTTTAGCCAGCTGTTTTGGTATAGTCTTAAATAAAAAAATGAGTTCCATCAATAAATATTACCTTGTTTCTAATTTTCAATATGCTCTTTGTATCATCTTGTCTATGGCAATCCTTTTTTTTTAAGCACTGGTTAGCAGGTATTTTTTTTTCCTCACTTTTCTTCTAACTGCTTAGCACATAGCTGGTGCTTGGATAAGTGTTTACTTACTAAATGACTGACTTTAAGAAGCCCATGTGCTGTATTATAGAGGAATTATTAACAACCCCTTCAGCTTCTGTGTTCCTTTGAAAATCTTTGCTTGTTTTCTGAGGATTAATTAGGCTATTTTGCATCAATTCAGTTCCTGGTATTATTTTTTGTTTTCAGCCATACTTAGCTTAGAGCTGTAGTGCAATTGATCCTTTATGATCCTGTGTGCTTTAGTGTGATTGATTCTGTGATTTGGGGCATGAATGAACCTTGAAATACTTGACTTTTCCACACATATAACTACTTCATTATTTCTGAACAGTCATTTAAGTGTAGTCTTTAAGGTGTCATAGCTCTTGCACTATTCCTTGGGGTAATTAACATTAACGCCTAAATACAACAGAAGAAAACAGTGAAACACACACACACACACACACACACACACACATATGACACAAAACTCAGCATTCAAATGATAGAAAACTAAATATTGGGAAACCAGCTCAGTTCAGTTTTATTTGGTCAGACATTGAGTCATACTGTCATTAGAATCACAAACATGTGCCCATTGCTGTCACAAAAATGAATCTATTTCAAAATTATTTATTTGTTCCAAGCAATTTGCATATCATTGTAGGCAGAGATAGAGAGGGAATAAACCTTGATTAAATGCTACATGCCAGGCACTGTGCTAAGCACTTTACAAATATGATCTCATTTGGACCTCACAAGAGTCCTGTGAGATAAGTACTGTTATTATGCCAGTTTTAAAGTTGAGTAAAGTGAGGGATACAGTGGTTTTTAGTGACTTGCCCAGGGTCACACAGCTAGTAAATGTTGAATTAGAACTTGTCTTTCTGCCTCCAAGGCCAGCACTCTATTCAGTGTGCCACCTAGCTGCTTCTGTACTGAACTGGACATAGCAGTATATTTATTTAAACAATCACTTGAAAGATAAAAATATTCAGTACTCCAATGGATCTGTGATTTAATTCATGAGTATTCCCTCCACTTAGTGTAGTTGATAATACCATCCCTTCTCATCCTGCGTTATATTTTTTTCTAAAAGATACTCAAGTGTGCTGTGGGGACTTCCTCGTAAGTCAAACATTCTTAACGTGGGGTCCATGAACTTCTTTTTGTATTTTGGTAACCATTTTAATGTAATTGGTTTCCGTTGTATTTTATTTTGTTTATGCATTTCATAAATACTCTGAGGTGTCTGTAAAGGTTAAGAAGCCCTTGTTTAAGGCCTTTTAAAATTCTGTGGGCCCCAGTTCAGATGACACTCCATGACTATCTCATGTCCTGCATTTCATTCAGTAATATTCCTTATGCCACTTATTTTATATATGTCATCATATGCTACATCATACATATTGTTCCTACTATGTTTTTCTTCATTACCCTTTGGATGATTTGCAGCTGATTCTTTGGAAATTGTAGTATCCAAGAAGCATTCCAAGATACAGCAGAATCTCTGTGCCAACATTTATAGTAAAAAATATTCTTGTGTCATGGAGAAACTTGAGAATATTGCAAGCACTGTGCATTTTACTAAATGAAATTCACCCTAAAGTCTTGTGTTCAATTCTGGACCCAACTAATTATTAATAAATAGATATTAATTTTCTAAATGTTTACTACATCACAAATACCAGGATATGTGTGTGTGTATTTATGGGACAGCTAGGTGGCACAGTGAATAGAATGCCAGGCCTGGAATCAGGAAGACATCTTCCTGAGTTCAGATCTGGCCTCAAGACACTAGCTGTGTAACTCAGGGAAAGTCACTTAACCCTGTTTGCCTCACTATCCTCATCTGTACAATGAGCTGGGGTTACTAAAGAGTTGGACACAACTGAAAATGACAGAGCAACATATCTACACACACACATACAAGATATGTGGAGAGTAAATGAAAGGTAACCTTAGAAGGGGAAAGCACTGGCAGTTGGGAGGACTGGGAAAGACCTGCAGAAGATAGTGTTTACACTGTCTTGAATGGCACAAGGAATTCTTTTTTTTTGAGGTTATACAGTATAATCATGTTAAACATATTTCTACATTAGTCATGTTGTGAACAAAAATCACAACAAAAGGGAAAAACCACTAGAAAGAAAAAATAAAACCAAAAAAGTGAAAATAGTATGCCCCCATCTGCATTCAGATTTCATAGTTCTTTCTCTGGATGTGGAGAACGTTTTCCATCATAAGTTTTTTGGAATTATCTGGGCTCATTGTATTGCTTAAAAGAGCTCAGAATCTCATAGCTGATCATTACACAATGTTGCTGTTACTGTGTCTAATGTTCTGGTTCTGCTCACTTCATTCAGCATCAGTTCATATAAGTCTTTCCAGATTTTTCTGAAATCAGTCTGCTTATCATTTCTTATAGCACAATAGTTTTCCATTGCATTTGTATACTACAACTTGTTCAGCCATTCCCCAGTTGATGGGCATCCCCTTAATTTCCAATTCTTTGCCACCACAAAAAAAGCTGCTATAAATATTTTAGTCTTGTGGGTCCTTTTCCCTTTTTTACGATCTCTTTGGGATACAGATCTAGTAGTGGTATTGTCGGGTTGAAGCTAGGCATTCTAAAAGACAGAGGTGGAAAGTAAGAACATTTTAGGTAAAGGGCACAGCCAGTACAAAAATACAGAACTGAGGATGGAATGTTGTGTGTGAGGAACAGCAAGTAGGCCAGTTTGGTTGGACAGTAAGAACATACAGGTCTTCTTAAGCTTTTTCCACTCGCTACCCCTTTTCGCCCAAGAAATTTTTATGTGACCCTGGGTATATATAATAGTTATACATAACCTTTTACTGTTGCCAAATGTTTTATAACCCCCACATTCAGTTACGTGACCCCATAAGGGGTCACCACCTATAGTTTAAGAAGGTAAGTGCTAGAAGATTTTCTATTCTCCAGGTAGGAAGAATCTAAGTTGTAAAGAGCTTAAAATCCCAAATGGTAGTTCTTATTTGATCCTAGATGTAATAGGGAGCCATTGAAGTTTATTCAGTAGACAGGTAACATGGTTTGTGTTCTAGAAAAATCACTTGGGGAGCTTTGGGGAAAGACTTGAAGGAAGGAGAACCATTGAGAGGCTATTGCAATAGGTGATGGATGCAAGGCCTGAATTATAATGGGGGCTTATATGAGTGGAGAGAAAGGAAAGATTGAGAGATATGAAGAAACTAACACAACATTTGGAAAATGATTTGATATGTGGGCATGCCTGGAGTAGTGTGAATTTGGGTGACTGGAAGGATGGTGATACCCTTGACAATAATAACAAAGTTCATACGAGGAGTGTTTTGGGGGGGACAAATAATGAATTCTTTTGTACAGATTAAATTTGAGGTGCCTATGGGACAGCCAATTCAAAATGTCCAATAGGCAGTTGGTAATAAAAGACTAGAGCTCAGAAGACAGCCTAAGGCTGGATATATAGATTTGAGAATCACTTCTGTTTAAAGATTATAATTGAACCATGGGATCACCAAGTAAGATAGTATAAAGGGAAAAGAGAAGAGGCCACAGGACAGAGTCTTGGAGAATACTCACAGTTAGTGGATGTAAAATGGATGAAGTGCCAGAAAATAAAACTAAGGTGCAGTCAGACTGATAAAGGACCAAAAAAAAGCAGTGTCATGAAAACCCAGAGAGGAAAGAACGCCTAGGAAGCAGAGGATCTACGATGTCAAATGCTCCAGAGAGACAGAGTATTGAGAAATTGGAGAGAGCAATTTGAGGTGAATATTAAGATTGAAAGCCAGATGGCAGAGAGTTTTGAGAAGAGGGAAGGCAGGCATAAAGTATAGACAGTTTTTTCAAAAGGATTAGCCTAGTGGGAGAAGGCACATACAGGACAATAGCTGACAGGTATAGCAGGATTCAGTAACGGTTTCTAGTGATGGGAAAAGTTGGACTTATTTGTAAACTGCAGGAAAGCAACTAGTAAATGGGTTAGGAAGAAAGCAGCGGGGGGGGGGGGGGAGACATAAAGGGGTGGCCTTCCTCATCAGACCAGTATAGTGATAATGTGAGAGGGATGTTGTTCTTAATTTTCAAAGAGGAACAATGACATCACTTTGGGTGATGTCTTGATTTGCACTTGAGTGGAAGTGAGACATATTTAATTGTCAGCCTCACTCTCCTAAGTCTTGGAAGTCCAGTGGCAAGACAAAAGTCAAGATTACTGGTAAAGACCCAGGATACAGTAGTTGATCTTGGCTTTTCTAAATTAAGGTAGTTTTTCTAACCTCAGTTTGTCTGAAGCAATGCCCATTCAAAAACATGGGGAAGTTGGGATTATTTACTTCTTTTCGTGCGTTGTTTCAGTATATTTTCTCCTGAATCTGTCCATTGTGTTTCAAATAGAACTACCACCTTTAAACCTGGCTTTCATTGAATGGCCAATAATAGCCCCCAGCCCAACCCTCTAGGGGTCACATTATTTCGGTTTTGATGGTTTAGAAAGAGAGTGAAGAGAGCTCCATCTTTGGAAGCTTGAGAGGAAAAAAGGATTGGAACTGCTGCTGTGGTGTGAACTAAGGGAACTGATTAGAGGAGAAGAGAGAGTAGAAGGGTTGCCTTGATGCAATAAGGACCAAGTTAAAATTAGATAACATGGATTTTTTTCCCTGAAATTCAATCTTATTTAATTTTCACATGGCCTAATCCATACTGTGAGTATTGCCACTTCATCAGGAAGTGGATAATATGTTTCATTATGAGTCCCCTGGAATTATATTGATCGGAATTCATAAATCTTTAAAAATTGTCTTTACAGTGTTTTTGTATAAATTGTTCCTTTGGTTTTGTTCATGTCACTCTGCATCACTTCATACAAGTCATCCCAAGTTTTTTGGAAATCATCCCCTTCATCATTTCTTATAGCACAATAGTATTTCTTCACATTCACTTAACATAATTTGTTCATCTGTTCCCCAGTTTATTGGTACTCCATCAGTTTCTAATTCTTTGCCACCACAAAAAACAGCTAAGTATTTTGGTACATGAGTCCTTTTCTCTTTCTTTGATCTATATGGATATAGTAGTGGTATTACTAGATCAAAGGATGTACACAATTTAATAAGTTTTGGGGCACGGTTCCAAATTGCTTTCCAGAATGGTTGGACAAGTTCATAGCTCTTCCAATAGTCTATTAATTCACCTGTTTCCCCACAGACATTCTAGCCTTTGTCATTTTCCTTTTTTGTCAGTTTTGCTCATTGCTAGGTATGAGGTAAAACCTTAGAGATGTTTCCATTTGTATTTCTCTAATTATTAGTGATTTAAAGTAGTTTAATACAAATGTTCATATGGCAACTGATAGATTGGATTTCTTCCTCTGAAAACTGCCTATTTGTATCTTTTGTCATATGCTTCATATCAATTGGGGAAATGGTGCTTATTCTTATAAATTTGAATCAGCTCCTATATGATTTAAAAATGACTTTTATCAAGAAACGTTGCAAAGATTTTTTTCCCTCATTTACTTGCTTCCCCCCTCCCCCTTTAGCTGCCTTTGGTTTTGCTTGTACAAAAGCTTTCTAATCTTGTGTAATCAAAATTGCTATTTTTAATCTAATGCTATCTTCTCTATCTCTTTTGGGGCTCAAACTCTTCCCCTTCCATTGATCTGAAAGGTAAGTTGTTTCTTGTTCCTCTGATGTCACCCTTTATGTCTAAGTCAGGTACCCATTTGTAGCTTATCTTGGTATGAGATATGAGTTGTTGGGCTGTATGTAGTTTCTGCTGAACTATTTTCCAGTTTTCCCATCGACTTTTGTTGAATAGTGGATTCTTTTTTCAAACAGTGATTGCTATGCTAATACATTATGCTTGTACATTGCCTACCTGAGCTGTTCCACTGGTCAACCTCTCTTTCTTAACCAGTACCAGATTGTTTCATGGTTACTGCTTTGTAGTATAGGTTGAGATCTGGTACTTCAACAATCCTTTTTTTCTCACTTTTTAAAATGAATTCTGTTGAGATTTAAAAATTTTGTTCTCCAAGATACAGTTGGCCTTTTTTTAAAAGCACTATAAAGTAATCCTTAGGTGGTTTGGTATGGCACTAACAAGTACATTAATTTAGATAGTATTGTCATTTGTATTATTTTGGCTGGACCTATCCATGAATAATTATATAACATGAATTTCTAATGGCTCCAGTCTGTGCCTTTGCTGGGGGGGGGGTTTAAATTTCTCTGGCAAGGCCTGCCTGGGGCTGGATCTGTGTCATTGTGGCACAAAATCAGGGTTGTACTCCATTCCAACTGCAGCACAGCAGCCCCCACATTCTTTTCTTTACTGTCACCAAGAACCTGTATCACCCAAGACCATTCTTCATTATCTTGACCTCAGTTTTCTTATCCAGCAAATTAATTGGGCCAGATGACCTCTAACATCTTTTCTGCTCAAATAGTATGATTTTAGATGACTTCTAAGGTTCTCTCTAGCTCCAGAGATTTAAAATAAAATATAAACAATATTGAGTTGGAAAGATAAATTGTGTTTGTTGTATTTGCTTTCCATGCTTGGATTTGACTAAAGTTGATTTTAGGCTAACACCCATGTGGAGGGGGAAGGTTACCAATAATGGCATTTAGTTCATTCTAAATAAAGGTGAGATGTTTTGACCAATCTCTCTATATAGATATATCTTTATAGATCAATGTATTTCTTATATATTGTAGCTTTTTCTTAAGAATAATTTTTTCTGGGGCAGCTAAATGGCACAGTAGATAGAGCATCAGCCCTGAAGTCAGGAAGACCTGAGTTCAAATCCGGCCTCAGACATTTGATACTTACTAGCTGTGTGACCCTGGGCAAGTCACTTAACGCCAATTGCCTCATCCCCCCCCCCCAAAAAAGAATATTTTTTCTTTGATTTCAAAAAATGCCATAGTAAACTTTTAGATGGCACTTAATTGTGTCAAAAGCTTTCACATGTTATTCCATCTATATAGGTATTATGTGTACTTTGGTAGATTGGCTCCCATATGTTTTGTGCAATTTGCTGCTATTTTCAACAGATTTTCCCTTTCTTTTATTGCCTCTAGGATTTTGTTATTGTATTGTCTACAAATTTGTGAAGCTTTCTCAGTTAGTTTTGTTGATTCCTATGGCTTTTCTAAGCTCTCATGACAGCAGAAGATGAAATAATCTTGTCTTTTCTTTGCCTATATTTATGCTTTTAATTTCTTTCTCTTTTGTTTTCCTGCTATGACTGGCATTTCTAGAATTGTGTCAAATAATAGTGGGGAAAGGGGCATCCTTGCTTTACTGCTGTATATCTTAGAAAGACTTCTACAGTTGCTCCATTGCATATAATTTTAGTTTTTGGTAGATACATTTTATCATTTTAAAAATAGATGCCTCTGTGTTTGAATTTGTGTGATTTATTTGTTTTACTCTATTTTAGCATAAATGTGTGATGTGTGATATATAGATGTTGATTCCTAACCTTCAGGAAGGGAAATTGAGCTTACACAGATGATGACTTGCACCTGGTTGGAGCTTAATAAATGTTAAATTAAACTGACCTGAGTTCATTCAGTCATGGTGTAGTAGAAAGACAATTAACAATTTAGAATTGAGAGGATATTATTAGTTTGTATCCTGGTAATCTCAGGTAAGTCATTTAATCTTTCTTAGATTTATCTTCATTTGTAAAAAACAGTGGTTATATTTTCATAACTTAAAGAAAAACTGTTGTGAAGAAAATATTTTATAAGCTTTAAAACACTTCTAGATGTAAATGATTGTTTTTTGAAGAATTGTCAGGTGGAAGACAGATTAGCTTTGTTCTGCTTGGCCTGAAAGAATAGAACTATGAATTACAGAGACAGAATTCTGATTATATTAGTAAAAACATTCTAACTGAGCTGTGCAAAAATGGTATGGATAGGCTTCTGTCTCATTGGTATATTCCCCCTTATTGGAGGTTTGCCAACAGAAGATGGAGGGTACTTGTTCAGAATATTGTAGAGATTCTTATTCTTTCTTTCACAAGGTCTGTTTTAACTTTTGACCAAAGTTGCATTTTAACAGAGTGAGAGAGACCATATTAGAACTCAGTTTGGTACTAGGATAGAAAAACCGCTTAATTGAGATTTAGATATTCTGGGCTTCAATTCTAGCTATATTATTTACTCCCTATGTGATATTGGGCAAATCCCTTAACTTATCTGTTTCCTCATCCACAGAACAGTTGGATTAGACAATCTTAGGTCTTTTGTGGATTTAAAACCATAATTCCATGATTCCTTATCCCAGTTAGGTAAAATAAGAATAATACATTTGCTTGATGCTGAGTGAGATGAGCAGAACCAGGAGAACATTGTACACAGTATCAACAACATTATGTGTTGACCAATTGTGATATACTTGATTCTTCTCAGTAATACAATGGTCCAAGATAGTTCCAAAAGACTCATGAAAAAAAAAAGAATTGTGGAATCTAGATGCAGATTGAACTATACTATTTCTATTATTTTTGTTGTTGTTGTTTTTCCTTTTTGCTCTGATTCTTCTCGCATAACATTACTAATGCAGAAATATGTTTAATATGATTGTACATAGATAACCTATATCAGATTACTTGCTGTCTTGGGGAGGGGGGGAGGGAGGGAGAAAAATTTGAAACTAGAAATCTTATAAAAACATGTTGAAAACTATCTCTACATGTAACTGGAAAATAATAATACTTTTATGGAAAATTTTTTTTAATTAATACATTTGCAGTTATTGCAAGACAGAGGGAGTAACAGGGGTGGTGGGATGAGGGTTAGTTGACTGGATAATTATCTTTTCATGTCCTTCCAGCTTAACATCTGATTTTGTAACCTTTCCAAGGATATATACCTGGATACTGGGAAAGAGTAAGATGCTACTTCTAACTCAATCTAAAGCCATAGTTTCAGATATTAGGGTGACAAATAGCTGGTTTTATAGTCATGATATTTCTTTTAAAATAAAATTTTATTATAATTATTGATTGTATTCTTTTTATGAGATTAAAAGTATCAAAAATGAAGTTTGATTATTGCCGATTTTAATTTTTTAAAATGAGGCATAATAAATGTTTCTAAAAATGACTTGTCATAAAAAAGTTTCATCTTGTTTCGTACACTGTGCTTAAGAAGTCAGAGAATATTTTTATTTTAAATTATGCTTATCTTATGATTTTCAAAATTTTTATTTTTTGTGTTTATTTGTGCCCTTTTCTGGTTTGCTGCTTTTCTTCTTTCTTTGATTATATGCTTTTAGTTATCTCTTTTGTTGATGAAAGTGTTGAGAGATAAAACTTTTTGTCTAAGGATTGCTTTGACTAGAGCCCCAAACTTTTACCTTGTTGACTTGTTGCTATATTTTGCTTTGATAAAATGATTTATTTCTATGGTTTGTTCTTTGACTTATTCTTTAGAAATTTATTATTCAGTCTCCATTTATGAGGCCTTTCTTAATGTGCCATTTATTTTTTTTTTTAACATTTATTTGTTTTTGTGAGGCAATTGGGGTTAAGTGACTTGCCCAGGGTCACACAGCTAGTAAGTGTCAAGTGGCTGAGGCTGGATTTGAACTCAGGTCCTCCTGAATCCAAGGCCAGTGCTCTATCCACTGCACCACCTAGCTGCCCCAATGTGCCACTTATTGATTATAATTTTTATTTTGTGTTCAGTAAAAGATGTATTTACTATTTGTGTACTTTGCATTTGTTTGAGATTTAAAAATTTTTTTCTAGCAGATGGCTTGTTATTGTAAATGTGCCTTATAAAGCAGAGAAATACATATATCCGTTGTACTTTGCCTTCAGTAATCTCCAAAGATCTATTTTGCCTAACCTTTACTAACTTGCTTATCTTTTTTAAGATTTGTCTAAGTCTGAAAGGGACTTGTTGAAGTCTGCAATTATATTTGTGCTTTAATGCCATGTTATTTGGTTCATGTATATTTAGCATTTATATCATGTGATTATCTATGGTGCCTTTAACCATAATGTAGTTTCACTGCTTCTCTCATAACCATGTCTCTTGTCTTCTATGAAGTCCGCTTGCTTTAACCCCTTATCTTTTTGGATCCATCACAGCAAGATGTGCTGTGGCCTCTTATTCTAACTGTGAATTTTTATGGTTCAAATGTTTGTCTTGTAAATGATATCTTGTTGTGTTCTGCTTCATAATCCACTCTGCTATTCTTCTCAATTTTATGGTTAAGTTCATTCCTTTCACAATTGTGACTATAAGGTATGTTTTTCTTCTTATATAGAAAGGACTAGCCTACACTTTGATGGGCTTTTGGGTGGGTGGGTGGGGCTCCTGTTCTTGCATCTTTCCCTACTGTATTTTAGGATGGGGTTTCTGTCTTCTTCTGCAACTCTGGCCTAGGACAGGGAAGGTAGGTCCAATACTTCATCGACCCATAGATTTTTTACTCCCTCCTCTAGTTGGCTAAAAAGGGCACTGGCTTCTTCCTAGTTTCTCTTCCTTGGTTCATTCACATTGGAGTTAGCTGTGTCTCTAGATATGGTCCTGAGGTGAGATCCTGGACAGCTTCAGGCCTCCTAGAGAGCCCTGGGTGAGAACCAACCTACCTCTTTGTTGTTGAACAATCATTTGCAAAGAGGTGCCTTTGTTCTTTGAGATGTGCTCAGTCCATGAGACAGGATGGTTTCAGATCCCCTGTACTGGAGATTATGCCAACTTCAGGCCTCTTAGATGTTGGGAAGGGTAAGCACAGTACTTAAAATGTCCCCTACTGGAAGCTAGCTTTGCTGTCACTCCCACAGGCCAACACAGGAGATTGATCCCCTAGCTTCAATCCCCATTTATCAGAGAACATACTGGGTTTAGTAATTTTTTCCCCTCCCCCAAATGCCTGTAGGTCTCTGACCACTCTCTTGTGCTGTTCTGGACTGGCCAAAGGAGCTTCCTGGTGTTTCTCTTTAGTTTTTTGAATCTCTACTGCATCTGGTGCTTTTTTTCCCCTCCCGATTTTTGATGAGGTGTTTCTCATTGGAGCTAGGCTTGATTGGAACCTTGCACATTGCCATCTTTGCTGGAAATCATCACTAGTGTGTATATTCTTGAAAGATTGTTAAATTAAAAGAAACTGTTGTGCTTCAGTTATCCAGAAAATTCTTTTCTGAGATATGTAAGCCTTCTGAATAAATCAAATTTTGCTAGACTTTATTTTCAGAATACTTAAACATATATATTTTTAAAATGTAAACCATATACATGTCTTCTGCAGGTAATGCTTAATGTTGTAAACATATAACCAGGTAGTGTTTGGGGATTGAAAGTAGCAAGTTGGGTTGGGTTGGGAAAAAGCATGGTGGATTTATGTTCTTAACACATTCTGGTTTAATTTGTTTGGGTATTTGGCAGACTTCATTTCTAGATATAAAGAACATAATAGGCCAGGTGTCGATTACTGAGCAATTCTCTCAGTTCTGATTTGGTACATTATAAAGTAACATGAATGAATCATCCAATTTTATTTGTAGTGCTTGAGGATTGAGCTTTGCGTTAATGCCTTTGGATATTAATAGAGCATTGTTACCAAGAAGAGGTCAGATTGCTGTAAAACAATACTGTTTTGAATGGGTAGTCTGGTACTGGGAGCACTGCACATAATATGACAAATCGCCGACAGCGCGGATAGGGAGTGTTGGTGACTTTTGAGTGATATAATTGCCTAATATTCAGTTTTTAAAAATTCTGTTGTTACAAATGGAATATTAAACCTGGCCAATTTAACATAAAAATGAGTGTATATACACACACAGTAGATTAATTTAATATAATATTGCATTGTGAAAATTTGGATTTGAGGATTTTAAATGGATATATTTATGGATTAAAAGCACATTTTGGGTGAATTCAAAATAATAAAATATTTTACTTCATTATTCATAAACACTACAATTTCTGCTTTTTAGGTTAAGTAATGAATAATTTATGATCAATAACTATAGATTCACTGATAATATTGGCAATATATGTGTGTGTGTACACACATAAATTTATCTATCATTTTGTAGTAGTACTGTCTTATAACCAAATCTCAGTTTAATGTTTTCTACTTAAGATGCAAATTAGAATACTGTTTTTGTGCAACTAACTTCTCATGCTTTCTTCTAGTAGATTAACTGGTTAGGTAGCATATGCTAACAGTAAGTGTTAGGACCTGTCTTGGCCACAAAATGAAGCATGTGTAGGTCATTCACTAGTTAAAATAGATTCACTTAGCCATAGCATAGGATATTCAACCAGAGTATTATTGCACTTGAACTTAGACCCCTTCATTTCCATATGGAAACATGCCTGGTCCCCTAAGTCAGGGTATAGTGACTCAGCTAGAGCAGGAAGATGCAGCCCAAAAGTCTGAAGGGCCTAGACTCTCTGTGGGAGAGCATCTTAATGCCCTTAAGTGACCAGGAAATTAATATGGTCAGATACTACCAAGAAGCTGTGTCAGGGTGAAACTTAAGCCTTAACCCCATGGCCACTCAAGTCCCAGGGACAGCTTTGTAAGTTTTCAAGGAAAAGAAAAAAACAAAACATCCCAACCCGAATGAGGAAAAGGGCTAGGACATTGTTCTCTTCACAATAAGATCTTTCTAATTTGAATTAATTAGGGAAAGGCTAGCTTCATTTTTGAAGCACATTTAAGAGGACTTAATATTTATGAATTTCAGCTCTTCATTTTACACTTGAGGAAACTAAAATCTCTAAGGTAGCTTAGAGATTGTGACCTGCCCAAGCATCACATAAGTAGAAAATTGCAGAATCAGTATTTTTAACCCCAGATTCTCTGAGTCCAAATTCAATGTTCTTTTCACTGCATCATGAACTGTTCTAACACTATTTCTAAAGACCTGCTTGTCCTCATGAATCACAGACAATTTTTTTTTTAAGTGAGGCAATTGGGGTTAAGTGACTTGCCCAGGGTCACACACACTCAGCTAGTAAGTGTTAAGTGTCTGAGGCCAGATTTGAACTCAGGTTCTCCTGACTCCAGGGTCGGTGCTCTATCCACTGTGCCACCTAGCTGCCCCCACAGACTCAATTTTAAAATTTAACAGAATTTAGAGGCTTAAGTACAATTTGTCCACTCCATAGAGAAGAATATTGGTAGTCTCTACTTACATTCATATGTTAGTTAGCATTCTAAATCATTAAAAAGTTAAGCAATTTTGTTGAAATGATTAGTTTACTTAAAATCCCTGATAATAAGACCAGGATTACCAGTGAGATTTGTCCTTTTATATTCCCATATACTATACTCCTAATCCTATTCAGTTGATAAAGTAAGATTATAGATTGATGAATATAAATTCAGCGGTGTCACTTATATAAAAGTCAGAATTTATGCCCTTGTGATAGTCAAGATCAATACTTTCATATATTAAAATCATGTGTTCATATATTAAAATGTTATTAATTTACTTATTAGAGTCAAAGCCCAGTCAGAGTCATGATGTGGACTCCAAATGACTGGGTTTTTTTATGTTTACCTGTACTAAGACCAACTAATTAAATTCATAAAGTAGGCAGAATAATGGTAGATTGAGTGTTGTCTTTGGTTGTATCTGAAAAAAAAAGTCTTTAATTTTATATGTAATATTTATGCCTGGTTCTTTCTACTAGCAACCTTGCAAATTTGTTATTTTGCCCAAGATAACATAGTAAGTAAGTGACAGAAGCAGAACTGGAACCCAGGTCTAATAACCCAAGTCTGCATCCTTTCCACTCTACTATGGTTTGAAAATGAATTGAAATACACTGTGTGCCACTTTGGTAATCCGAGATGATGGATTTGAAAAGTATTTTTCATTAGTCATTTCAGTAGATTTTAGGATAATGCTACTTAACAAGTCTGCTAAGCTGCCTCCTGCTAATGTTCCATATCCTACCCCCTTGCCTCAGCAGCAGATTAAACATTCCTTAGAGAACTTCCATGCAGGTCCCCTGTTCTTCCTACATTGTAATCTATTTCTTCAGATGTTTTTATCCCCCAGATTGACGTATGTAAGTTTGGTTTTTGGCAAGCATATGGTAAAAAGAAAACTATCCCTATTCCTGTTTCCCTCATATTGATTTCTATAGGAAGAATATAGAAGGTAAATGTTGTTCATTTCTGCTGCTTAACTTTGTAGCAAGCCACCTGCTGATATGGTGCTAGTAGTAACAGTGATAGAACTTTCTTGGCTTTATTAAGAAATGAATGTTCCACATAAGCAGAGTTTCCAGGTAACTGAAGCTTACAACTTTCAGCCCCAATGGAACTTTTTCTAAAAGGTGTTACTGCTTTCTTGCATTTTAACCAAAAGCATATTTGATATATTTTTTCTAAAAACTCAGGATCTTTATGCTTATCATTTGATTTGTAAATTGGAAACTATATAGTCCTGTTCCCTAAGTTCATGGGATGCAAACATCCATAGAATTTGGAGGTGGAAGGGAACTTAGAGCTTATCTTGGCCAACCAACCCACTCATTTCACAGATGAGGAAACTGAAGGCTGGAGAGTGGAAATGAATTGCCTATGGCAGGGTGTTTCTTAAGGAGGGCTATCAACTTGCTTTTTAAAAATATATTGTTCTGGGGCAGCTAGGTGGTGCAGTGGATAGAGCACTGGCCTTGGAGTCGGGAGTACCTGAGTTCAAATCCAGCCTCAGACACTTAACACTTAACTAGCTGTGTGACCCTGGGCAAGTCACTTAACCCCAATTGCCTCACTAAAAAAAATATATATATATATATATATATATATATATATATATTGTTCTTCTCACCAATCCAACGGCACAAAAAAGTTCCAAAGGACTCATGATGGAAAAGGCTCTCCAGATATAGAAAAAAAAAACAACTGTGGCATATGGACGCTGATTGGACCATACTATTATACTATTTCTTTTGTTTTGGGTGCTGTTGTTTTTCTTTTTTGAGGTTTTTCCTTCTTGCTCTGATTCTTCTTGTATAACATGACTAATGCAGAAATATGTTTAATGTTATATATCAGATTACCCACTTTCTAGGGGAGGGAGGGGAGGGAGGGAGAAAAATTTGAAATTGGAAATCTTATCTAAACAAAGGTTGAAAACTTAAATTAATTAATTAGTTAAAAATATATATAGATCTTGGTTGGTGGGGGCAGCTAGGTGGTGCAGTAGATAGAGCACCGGCCTTGGATTCAGGAGGACCTGAGTTCAAATCCAGCCTCAGATACTTGACACTTACTATTTACTAGCTTTGTGACCCTGGGCAAATCACTTAACCCTCATTGCCCCCCCCCCAAAAAATTAGTCAAAAAAAGATATATAGGCAACTATTTTTTAAAAAACCATTTCAATCACATACAATTAAGTTGAAATAATCTATAGAAATATATAAATATCCTTTAGTTGCTTTGGAAGAAAGGAGCCCCTTTTATACAGCATCTTTTGCCTTAGTTTATTTGCAAATATAATATTTATTTAGCATTAGTTGTAAGTTAAGTACAGTATACTTAGTAAACTCTATGTATAGTTGGCAATTTTCACTTGGTTGGCACACAATTTTATCTCATGACACTAATTGAAATTGGGTTCTAGCTAAATTATAAATGAATTTTTGTGGTAACCTTAACCTTTTTATAAACATTGTGCATCAGACAAGAAATTGCATGATTTAACTAAGTTACTCAGAAGCACTAACGTGCAAAAACTGTTTTGCCAAAGCAATAATAATTTCAGGAAGAAAGAAAATCTTGGTAATGATTCTACTAGTGGTGATAGATATTTTAAAACTCTTTTTGCAACTTTTTTATACCAGTTGTAAGAAGTAACATTTATAATTTATAAAGTTATTTTTACCAGAAAACAAGTTCTTTAATATTGGTATTGTACTTGATTTACTGTCCTGTAAATAATATTTTGGTGTTGATAATAAAGCCCAGTGACTCAGTAGAGACTAATTTGTACTAGGAAGGAAAGCAGCTTTGCTTCAGTGTAATTGCTTTCTTTTATTCTCTGTATTTTATTTTATGGATTTTATAACATTCTGAAAAGAGGTCCATGGGGTCTTTACCAGGCTGCCGAAGGGAACCCTGGCCTAAATTTAGCAGATCTGACACTAAGACTGGGGCTAAATTCAGTGTTCTTTCCACTACAGCACATCACTAGTTATTTTTTTTAATTAAGTATTTGTAACTTCACATTTTCTCCATAGAAGCAATAATGATACAAATAATGTTTAGGTTTCCTGGCTAATGGGGGGGGGGGGATTTTAATCTATAGTGTAAAAGAAGAAAAGAAAGCCATTGCCTCTTTTTCTTGGTACAGTTAGATCTAAGGAAAGCTCCATCTTTTTTGCCCTCATACTGCCCATATTGTACCTGTCCCTTCCTTAATGCCATTCTCCTTGGGCTTTTTGTTTCCTCCTGTTAACCTCAAGCCTTTCACTGTGTACTGGAAGATATAGGGAGGAGAAATATTTATAAGGCGAGGTAAGCCTCTGGCTCCAAAATTGCTCACTCTTTGTTTTCCCCCTCCCAAATAAAAATGGTATGAATGACAATGTTTTTAATGTTCCTTCATACCCCAAAAGACAGCTCTAGGCTCTCTCCTGAACTCCAGTCTCATGTCACCCTCCTTTTAGTCTACATTTTGAATTGAATGCCTTTAACATTGTCCATTCATGTCCAAAACAACTCTCATCTTCCCCCCCAAATCCCTTTCTCTTCCAAATTTTCTTGTTACTATTGAGGATACCACTATCCTAACAAGCACTCAGGTTTATGGCTTTGGTTATCATCCTTGATCCCACTCTCACGCACCCTACATATCCAAAATATTGCCAGTTTTGTCTATTTCCCAGACCTTTCCCATAGACCTGCTTCTCCCCATTCACATTGCTAGCACCCTAATTATTGCCCTCACTGCAGCAGCCTCCACTCACCTCTGCCTCAGCTTCTCCCAGCTCTTATGCATCTTTCTGCACACAGCAGCCCAAGCAATTGTCCTAAAGACTTAGGTTACCCTAGTTTCCTTTAAGACTAGGCTCAAGTGCCGCCTCCTCCACCATCTGTCCTACCCTCCCCCACCTGCTAATGCCCTTCTTCCCAAAACAACTTTGTATTTATTGTTACACCTTCTGCGTGTGCTGAGACACATACATGTCCTCTCCTTCTTTAGAGTGCAAGCTCCCTGAGGGTGAAACTCTTTACTTTTGTCTTTGTGTCTCCAGTGCTTAGCTGCAGTGTCTGGCACCTAACAGGTGTTTAATAGATGCTTGTTGTGTAATTGATTTTCGTGTATAGTGTAGCCCTCTAGCAATGTAATCAGTAACTGTTTCACCATTTAATCTTAAACGATATGCTTGGGACACTTGACAACTTAATGATTTGTGCAGGGTCACAAGCTAATATGTTAAAAATAACGTTTGAACCCGGACCCTCCTGACTCAACAGCCAAGATTCTATCCACTACACCATACTGTTTGTTAAACCAAATAAATCTCTATAATTATTAGAAGTTAAGGCAATGCAACAAAGTAAAGTTAAAAAAACCTTTTAGTTCTTGGGAATAAGATTATATTTGAACCAGTAATTCGTATTCTCTGTAGGCATTTCAGCCCCTTCCAATTCCTAAGTTCTTTCTACTTTTTAAAATTTTTATCTAATTCTAAACCTAAATGCTTAAAAGCAGCATTTCTTAGCCCAGTCTGGTAAGGGTAAGAAGTACAGGGTAAGGAGTGATTGTTGTTAGGGCCCATTATTACACTGCAGTGATACTTTAAAGCCTACTAAGGTTTGGAGAGCTACTTATCTCTATGCTAAGTGATAATAGTCTTTTTAAAAAACCTGCCCCAGAAGGCTTTTCTTTATAACAAAGGGTTTTTTTTGTTTTTGTTTTTGTAGGGCAATAGGGGTTAAGTGACTTGTCCAGGGTCACACAGCTAGTAAGTGTCTGAGGCTGGGTTTGAACTCAGGTCCTCCTGAATCCAAGGCTAGTGCCTTATCCACTGTGCCACCTAGCTGCCCCTAACAAAGGGTTTTTTAAAAAAAGAAAACAAAAAGATGGAGGGAAAAAATTAGGGTTACTGCTTTTTGGGCATCTTATATTTTTTTTAATTCTTAGGCTTACTTTCCCTCTCCCCAACTCCTACTCCCATTAATGGTCTTCTGTTGGCTAGGAAACAAGATAACTTAAATGGGTGTTAATTATGTCTAAACTTAGAGGAAATATGCTGTGTGAGGCCTGTATGGGCTCTTGTGATGATGTTTAGTTTTGAGGCCTTTTCCTGTGGTTGGGATGTGTCTTTTAAACCAGTGAGATTGATGGATAGGTCACTTTTTGAAATGAGTTATTAATTATTCTAAACATTTTGGAGTTGTATGTATTGAACTCTAAGGACCTAAAATATGTTGTTTTTTAAAAATCATGTTAGACTCATTTAGTCAGCAAAATAAAATTTGTGTCTTTGGGTAATGCATACCTTCATGCCTTGCAAACATGAAATATTCATTTAAATAGTTTTTTTGACTATTAGAATATAAACCTAGAGCAGTACAGATATTTCTTGTTACATCAACTTGATGATTTTATTTTGCTTAATGGAACTAATAGGGGACACAGTTGTTGTGTATTAGTGTATTAGAATTTTAAAGTTTCTTGCTTTGTTCCATTTATCATATTAATGGATAAAATGCCCCTCTGGGTTTGGTGATTCTGCGATTTACTGGCTGAATGTGGAGGAACTCTTAAACAACCTGTGTCCACCTTGTATCCTCAGTACTCAACCTATCAGTAGAATGTTTGGGAAAGACTCCTACTGCCCTCAACAGCAAAATGTCATTTTAAAATGTGGTATAATACAGAATTTTGGTTTATGTCCATCTTGTTAGAAAGCATTTTGAGAACTATATGTAGTTTTTACACTCTTAATTTTGATAGGCTTCCTAAGAGAAGCTTTATCCCTTTAGGATATGTGTTATGTGTAGTCTGATGGAAGCCTATGGACCCTGGACCCCTTCTCAAAATCATACTTATAAGTGCATAAAATGAAATGCATAGGATTATAAAGGAAACTTATTATTATATTGAAATACAATTATCAATTTTTTTAATGTAAGTTCATGGACCCAAGGTCCTGTTCAAGAGAAACTTAAAAAGTCTAGCAGATGAATAGTTCTGGGGTTTTTTTGTTTTGTTTTGTTTTGTGAGGCAATTGGGGTTAAGTGAGTGACTTGCCCAGGATCACACAGATTGTAAGTGTTAAGTGTCTGAGGCCGGATTTGAACTCAGGTACTCCTGACTCCAGGGCCGGTGCTCTATCCACTGTGCCACCTAGCTGCCCCAATAGTTCTGGTTTTATTTTTCTTAGGTTTGGTAGGAAATAATTTTAACACTTCCTTAGATTTCAGTTATAGCTAATAAAAGTTTTTTGTAAACCGAAATCTTATTACCTACTTTTGTGAGGTAGTTAGTGCACATATTATCCATATTTTACAGGTGAAGAAACTGAGGCGTAGAAGTTAGTTAACCGCCCTGTAGTCATATAATTAATACTCTAACAAGCCTCAACTTTATTCTGTCTTTTGACATTTAGGAAGAGATCTTGCCAGTATACCACATTTTAACCTCATTTTCCCTGTTTCTCTCATGTTATACTTTTGGCCATATTTGGCCATTGAGTGTAGAGAAAAACTTGCATGGCATTAGTGTTAAAAGCTCATTTCTAAAAAACTAATGCCATGCTAAATTTTTTCTATCACCTTTGGTGGTAGTTTGGATTTTATAGGTTTATCTGATTGTATATCAAATTATTCTGTCATCCTAAATGACCTCCCTTTTTGTATTTGCTTTTGTGTCTTGTTTCCCATGCTGATTTAGAAAATAATCAGTGATTTTGAAACTTAACTACTGATTTATCATGTGTCTTTTTTCCTAAAATATTTTCACATATTTTCTAGTGAGATAAAATAGTTTGGTTTATAGTATCAGATTTAAAGGTGGAATTTGGGACTATGCCCAAAGGGTTATAAAACTGTGCATACCCTTTGATCCAGCAATACCACTGCTAGGTTTATATTCCAAGGACATCCCCAAAAAAGAGAAAAAGACCTATTAGTACAAAAATATTTCTAGCATCTTTTTGTCATGGCTAAAAATTGGAAATTAAAAGAATGCCCATTGGTTGGGGAATGACTAAACAAGCTGTGGTATATATGATTGTGATGGAATATTATTCTGCTATAAGAAATGAGAAACAAGATGATTTTAGAAAGGCCTGAGAAGACTCATGTGAACTGATGTATAGTACAGTGAGCAGAACCAGGAGAACGTTGTGCAGTAACAGCAGTATTTTTTGATGAAGAACTTTGAATGATGTAACTATTCTCAGCAGTACAATGATCCAAAACAATCCCAAAAGATGAAGCATACTATCAACCTCCAAAGTAAGAATTGATAATTGATTGAACACAGACTGAAGCATGCTATTTTTCATTTTCTTTGATTTTTTTCTTTTATTCAAGTTTTCTGTTTAATATGGTAATGTTTTACATAATTGCACATGTATAACATATCTGATTGCTTACTGCCTCAGGGAGGTGCGAGGGAAGGGAGGGAAAGAGGGATAGAATTTGAAACTCAACTATAAATAAAAAGAAGGTCTACAGGGAAAAAAAAGATTTAAAGCTGGAAGGGATCTGACACATCTAGCCCACACCCTGATTTACAGGGATGGAGGGGGCAGCTGGGCAATGCAGTAGATAAGAGCACTGTCCTTGAAGTTGGGAGAACCTGAGTTCAAATGTGTCCTCAGACACTTACTAGCTGTGTGACCCTGGACAAGTCACTTAAGCCCAATTGCCTTAAACATCTGGGGCCATCTCCACTCATTCTGATGTCTGTCTTGCCATTGGACCCACATAGCTCTGGAGGAGAGAGTGAGGGTGGTGACTCTACACTGCTCTCCCTCATTTAAGTCCAGTTTATTGCAAGTCATGACATCACCCTGATGTCATGGGCCTCTTTGAAAACAAAGGACTAACAACAACAACAGAGATGGAAACTGAAGCTCAGAGTTATAATTTACCTAACCTCATTCAGTCATTTGCAGAGGTAGAATTTGAACCAAGTCCTTTAACTGCACTGTCCTTTCTATTGTACCATGAAGCCTAATTCTTTGTGAATTATCCATCTTGGTCTCAAGGGAATTTTCTATTTATTTCCTTGATCATCACTCTGAAAATAATAAATTGGTTGGGAAAGAGTACTTAGTGATTATCTAGTCTTGAGTGGGGTGATTTGCTCAAGATCACACAGCCAGTAAATGGCTATCAGGACTTGAATCTGGAACTTCTGGTTCCAAGTCTACTTTCCTGGTTCCAAGTCTACTTTCCTTTCTGCTATATTTATTCTCTTCCCTTTAGTTATTATCCCTTGTAGCCTAACAAGCTCTAGGCTATTTCTTTGGGTCTAATCATTTCATTATGATTTTTTTTTCTAATCTTTCCATTGCTTGATTTGTACCATCCCTTTATTTTGTTTTATTGATGCATTTTGGTGTTTTGTTTCGTTTCGCATTCAAATCCGTAATTTAGAAACCTCCCATTCCTATTAAACCTCCCTTTTATTAAAAAAAAAAGTAGTTATAGACAAAACCAATTGCTGTAGAGATTAAATTTGACATTATAGGTAACTTTCTTTAATCATGATAGGAAGGTAGAGCATTCCTTGTCACTAAATATATTTCCATACTTGGGAATATGTTTGATTCAGTTGTATCTGGGTGATAGGAGCTAGATAGAAAATGGAATCTCTATAGGATGCAAGATGGCTTTGTAGAAAACCAGTGATTTGAGCTAGGTCTTGGAAGGACGGACAGAATTTAGATAAGCCAAGAAAGGAGGGAGGAGGCATTCTATACCTGAACAACAGAATATATTTATGGGGCATATTACAGGACAATTGAGTAGACTAGTCTGGATTCATCTGGTGGTGTAGTGAGAGATTAGAATGTTAAGTAGGGTACTTTGGGATCAGATTATGGTGGACCTTGAATACCAATCTAAGTAATTCTGAGGGAGAATAACATTAAAATGGTGTTTTAAACTAAAGAAAGTTAGCTACAGTAGTTTATAAAGAGCTGATTTGGGTCAGGAAGACCTCGGTTCCTCTGACACAGTGACTGTATAACTCTAGGAAAGTCATTTAACCATTTTGTGTCCCGGACTACTTCCTCAGACTAGAAATTTCAAAGCATGTGCCAGTCTGCATTGGTTGAGGGAGTTAAAGTCCCAGATTAAGTATATAAAATATTATAGAACTGGGGGAGAAGAAGGGAGTGTGAAATTAGTAATAAGGATCCAAGTTAAAATACTGGTATAGCTAATCCAAATTTGAACTAAAGTAGCAATGACTGTATGGTTATGGCATACATAATGACCATGGCGATGATTGTAAGAGAGACAAACTATTTGAGAGCTATTTTGAAAGGATTTTTATATTTGAATGTCTGGTGTAGGAGAATAATTAAAGTGACTTGAAATTTATATATTGGTTGACTGGGATTAGCAAAAATAGAGGAAAGCCAAGAAGGACGTAGTCATTTTGTAGAGGAACACTATTATCTCAAACTAAATTAGTAGCAGGTGAGAGTCCATTATAGGATTTCAAGCTGGAAAAGACCTTTTATGATCTTTATGACCTTAGAACATCTCTACATTCAACCCCTTCCTTAAAAGAAGAAATAAGGTCTTTAGAGATTCAATGATGTGCCCAGAGCCAGGATTTAGTTTAGGTCCTCCAGGGTATTTGGATATATAGTAGTCAGGATCAGAAGTAAAATTTAGGTAGCTATCTACTAAAATAGAGATGCTAAAGTGGATGGAAAAAGAAAAAATGAGAAGTATTTAGAGAGAAGAAATAGCATTGACTAATATGTTCTTAGCTGACAGATGACATTTTATATTACTTGCTTCTCTCCTTAGAACCATAAAAAAGTCTTCTCAGAAGTTCAATAGGCAGCCCAGTAAGTTAGTAAGTAAACTTAGATATATATCCTAGATAGATGATGAACTGGACCCAAAATTGCCACTTAACTGACTTTGGGCAATTTACTTAAATTTTCTGGACTTTAGGTTCCCTTTCAGTAAAATGAGCAAAGTCCAGTGATCTCTTAGAGATTCCTTCTAGCTCTAAGTCTGTCATCCTGTGAATTTGCACTCCTTGGAAACTTGAAGAATCCTTGAAAGAAACTGAAAGCCCTCTTATAATTCCACTCAATTAGCATAAGTGGGTAATCTACTTTTTTTTAGAATATTCTTTAGTATTTGTGATTCCTTTGCCCCCTAGCCTTCTTTCTCCCTCATCCTCATTTTTGCTTAGCACGTGATTTGTCTGGCAAATGGTGAAGATCAAATCACCCTGATACTGAGGGGCTAGGTATGTTGAAAGGATAATTGTGACTTTTCTAATGCCAGAAATAAGTGACTTTTGTGTTTCTGCATCTTCATATGGATAATTGAGTATATTGTTGTCACTTATTGAATCATGGAAAGAAAACAATTTCTAAAAATGCCATTGCTGGGAGCAGCTAGGTAGCACAGTGGATAGAGCACCGGCCCTGGAGTCAGGAAGACCGGAGTTCAAATCCAGCCTCAGACACTTAACACTTACTATCTGTGTGACCCTGGGCAAGTCACTTAACCCCAATTGCCTCACTAAAAAAAAACAAATGCCATTGCTTTCCCAGTTGTTTTCCATAGTTATAAGCAATATTATGTCACAGGATAGAAAATAAAGTTTTGGCCTGAGAAGAACCTTGTTGTTATATTTTTACATATGCTGTTCCCTCTTGCCTTTCATTTATACTATTCATTAATTTGGAATTGTATTTAAGACAGCTTGAATATTCATTCCTTTCTAATTAGGTTTTGTTTAAGTGATAGTGAAATTTTCTCCCAGCATTCTGGTGTTTGGGGGGAAGGTGGGTGTTGTTTGCCTACTTTTAGAATTGATATCTCTATCCTAGTGAAACTCTGGGCTCCTTGAAGAGCCCATTGTGCTATACAGAATCATGAATAAAAAATATGCTGGGGCTGTTTTGGTCATTGGGACAAACCCCTCCATTTACAGATGAGGTAACTGAGACTCAGAGAGGGGATTTGATTTACCCAAGGTTATATAAGTAGCAGAGCTAGGATTTGAATCCAATTTTCTAGACTTAAATTCAGCACTCTCTTTACTATATCACTATGTCTCTTTGTACTATCCATAGCTCCTAGTGCTGTGTCTTGCATGTAGCAAGTACTAAGTGGTTTTTTTAATTCAACAAATATTTATCTGAAGCATCCTGTTTGCCTACCCATAATCTGATTTATCTAAGTTTCAGATTACTTGATTTACTAGTTTTATGTATTAGCTCTTATAATAAGCTGTTAGTGAGTTATTATTGTTGCTTGAGGAAGCTGATGACTTGAGAGATTGTAAGCAATAGGAACAGAATTACCAGAGGTAAAATATGAGAAGACTATAAGAAAAGTGAAAAACAGTTCTGCAACTTCCACATTATGGTAATTCATCATAATTCACCAATCATATGATTCAGTCAAAAGGGAAGTGTAGCATGTTATACTTTTAAAATAAAATTTTACTGATATATTTTGTTTTTGCATCACCTAAATTTCTCCCTGTATCTCATCCCCTTTACTTTCCCAGAGAGCCATCCCCTATAACAAAGACTATTTTTTAAAAAGGAAGAGAGAAAAAAAATCAGCAAAATCAATTAACGTATAAAAAATCTGAAAATATATGCTAAGTTTCACACCCCACTACCTCCTATCTCTGTAAAAGATTAGTTCTTCTCATATCGCTTTTGGAATCATATTTATCTCTTTTGGAATCATACTTGTATTTTGTAATTTACCTTTTAATTATTTTGTAGTGATCTTTCCATTTATATTGTTATAGTCACTGAATATTGTTTTCTTGACTCTGCTTACTTCAGTCTTCATCAATTTATGTAAGTTTTTCTATGCTTCTCTACATTGATCATATTTGTAATTTTGTTTACAGTATATTACATTACATTCATGTACCACAACTTGTTTAGCCAGTTTGTTTGGCCTTTCCCAAATCTGTGGCCATCTACTTTGTAACATTTCTTGTTACTAAAAAAGTGCTACTATAAATATTTTGGTGTATATGAGAACTTTTTTTTCTTTTAAATCAATGACTTCCTTGGAATATGCACCTAGTCTAGATAACATTTAGGTTTTACATCTTACCCTTACTAATACCAAAAGCGGATTGTTTACAAGGGAATTGTAGAAAATTGGGGACATGAGAGGACCTAGAGGAGCCTAGAGCCATAACACTCAAGCTTAAAAAATCCACCTTTCCAAAGAGAAATAAGGAGATAAATCTATAGAATCTTCTGCCCCTGGGGTAACTAGGTAACACAGTGGATAAAGCACCAGCTCTGGATTCAGGAGGACCTCAGTTCAAATCTAGCCTCAGACACTTGATACTTGCTAGCTGTGTGACCCTGGGCAAGTCACTTAATCCTCATTGCTCTGCCCCCCCCCCCCAAATGATTTGGTACTGGCTAACAAATAGAGGGGTTAATATTGAAACTGATTAAGCATATAACAATAGAATCAAACATAGGATGGTGTTTGATAAACCCAGATAATTGGAGAATGACTCAATATTTGACAAAAAATGCTAGGAAAGCAGTTTGGCAGAAATTAGGCATAGATCAACATCTCACCATGTAACAAGATACACTCCAAATGGATATGTGATACAGACATAAAAATGTGACTTCATAAGTAAATTATAGAAGCAAGGAAGAAATTGTCTTTCAGGTCCATGGATAGGAAGAGTTCATGCCTACACAGTCAACAAAGAAAATCATAGAAGATAAAATGGACAGTTTTCATTATATAAAATATTTAAAGTTTTTGCACAAACAAATCTAATACATTATTGGGGGGAAATCTTTGTAGCTATTTTCTCTGACAGAAATCTTAAATGCAAGATATATAAGGAAATGATTCAAATGTCTAAGACTAAAAAACATACCCCTATATATAAATTGTCAATGGATGTAAATAGGCAGTTTTCAAAAGAAGAAATCCAATTTATCACAACTATATAAAAAAATACTCAATCACTACTATAAAAATTGAAGCAACTGAGGTTCCATCTCATATCCATTACATTAGTATTGATACCAAGAGGAAAATAACAAATATTGGAGGTACTGTGGGAAAAGTCATAACTTGTACATTGTTGATAGAGAAGTCAAGTGATCCAGCCATTCTGGAAAGAAATTTGAAACTGTGCCCCCAAAGTTACTGTATTGTGCATGTTTCTTGACCCAGCTTTATTATTTCCTAGGCTTGTCGTTTTAAGTACCTAACTTTTGAAACTGAAAAGGGCAAATTGTGGTATATTCATATGATGGAACATTATTATGCCATAAAATAACAAAACATACGTTTTGGGAGGAAATTTGGAAGACCTCTGAACTAACGCAGGGTGAAGTCAACAGAACTAGAACAATTTATGCAGTGTCAACATTAGAGAGAAAGATAACTTTGAAAGACGAGAAATTTGATCAAAATGTATTTTTTATTTGAAAGGTGAGACAGAAGAGAATATGTTAAATGCTTATAAAACTAAATGAACTAGTAGTAAAAATCTAATAGTATTTATCAATGGAAGTTTGATGAGAATCAAACACAAACTATATATTTTGGGGTTTTTTTCTGATATTTTTGTTTGATACTTCCTCAGTAATAAGTAGTAGATATTTTGTATATCTGCATTCCCGGTCAGACAGAGGTCTGTTCAACGTTTCACGTCTGAGATCCAAAACCAGAGTGAGAGGTAGCACCCTTAGAGACCTGCTTTTCCCCGATGATGCCGCAATTGCCTGTCACTCAGAGCATGAATTGCAGACCTTGATGGATTGCTTCTCCCAAGCTTGCACAGACTTCGGCCTAACCATTAATCTTAAAAAGAAAGTCATGTGTCAGAGTGCTATGTCGCCTTCATTGATACACATTGGTAGCTACCAGTTGGATGTTGTAAGCCAATTCTCATATCTCGACTCTATTGTCAGTGACAATTTGTCGCTTGATTCTGAGATCAATCAGAGGATTGGGAAAGCTACTTCAAACATGTCTAAGCTTGCCAAGTGTGTCTGGGCAAACAGTAAACTGACAAGATGAACCAAATTTGCTGCCCATAGAGCATGCATCCCGAGTACCTTACTGTATGGCAGCCAAACATGGACTACATACACTAGACAAGAAGAGAAGCTTAATAGTTTCCACATGCGCTGCCTTCGGCGCATCCTTGCCATATCTTGGTCAGATAGGATCACCAACACAGAAGTGTTCCAACACGCGCAACTTCCTAGCATCTACACGCTACTGAAACAAAGATAGCTGAGCTGGCTCAGTTATGTGCACCGCATGCAAGTCGGGTGCATTCCTAAAGACCTACTTTATGGCGAGTTAGCCTCAGGCCAAAGACCTGCTGGACGCCCCCAGGTTCACTACAGAGATGTATGCAAGCAAGACTTGAGGGCTCTGGGAATAGACACCAACAGCTGGGAGGAGATGGGCAAGGACCATGCCCCTTGGAGTTCAGTACTCAGGAACAGCTTGCATGCAGCTGAGATGGGCCTCCAAGCTTTGGAGGAAGAAAAACGAATGAGACACAGGAACTGATGGGCAACAGAGAGCGCAGTTTTCCAATGTCCTTGTTGCAGCAGGAGCTGTGGCTCCTTTATCAGACTGCACAGCTACACTGTGGCCTATGGCTCTTTGACGTGCTGATCCATGGTCGTCCGTGACTAGCGGAAGCCTACTGCTACTTTGTATATGACTTATTTTTTATTAGTTGGCACATTCCTTTAAACTTAAATATTTTAATTTAGTGTTTGGTGAAATAATTTTACTTTACTCTACAAAAAAATAAATATACTGTCTCGTCAGAATTCAGATGTTCACTTAAGAGACCACATAATGGAAAACCTTTGGTACAATTCTCAAAGAATGTCATCATGTGGCAGAGTAAATGGATATTTGTGCCTCAAACATTTTGGACTAGAATATAAATAGAACCAGACAGGATAGGCCTATTTTTTCCATTAAAATTTAAGCTTATACTTTGTATGCAAACTTTGTTTTTTCATTTAATAACTTTTCTCAGTGAAGAATTAGCCTTTTGTTGTTGGACTTTTATCATTTAATAATGCAAAAGTATTGAAGCATTTTAGCAAACATAGAGAAAATCACCCATTTCAGATCTTATTAATTTCTTTCCACCCTCACCCTGCAAATATCTCTTGATTTTTTAAAAGTAGGCTAAAGAAGGCAGATTTTATTTAGAAAAGTGCAAGCACAAGTGTTCATAAGTTTAATCTTTCACTTATTGAGTAGATAAAGTCATTAATTTCTTCAAGCTGCTAGTGTTCTCTTCAGATTTCCCTTGCCTTTGTTTTGTATATACTTATTTTGTTCATATTTTTTATATATGTATTGTCTCCCTCTGTAAATGTAAGCTCCTTAAGGGAAGGGACTTTCTTTTTTTTTTTTTTTTTTTTGTTCCTCAAGCTCAGCACAATGACTGGCACATCATAGGTACTTAACAAATATCTAGACTGATTTCTTAGTCATTTAGTCTTTCAGTACCCAGGGTAGCTCCCTAAGACAGTGACTTAAGGGCAGTTTTCTGTAACAATGTAATGACAGATTTGTTCCACCAACTTCCATACAAGCATTCTCATTAAAGCATCACAAGAACTCTATGAGGTGAGTACTGTTAAAGGATTATCTTCATTTTTGCAAATAAGGAAGCTGTGACTCAGAATAAGAAATTATTGTGAAACTGTTAAGAGATTTCAGACAGTAATAATTTGTCAGTAAACTTTTAAGAACTTATACGATGTGTCAGGGCTAAGCACTTCATAAATGAAGAAAGATAAAAGAAAGTCAAAGGGGCAGCTAGGTGGCGCAGTGGATAGAGCACCGGCCCTGGAGTCAGGAGTACCTGAGTTCAGATCCGGCCTCAGACACTTACCACACACTTACTAGCTATGTGACCCTGGGCAAGTCACTTAACCCCAATTGCCTCACAAAAAAAATAAATAAATAAAAAGAAAGTCAAAGCCTCAAGGAGCTCACAATCTAACATAATACTGTACACAAATAAGCTGGAGGATAAATAGGAAATAATCGACATAGGGAAGGAAGGTCCTAGAATTCAAAGGGGTTTTAGTTGGGATTTGAATGAAATCAGCAGGTGTAGATGAGGAAGGAGAAGATTCTACGTATGAAGGACAGCCAGTAAAAATGCCTGGAGTTGGGAAATAAGTGTTTTGTTCAAGGAACAACAAGAAAGCCAGTGTTCGCTGCATCAAAGAGAATGTCAGAGAATGTCGTGGGTTGTATGATTGTGGGGCGGGGAATTGAGGAGGCCTAGGTTATAAAGAATTTTTGAACTTCAGACAGGATTTTATATTTGATTCTGGAGGTTATAAGAAACCATTGGTGTTGATTGCAAATGTAGTCAGACCTGCACGTTAGGAAAATAACTTTAGTGGTTTAGTGGAGGCTGGACTGGAAACTTGTGGCAAGTAGACACCCATAGCAGACTATTACAGTAGTCCAGGCATGAAGAGATGAAGTCCTGTAGTAAGGTGGTGGCAATGTCAGAGGAGAGAGGGGGGCATAATCAAAAGATGTTGCAAAGGTGAAATCAACACGTCTTTAGCAACAGATTGGATATGGGGGTGAGAATAAGGAATCAAGAATAACACAAGGTTTGGGGAGTAATAATTACGAGTTCAGTTTTGGACATGTTGAGTTTAAGACATCTAGGGGTTAGGAGAGAGGTTAGAGCTGGATAAGTAGATCTAAAAATCATCAGCATAGAAATGATAATTGAATAAAGGAACAAAAAAAGGCCCTAGGACAGATCCTTGAGGGACTCCCACAGTTGGTAAATGTAATCTGTATGAAGATCCAGGAGTGGAGATTGAAAAGGTATGGTCAGGCTGATAGGAAAGAGAACTAGGAGAGAACAATGTTGTAAAAACCCAGAGAGAAGAGAGTATCTAGAAAAAGAGTGATCATCAGAGTGAGGGGCTGCAGAGAGGTCAAGCATTTACTATGTACCAACTATGCTAAGTGCTGGGGATGCTAGTAAAAACAAAAGAAAGGGGCAGCTACCAGTGGATAAAGCAGGGGCCCTGGATTCAGGAAGACCTCAGTTCAAATCCAGCCTCAGACACTTGTTGCTTACTAGCTGTGTGACCCTGTGCAAGTCACTTAACCCTCATTGTGAGGGGTGGGGAGAGAGAAGGCAAAAGAAAAACAGTCTCTGCCCTCAAGGAATTTCTATTCTAATGGGTGAAGATTAAAAAAAAAGAGAGCAAAACAAACAACCCAGGGACTGGAGAAATGCTTACCCTGCTGAGAGATGAAGTCAGGTGAAGTCTGAGCATAGCCAGGATGGGAATAAAGTGTGTCTGGCCTTGACCTAGCCACAGAATGGAAACCAGAGGAAGGTATTCTTCATCAATGGAAGAAGGGGGCGGGCTGACTGGCATGGCAGAGGGATGAAGACATCTGAGTCGTGGTGTCAGTTTGATGAGTCAGCATTGCTGAGAAGGGAAAGAAAGATAAGAATTGAGTTCTAATTTTTACTTTTTTCCCCAACCAGTGGTTTTTAGGATATTGAACATTTATTTATTCAGTACACTGTTTTGCTGGATTGAACTTCACTTGCTAATACTAGAGACAGTAGTAGTTAATGAGGTTATGTGAACTTTTAAAGAAATGTTTAACTTGTTAACCATGTAAAAATGATCTCCAATTTGAGAATATGATTTCCAAAAATAACACTAGAAATATAAACCTAGACATTCCTACAGAGAGGATGACATAGATCACAAATTATTAATATGATCATCTACTAATTGGTTTTGTTTGAAATCAGCTCATGTAGCTTTTCTGTTTCAATCTTCAAAATTTCTGGTCAGAAGGCAAAAAGAGAGCTTGAATACTTAAAAAGCATTTCATTTTAACCTAGTGGATAGAGTGCTGGTCTCAGTCAGAAGAGACTTGGTTTCTACACACCCCTGATACAGTTCAGTATCCTTATTCATAAAATGAAAGTAATAATACCTGTACTTCTTACCTCAGGGTTGTTGTGGTTTTCAAATAAGATAGAAAGTGCTGTCCGAATGTCAGGTGGTGGTTTTGATGATGCTAATTATATAAAATGTGAAGGAGTTTAAATTTTAGGAAACTTTATTTTGGGGGTTTTGTTTTTTTCCAGCATTGTTTTGCTTTTTTCTTCTTTGTTCTGCCTGATACGTATTTGTTAATGCATCTGAAATTCAATTACTGGAATCCCTAGGAGCTTGGTAATTATTTGCCTCAATTTTTCTTTAAAGGAAAAGGCCACAGTTGTAGATCACTGATAATTTCCTTTTCTCCTTTGGATATAAAACAGTGAGAAATATGGTGATCTATATAATTCAAAGGAATTTAAATCATTTTTTTAAAAGAGGGATTTGCAAGATTTGGTGGAATCATTATTTCATCCCTGTGGTTAGTTCCACTACTCATGTAGGTTGCAAACTCTTGAGACATCTTGTGGGGTTCATGTCTATATGCTTCTGTAAATACTCTGCAGAGGATCTACTCAAAGGGCTGGAGGCTTTTCTTCTGTTTTTAATATTTGGGGTAGTACTACCTTTCTCCCATTCAGAATATTCTGCAATCCTTTTTTGCAATTTTTGCAATTATAAAACAGACCCTTCCTTTTGGGGTCATATATATAGTAACATGCTATGTATACTTATGTATCTTTCTCATTTTGAGGTTAATAAGACATTTTGAAATACCATTTGTAGATGGTTTCATAGTATGAAATCTGACAACTTTAGAATCTTATAAAATTCTGGTGGAGTCCATTCTTAATTAGCCATGCATAGAAACAGATCTAGCTTTCCAGATTGTTAGTGCATGCTGACCGAGAATCCCTTCAAAATTTTAGGACTTCACATATTCAAGGAAAATTCGGATTTGCCAAATTTGATCACTTTTTCTCAATCCTCATTCTCAACCTCTCTGCAACCTTCAATAGTATTGGTAATCTTCTCCTCCTTGATACTTGCTTCTCTTGGTTTTCAGATATCATTCTTTCATGGTTTTCTTCTACCTATCTGACAGCTCCTGCTCGGTTTACTTTGCTGGATCCTCTCCAGATCATGCTTTCTAACTGTGGGTATTCTTCAGGGATCTTCCCTCCTCCCTCTGTACTACTTCATTTGATGATCTCAGCAGCTCCTGTGGATTTAATTACCATCTCTATGCCACCGATTCTCAAATCTAACTATCCTTCCCTTTTCCTGGATAGGTAGACCTCCAGTCTTGCATCTCCAACTGCCTTCAGACATTTTGAACTGGATGTCCAGTAGACACCTTAAACTCAATATGTCTAAATGGAACTCATTCCCTTTCCCTGTTACTGAGAGGGCAACACTATGCTCCCATTTCCTTGGACTTAACAACCCGGATGTCATCCTCTACTCCTCACTATGTTTGAAATGCATCCCCCCCCCAGTCTGTTTCCAATACCTGTCAATTTCATCTTTACAGTATCTTTTCTTCCCTTGGACATTACCACCACTCTGGTACAGACCTTCATCATTTCATACCTAGGCTCTTATGTACACTTAGAAGTTGAATTTGTGATTTTTATACATTTTACTTATTCCACCTATAAAAGTTGGGAATGAGGTTGTCAACTGATGGGAACCCCATCGTCAAAAAGAACCGGCAAGGAACACAGCTTGAGTTTCTCCCTCACCTCTAGGGAGAGGAGTTTCTGAGTTTGGTTCTACCTGCCTCAGACCTCTCCCCACTTCAGTCTATCTTCCATTCAGCCATCAAAATGATTTTCCTAAAGCTAAGGTCTGACCATGTCACCACCAAGCCTCCCTACTCAGGAAATTTCAATCGCTCCTATTAATTCCAGGATCAAATACAAAATTTCCTGTTTGACCCTCAGAGTCCTTCATAACTTGCCCCCCTCTTACTTTTATAGTCTTCTTGCACCTTTCTCCCTGATTCAGTGACACTGGCCTTCTGGCTGTTACATGAACAAGACACTGCCATCTCTCAGCTTTGGGCATTTTCTTTGACTGTCCCCCATGCCTGGAACACTCTCCCTTCTCCACTCTGCCTACTGACCTCCCTGGCTTGCTTTAAGTCTAAACTAAAAACCCATCTACATGAAGTGGTTCCCAACCCCTCTTAATTCTGGATTCTTCCCTCTGTTAATTATTTCCTTTTTATCTTCTGTGTAGTTTGTTTGTTCGTAGTTGTTTGCTTGTTGTCTCCTCCATTACATTGTGAGCTACATGAGGGCAAGGACTTTCTTTTGCCTCTTTTTGTATCCCCAGTGTTTAGCACAGTGCCTGGCACATAGTAGGTGCTTAATGTTTATTGACTGCCTTTATGACTGAGAAAGCATCTCAAAAAGACCTTTTATCTGGGCTCTACAACCCTACCTTCTGCTGTCAGAACAGTCTGGCCTTGCTGCTCAAAAATATGTAATGCACATGAAATAAAGTTTTAAAGTGTCTTTTTTTTTTGGCCTGGTATTTAAAGCGTTCTGTAATCTACCACCACCCTTTCCAGCATTCTCAAATATACTACCGTCCATGCATTTATGGCTCCAGTCAAACTAATCTCTGTTCTCTGAATGTGCCATGCATTCCTGGTCTTCTGTGCCTTTCCTCAGGATGGTCTTAGTGCCTGGAATGCCCCTCTTTCCTCTTGGACCTTTTTGAATTCCTACCCAACCTTCAAAGCCTAGTTCAGATACCATCGTCACCAAGAAGCCTTCCTATGTTGTGAACAGTTTTCCCCATTAACTTTAACAGTTAATTTTATAATTCTAGTGAGAGATATCAGCACTCTTATTCCTGAATTTTTGGCATGAAAATAAAGAATCAAATTGTGAACTCAATGAAGCCTTTATGAGAATCTGGAAAAGAGAAATGAAGGTGTTTTTAGTGTTATTTTAATTTGAATAAACCTGTGTCTTGCTTTCTTTTTTTTTTCTTTTACCAAGTGAAATTTTAATATTAATCTTTAACATTCACTCTAAATAATTAGCTATAATTCCTCTATGTCTTAACTTCAGTGTTTAGAAGCATGTTCCTCCTCATTCTTTGGAGCAGTTAAGAAATATTCCACTCCAACAGCTAATAAAAATGCTCCAAAACCCCATTTGAATCCTCTTGACAAAGCAGCCCACAAAGTAGCAGGTTTTCCATAATGACCCATGTATCCCTGAGACCTTGCTTAGCCAACCTCTCCTGGATTCGCTGTAGTGGTGTCCCTTCTGTTTTCCACTGTTTGTAATCAGGGAGTTCAGTTTTTCCATGACCATGTCCATGTCCATGCTCATGTCCATGTGCCATGTCTGACAGGAACCTTGACCTCCTGAAGACATGGAAATCTCAACACCGCCCCCCCCCAAACTATAGCCAAGAGGTGTGTCTTGCTTTCTTGATCAATATTTCTTCTCACAGAAAATAGTGAGGGAATTCGATCTTTTATTTTTGTAAAAGAAGCTTAGTTTAAAAAATATCCATCTTATGAATGATAGAGAAAAAATTAATTTTGTTTAATTTTCTATAGACTAGGTCAAATTTAAGATTACTTGCGAATCTTGAACTCAGAAGTGGAATTTCAACACACACCCACAGTAGAAATTTTAGAATGCCTCCTTGTTGTTTCTGCATTGCTAAAAAGGCACCCACTTATGTGGTGAGCACTGACAACAATAGCCTATTAGTAAATCTGTACATATGCCTTGATTTTCTTTTCATAGAGGTATGAGATATGTATCCATACTTTGTTTATTGTTCAGTTGGAACACATGTAAACCATTTTGGATAATCTTATGTTTTAATACATAACAAAATAGTGCTAATCATAGTATAGCAGTATTTAGCTATGGAACAGTCATCAACTTCAGTTATGAATTAATAAATCAAAATTATTTTGATCCCATCTCTTCTCCAGAACAGTTGTATGTGGTTTAAATCATCAGGACAGATTTATTGGTTTATAAACCAAAACTTATATTCTAAATGTCCATTTAAATATCTGTTTAAGTCTTTGGTTTTAATGGGATCTTTTCATTTACCTTTGATCTGTCTGACCATCTTATCTCAAACAGAGCTGAGAACCCAGAAAGTGTAGTGAGGATGAATGTGAATATCCATGCTGTGAAGAAGCTCTTGTACTTTGATAGAAAGACAAACACCTTAACTCTCAGCCAATCCATGCTTCTTTTAAGCATAATTATGAAATACCTGATTTACAAACCCCTTAGAGGCACATTAAAATAGGAAAGATGACCTCTCAACAGGTGTACTAATAGTAGGGCGAAGCAACTGCTGGCAGGATGGAAGGAACACACGACTATAAAAACAGACATAACTCAAAGTACGGTGGTTTGGGGTTATTTAGCTTAGTTGAGTACAGTTTTACATAGCTGAACTGAAATAGATACTACTTTAGTACAAAAAAATTAGTAAAAAAAAAATCATAATTGATGTACGTAATCATGATCTTGAGTCATCAAGAAAAAGTTCAATTTTTGTTCTATACTACAAGAAGACAGAAAAGTATGTTTTTAATATATATGTATTTATGATAATAAACATTTTTATGTAAAGTTTTGAGTTCCAAATTCTATCCCTCCTTCCATCCCTTCTCTTCCTTCCCTCTCCCCTCCCTGAGGCAATAAGCAATCTGATAGAGGTTATACATATGCATGTAATATATTTTTGAAAGACCCGATGATAGCCAAAATAGATATCAAAGTTTTTGTGGAATTAAAGCTGTTCAGAATACCTGAGGCTTTAATAATATTTACATTGAGAATTTTTTCATTATATCACTTACATTACAGAAAGAAAGCCATGACAATAAAAAACAGCAATTTTCTTAAAAGCTGCCTTGGCTATGGTATTATTAAAGTCTAGTCAAGTTAAAAATAATTTGACTTAGATGTAGTCTTTAGAATTTGGAATTTTTTTAAAGTGTAAATATGGATTCTACATTGTATTCTTGTACTTAGCACATTGATAGTTGTTCACAAGGAAGGTATTAAGGGGTTTTTGCTTTCAGATCCCCCCACCCCCCCTTAAAGAGCAATTAAAATTAGACAAAACAAAACAACCCCAGGGCCTAGAGGAGTGGGTAGGGTAAAATAATTTGGTCCTTTGCAGGGTTTGAATGCCTTCGACATTAGGATTTCTGAAACACAACTTTCAGTTTCTTGTTTCTCCTACTATATCCATGTTAGTAGATGTTAGATATAGGTAAGGAGCAGGGTTGGTTGAGGTGTTTAGTAGTGATTGTTTAGACCATGTTCAATCTAGCATCAGTTGCCCATTAAATGTTTGACTTGTATTGCCATGACTTCTAGCTGAAATCAGATTTCACAGACTTTGATTGGTCTTACACAATAACCTGAGACTGGCCAAATAATCCTTGCCCTAAGGAGACTTAGCAGCTAACTTTTTTTTTTGGTATCAATTCAGTTCTCTTGTTATTTGGACTGCTACAAATGGGAATAGATTTACAGGAGGAACCCTGCAGTCTAGTATCATCTAGAACCCTGAATCTTTGAGGAATTGACAGAATTTGGTCAAATTACAGAGGTAGAGGACAAATTTATAAACTTAAGAAAATTCTATGGAAAAGAGTGTGCCTCTTGTGTAATCAGGAACAACACATTTATGCTAATGCATGCCAGTTTGGAGAGGGAGGAAAAGGTTAGAGAACTTTTTAGCATGAGAAAATTTCTAGGATTGGTACTACATCCAAGTAATATATATGTATAAGACAGGTGGGCAGGTCACATATCTGGGATATACATTTGGAAGACATCTGCTTAAACATGGTTGGTAAGATTAGATGAGTTCTCCAAAGGAGTTGACTAGAAGAGGGAAAATAATCACATATTAAAATTGCTGAATTAACCAGTTTAGGCATAGGCAGATCAGATAGATTGACTCTATCAAACTCTCTTACTGGTTTAAAAAAATTGAAATAAAAAATAGTTCTTTTTTTTTTCTTCATTTTCACAATAACTGACTGTGAGAGGCCTTTGTTTTAATATGGCCTTTCTTCATTAAACTTTTCAAAGTGTCTTTTTTTTTTTAAGTGAGGCAATTGGGGTTAAGTGTTAAGAGGTTAAGAGGGGTTAAGAGGGTCACACAGCTAGTAAGTGTTAAGTGTCTGAGGTCGGATTTGAACTCAGGTACTCCTGACTCCAGGGCCAGTGCTCTATTCACTGCACCACCAAAGTGTCTTTTTAAAAAAGACTGCATCTAACCATTGATTAACAAGTATTCCTTGAGCACCTTTGTTTAAGGCATTGTCCTAAGGTTTCTCTCTGCTGACTGCTTTTTTACTTGAGTAACTTAAAAATATTCGTCTCCATTCAAAATTTACTTTCTAAAATCATCTTTTGAAAAAAATTCTTGAATACACAAATTTAAATTTCTTTCTTCTTGTTCTAACCAGGAACCTTTTGAGGATGGCTTTGCAAATGGAGAAGAAGGTACTCCAACCAGAGAAGCTGTAGTCACTTACACTGCAGAAAGTAAAGGTGTGGTGAAGTTTGGCTGGATAAAGGGTGTTTTAGTAAGTACACAAATGATTGATTTTATACTTTCCAGAGTAGCTTCCCACAGAACACAGTTTAGGCACTATGTCATATGTGAGGCTTTACTTCATTCCCTCCAATTATTAGCTCTTGCTCCCTTTTGAGTTTTTTGTATTACTTTATAATTATGTGTACAGTATTTTTATTTACTTTTTGCTTATCTGTAGTATTCCATAAGGACATAAGCTCCTTCCTTGAGGACCAGGGCTATTTTATTTATGTTTTTGTATTCCCAGAACCTAACACAATTTCATGCATATAGTAGGTGCTTTATTAATTTTTAATTGAATTTTAGTTATTTGTAGAATATTATTTATGCATATCATTGGGTTCTCAACAAAGTTCATTGGTTTTGCCAATTTAATTCAGAAACCTTTAGGAAAAGACCATATTAACTTGTACCTAGGCAGTTCTTTCTATTTCTGTTATTAAAATATAATGACCATATAACTGTTTCCATCACTAATTTGATCAGCTCATACAGTATTTAAGTACCTACTATGTGATGGTTGAGAGGTGCTATAGTATAGTCAATAAATGGTCAGGAAGACTTGAGTTTAAGTCTGCTTTGGATGTATTAGCTGGGGGAAGCACTTACCCTGGTCAGTCCCAGGCAACTCTTGAAGACTTTAAGTTCTAAACAATTGCTGATTTGTGTCAGGTGGAGGGAATTGATGCAGTAGGGAGTCCCTCACACCAATGAAATCACAGGTCCAGATCAAAAATGAAAAAGTGTTCAACAGTGTACAAATTGCTATTCGATGTGCCAGTTTACTGCCCAAGTCATATTTCATCTCTTCAGTCTGACATTAAAAGCCCTCCTATTCTATTGCTCCTGCCTGCTTTTCCAGTCTTATTTCACATGACTTCATTTTGGTCAAACTGGCTTACTAAGTGGTTCCCTCTATATAACATGGCATCTCCTGCCTCTTTGTCTCTTCTCAATTTGTCTTATATACCTAAAACCCTTGCTTCTTTCCAAGGCCTTTCCTGATTTACACCTTACCCAGTTGTTTAGTATTTTCAGTCCCTTGAAATTGCTTTATATAACTGTGTGTTTACCTTGTGTTTACGTTTCCATCTTTGTATGTCTTATGTTCTCCCTCCCCAATAGGGCAGGGACAGTTTCATTTATTTTCTTTGTACCTTCAAGGTTTGGCACAGAGCAGTGCCTTGCATGGGGTAGATGCATAATAAACACTTATTGAATTGATGGTAAAATATATATAACATGCAACTAGATCAGTTAGGATCTCATGTGCACTTGGAAGTTGAATTTGTGATTTTTATACATTTTGCCTGTTCTACCTATCAAAGTTGGGAATGAGGATGTCAGGTGGTAGGAACCGTGGAGTCAAAAAGAAGTGGTGAGGAACAGAGCTCAAACTTTGCTTTTTAGGAGCAATTGGTAGGAGAGTTGTAGTTAATAATAATAGTTTATCAGAGTTGGAATAAAGGGGAAAATAATGCCTTTTCCACTTCCCCTAAGTATCAAAAAAATGGAGGATTATAGTATCCCCTTTTTCTAGGAACAAGGTCTGGAGATAGAACTGGTATAGTAAGGTTGAATATATATCCTTCCATCTGCATTATCTGGTTAGAGATCTGGTTGTGAAATTCAGAAGAATGATGCTAATGATATGACTCAATGTCCTTGTGGAAGGAGGTCTTACTGGAATAACCTGGGATCTGTGTTTAGCTCTGTTCTATTTAACATTTTTATTAGTGGCTTGAATAAACCCATTGATGACATGCTCATCAAATTTGCAGATCCAGACACAAGGCTGGGGAGGGATAACTACCACAGTAGATGAAAGAGCCAGGATCCAAAATGATCTTTACTGTCTCTAGAGCATTGGGCTGAATCTAACAAAGTGAAATTAAATAGGTGTATATGTGAAATTCTTATATCTGGGTAGAAAAGATCAGCTTCACAAATCCAAGAAGGGGGAAGCATGGTTAGATAGCCATTGTTGTAAAAGAGATGATTTTAGAGGGCTGAAAATCCAGTGTTGTGGCTTCTTAAAAAGCTGACTGACCCTGGGACATAGCTTCTGGGAGTATTGAGATGATAGTCCCACCTTACTTTTCCGTCAGCAACCCTCATCTGGAGTATTGTGTTCAGTTCTGGTTGACAGAGTTTTTTAAAATCACTTAATAAGCTAGAAAGTATCCACACTGGTGCTTGGCACCATGAGTACCTAGCATATGAAAATCAGTTGAAAGACCTGGCCATGTTTAGCCTGGAGGAGAGGAGATTCCAGGAAATAGGAGATGGGGGTGGGGGGAGTGGTGGTAGCTGTCTTCATATATTTGAAGAGATCTCAAGTAGGGCATGTATTAGATCTTTTTGTTTAGCCCAAACAGGCAGAAACAGAATGTGTGGGAAGTTTTAAGGAGGCAAATTTAGGTTTCGTGTCAGGAACAACTTCCTAACAGTGAAAATTGTCCCAAAGTGTAATGCGCTGCCTTTAAAAATGATGGTTTCCTCCTCATTGGGGGTTTTGAAGCCAAAACTGACTGGACTCATGTGAGACATATATTGTGAGAGGACCTCTATGGATGGGGCAGATTCTATGATTCTGGGAGATGAGGCAGGGTAAATATGAAGTTATACTGGGTAGCATTGCTTTGCCTACCCTTATGTCTTAGGTCCTTGGATTCAAAAATCATTTTTAAAAGGCTTCTTGAAAAGGATAATGTCAGAGGTTTATAATCTTATATTTGGAAAATGGACAGTGGTTAGGGTTAGTCTGTATAAGTTAAAGTCTGTGCAAGGTGAAGGAATGAGAAAAATAGAATTTGGTTGAATGGTTTTTAGAAAAGGAAAAATATTATACCCTTTTTACCATAAAGATATTCAAAATATTCATAGTATCCTTTTTTCTTGACTTCTGGCTTCTGTTAATGTCAGATGTTGGTGATAGGCATTTATTTGTCTTTTTTCTATTCCTTGGATTTCTAGATTTTTTTATTCTTCTCTGTACTAAGCATTTATTTCATCATGTTTAGCCTCTTGACTAAAACAAAAATAGCTTTCTAGCAATTGTTTATGAATCTGCCATTGGCTATTAGTCTTTCACTATATTTTAGATCCCATCTGTGTGTTGCTCCTTTCCCAGGTACGATGTATGTTAAACATTTGGGGTGTGATGCTCTTCATCAGGCTGTCATGGATTGTGGGTCAGGCTGGGATAGGTAGGTACCCTTTTATGCTATTTTATTTAGCTGAAAATTATTTAGGGACTATACAAGAATGGTGGTGCATGTTCATTAGTACTTTGTTTTAACTTGTGACATAAGATTAAAAGGAAACACATTTTGAACAATGTTCTCCTTTATGTCAGTCTTGCTCTAGTGATCCTACAATGCCTTCATCTTCATAAGGGTATTTTTTTTTAAATCCATTTTTAGCTATGAAAATAAATTGGAGGATTTAATCACTTGTGCATATTTATAGAGCTTAATGATTTAAAGAGCACTTTCCCTACAACAACCCTATGAAGTAGATAGAAGCAAGTATAGTTTTTTCCATTTTACAGACGACCAAACTGACGCTCAATTTGTAACTTGCTCAAATGACGTAGGAAAAGACAGAGATTGGCTTGGATAGACTACAGGACTAGCTCTCTTTCTGCCATACCATATTGCCTCTAATCAACTTAATAGATAAGCAGTTCTAGATGTGATAACCAGGAATTGTGGTTTATACATGTTTTCTCTGTTTTAAAATGATTTTTTAATTAACAATTAAAACATCCATTTCTTTTCCTTTAAAGGTCTGTCAGTTGTTGTTATAGCAATGGCCACTGTTGTCACAACCATCACAGGATTGTCTACTTCAGCTATAGCTACCAATGGATTTGTAAGGGGAGGTAAAGTCAATCTTTTTAAAGATAATATTTCTCTCTAGTCTTTTATATCACTGTAATATATTAAATTCACCTTTCAAAAATAAGGTTAAATTTATATTTCTAACTCTTTTGTATTCTTAAATTTTTAATTACTATTATTTATAAAATAAAGGAAATAGTTACTGGATATTTTCTAACATTTTTCTTCTCTAAAATGCTAGTTTGTTTTATGTCGGAGGCAGGGTAGTTCAGAGGAATTATGTTACTAAACTAAAATTTTGTTAGTTGTCCTTTAAACTTAATTAACTTTTCTGTTTTAATGTATATATTATAGAACATATTTTCTCATCTTGAAGGGTGCATATAAGCTCAGCTCCTTCCATGAGATAAAGGTGCTGTAAACCCATCACAAATCATTATTGTGTTTATAGTTTATTACACTTTTGCCTTATATATAGGGTGCCTTTATATACATGGATTTAGAAAATGGTCAAAACAGTTGAATCTGGGGAAATATTACTAAGATTTGTTTAAGAGATATAAGATCAAATTATAACATTTAGAAATGTTAGCTAGGTGGCACAGTGGATAGGGTACTGGGCCTAGAGTCAGGAAGCCTCATCTTCCTGAGTTCAAATATGACCTCAAACACTTACTAGCTGTGTGACTCTGGGCAAGTCACTTTACTCTGTTTACCTAAGTTTCCTCATCTGTAAAATGAGCAGGAAAAGAAAATGGCAAACCCCAAATTAGGGTCAGGAAGAATTGGACATTACTGAAAAGACTGAACAATAACAAATTAAAGGTACAAATAAAATAACAAACAATCATATGCTCACTAGAACTTGATTGGCTTAATTATTTTACTACTAAATCAGTAAATATTTTTGAGCATTTATGAGAATATAAAGAAATACAAGGCAAAGTCCCTACTTTCATGGTGAATACAACTTAGTTGAAGACAGAAAGATATTCAGCCATGGAAATACACAAGACAATATGCTAATATTATATGTTAATATAATATGTTACTATGTTATGCCAGGTGAGTGGTGCTCATAATAAATACTAAGTAAAGTTTTCCAAGCAGCTAGTTGGCAAAGTGGATAGAGTGCCAGGCCTGAAGTCAGGAAGATTTCTCTTCCTAAGTTCAAATCTGGCCTCAGACACTTACTGTTGGACACTGGGAAAGTTACCTAACCCTATTTGCCTTCATTCCTCATCTGTAAAATGAACTGGAGAAGGAAATGGCAAACAACTCCATTGTCTTTGCCAAGAAAATGTCAAATGGGGTCATGAAGATCGGACACAACTGAAATGACTGAGCAACAAAAACAAAGTTTTCCAAGTACTCGATCAAAGGCTGGATAACCACTGGTCTGGAATGTTGCAGAAGAAACTCTTGCTCAGCTACAAGGTGGTCAACTCAGTCTTCTCAAATAAAGCAGGATGAGAATCAGAATTTTTCTGAAAGCTGGTCAGCAATCAAATCTGGAGTTACAGGATATAGAGGTAGAATCTCACTGAGTTGATCCAGCTATGGAATTTAATGGTAATTATAAATCAGTTTGGGAAACAGGTAATTAAGCATTCAGATTCTCCAACCAACTCACTGCCTCTTGATATCTCTTCTGATTCCGAAAGACAAGGGCAAGGGCAAACACTTATCAGTCCCAGTAACTAGGCCTACCCAGGACTTTGCAGAAAGATGCTGAGAGGCCCTGGGGATGAGAACCTGGTTAGGGAGAATGATTAGAGTCCATGAGGTTTTAAATTGTAATAGACAAATAAAGATGAACCTTTTACAAATACACCAACCTATGATGAGCATACTTAAGCCATTTTTGAATGTGTCAATCAATCATTAATATGTTTAAGAAGAATAAACATAGGATAGATAGAATTCCTTTGGTGTCAGACACCAAATGAATAGTTATTTATTTTATTTTTAACTATGTCACATACCTATGTCTTCTCCTACCCCCTCCCCCTGCCCCAATAGAATATAAACTCCTTGATGGCCAGGGCTATTTTTTGTCTTTGTACCTAGCTCACAGTTGGCTCTTATTAAGGATTTTTTGGATGAATTGTCAGTGTTCCTCCTCTCTGGGGGGAGGGGAGGAAAGGGCCATCTTAACTAGTTTGGTAAGCTTTGGGTGGACAGGAGAAGGACATTTTATTTGCCTGATCATGTTCATTTGAATTTTAATATTAGGAAATTGAGAGGGAGAGAGAGTAAGGAGCAAATCTAGCCAATCTTCACTGAAGAAAAAAAACAACAAAAACTTGAGGGAAGAACAATGAAGATGCTTAGATTAGGATTTAGTTAAATTTGTTAATAAACTCCCTAGTGATAATAGTGATAGAAAGGAGCTAATTATCCCCACCAATTTTCTTTGATTCTTAGTGGGACATCACTGTACAAAGTAAATGGAATGACAGTGCAGAGGGACTTTTGTTGATCTGGTTATCTCTTCTCCCTTTGGTCTGATGTAGTCAGGAGACCTCCTTATTAGGTGCTGCAGGCAAAGCAATGCTACATTTTAGTCATCAGTTCTTCATGGTAGTTTGGAATAAAAATGACATGATCCGTGTTTATATCAGTGCCTCATACCTTATATTGCACTTCTCAGATGCTTTTTATCCTCTGATCACTTTTAATCATATTGCTTTTGTATTTTTATGGTTGTCTTAAGAGTTCTAAACCTTTTTGATGATGGCAGAAATACAGTGATGACTAATCTGATGTGGGCAATATAGATGAAAAAACTATTAAAGGGAGTATTTTTCCACTTGAGTTTTGCTTTTGGACCATTTCACTGACTTTTTTTTTAAAGGACTCAGTATATTTTTCAAAAGTGTCTTTCTACATAAAAATTCAGAAGTAGTAGTCAACAGAGAGTTTGTTAAATGTCCATTTGCGTAACAAAAATGAAAAGGTGTTATAAATGCTATAAATTGGGCAGGGAGGTGGTGCAGAAGTTCAAGCTCCATACATGCAAATTGCATTGCCTCAGTTTTCTCATTTGTAAAATGAACTAGAGAAAGAAAGGGCAAAACCACCAGAGTATCTTTGCCAAGAAAACACCAAATGGCATAATGAAAAGTCCAACATGACTGAAAACCAACTGAAATACGTAGTATCTGAAATTTCATTTAGCAAAATAAAATTGACATGGACTTTTGCTATGACTTCTTTTTTAAAGTTTATATCATGACAAAGCAAGTTTACCTTTATTAATTCAGGCTTTTAATTGTCACATTGACCTCAAATTGCCTTTCATATGATTCAAATAAGAAAATGTGCTCATATATAAAAGTGGAGTCAGCTATGGACGCAGCATATTATCATTCTGCATTTTGCTGTTTGTGATGGAAAGTTTATAGTGTCATTTGATCTTATTTCTTCGTGTTTATCTGTCATGCAGGTTTTTTCCAAATTCTGTGTTTAAGCAAAGCATTTTAAATCATAATTCAACTTGAATTTTTAATACATTATTTGATTCCTTGAAATGTTTCCGTTGTCTTAGATGCTGGCTCTCAGGAAAGTTTGTATATATTTTGTATTAATTTTGCATGTTGTTATCCCTCCCCTGAAAGAATTATAAACTCCTTGAGGACAGCAGCTATTTAATTTTCATTTTTTATCTCTAGCATCTAGCTTTGTGCCTAGTAAACTCAATATGTCCAAAACATAGGTTCTTATCTTTCTCCCCAAGCCCTGCCTTTATCTGAACTTCCCTATTGTCATCTCTTCTTGCTCTCACTCCACTTATTTGATCAATCTCTAGATGTCATTTTTTTCTCTATAATATCTCTAGCATAAGTCCCTTTTCTCCACTAGCCACTACCTAGTTCAACCCTCATCACCTTTCACCTGGACAATTGCAATTCAGTTAATATCTCTGCCTCAATTCTTTTCCCATTCCAGTCCACTTTCCATTCAGTTGCCAAAGTTATATTTTTTTCAAAAGTGTCTGTCCTAAAGTATAGATATGATTATATCAGCTCCGTGAGTAAACTTGTACTTCCCTGTTACCTCCAGGATAAAATATAAAGTCCTGTGTTTGTCATTTTAAAGCTCTGCACAACTTAGCTGCTTTCTACTTTTCTAATCTTCTTACCTTCTCCTCCCCTTTTACAGTCTTAGCTGTGTTATCCTCTGCTGTTCCTCAGCATTCTATCTCCCATCTTTGACACAAGTTGTCCCACATTCTTGGAATACTTGTCTTCCCAGCTTCCAACTCTTAGAATTCCTGACTTCCATTAAGATTCAGTTAAAGTGCCACCTTCAAGAGGTCTATCTTAGTTTCCAGCCACTAGTGTTATACCCTCTGGTTGCCTTCCTTCTACTACATATTAACTTGTATGTTCTGATTTGTGTAGTTGTTTTCCCTCATTAGAATTTATGCTCCTTAAGAGCAGGGACAGTTTTTGTTTTTTCCTTTGTATCCCCACAACTTAATGCACTGCCTTAATAGTAAGTACTTAATTAATGTTCATTGTTTGGCATGTAGGTGCTTGTTGATCAAATTTTTATTCAAAATAAATTGGAAATCTATAGTTTTTCAGTCTGTGCTTTACATGGACAAATAGTGAATTTAAACAAAATACTGATTGTACAAATCAGAATAATGATACTTGAATTCTGTTAGCTGACCATATACAATTCCAGCAAGCTGCTTCTTGGCAAAGCTACTAATTGTTCTCTTTCTGATCCAAATTATGAATCATTGGCATGCCTTCAAAATAAAGACAGTTTTGACTAAAATATCAATGTTGCCTGTTTCAGTGTTAAGAATATATTGCTTTGCGTTTGTAAATTAAGGCTTAATTTATGCAAATGATGAGTAATGTTCATGAGCTAGCTGCCAGAGCTAGTCTGTAGGCTCATTGTGTGAAGAAGCACTTTTCTTATCCAAAATTTATTTAATCACATTAATGCAAATATCAGAATGAGATGAAAATTTACTGCACTATAACTAGCAAACATTCCTGTGCATTAGCAAATAAAGATATTTAGGATATTTAGAGTTAATAGTTGGAAAGGATCATAGAAGTCGTATTATCCAACCCCTCATTTTACAAGTTATGGAACTGAGGGTAGAAAGTTTAAACAGTGACTGAAATTGATAGTTAAATCTTAAAATTATCTGTAGAACTAGTCAAAGGAATGTTTATGGTTCCACCAATAGAACTATTTATTCTTGGACAAGAATCTAAATAATACTCTTTTTAAAAAGCATTGCTTTCGGGGCAACTAGGTGGCGCAGTGGAGAAAGCACCGGCCCTGGATTCGGGAAGACCTGAGTTCAAATGTGACCTCAGATACTTGACAGTAGCTGTGTGATCCTGGGCAAGTCACTTGACCCTCATTGCCCTGCGAAAGAAAGAAGGGGGGGGGGGGAGAAAGAGAAAAAGAAAAAGAAAGCATTGCTTTCTAGTGCATGATATAATGAAAATTTAGAAGCAGGCATTTATCTTTTCTGGTAAACGTAAGGAATCTGTTGTACTAACCATTTATACCATCTAAATGTGAAGATTCAAATATCTATCTTGCTTTTTTTACGTCATTGTCATATTAACAATCAAGTCAAAAACATGAAGTCACTTCTCTCTGCTAGGTACTGTGCTAAGTCCTAAGGATACAAAGAAAAGTTAAACGAAAAACACCTCTCATGTAGCTTCAGTCTAATGGGAGAGACAGCATGAAACCACCACGTACAATTAAAACTATATGGGATAAATTGGGGATAATTCCAGAGGAAAGGCACTAAGATTAAGAAGGCTTCTTGCATCTAAGACTAGAAGGAAGCCAGAGAATTCTGGAGGAAGAGATGAAGAGGAAGAGAGAGTGCCAAGTATGGGGGGGTAGGGGACCACCTGTGAGAATGTCTGGAGTCAGGAGATAGTACCATGCTGTTATGACTTGAGTAATTGCATGTCCTGGTTAAAGAACATCAGAGTTGTCATGACTTTAGGGGTCTTGTTTAATTATCCAGGGAACATCAGCATATCTCTTCAATCTAACTTCCATTTATCCAGGACTAGCTTCTTCTCTCCATTTACAAGGTCACAAACTTTTCAGACTTTTACCTAGGCTTTTACAATTGCTTTCCTCATTGGTGTTAAAAGGCAATCACAACTTCTTGAAATTTATGTGAAAACTAGGTTTCTTTTTTTTCATATAAATATTTTATTATTTTCCAGTTACATGTAGAGATGGTTTTCAACATTTGTTTATATAAGATTTCTTGTTTCAAATTTTTCTCCCTCCCCGCTCCTCCCCAAGACAACAAGTAATCTGATATAGGTTATATGTGTACAATCACATTAAACATATTTCTGCATTAGTCATGTAATGAGAGAAGAATCAGAGCAAAAAGGAAAAAAACCTCAAAAAAGGAAAACAACAAGAACAATAGAAATAGTATGGTTCAATCTGCATCTATATTCCACAGTTCTTTTTTTTTTCCTGGATTTGGAGAGCATTTTCCATCATGAGTCCTTTGGAACTATCTTGGACCGTTGGATTGCTGAGAAGAATCAAGTCTATCACAGTTGATCAACACACAATGTTGTTGATACTGTATACAATGTTCTCCTGGTTCTGTTCATCTCACTCATAATCAGTTCATTCAGGTATTTCCAGGTTTCTCTGAACTCTGCCTGTTCATCGTTTCTTACAGCACAATAGTATTCCATTACATTCATATACCACAACTTGTTTAGCCATTCCCCAATTGGTGGGCATCCCCTCAATTTCCAATTCCTTGCCACCACAAAAAGAGCAGCTATAAATATTTTTGTACATGTGGGTCCTTTTCCCTTTTTTATGATCTCTTTGGGGAAAAGTCCTAATAGTGGTATTGCTGGGTCAAAGGGTGTGCAAAGCTTTTATAGCCCTTTGGGTGTAGTTCCAAACTGCTCTCCATAATGGTTGGATCAGAAAAACCAGGTTTCTTACAAGAGAAATGAACATGCATGTGGAATCCAAAGAGTTCACAGTCCGTACAGAAGTTTGGATACTTAAGACATCAGGACAAAGAAAGGAGGTGGAAATAAAACTCCACCTAACAGGACACAGCATGGGAGGGAGAAAGGTGCAGTAAAGGTGGAAAAAAGGATAAAACCCCTCCCAAAGGGGAGGAGCAAGATGATGATATAAGCTACATTGTTTTCCCTTGGTAATCCTTTCCAATATCTATTCAATCAACACAATTCACACTGGATCTCAGATGTCTCATGTAGTCATCAGGTCTCTGGCACATCTTTACTTGGGTCAGTCTGAAAAATTTCATGTCCTCAAGGGCACTCCTCCATTGGATTTTCCATTCTGGTTCCAAGTTACTTACAGAGGCTCCTCGTGTTCCTGCTCGAACCCCTAACAAAATAGATCTCAATACAAGTTGGCACAAACTTTCAAAATAACAAGTTCATGTTGTGAAAACCAGCTCAAACCTTGCAGTACTAATCTAATCAATAACAGAGCTTAAGGAGGCTAGAGAAACACCAAAAGTAGGAAGCCAGAGTTTACCTGAAACTTTAGAAAAATTAGGTGGCAAATACCCTATGCCATTTCTATCTTAAACACTGTTCACAAAAAACTAAAGGGTTACTGATACATTGGTATATGTAAGACATCCAAATACAAATGAAATATTTTAAATACCTCAGAGGGCAGAACTCTCAAAACCTCCCAAATTACATATAAGTTTATTTAATCTTATTGGTTCCTCAAAATTTTTACTCAAATCTCTTTTTTAAACTTCACAATATTTACCAATTAACTGTTAATTATTTTAGAACTCCAAATTTAAACACCATTCAATTTAAATTCATTCTGATCTAATTCAGTTATCCAATATCCTTCCTTGTATCTCCTTAGGAGGAACAGAAACAGATAAGAATTTTAACAATCACACAAAAACATAGGTTGTAGAACACTTTTTACAAGACTTATAATACACAAATGAAATCACATATAACCAAGTTAACATTAATTTATACTGAAAGAGTTGGGATGACATTCAAATAATCAAGTCCAAAACAGTGCATATCAAATATATTACAGTAAAACATGTTTGACCATAGGACATGTTTCACAAACAGGTATTATTTCCACATTAGTAATAAATGAATAAAATTGACTTCTCCATTGATATTACATCAAAAATTCCATAAGTTACTCCCTTCTAAGGAAATTGTTTACACTAAAATTCTCTTTTTCAAACCAAAGTGATGATGTTTCTGATTTTGTTTCAAAAGTTAATAGAATAACAGCTAGGTCCCACAAGCATTTATATTACTACCCAGTTATTCTTAACATCATTTTGAAACAGTTAAGGATCCTGTTTTATACAGAAGTATTTATCTAGTAACAGGCAGATGATTAGGCCAAATATTAATTTACTAAATTGTTTAGGATATAGAAAGGACTATAATTCTAGGCTGAGTAGCTCAGATCTTAACATACATGCATTTTTTTATTACAGTAGCTGAGATGTCCTTAGCCCAGGACTTAATGATACAACATCGTGTTTGTATCTTTGTTTCACAAATTTCTTTAACCTTTGTCCAATTATTCCCATATTATTCAGAAAGAATGAGTTATTTCAGGCTTTTTCCCCCCAGGGCAATGAAGGTTAAGTGACTTGCCCAGGGTCACACAGCTAGTAAGTGTCAAGTTTCTGAGACTGGATTTGAATTCAGGTCTTCCTGAATCCAGGGTCAGTGTTTTATCCATTGAGCCACCTAGCTGCCCCCCCATTTCAGGGATTTAATCTTATACATGACTATGTAAACAGCCAGCAGATGACGAACCCAAGTATTAATTTGCCTAGTTGTTTGGGATATTGAATGACTGTACTTACAGACTGAAAACAGTAAGATTTTACATATTTGCATTGTGCTTATAAGTTCTGCTGACCATTCGATCATATAATAGAAATGTGTTGTAAAAAGGAAAAATAGGGACATAATTATAATAGCATCAACTGTTTAACTTCAGGTAAGAGTCACATTTGACAATCAATCATGGAATAACAATTCCACCTCATAGCCAGGTGGGAACCATTCCTGTTTAAAAGGAAATACACAGTGGGGAAACTGAGCCAAGAGGCTCCTACCTTAGGCTATGCCAAGGTCATCCTCATGGCTTTTTCCCAGCTACAAAGCTCCACCTGTGACAGTTCAGGATCACATCCTCTCTGAGAGGCTTGTGGAATTTCTCTGGAATGGTGGATTACTGACTTAATGATCCATCAGACAACTATACTTGAATTCAAAACTCAAAACAGTATCAGTTACAGTTCCAAGAACTTTGATCTCAAATGGCAAGTTTCACTACTCACAGCTTAGAGTTGAACGGTTGTTTTTCCTTTTAATATTTCTTTGTATCTCCAGAGCTTAGTATAAATAACATCTTGAACATAGTATGTACCCGATAAAATATTTGTTGAATTGATTTGCTTTGAATCAGAACTGGGATTATCAGGGAGTGTTTTTAATAGGGCTTTGGAAAGGCAAATAGCACTTATCAGACATTTCAGCTTTATTGGGAGGAGCTAGAGAATGCAGCTATGATAATTATAGTTCTGTTTGTGATATTTCCTTGAACTCTTATTCCACAGCTACTCCCCACCCCACCATATATGAACTATTACCTCATTATTACTGTGTATCTCAGATGGAAAGTGCTTAAAAATTGTTCTCTTTAATGACACCACAAAACTTGGATATTTTGGAGACTGAACAGAAAACTACTTCCATAAGCTAAAATGTTCAAATTAAATCATTTAAAAAAATATTATCTGACCTTTTCACACACAGGTTAGAAAGCAATTTATGCTGAATAAATAGGGGATATTTTAATATTCCTTCATTTTCATATTATGCTTATTTGAGGAGTGGCAAGTTTATTAGAAACAATACAGAAACTATTATCTTATTTTTTTAATTAGCTTAAAATACCTAGGCCCTAATAAATTAGTACTATATTTATACTGTGCTTAGAAAATCTCTATACTCTGCTACTTCTAGGCCCAACAGTATCGTTTCATTTTCACTTATCTCCTTAATCAGACATGTTTGCTCATTTCATATTCAGTGGTTCAGTGCAAAAATTAATATATGGAATCTGGAGCCATCTGCATTCAAATCTATTTTTTTATTTATTTGCTCTGTGACCATGGGCAAGTCTTTTAACTTGTTTCCCTATCTGTAAAATGGGGATAATGAATTGTTTACCTCAGGGTTTGTGGTGAAGATCAAATGAAATGGTGTCAGTAAAAGATGCTTTTTAAACCTTAAATGCTATATAAATATTATTTTTACAAAATTCTGTGGAACCAATGACTTTTATACCCTCTTGCAGCAGTCCTGAACAGAGAATTAACTTTGTTTTTAGGAAAGCTTTGTGACCAATTATGTCAATATCACTGATCTGCTGGTTGTTTTTCTTCAAAGCTCCATCCTTTGACCTTTTTTTACTCTGAAGCCTCCCTTACGATACTATCCATTCCTATGACTTAAAGTGACTGTTAAATCTGTAGCCCTTACCCTTTCTCCCAAGATGTAGACTCCCATTCCCAACAGCTTATTATAATTTCTACCTGTTCTTCAAACAATAAAAGAACTTCTTCTAGTCCTACCTTGCCCCCAGAACAGTTCTGGATCCTTCTGACTTTGCTCTCTTAGGACTGCTGAGGGATGATAGAAAGGGTCCTGCTATTTCCTATTCTCACTGTTGAAAATGAAAATGATAATATTTGGACTGCCTACCTTGCAAAGCTTTTGTGTTATTTAAATAAGATCAGTTATTTAAAATGTATTATAAAACATAAAACTTGTATAAATATCAGCTATTTCTGTCAATGGTACCTTATTTTACTAGTTACTTAAGTTCCAAATCTAAATTACATATTGTCTTTTCTGATACTAAAATTCAGTGTCTTCTATCTTTGATTTGCATATTGAATTACTGAGACACTTAACATATCTGTAATATCATTCCCAACTGAATTTCTCCTTAGCATTCTTACTGGTACCATCCTAGATGAGATTTACACTACTACTGCTGAAAATTAGGCAGCTAGGTCATATAGTAGTTAGAGTGCTGGGCTTGCGATCAGGAAGACCTATGTTCAAATCCAAACTCGGGTTTACTATCTGGGTACTCTTGGGCAAGTTACTTAACAAAATCTCCAAAATCAATTAGTGTCTCTGTCTCCCCCTCTCTCTCCCTCTCTCTCTCTCTCTCTCTCTCTCTCTCTCTCTCTCTCTCTCTCTCTCTCTCTCTCTCCCCCCCCTCCCCCTCCCCCTCCTTCCCCCCTTACCTGTAATAGTTATCTACTGCCCAGGGTTGTTATGAGGATTGAATGAGATATTTTTAAAGCACTTTGCAAAACTCAAAGCATTATATACATACAAGCTACTATTATTGTTACTAGGATTATTTGAATAGTGTTTCAGCCTGTTGCCTCCCTGCCTCTACCTCTCCTAAAAAATTGACAGATTAATCTTCATGAAGTGACTCCCTTTTTCTTACCATTGCCTGCAGAATACAATACAGAATTTCTATCCTGGCTTCAAATAGGCTTTGTATCTGTCCCTCTTCTCTCTCCTCCCTGTCCTTCTGCAAATATCTATGTGTTGAAACCCTACAAATACTGCAAAAGCCTAGCTTTAAGATGATATTTCTTGTTGTTTTGTTGTTGGGATTTTTTTTTTTTTGCAGGGCAATGAAGATTAAATGACTTGCACAGGGTCACATAGCTAGTAAGTATCAAGTGTCTGAATCTGAATTTGAACTCGGGTCCTCCTGAATCCAGGGCTAGTACTTTATCCACTGCACCCCCTAGCTGCCCCCAAGATGGTATTTCTTCATGGCATTTTCTAAGAAATGTCTGCCCTAGTTATATTTTGGTGAATGAACTTTATTTACACAGTAAGTGTTATTAAATGCTTTCTATATGCCAGCAATTGTACTAATCACCAGGGATACAAAGAAAGGCAAAAAACAATCCCTGTTCTCAAGGAACTCACAGTCTAATACTGGAGACAACATGAAAACAACTATATACAAAAAGATATCTACATTATAAAGTAGAAATAATCAGTAGAAGGAAGGGACTGACATTAAGGGGGATCAAGAAAGGTTTCTTTTTTTTTTTTTTTTTGCGGGGCAATGGGAGTTAAGTGACTTGCCCAGGGTCACACAGCTAGTAAGTATCAAGTGTCTGAGGCCAGATTTGAACTCAGGTACTCCTGAATCCAGGGCTGGTGCTTTATCCACTGCGCCACCTAGCTGCCCCCTAAAGAAAGGTTTCTTTTTGAAGATGGGATTTTACCTGAAGCTTGAAGGAAGCCAGGAGGCAGAAATGATGAGGGAGAGTATTCCAAGCAACAGGCAGTAAGGATGCCCAGAGTCTGGAAATGGAGCATCTTATTCAGGAACAGTAAGGAGGCCAGAGTCACTGCATAGATTTGAAGGGAGGAGGAATTAGGTGTAAAGAGACTCGGAAGATAGGAAAGGACCAGGTTGTAAAGGGCTTTAAATACAGATGATTCTATGAGTTGTCCATCTATCTGCATATTATAATCTTCACAGTAGGCATTTTTCATCTTCTTTCCCCTGAGTTTATCATTAGCTATAATTACAACAAACTCTTAATCATAGATCTTATTTAGGAAATTTTGTAGTGTTGTGAGGCTCGATTAAATTAACACAAAGTCATCTTCACAAGGGAGCATTAGGAGAACATCATTCTCTATAAGAGAGCCCTTTTCTTTTTGGAGTCTGTATTGCATATGATCTAAGACACCAACACTTTGGAAAATGTATCTCCTTGTTTTATACATTTTACTTGCTGTTAATAGCTAGCGCGTTATTGAACCTAAGTTATGTTACATTTTGCAGAGAATATTGTATGATTTTTGACACACATGAGAGACATTCTTCATGTAATTTCATTGCTTGTTAAATCCCAATATGTAAGAAATAGAAGAATATGGTGAGGAAAGATGACAGTTCAGATTTTTTTTTTAATTTTTAGTGAGGCAATTGGGGTTAAGTGACTTGCCCAGGGTCACACAGCTAGTAAGTGTTAAGTGTCTGAGGCCGGATTTGAACTCAGGTCCTCCTGACTCCAGGGCTGGTGCTCTATCCACTGCGCCACCTAGCTGCCCTGACAGTTCAAATTTAAAAAGGAATCACATGAATAAGAAAAAGGCTGTTAAGGCTTTTAAGCATTGTAGGAAAAAATAAGAGAATTTAATGAAATTAATTTTGTTAATGAAGGCTAACAATAGCACAAGTTTTCAACCAGGTCACCTATTTTGACTTTCAAAAATAATTACAGTTCTTAGAATTATGGAGGAGGAAAGAGAGTGGTAGAAAAGACAATTACGGGATGTATCTGCCATTTGCAGTTCGAAATAATTTCAGTGTGTCATGCCATCCCACTCCTGATGCTACTTTGTTTTTACATGGAGTTGCATGCTGCTTACTAAGGAAAGAGAAGGGTAAAGAAATGATGTGTTGGACAGTGCTGCTACTTGCTATTTTATTCCATGATGAACTAGTTAAATTATCAGAGTTACTTCAGAGAGCCACAAACCTATCCCCCCTCCTCCAAATAATTCTCCACTTTGGTTTTTGCTGTGATTTTTTGGGGGGACTACTTAAAAATTTTGGTTGGCGCAGTGGATAAAGCACTGACTCTGGATTCAGGAGGAACTGAGACACTTGACACTTACTAGCTGTGTGACCTTGGGCAAGTCACAACCCTCATTGCCCTGTCCAAAAAAAAAAAAAGAGTAATGCATGTATAACTTATATTGAATTGCTTGAGTTCTTGCGGGGGTGGGGGGGAAGGAAGGGAGGTAGGGAAGTTGGAAACCAAAGTTTTTTTAAATTGCAAAATTTGTTTTTACATGTAATTTGGAAAATAAATTCTAAACAGAAAAAAATAAAGCATTCTGTTTGCAAAAAATAGAGTAATGATGATTTTCAAGCTTATGCTCTCTGTATCATGTATCATAAAATAAAGTTTGGAATAATAGAAAAGATAGTCTTAAGGGCTGCTTTGGTATGCAGAGAGAGGTTTACTAATTTTAGTGTTCTGCATATACATATATGCATATATGTCTACATATATATGAATAGTTAAGTGTGAAATCTTTTCATCACTTTTGTTTTCAGTGATTTACAGTCTCCTACTCCCCCTATTTGAGTTTTTCATAATTTAATCCATGTCGAGTGACAGCATGAAACAGTCAGAAGAGTACTGGGCCTGTACTACCCTTAATTTGTATGATTCTCTCGGCTTATGGTGCTCAAGTGGTAAAATGCTTCCAGACATATCCTCATTTTATTCTTAAAAGAATTCTGGGGGATAGACAGTAGGACTATAGATTTAGAACTGAAGGGGACTTAGTGTAGCTCAGCCTTACCCTTTCTTTTTACAGATAAGGGAACTGAGGCCCGGTTAGACAAAGTGATATGTCCAAAATCCCAAGTGTGGGAAGAGGCAGAACCAGGATGTAATCCAAACCCTACAAACCAGCATGGTTTGTGTCGCCGACAAAGGATGGCTTGAAAGGCTGAGACTTAGAGGGGCTAAGTAACTTTCAAGGTCACCCGGCAGCATAGCAGTGCCATGCTTGGGCTTCTGGTGCCAAGTTCAGGCCTCTTTATTGGAGAGAAGCAATGGGGCATGGTGGAAAAGAGGACTGGATTTGGAATCACAAGAGACTGGGTTTGAATTCTACTTGTCTGTCACCTGAGCAAGCCACCTCTGAACCACAGTTTCTTCATCTGTAAAATGGGGATTATATCTGCAGTTGTTAAAAGGACCAGATGAGATAATGTAAATAAAATGCTTTGTAACTTTGAAGTGATATATAAATGTTATGATATATTGCATATGATATTTTGGTAATATTAATATTTAAAACCCTAAGAAAAATATTAAATCAGTTTTCCTATTTAATTCATTTTAATGTTATGTTTTTCTCCCCTTATCACTATGTTAGAGGTAATTACAATTATTCTACCAAGTACATTACAAACTCAAGTCAAAGTTGTGGTAAACATAGGAAAACAAGGAGAATTATATATATACATATATATATTTGAATTGGAACATAATAATAACAATCCCCTTGCATATGCCACTATATTTCATGTTGTGAATAAAAACTAAAAATTAACATGGAAAAAACCTCTGTTATCACATACCCAAATTTACAACTAGCCTGATGTTTTTATCTTATGTCAAGCCAGTTGATTTATCTCTATAATAATTCTGCATTCATCATTGCTTTTCTTTTCTTTGGTCAGTACTTGCAACTTTGTAAACAGGATACCTCATCACACCAATTCCTCTCTATGCCTCCTGGTTAGCTTGGGGGCTTCATTGGAGTCTAAGCATTTTTAATAAAGCACTAATGTATCTTAGGGTTGGTAGAGAGAACAGCATGTGAACCTGGGCTGTGACAAATGGCTGGCTGTAGGCCAATGCACCCAATGGTTTTGCAGGGGGTGGGGATTTTTTTTTTTTTTTTTAGTATTGCATTACTTTGCTATTTTGCTTCACAATTCTTGATATTTTTATTTGCTGAATATCCTAAATTTTGATGATGAAACCATAATAATTATGAAAAAGTATTGAGAAAAAATAACAAGTAAAACATTTGAATAATTTTTATAATGGTGAAGTTATTTATCCAGTAATTTCCATGACCTATATTGCATGTGACTAAAGAATATGCTTAATTTTCTGTCTTTAGAATAGCATTACACTAGTTTTCACAGGAAAGCTTTATTTCATGACTAAGCCTTAAGGAATTGTAGACTTGAAAATACCTACTAATTTTTGCCAAGTGTTAGACAGAGAAGATTAGTCACTCAGGTGATGGTTTTCCTTAAGAAATAAAAATAGAAACTAATAATGAATGGGCAAAAAAATCGAAAACAAAACCAAGCCATTTTTTCATTTTGAAGGTGCTTATGAAAATAAAACTGCCAAATAACATTTCTCATAAAAGGTGATACTCTGTAAAATACAGTGGGGTTTTTTTGTTTTCTGTGTTTTTACGTTTCTTTTGTTAATATTTTATTGTCAAATTACCTAAAAATACCCTATAAACTATAATTGAACAGGAGACTTTAACATTCAAGAAACTGAATAACAAACATCTTATGTGTTGCTTGTCAAATAAATACTGAAGATTTTAAAATTATTTATTGGTGAGTAGGTTAAAGGTTACTTTGTGTTATATTCCTTAATAAAGGCATATAATATAAAGAATCTTAATTGGCTCCTTTTTTTTTTTACCAAGGATAGTATAAGAGGAAATGGGAAATTAATTTCAGCAGGACAGTTTTATATTGAGTGTGGGGAGAATTCTTGGCTGTGAAAATTGTTAATTACTTAAATTTATTATCAAAGAAATTACATTTTCTCTTTCTCTGAATAAATGTTTCCCCAAAGGATAAAGACCTCAAATTATAATAATACTTATACTTCCTACTGTGTAAGTGTGATGAAAATTAAAAGACATATTTCAACAAGCATTTAATTCAACAACCACTTATTAAAATTGCTACTAATTTGTAAAATGTATAGTCTGTTGTAATGTGAAACTTTTGGAAACCATAAAGTGCTATGTAAATGTAAACGTGTTTTCATTCATTCTAATTTGATTATTTTTCTCTCTCTTTTTAGGAGGAGCATACTATTTAATATCTCGAAGTCTAGGACCAGAATTTGGTGGTGCAATAGGACTAATCTTTGCTTTTGCTAATGCCGTTGCAGTGGCTATGTATGTGGTTGGATTTGCAGAAACAGTTGTAGAGTTGCTTAAGGTAATTTGGTTTCCAGTTTCTTTGGTTGTGACTTCGTTCTTACAGCAAATACATATGTTAAATACAGAAGACCAAACGTTCAGTCTAAAATTTTTGAAATTTAAAATTTGAACTTCCAAGCAGAAGGCAACCAGGTAGCATAATGGATGGAGTCCATTGGAGTCAATAAAGACCTGAGGTGGCATCCTGGGCAAATCACTTAAGTTCTTTCTGCTTCAGTTTCCTTACCTGTAGAATGGGAATTATAATAGCACCTACCTCACTGGGTTGGGGGGATCAAAGGACAAAACATATATAAAGAGCTTCATAAATCTTTAAATTGGGGGGGGGGTGAGCTTTAAGTGACTTGCCCAGGGTCACACAGCTAGTAAGTGTCAAGTGTCTGAGGCCAGATTTGAACTCATGTCCTCCTGAATCCAGGGCTGGTGCTTTATCCACTGCGCCACCTAGGTGTCCCCTAGAGCTTCATAAATCTTGAAAGTGCTATATACATGTTAGCTATGATGATGATAAAGCTGTCCAGCTTTCCAGTTGCCTATTATAGCTATAATACTCAATTAGTTTGTTACTTTTTATACTTAAATTTTTTTGTTGTTTTGTAATATTGATATTAACACTGGTTTTTATTATATCTCAAAGAATATCTAATTATTTTATATGATAGCATAACATTGCTTTTAGATTTTCATAATTTTTAAAATTTAATAAATCATCTCAATTCTTGTGTGCAAAAAAACCAGAACATTGTGATTTTACAAAGGCTGAGAAATTTTTTTGTTGTTGTTGTTTTGGTTTTGGTTTTTTTTTTGGTGAGGCAGTTGGGGTTAAGTGACTTGCCCAGGATCACACAGCTAGTGTCAAGTGTCTGAGGCCGGATTTGAACTCAGGTCCTCCTGACCATCGGGGCCAATGCTTTATCCACTGCACCACCTAGCTGCCCCATGCTGAGAAATTATTAATCCCTATCCTATTATAGACAAAACACTAGCATATTAATATCTCCTTATGCTGGCCATTTGTCTATTCATGAACATACTCATTTTTCAATTAGTATTTATAGTAAATTCTTATTCATCTGTAAGCCAATTTGAAAATTACAGTAACTATGTTATTAGCATTCAACTTTTAAATTAATTTTTTTAAAGCAAGCATTTGTTTCATCTTCTTCCCATCCCACTCTACCCCCTACCTTCAGGGAAATAAAACAAAATAAAACTTGCAGCATATGTCTAATCATGCAAAACACCCTTTTTGGCCATGTCCAAAACTGTGTCTCATTCTGCATGTTTATTTTATCACTTCTTTGTCAGGAGTTAAGTAGCATTCTCTGTCACTGATTCTCTCAAATCATATTTATTCATTGAATTGATCAGAGTTCTCAGATCTTTTGAAATTACTCAATTTTACAACTCAACATTCAGCTTATATGAAAGTGAGAAGTGACAAGTGAATGAATATCAGGAATTTATTTTTCAAATTCAAAAACTTAAGTAGTGTTTGAGAAAAATTTATGCTGAACCCATAAAACCATCAAAGAAACATTAAGTCATATTCACCATGGTTTCATTACTTGAAAAGTAATTCAAGTGGTGTGATGGTGAGAAGTTTGGATGTGCGCGCATACACACATATAAAGGAATACTGTGGTTTGACTTCTGGAAATGAAAAATACAGCATTTGAAGTCATTAAAATCATAGAAAAACTTAGAGGTTTGTTAAAAGTAGAGGTTGATTTTTCTTATGCTACATTAATACAGCATTCGAAAGTTAATTCATTAATCATATTTTACTTTACATTTCTCTTTTGCGTGAAATTCTTGATATGTTTTTGCATTGAACTTTAAATAACAGCCTCTGTTCTAGCTAGTCGTTCATGTTAATATTAAGTGAATACTACCATTACATATGAATATATCATCTTTTTATAGGAGCATTCTATACTTATGGTGGATGAAATCAATGATATCAGAATTATTGGAGCCATTACAGTGGTAATACTTTTGGGTATCTCAGTAGCTGGAATGGAATGGGAAGCAAAAGTAAGCAATTATATGTGAAAATACAAACAAAAAGTATGTAAAATATTGATAACAAGTCATTGATGGAAACGAATGATACTTTTGTCACTTTTCTTCTAATGGGTTCCAATGATGTGTTTTAAAGGCAAACTGTTGTATATGGTTGCTTTTTTTTTTTTAATCTGGCAAGAATACATGCGAGAAATCTCTCAGGACACTTGAGTGGTGCCACATCATTACTGTCACTCTAAGTCATTACTCCCTGCTGGTGTCTCCCCAATCCTCTAACCGTCGTTAAGCCCTGTCACCGTCCCTTCTCTAGTTCTGGGTTTCCTTTAACTATGTTTCTATATTTCCTTTTATCCTGCAGCTGCCTTTCTAATAAGCCCAGAGCCCTAACCAGAGACAGGCATTTCCGTCAGATGCTGGAGGATCTGGATTTCAGTCCTCCCTGCCACAACAATGATGCCTGTGTAGCCAACTTCTCAGCTTCCCCAGGCAATTTCCTAAGATTTTTAAATTGCAGAAGAGTTGTTTGTCTTTCCTAATAAAGGAAGTTTACTTCCCTTTTGTTTCCTAAACCAGTGAAACCCCAGGTCTAGACTAGAAGTTATTTCTAGTACTGTAACCAACCACTGAACAAATCACATATAGACTTAACTTTACAAAATACAATTGAAACTCCAGTACTACATGCAAATGTAGAAGCCTTAATTAGTTCTCACCTGGAGTTCAGTCAGCCTTTATTCTGTTTGAGCTGAGCACTTATTGAAACTATTATTAGCTTGAGATAGGTTACATGTGGCAAGGCTTGGAGTTTTCTTGGCCTTTCTACAACCCAGTCCCTGATCTTGTGGAAAGCATTTCTCATCTGGACCCCTAACTAGCCCTCCCATTATCATCTGTCAGAAACCTTATAGATAGATACTTCTTTGAAACTTTAATAGCTGTAAGCCATCATGAAATCCAAATTGGCCATCAGAATAAGTATCTCATTCACTATTTGGCCTGCAAAGATTCCTCCTGTGATTCTTAGGTTATCTAGCCTTAAAGATAGCCAGTCTTTTTTCCCATTTGATTTTATTTAATCAATCATTTATTATCTGGCTTTTAATGTTCTTATTTTTTAATGAAGCACACCTGCTTCACCCCTTATCCTAGTATATAAGCCTAGCCTTGTCCAGCATCTATAGTCCTGCTTGCTTTGTGTTTGGTAGCACTGTCAAAATGAGTTTTGGGGCAGGGGGAGAAAAGAGGAATTCCTGATTGATTGCTGTAAAAACTCATCCTTCTGATTAAGCTTCCCACTAAATTCTTGTTTCTTGTCACAGCTAACCAATCCAATCTACTTCCCTAGGTAGTCTTTTCATCAGATCTTTCTCCTCCCCCTTCCTCTCCCCCTCCCCCAACCTAAATTATACTTTCTAAAATCCACATTTTCAATGGAAAAATAAAATTACACATATAATAATAATAACAATAACTGTTTTCACCAACAGTAAAGAAATGTGTCATTCTTCCATAATCTATTAGCGTATGTTCCAATTAAGCATAATAATTGCACACTTTTTTCCCATTTTTCTTTGGGTAGAAATATTCAGGTTAGTGACAGTAGATAAATAACATTACTTATGAATGTATACATTGTTATTTTAAATAATAGAGAAGAAAAGTTGATTATTTACTCCCAATCTAGGCTAAAAAAACAAGCCATTGTTATTTTCTACCACTTCTTTTTTTTTTTTTTTTTTGGTGAGGCAATTGGGGTTAAGTGACTTGCCCAGGGTCACACAGCTAGTAAGTGTTAAGTGTCTGAGGCCGGATTTGAACTCAGGTCCTCCTGAATCCAGGGCCGGTGCTCTATCCACTGCGCCACCTAGCTGCCCCCTCTACCACTTCTTAAGTCTTTGAAACCAAAGACCTTGCTAATCCCAACCTTATTTCTGAAAAATAAAAATTAGAGAAAATAGTAGAGAAATTGTGATGAGACCAGAAGTCAACTTAAAGAAACTAAATAAAGGATAAGGCTAGTTTTATTTTTATGTACATGGAAATGTCTAATGAAATTGAAAGGAATTATGTAAACTGAGTTTCTTAATACCCGCAAAGCCATTATCAATGCACTCATTTCCTAGTTCAGCAATAAACACTGATTCTTTTCACACTTTACTAGAATGATTCCTGTCCCCACACACTGCATTATATTTTGATGCGCATCCCCTCAAATAAATTTGGAAATGAACAAGAAAGAGGAAGGGGTAGTCTTAAATAAAACTCTTTCTCCTTGAAAGTCTTCATAATAATTTAGATTAATGCCTTCTCTTGAGTCTTACCTATTCAACATCCCTTTTTTCTTCTGACAATCCAGTACCTTTTCTTTTCCTATTTTATTTGTAAATAGTGTACCATTTGTGTCCATGGTCCCACCTTTGCCAGCAAGATAATGGATAGAAGATAAAGGGAATGTATGGCAAAGGGTCAAGAATGAATAGTGGAATACTCTATATCAGAATTTAAATTTTTTTCCACTGGCGACCTCTTTTCATCTGAGAAATTCTTATGTGACCCCGCATATATAGGTAGATAAAATAAGTATATGTAGCCTTTTACTGTTGCCAGATTTTTCTCAACCCCCCACATTCAGTTATGTGACCCAGGGTCACAACCCACAATTTAAGAAGCTTTGGTCTGTATCAGGATTGTTTAGAGTTTGCAGCACTTTTTTACTTGTGGGAAGCAGATACATTCTGAAAGCGGGGAACCATGCAGTAAAGTTCTTTAGCAAATAGGCTTTGCTTAGGATTAGTTTATTTATTTTCATATTTCTACTAGAAGTGTATTAAACATGTGGAATAGAAGCAATTTTTCCTACTAGGAATTTATTGAATACTTTTGTGTAATCTTTTGTCCTACTTAGAGAGACTTTTATCTGTTATATTGCATGAATGTTGTTTAAGCAGAAATTAATTTTAGAAAATTCTGGGTACTTTGTAATTTATCAACTATGTTCACAAAAATGATAATTGATTCTGGTTTTTAATGACAATATTTTAAATTGCAGGCGCAGATCGTTCTTTTGGTGATATTACTATTAGCTATCGTTGATTTTGTCATAGGAACATTTATCCCATTGGAAAACAAGAAGCCTAAAGGTTTTTTTAGCTATCAAAGTAAGTTTTAAAAACCCTAGAAGTGAAAATATCAAAATTTTAATATAAGATAAAATTACTGGTGCATTTAGAGAATTTTGATAATGTATTAATGAGGTAGGCAATCTTCTTTTATTTTAATTGATCTAATTCATTTTGGATCTCTATGTAGTACAGTAGGATTTAGTCATCTTTTTTTAGCATCCTTCATTTTTATCATTACAAAATAATAGAATTTAGGATATGTGTTACAGCTCTTCAGAATTTAATTGGACCTCTCTCCTGCTTTTGAAAAAGAAGAAATATTCATAAAATTTTCACTTATGTATTGAACTGGTTATAACATGATTTGTTTTGAATTTTTTGGATTATATTTCTATATATTTCAAATCATTGTGAAAGCAAGTAAAATATTTTTCTAGCTTTTAAATAAAAAGCTTCTTTCTCTAACTACTCAAGTTTTCATCCAATTTATTCTCTTGTGGTACTCTCAGATTTCCTATATTGTACTATTTCTCCCCCCAAATGTCAAAATTTCCAATTGCATCTTTTCCCGGAAATAACCTGATTACAGAGAGAGGTATGGCTAAATTCTTGCTATTTCTTATGTTATATATATATATATATATATATATATATATATATATATATATATATATATATATATATATGCAAAAACATGAGAAGTAAAAAGACCACTTCCATTAGCCCTTGAGATCTGACAAGGGACAATAAGTGGTGTTGTCCAGTAAAAGTAAGAAACCATAAGTGAAGTCAGGTGAGAGCAATAGAAAGGTAATATGAACTTGGAGTCAGGAAAACCTGGTTCAAATATGACTTCAGGGGCAGCTAGGTGGCACAGTGGATAGAGCACCGGCCCTGGAGTCAGGAGTACCTGAGTTCAAATCCAGCCTCAGACACTTAACATTTACTAGCTGTGTGACCCTGGGCAAGTCACTTAACCCCAATTGCCTCACTAAAAAAAAAAAACAAAACCAAAAACAAATATGACTTCAGACTGTGTGACTGTGTAACCCTGAGCTAGTCACTTAATTTCTCTGTGCATCAGTTTCTTTATTTGTAAAATGAGGGATTTGGACTGTGTGGACTCTAAGGGTCCTTCCAGCTCTTAATATATGAGCCCATGAAGGCTGCAGAAGAATATTCTATTAATTCAAGTCATTTCTTTGCTTATCCACAGTAATATTGACTACAGTCACATCCATGCTAGTAGATATGTGCAAAATTGGGGCAGCATTGTTTTTAAAAAGATTTCTGGGGCAGCTGGGTGGCACAGTAGATGAAGCACCAGCCCCGGAGTCGGGAGGACCTGAGTTCAAGTCTGGCCTCAGACACTTGACACTTACTAGCTGTGTGACCCTGGGCAAGTCACTTAACTCCAATTGCCTCACACACACACACACACAAAAAAAAAAGATTTCTGACTTTGACTTTGCAAGCTACAGGTTTGATAAAGACATTTGCCTCCTTCACTCGTTTATTGGAAAGAAGGAGCTAACTTCTAAGTACCTGTACTGTTTGTAACACTGCACAGTTATATGTAGTTTCACTTTTTATTTGGACAGTGGTTAGTTGGGCTGAAATAGCTCCAGTCCCTCTCCCTCTGAAACATTGTTCTCAGATTGTTTTGGCTCCTGGATTTGAGCAAGTCGAAACCTTTAAAAAATCAAATATAAGATTATTATGTTTAGAAGGGAGCAAGGAAAGACTGAAGGAGAAAAAGCTCCATGAGGAATTTTACTGTATAATTCAGAGGACCCCAAGCAAGTCTGATTTCAGGCTAATACAGTATTCAGTAGGTCATTGTTTCTCATTGTCTTGAGAGCCACCTTTTTGTAAAATATACAACTTCCTTTTTTCTACCTGACCCCACAGTGAAGGTTTTCTTCATGCTTATAAAAAAATCTACACTATATATTTTTGCTTATCATATATTTGGCTCATTGACAAATACTAGGTAAAATGTGCATGCCGCTCTTGGAAATAAAATGGGGATAAGTCCTCAAACTTGTCTGTCATTTTGGTTCTAAACTCTACTCTTCCTTCTTTTCAGCCCTTGTAGGAAATGCCCTGTTTGTATTTATTTCATTGGGATGATCCAGTTTTGTCATTAAAGAACCACTTTTTATATTGGCATCAACCAGATCTCTCCTAAATTTATAAGTCCTGTGTATCATTGAAAATATGACTTTTCAAAGACTCCTCTTCAATACAAACTGAAAAATATTTGTTCATTGACAGGTGAAATATTTACAGAAAATTTTGGACCAGATTTTCGAGATGAGGAGACTTTCTTTTCTGTATTTGCTATCTTTTTCCCTGCTGCAACTGGTATTCTAGCAGGGGCAAATATCTCAGGTGATCTTGCGGTAAGTCGAAAATTAGGATATCAATTACATGAAAAACACCTTTTCCCTTTGTTGTTAATCATTTTATCTGGTTTCTTTCAGGATCCTCAATCAGCTATACCCAAAGGAACGCTGTTAGCCATTTTAATTACTACTCTGGTTTACATAGGAATTGCAGTATCTGTAGGTAAAAAGCCTTTATTTTAAAATTTATTACTTATTCTAGAAACTTCTTATATATTACATTGTAGATTATAGTCATAACATGGTCAGCTAATCAGCAAGCAATTTAAGCTCCAGATAGTGTGCAAGATACTGTGCTAATCACTGGGATATCAATACAAAAATGAAACAGTCTTTGTTCTCAATTTATATCCAGTCGGTGAGAGACAATATATACATCTTTAAGTATAAGTTTGTGGGGGTGGGGGTGAAATATAAGAGGACACTAGCAGTAGCAACAGATTCAGGAAGAGCATCATGGGGGAAGTGGCACAAGCTGAACTTTGAAGAGAACTAGTTTCAGAATTTGATTAATTTAAAAGTTTTAAATCTTAAAAGTACAGTTTGAAATTGAACATCATTATCTGTAACTATAAATAACCCTTTAAATTAAAAGAATGTGGAAAATCCTAGTGGAGTAGTTCTAGGTATTAGAAAAACCTGTTGAAACCATCACATGCTCTGTTTCATTAATTCTTAGCAAAGAATGTATCCACAAATTAGTAAAGGCCAAGAGTTTCCTAAAATATGAATTTTCATATCTTCAGTTTTCCTTAAAATGCAGATTTCTGGCCAGAATCCAAATGATCTTTTACTGATTCTGTATATATATTTGTGTATAAGGTTTTACATGGAGCATTGGACTTGTCAAGAGGACTTAGGTCTGAAGCTTAGTTCTGCCTCTTGATTTGGGGCATATTACTTAACTAGGTTTCATTTGCTCACCTATAAAATGACTAGACCAGGTAATTTCTGTATACCTTCCCCCTCCAAGTCTAAGCTCCTATAAACTAAACCTACTAGAAATAACAAGCACATCACTCCCATAGGTAATAGCAATAATACAGTAAACGCAACAATACAAATTTTTTTAAAGAAAGAATTTCATGTTTGATTTGTCATGTTTCCACTAAAGGGACTGTGGCAAGGGGAATATTATTTTCAGATGAAGCAGATATGTAGTCTAGGGATAAAGACTCTGGCTCATAGCCTGCATCTGGCTTTCTCCATAATTTCATTCTGTCTAGCACAGGTATGAAGAGATTGCAATTAAAACTCAGGGAATAATCTTTTTCTCCCTAACAAATGGCTAGGTTGACCTATTCAGAGTGGTGTCTCAAAAATAATATCTGATACTTTTATAGTACCTTAAGGTTTACAGTGTGTTTTTATGGATATTATCTCCTCTGATTCTCACAAAGGAGGATAGAGGATCTTTGACATATTGTAGGTACTCCAGTTATTACTTGTCTGCAGGTCACATTTTAGGATTGTGAAACCTTAAAGAGGCTAAATGACATGATCTCACAACTCAATTAAGTGAGGGAGGCAGAATTCAAATCCAGTTCTCCTCTGACTCTTGAGCCCAACATTCTTCCATGATACCTCCTTTAAAAAGGCTTGATAAGAAAATTTCAGAGCTATGCATAATTTCTAAAGGGATTTTGAAAAAGTTTTATTGATGCCTTTTATTTTGACTTCACAGAAATTTCCTCATACCCACCACCTCAACTAACTGAACTTTTCTTGTAACAGAAAAAACTCACTGAGTTTTCCTCTGCAGATTTCCTATACGAGTTCATTTTCCACTTTGATACTTACCTCCCTGGTTGGTTGTCAGAATCTGATGAACCAATAGATAGAAATATGATTTAGAAAAAAATGTTATCAATTTATCTCTTGGGAGAGAGAGATGGGGAAATACGTTCCCTTTTTTTAAGCCCATTCAAAATCCCATCTCATCTATGACCATGTTTCATCAGTCTTTTCATCTCATGCACCTTCAGCTTATGCCTCTTTACTTTCCCATGGATTATATAGTCCTAACAAAAGATGCTTTCCCTTGATCCTGCTACTCCTTCAGGATATCATTCTATCTTTCCCCTCCCCTTCACAAAAAAGATAGTCTGTATTTATTGTCTGTGCTTGCTCATCAACCACTTAGACTCATCAACCCTTTGAAACTTACATCCCTATCATTACTGAACAAGCTATTTCCTATGCTCATGATTCTCTGTCTTACCTGGCCAGCCCTAACCTCTCTCCTAACTTCTAGACTCCCATCTCCAGTTGATTATTTCAAATGAGATGTCCTGTAGACATCTTAGACTCAAGATGTCCAAAACTAAACTAATTATTTTCCCTCCCAACATTTTCCCCTCTTCCTAATGTGTTATTACTGTTGAAGGTACTACCATCCTTCAGTCACCCTTGGCAACCTAGATGTCATCCTTGCTGACCCATCAATCATATTGTTGGCATATCCTGTTGATTTTACCTTCATAACAACTCTTTTGCATGCCTTCTTCTCTTTTCCTACACTTCCATCACTTGGTGCAAGCTGTCATCTCCTCACACCTAGACTGTTACAGTAACCTCATGGTTGGTCTTCGTGTGTCAAGTCTCTCCCATCATCACTTCCAATATAAATTCTTTGCTTAGCGTTCAAAGCCCTTCTTATCTCACCTGTTCCTACCTTTATAGTCTTACATCTTAATATATTCCCTCCTACTTTACCATCCAGTGGTACTGGCCTCCTTACTGTTCCTCAGTCACAAGACTCACATCTCCCAACTCCATATATTTTGCTTGCCCCATACCTAGAATTCTCCCACCTTCTCTCTTGGCTTCTTTGGTTTTCTTCAAGTCCCAGCTCCTCTGTAGATTATCTTCAATGTCTACTGCATATATCTGGTTTGTACAGAGTTGTTTGGCTATTGTGACCCCCTTTAGACTGTGAGCACCTTGAGAACAGGGACTATTGCCTCTCTTTGTGCCCCAGAGCTCAGCATAGTGCCTGACACTTAATAGTTGCTTAATAATTGGTTGTTGACTGACTGGCTCAAAATCACTAATCATTAAATCAAATGAACTTTTTTCCTTTCCTTATCTTCCTTGATTTAAAACATTTGGCCACCCCTTCCTTGATAACCTTTCCTCTTTGGGTTTTTACAACCCTGCACTATTATGGTTTCTTCCTGTGTCTATTATCACTGTTCTGTTTTGCTAATTTCCTCACCTTTATCTCCTTAACAGTGGATTCTGTCTTTACTCCTCTTTTGGTCTCTATGCTCTCTCCCTAGGGAAATCACATCCATTCTCTTAAACTCAAGTTATCATGTCTCTACAGAGTCTACACCTCTGATCCCAACCTCCTCTCCAACTTCTAATTATCCATTGGATGTCTAACCAACGACCTATTTAACCCATTATTGAAATCACCATTGTCCTTATCTTTTGTTCTTCCTCTAAGTGGTCTATTTCTTTTGATTGTACCACCATCCTCCCAGTCACCCATGCTTATAAAACCTGAAATCTTCCTTTAATTAGGTTCAAGTGCTACTTGTTCCATGAAGTCTTTTCTGATCTTTTCCATTATTAATGTTCTCTCCCTCCTCAAATCACTTTGTATTTATCTGTGCACATGTTATATGAGTTCACCCATTGAATCTAAGCGTCCTGAGAGGCAGGTATTCTTTTTTATCTTTATGTACTGTACTTGGGACAGTACCTTGCACCTAGTAGGCACTTAAGAAATATTTATAGTAAGAAAATTAACTAAATTACTTATTTCTTATACAAAGTATTACTTGTGCTTCAGGTTCTTGTGTTGTTCGGGATGCTACTGGAAATATCAATGACACTATCACCATGGAGCTAACAAACTGCACTTCTGCAGCCTGCAAATTAAATTTTGATTTTTCAGCATGTGAAACCACAACTTGTGATTATGGCCTGATGAACAACTTCCAGGTGAGTGTGGCCTTCATATTTTAGTAGCAGTCGAACAGTTTTAGCATTGTTTAACAAAACCAGGCACCACAACTTCTTATGTGGGAGTCTCCTTCACTCCATTCATACAGCCACTGTTCTAGTTCAGGCTCCTACCACCTCCTTCTTGGACTTTTGCAGTCCCTGCTAATTGACCTCCCTACCTCAAGTTTCTCCCTACTCCAGTCTGTCCTCCACCCAGCTACCAAAATGATTTTCCTTAAGCACAGGTCTGAGGATATTGCTCCCCTACTTGGTAAAACCCAGTGACTGTTGCTTCTAGAATCAAATAGAAACTTCGGTTTGACCTTTAAAACCCTTCACAACTTGGCCTCAAATATATCTTTGTGGACCTTTACCTTACTGTCCTTTGGGGCAAACTAGCCTTCTTCTGTTCTTACACCTTAGACTTTATCTCCCTTTAAGTTGGCTATCCCCAGTGCCTGTAATGCATACTCTTCCCTCTGCCACCTCATAGTACTTTTTATTTCCTTCAAGACACAGCTCATGTTCCACTTTCTACATGAAGCCTTTTCCAGAACACTGTGAACTGCTAATCCTCCTCCTCCCAAAATATCTTGTGTTTTGTTGTTATTGTTCAGTCATTTCAGTTGGGTCTGACTTTTTGTGACCCCTTTTGAGTATTTTTGGCAAAGATACTGGAGTGGTTTGCCATTTCCTTTTCCACTTCATTTTACAGATGAGGAACTGAGGCAAACAGGATTAAATGACTTGCCCAGGGTCACATAGCTACTAAGTGTCTGAGGCAAGATTTGAACTCAGGTCTTCCTGACTCCAGGCCCAGCACTCTATGCAATGACCTGTGTAACTGCCTTTACCTTGTATTTAATCTGTGTATATATTTGTATATGTACATGCTACTTCCTTTGATAGAATGAAGCTCCTCAAGGACAGGGACTGTTCCGTTTTTATCTTTTTATCCATAAAACTTAGCATAGTACCCGGCATGGATAGGCTCTCCCTCAATGCTTATTGATTGAACTTGGATGAAGTGGACAGAATGTTCTCTCAAATGACAAAGTGCCTACCCTAATATCTATGACCAACCCATGGAAGTGAGTAGTTGACTACAAAATAAGATAGGCTAGAAGCAGTGCAGAACATAGAAAAGTGGGTTTATAGCATATGCTTAATTATAAAATCTCAGTAGTCTGTAGCATTTATGTGCTAATAACTCTAAGTACCTCAGCCCTTGAGGGGATCCTGGTATTATGGTGCAGAGGAGTAAGTGATCGTTGATAACTTTGAGTCTTCAAGAAAATATTAGATTCTGTTTAGCATACTCTAAGAAGGTAGGGGGAAGCATGCCATAGGTTTTAGTGAGATTTCTGTGGGAAACAGTTAAATATAATTTTAATTTTGATGGTAAAAAGAATGTTTCAGTTGGCTGAAAAGCTCACTTATCTAGAATATTTCTCCTTGAGGTTTTGGGTTTGTTTTAATCACTGCTGAAATGGCTTTTTCCTCCTATAACTAAAAATGGAGAACCTGCCTAATTCTAATTATCTTGTTGTCTAATTGTCTGTCTTACCACTATTACTGCTACTTCTGAGTTTACTTTGGTAATCAGTAATGCTCTTTAATCAGACATGCCCGTATAAAGTTGTGTTGTTTTGGAGGGTGCAAACCTAAAATGTGAAATTCTCTCTTCAATGCAGCTTTAGAACTGGTCTGTATTTTAGAGTATTATAGCGTTGCTTGGGGAACTGAGAGGTTAAATGACTTAGATCTGGTCAAGCAGCCAGTGTAGGTGAGAAGCAGGATTTGAGCCCAGGTCTTCTTAACTCCAAGACTAGTCTTCTTTTCACTGTCCTTTTAAAAAGCCTTACCCTGACCTATCTTTCCAGACTTTTTGTATATTGCTCCTCCTCCTATACTCAGTAGTCCAGCTTTGTTTCTCAGTGTTCATTATCACCTCCAAAAGATAATTTGGTAAGTCTTGTTGGAGAGGACATTAATGACTAAAAAAGAAGGATTGGTAATTAACTGAAATCATATTCCTCTGGCCTACGTCTATGTTAAATATAAACCCCAAATAATCCAAGAATTAAATATATTTTTCAGAATTGTTTTTAAAGAAAATTTATTTAATAGAGATCAAATAATATAGCTTTAATTTTGCTTTCATCTCATTCTTCCATTGTATATCTCTAACAAAGAAATGGATTTTTTGTTATAAAATTTCAAGCAATTTAAGAATAATTGTTGCTTCATTGAGTGGTATAAATATTAAAACATTACATAATCGTTTGTTTTTCTAGTCACAAGACTAGGTAAAATTTCTAGAATGAAAGAAAGTATTCATGCACAGTTAGTGATTCAGGGCTATTCTGACATTGATATTGTGTTTGAAAGGCACAAATGTTGGTTTCAGCCCAATGTCTGAAAATGCCAGATTCTTGTGATGTTGCTTTAAAATACAAAAGTTTGTTGTCTTCATCAAGTCTAGTGCGTATTCATGCATGAACTGGGAAGCATAGTATTGGGACAGTTGGCATAATGGAAAGAAAACTATATTAAGAATCAGAAGACCTGGATTTAAAGTCCTGCTTCTCTACCTATTTACTCACCCAGTTCATTGTCCATATAGCTGTGTGACTCTGTAAAATTAGGATTTTGGTCATAAGCCATAGTTATCATACTTGTTGTTCTCAGGACCCCTGTATGCTCTCAAAAATTGAGGACGCTTACCCAAGATCTTTTGTTTATATGGGTAATATAAATATCTACCGATATTTACCATATTCGAATTTTAAATATCTTAGTATTGTTGTGAAAGTAGTTTTGATCTTGTGGACATCCTAGAAGGGTCCACAAGGAACTTTCAGGAGTGCACTTTGAGAACTCATAGGCTGGATCAAGGGCTCTCAGCCTAGTCTGTGAAATTAGGGGTGTGTGTGTGTGTGTGTGTAGGCAAATGTGTATACATATACATACATATATGTTCCTTTTAAATTTTATGTATTTGAGCTTATGCATTTAAAAACCTTATTCTGAGAAGAGGTCCATAGGCCTCAGTAAACTGAAATCCCAAAGGGGTCCATGACCCAAAAAGAGGAATAGTTTGAGATCATTTCTAAAATCCCCTCAGCTCTAACACTGTATAGTTCTTTATATTACTTAAATTTTTTCCATATGTGTTCTTATAAAGATATAAAACAGAGGGGTGGAGGATACTAAAATCCTTGGATCTTTTTCAAACTACAGGCTTATTCTAATTTGCATTTGTAAAACTGATTTTTTTCAACCCAAGTATACAACATCCTTCTAAGATTGAGCTCACTGATTTGTGCTGTAGAGAGAATCTTTCTGGATCCTGACTGTATTCAGTGGGTTAGCTAACTTTATGTTATGTACAAAACATTTCTATTATGAATATAATAAAATTTTCATATGAACTAATCCTACAGATAATCAAGAAATTTCTAACTTAAAAACTAGATCTGATGCTGATATACCCAAATATTAGTCTTGTATATGTCTTGATTATCCATAAGATTATTGTCATCTTAACATCTGTGTTTAGTAAATGCAAAATAATTTTAATATTATCCAAAGTGACAAATAATTGGGAAGGTAAATCTTCAAAGAATGCAGTAATAACTAGCATTTAAATAATACTTAAAGATTTTGCAAAGCATTTTACACATGTCATCTCATCTCATTTTAACCTCATAACAACCCTGGGAGGTATGTGCTATTTTCGACTATTTTACAGATGAAGAAACTGAGACAGACAGGTTAGGTGACTTGCCCAGGAAACCCCAGCTAGTAAATGTCTGAGGCTGGATTTGAACTTGGGTCTTCCTTATTCCAGGTCCAGTGCTCTATCCACTCTGCCATTTAACTGCCACTTTATAATGCCATAAGACATTATGAAACCAAAAACAAGTGCCATTGACTTTGCCCCTTTTATTAAAATAATCTAGAGATAACTAGTATTTTGCTTCTGATAATACTTTTGGTATTGGTTTTTAGTTCATCTACTTGTTGATAAGATTGCTTTTGTTTTATTTTATTGCTTTTAGGTAATGAGTATGGTGTCAGGATTTGCACCCCTGATTTCAGCAGGTATCTTTTCTGCTACTTTGTCTTCTGCCTTGGCATCTCTTGTGAGTGCTCCCAAAATCTTTCAAGTAAGTACATTACAATCAGGTTATTCAAGTTATTGCCATAAGATATTATTTTGAACTCATTTATATAAAGTGTGCTAATACAGACAATAAGAATACATATTATCTTTCCTACTTGAAGATGCCCTCTGTCATGGCATATAGTCTTAGTTATTTTCCATATTAGTGGAAAATAGATTAATAGAAAAGTGATGTATTGGCAGTGATATGTGCATCCTTTCCCATTACTTCTTTGTGACCAATGGTGAGTATATATGAGATAGTTGGCAAGACTTAGGAGTAGTCTGCTTATACAACAGAGGAAAACAAATGGGCTTTTTCCTGATTTAAATATTATTTTAATCAACTTAACTAACCAGTTATAAATATGATTTAGAGTATTACCCTTGTTTAAACTATATTGATAGCCAAGCAGCTATTAATTGTTGAATAAGGACTGTTTTTAACCAACACTATTTCCTAATAGCATTAAAAGGGAATTAACTTTCCTCGTAATTGTGCTGGTTGATTTTTTTTTTTAAGAAAATGTATTGGTTCAATAACCTAAGATTTTTATTTGCATCATAAGCTTTGTTTTTAATATATAGGTGTATGTGTGTATATTTGTATATATACATATACACATATGAATGTATGTATGTGTGTACATCTGTGTATGTATACACACACAGAGATAATTTTCTTAAAGGAAAAATACCTTTATTTTGTGCTTACAGTGTTCTTGAAGGAACTATTGACCTTATTTGATAGCCTTATAACCGATCTTTTAAGAAAATATCACATCCTTAATTCTTAAAATAAATGATAGATCTTTGACATTGAATTTTTATTAACTCTTTAATTAGAAAAAGTATGTGGAGCAAAATATTAGCTCTTAAACTAAGAACTAATTTTTTAAAAGCTGCTTCTGTTTTTTTAATATTATATTTAACCAATTTGACTCTTACCACAATGATGTTATAGACTATTTTCATCTGTAATTTGCCAGTTCTGGTGGTAGTATATGTACATTGGTGGTGATAGTAAACAGAATGAGTGACTTTTTCTGGTATAAATGACATAAGAGCTACATACAACTCTTACAGCCAGGGGTACAGTTTTCTTTCTGAAAGAACCTCTTAACATTTGACTAGATCAGTTATTTACCCTGAAAGTATTTTAAGCACTCCTCTTATTTACTTTTGAGAATAAAAGATTGTTTATACCTAACTATATTGTACATTAAAGGGCCTTTCACTGTTACAAGTATAAAGTAAGAGGGAAAAATATGTCAATAAAGTAGGTTAATATGAGCCTTTTTTATTTGAGGAAATGCCTTTGGCACAACCTATCTTTTACTTTAATGTTTCCCTTTTTTTTTTTTTAATTAGGCATTGTGTAAGGACAATATCTACCCAGCTTTCCAGATGTTTGCTAAAGGTTACGGGAAGAATAATGAACCACTTCGTGGCTATCTCCTGACATTCCTAATTGCACTTGGGTTCATCTTAATTGGTTAGTTATTTAAATCGATATAAATGTGAGTTTTGAGGTCTTACATTTTAACTCATAATTATTTTGTTTCTGACCTCAGATTTAAACAAGGGTCTCAGTTCACTATAACTGGTTTCAACTTAACTAAGTCCCCTTTGCTTTCAGAAGAGATTGTCAGGAAGGAAGTACTTAAAACCCATTTAGTTATAGGATTCACCAAAATAATTCATATCCTAATTCTGGAAATGTAGAGTCCTTAATTCAGCTCCAGAACTCTGAGTTATTAAAAAATGCTAATTCTTACCCTGTTATGAACCATGTGACCTCATTTGTTATATGGGAATAGAACAGAATTAATACAGAGGGGTAATGGAGTCTCTCTCAAATAGTAACCTTTAATTTGAATCTGTAAATAATTTAACCTCTTTATGTGATCTTTGCAGCTGAATTGAATGTTATTGCTCCAATAATCTCCAACTTCTTCCTTGCCTCATATGCACTGATTAATTTTTCAGTGTTTCATGCCTCACTTGCAAAATCTCCAGGTAATAATTGTCCACTTGAAGTTTTAAAGTTTGTTAATGTAGAGTTTGGTTATTAAAGTATTGTTTGGTGATTTTAGAAAAGACACTTAACCTGCCAACTGGATTTATGTATGCATGTGTATTACTATATAATTTTTATGTAACTGTAACATATACTAATAGAAAAGATAACATTCAAAACTTTGTACTATAACAATTGAGAATGCTATAAACCAGTTCTAGGCATTTAGCAAAAGGATTATTATGGACCAGAAAGAGGATTAAATTTATGTAATAGATGCTTTTGTAATTTTTTAAGATAATGACAGTAATTAGAACTGGAAGTCACCTTAGAGATCCTCTAAACCAATGCCTCTCAATTTACAGATGACAAAACCTGTTCAGAGAACATAAGACTTGCTCAGAATTACACGTAACGTACTTAGGATTTTAATCCAGGGTGTCTCTCTCCCAATTCCACTATATCAAAATTTAATAATTGGTATATTTAAAAAATAAATATATTTAATTTTTACTTTTAAAATATAGCTTAAACTACTGTGGCAACTTCATATCTTTGTCATCTTTTAAACCTAAATAGCTACATATAGTTTGTATGTATATACCTATATATAGCTATGTTATAAAACAGATACTAGTTTTATAGAGTTAAATTATAAATTTGTGATATTTTCCAAATTTAAATTAAATTTCCAAATGAAAGATTTTGTATATAAATAGCCTACCATTTCATTAACATGGGTGTTGAGGCTATTTGGATTATCCATTTTTATAGTTTACTTTGAAATATATATTTTGTATGTTGGGTTACATATGTGTATGACATGAATATTTCCATCAGTTAAAACAAAGTAACAAAATCAACAATGTTCACAACAGCATTGGAAATGTAGAAGGTAGACCTCTATATGTTTTTCATGTTGTAATAAGTGTTTTTTGAATTGTTGACTCTTCTTTCAGTTTGAAAACTTTTTTCCAGGTGAGGGAAGTGAATGTACTTGTTGTTCCATAGTTTCTTGTGATAGTTTACTTGCTAATACATTTATAAATGACTCCAGAGGTGGCACAGTAGACAGTGCTCTGGTCCTGGAGTAAAGAAAACCCAAGTTCAAATCTAGCCTTGGACACTTATTGCTATTTGAGCAAATTGCTGAACTTGTGTTTGCCTCAGTTTTCTCAACTATAAAATGGATATAATAACACCGACTTCTCAGAGTTGTTGTGAGAATGAAATGAGAAATTTGTTAAAAGTGCTTAGCATAGGGGGCAGCTAGGTGGCACAGTGGATAGAGCACTGGCCCTGGATTCAGGAGGACCTAAGTTCAAATGTGGCCTCAGACACACCAGTTGTGTGACCCTGGGCAAGTCACTTAACCCCAATTGCCTCACACCAAAAAAAAAAAATTGCTTAGCACAAAACCTGACACATAGTAGGTGCTATATAAATACTTATTCCCTTCCCTGCCCCTTGCCAACCCTAAGTGGTGAAATATATAACCCTCCTTTAAAAAGAAAAGAAGGGGGCAGCTAGGTGGCACAGTGGGTAAAGCACCAGCCCTGGATTCAGGAGGACCTGGGTTCAAATCCAGCCTCAGACACTTGACACTAGCTGTGTGACGTTGGCCAAGTCACTTAACCCTCATTGCCCTACCAAAAAAAAAGAAAGAAAAAAAGGAAGAAAAGAAATGAATGGGACATAAGTTAAATATTCTTTGGCTTTTTTATTGGGAGGGCAGAGTGAGTTATTGGAAAGTAAAAGTGATATAAAAAGCACAGTTTTTTTGAGTAATCATTACAAAATGTGAAGGTTATGTAAATGTGCAGTAACATGATCTTAATTTTTTTTATGGTTAGGTTGGCGTCCTGCTTTCAAATATTACAACATGTGGATTTCACTTATTGGAGCAATTCTCTGTTGTATAGTGATGTTTGTCATTAATTGGTGGGCTGCATTGTTAACATATGTCATAGTTCTTGGATTGTACATTTATGTCACCTACAAAAAACCAGGTCAGTAGATTATGTAATGTATACTTTTAGACTAAAATATTGTTCTAAGTATTGTTATTTTATGCTTAGGATCATCATTTACATTTATTTGCTTTGCATTGAAAGGCAAGTTTATGCTTAATATACAAATAAGAAAATGTATGACCATCTTGTTAAAGAAAGCTACTTTAAATTCAATTATTGATGCTCTCATTTTATTTACTCATAATGACATTTAAGCTTATCTTATTTCTAGAAGATAGTAATACAATCTGATAATATTTTAGCTTGTCAAAATCAGTTATTAAAAAGTTTCTTTTTAAGGTTTAAAACTGCAAGCAGTGTAATAGCCACAGCACATATGTAAACTGACTGTGATTCAGTTGAACAGGCATTTATTGAGTCCCTACTTTGTGCCTATTACTGCATTAGATATTATTGGATTCCCAAAGCCAGCCACAGCCTCTTTGAGCTTAGTAATCGAGGGGATGCGCGCGCGCACACACACACACACACACACACACTTATAAGAGCATATTTAAAAATCAAGTAGTTTAAACTTTTTAATTAAATTCTAAAGGCACACAACTTAGAAATCCTTCAAAAGGGATGTAGTTACTGACTGGGAAAAGATAATAATAAATCAAATGTCAAAAACCATGATCAGTATCTATTGGTGAAGAAGCAGCAGGTTGGAATTTCAAATGAGAACATTGGGAACAAAAGGATAGAACCAAATCTCTGGAGAGGGAGAATCTAACCTGGTTAGAGTGAAGGGACTGAACTGGGTAATAAACGATAGGTTTGAAGGCTTTCATTGATCTAGGTCTTTTGATACTATATATTTGCTCATAGCTAGTACAAGTGTTTCAAAAGAAATTAATGTGTTAATGAATATTCACATTTTTAACATTTATTTGGCAGCAGCAAAGGCAGATGTCATATAGCAAGAGGACTGGCCTGGATTCCAGTCCTAACTCTGATTCACACTGGTTTTGTGGCCCTGGGTAACACAATTACCCTCTGAGTGGTCTATGCAGCACCCTAAAACTATAGGTTAGAAGATGCTGGTCTGCATTGAGAGAAGGCATTTCCTCACCTAGTTTTCTTGAATTCACAGATCTAGTTGCTATCCCTGTTGGACAATTGTTTTGGCAATTATGTAAAGAAGTGAGTAGATGGGAAGGAGAGTCAAGAGGCAGAAGTAGAACTGAGAGGCTGTTCCAGAAATCCAAATATAAAATTGAAATCTAGATTGGGATATTGACTCTGAAATATGAGACTATGCCTTTATAATCAGTTCTTCTAGGTCTACTTTCTTTGCTTGTTAATCTTTAAAATATTTGTCAGTTATACAGTTTAACTTACCAAACCATGATATTTTTCACAGAAATATCTTTAAAATCCCATTATAAAAACAGGAGAAAGGAATGAACATCTAGATCAGGACTTCTTAAATTTTTTCCACTCACAACCCCTTTTTGCCCAAGAAATTTTCGTGCCACCCTGGGCATATAAGTATATAAAATAGGTGTATGTATCCTTTTACTGTGGCCAAATTTTTCATGACCCTCACATTCACTTGTAACTTCATATGTGGTCACACCCCACAGTTTAAGAAGCTAGGGTCGGGGCAGCTAGGTAGCACAGTGGATAAAGCACCGGCCCTGGAGTCAGGAGTACCTGGGTTCAGATCCGGCCTCAGACACTTAACACTTACTAGCTGTGTGACCCTGGGCAAGTCACTTGACCACAATTGCCTCACTTAAAAAAAAAAAAGAAGAAGCTAGGGTCTAGAACATTTGCTAATTTACTAAGAAATCCAAATTGCCAATGTAACCAATCTAAATGTCTGAAAAGCACAAATTTCTTCTGTGCTGTGTACAGTAACTGTGTTATGGACGGGAGTTCTGTCTAGAGTTTAAGGCTTGACATCTCTTACTATTTTTAGTTAGATAGTTAGTTAGTTGTGTTGGTGGGGCAATGAGGGTTAAGTGATTTGCCCAGAGTCACACAGCTAGTGTTAAGTATCTGAGGCCAGATTTGAATTCAGGTCCTCCTGAATCCAGAGCCAGTGCTTTATCCACTGCATCACCTAGCTGCCCCTTGACATCTCTTTAAAACGATGTTAAGATATTCTTTTATGGAAGCGAAAATATCTTTTTTGAGTTGATGTCACCACACACTTACAACTATATGCATGTGCATATATGCTCATGAACACATAAGTATATGTATATACACAGCACATATACCTGCACTACACATGTGTATACACACACACATATGAACATGTATGTCTGTGGTTTCATGAGTGTGACGTTACCCCCAAAAAAATACAGTCTCTGATGGCCAGCCATCTGGTTGTGAACCTCAGATAGCTTACCTGAGATGGTAGGCCACCAACAGGATACAATCTTTCACTAAATCCATACTTGAATACTTTCCAGTGTGGTAGGACTTGAGAGCTTAAATTTGGTGAGCATACAGTAGATATGGGTTACCTCCGCATAACAGTGAGGCATCCAAATAGGATTTTAGTGAAAGATTTAAATAAATAACAGTCAAAATTTGAAAAAGCTCCCCCCCACAAATTTAAATTGGTAACAATTAGCAATGTTATATCTTCCCACAGATGTGAATTGGGGATCTTCCACACAAGCCCTGACTTATCTGAGTGCACTGCAGCACTCAATTCGTCTTTCTGGTGTAGAAGACCATGTGAAGAACTTCAGGTAAACTAACAAGATGTCACATAGAGACTTCTTTAATACCCAACAACTCTTTGCTATTACTACAATAGAAGTGGCTGATTTTATATATATGTGTATGTATATATATATATATATATATATATATATATCTCCTTTGGATATCCTCATTTCTTGTGAGCCAGCAATATAGTTTTCGGTCAAAAGTCTTAGGGCTAGAGTCAACTAATCTAGCAATAATTACAGATTAAATCAGAAGTTAACCTAAGTTTTTTATTACTTCTCTATGAAATGTTAGTAATTGTTACCTACCTCATAAGCATATATCGTAAGGATCACCATCTCTATCGTTTGAAGACTTCCTAAAGATAGGAACTTGAAAATAATTTATAAACAGTTCTTTTATTATAACTTTAATTATCACCCACTACTAAGTTTATAATGCCTTTGTTACTACATTTATTTTTTGTTATTTCTTACTTTTAGGTGTGAGCAAAACTTTTCTTGAGACATCCGGGTAGCACAATTGATAGAATACTAGGCTGGAGTCAGGAAGACTTACATTCCTGATTTTCAAAATCTGATCTCAAATACTTATTAGCTGTGTGACCCTGGGCCAAGTCACTTAACCCTGTTTGCCTCAGTTTCCTCAGCTGTAAAGTGAGATGGAAGTGGCAAACCACTCCAGTAACTTTGCCAAGAAAAACCAAAAAGAGGTTAAGAAGAATCTGACACAACTGAAAACAACTGAACAAAACTTTTCTTGTGTAATTGTTTTTATCACAACAGTGTAACTGTAATTTGGGGGCTATATAAGTAGGCAGGGATAAGTATTAGTTGCCTTAACATTCTAATTTAGAGCCATAGGATTGGAAGGGAGTATGTACTTTATTTGTTTTTTGTTGATTAATAATCCTTATTAAGTACATTTCTTTTTGGTAGGAGTTTATTATATACTATTTACTGGTGTCAGATTTTAAGTCTATTCATATCTTTATTTAGCACTGTTCTAGTTTGCTGCTTCTAATAATTGTTTAGATTTAATTACAGAAGCATTATAAAGAAATAATGCTAAAAATACAATATTGACTTCTACATTCGTCTCAAATTAGGCTTATGACTTTCTTTTTTTTAAAGTCACATTACAGAATAGTTATTTTTAAAATTATTTTATTTAATATAAGATTTATTTATTTAATAATAAGATTTCTACTTTTCGCGGTTGAAATCTTATAATCTTGTTATATTTTAAAATCTCAGGTGAATTAAGTCTTTTTAAAAATGTATAGGACAGGGGTAGCCAGGTGGCGCAGTGGATAAAGCACTGGCCCTGGATTCAGGAGGACCTAAGTTCAAATCCAACCTCAGACACTTGACACTTACTAGCTGTATGGCCCTGGGCAAGTCACTTAACCCCAATAGCTTCACCCCCCCCAAAACAAATATATTTTATATATTTTATATACTTATATATTTTTTCATTCTTTTCCTTAGCTGTCTTCTGGAAATGTCTACATTTTCATAATTCATTATTTTATTTCTTTCCTTCAGCAACTTTCTTTGATTTACTATTAAATGCTGCTTAATATTAAAATCTGTTATTTTACACTTAAACAGATGATGGAATCACACATACTTTTCATGAAAGGTTCCTATTGATTTAGAAATAGATGTCACAATATGATAAATATGTTTTTTAAAAAATCTTTTAAATAATATTTACTCCTCTTAAAAATATTTTCCACCTATTAAAACTATAAAACCCATTACAGAAACAGCCTATTGGTATTAGGAATTTTAAAAAATAATTTTAAGGGTATGTTGCAAAGTCTGTACAGACTTGACCATATCTTTTATAGCTTCTTTAGTACTGCTTTGGTTCAGTACCACAAATACCAATGATTGATCATAATGATCCTGAAATACTGATGATCGGTTCCAATGATACAGAATTCTGAAGTATCTTCTTAACATTAAACTAGGTTCAGATGGAATGCAGTCTGATGAGGAAATGGATAGATGCCCATAGAGGTCAAGTGACTTTGCCAAGGTCACACAAGTAGTCAGTGGCAAAGCCCAGGTTCAGATCCAGGTACTCATTAAAATCACTTCTTTTTCCACTGAAACTAAAAATTGGTAATACTGGGGCAGCTAGGTGGCGCAGTGGATAAAGCACCGGCCCTGGATTCAGGAGGACCTGAGTTCAAATCCTGCCCCAGACACTTGACACTTACTAGCTGTGTGACCCTGGACAAGTCACTTAACCCCAATTGCCCTGAAAAAAAAAATTGGTAATACCGTATTTTGGTGCAACTGTGAAGTAGAAGACCTGGGTTCTAGTTGCTCCATGGCAATAGGAACTATTTTTTTTGCCAGATAGCACAGTGCCATGGATGTAATAGTGCTTATTTTTTGTTTGTGATATGAATTAATCACAGAGCTACATGTCAGCAAAGATACAAAGATTAAATAAAACAAAATAAGACAGAGCTTGTGATGCAGTAAAAGGAAGTGACACATACACACATAATTTTAATATAAAAGAAATTCATTAAAGAAGTATAAACAAAGTCTTTTGGGGATGACAGTTGACTGCCAATATTGGGAAAGGTTTGAATTTTCAAGAATGTAAGTTCCTTTGAAAGTAGGGACCCTGGCAACCGAATGTTGTAGTTCAAGGCACAGTGTAAACAACAAGCACATAATAAAAGGAAGTTATTGTTGCCTGAGGATGTGAGATAGAATTCCTGACCCTTTACAAGTAGGATAATGTCTCATGCTAAAAAGAAAGCAAAGTACTCCTGATGAAGAATTTTTAAATGAATACTAATATATTTATATGTTTCTATTGTAACTTTACTGCTACAAACTCGAATTTGATTATTTGAAATTTATGAGTAGAATGAAGTTGCTCTGTAGTGTTTACATCTATTTCTGAGAGAAGATAAGCATTGGTGTTGGAATGGGGCTTATTTACCCAAAAAAAGGTACTGCTTTTTTAGAGTGAGGAAGGATTTGAGCCAGCAATATTACCACAGCTACCAGAAAACACTGTTATATTAAGGGTTGACAGCTGATAATGGTTGCTATTCGGGGAAATAGGAAAATTGAATTTTTTTGAGATAAATATAGATCATGGTTAAAATACAGATAATGAAGTTAGGTCTACCCATTTTCTTCTGCTATCAAATTGCTCTTATCTGTTAGAAGCTTAGAAGTTGCACCCATAAAATGATTTTTCTTAAGAATTAATGCTGTGATAATGCTGACCTACCAGTTACTAAACTGTGTTTGATACCGTACCAAATGGCATTTTAATTTGTATCATTAAACAAGTAAATGTGGTGTAATGTTCTAACAATGGATCAAACCTGACATTAATTACTAATTTTGTTTTCCATAATTGGACAGTATTTTCTATAATTCTACGATTTGAAAGGGATTTAAGTAATTTTATTATTTAACAAACTTTATATATCTTCTTTAAATCATTATGCTTATAAACCTAGTCGTTTGCTTAAAAACTACCAGGTTAAAAAAGTTAAATGTGTCAGTTCATTTGGAATGGTACCTACCTTTATTCATAAATATTAATCAAGTGGAAAATTCTCTTTTTCTGTTTTGAAAACTTTGTTCTTCCTGAGTATCATAGAATTACATAACTTTAGAGTTGGAAGGGACCATCAAGTCCAATATCAGAAATCAGTCACTAAGCATGAAACACCTACTGTGTGCCAGCTACTCGGAGATTTGCATTGGGGGTGCAAATGAAAGCATTAAATAATCTTTGCCCTGAAGGTACTTAGATTCTGTTGGGGGAGGTGTATACATATATAAGCTTATACAGAATAAATATAAATAAATGTATAATGAGGTTAGGGTAGTAGCACTTAGGAGGGAGGCATCAAGAAAGATTGTGTTGAAAGTACTCTTAAGGGGCAGCTAGGTGGCGCAGTGGATAAAGCACCAGCCCTGGATTCAGGAGGACCTGAGTTCAAATCCGGCCTCAGACGCTTGACACTTACTAGCTGTGTGACTGTGGGCAAGTCACTTAACCCCTATTGCCCTAAAAACAAAACAAAACAAAACAAAACAAAACAAAAAAAAAGAAAGTACTTTTAAAAAGCCCAAGCTGCTTAAAGGAAGAAAGAGATTTTACACATTGAAAGAGAGAGAACATTAAAGGTCTGGGAGATGACCAGTGCAGAAGCAGAGACAAGAAGTGTATTGCAGTGTTTAAGTAATGATAAAAGACCATTTTGGCTAGATCATAGAGTGTGGAAGGAGAATAATGTATAATGAGGCTAGAAAGATAGATTTGGGTGAGGTTGTAAAGGACTTTAAAGTGTAGTTCTTTATATTTTCTCCTTGAGGCATTAAGAAACCATAAGAGTTGGTCAGATCTGTACTTAAGGCAGGTCACTTTGCTAGCTGTGGTGAGAGGCTTGAGGTAGGGAGTTTGTTGTAATTTTTAGGTGAAAGGTGATCAGGTGGTAGTTGTATAAATAGACAGGAGTTAGATGTAGGAGGTCTTTTAAAGGGAGAAATGTCAAGATTTAGCAACTCATTGGATATATGCAGTGAAGGATACAAGATAATGCCCAGGCTATGAATGTTGGAAACAGGAAATGTGATGGTGCCTTTGACAGAACTGGGGAGTTTCAGAGGAAAGGTGTTTTTCTATTTTGCACATGTTGAGATTGAGAAGTCTCCATCACAACTATTTTGAGTTTGAAATCTCCAGTAGGTAATTGGGTGTATGGGAGATGTCTGTGAGTTACCTGCCAAGAGTTGAAAATTAAGCCCATAAGATGAGGTGCAAGGAGAAAGAGGAAGAAGTGGAAAAAAGGAGGTCCAGGCCATCATCTTGGAGAACGATCACAGTTAAGGGTTTCATCTAGCCGCAAATGACACTGGAATGGAGTGGTCCAGTAGAGAGGAGAACCAGGAGAAAGTAATGCCACAGAAAACTGGAGAGAGAAGAATATCCTGGAGAAGGGCGGTCAGTAGTGTTAAATACAGCAGAGAGACAAAGGATAAGAACTGGGGCTTGGGGTTGTTGGGCTTTTTTGGAGTTGGGGGGAGGGGCTTACGTTTGGGAAAGACTTTGGCAAGGAATCAGTAGAAAGGGAGAAGTTGAAGATGAAGGGTGGGGCAGATAATTGATGGAGCAGTCTGTTAGAGAAGATACAGGAAGGGATGGAATCAAGGGTTCCTATGAAGTGGTTGATTTTGACAAGGGGAAGACCCCCTTCAGTATGAGAGATTAGGGAAAAGGAGGAGAGAATGGATTCATGTAAGACAGTTTGGGGATAAAGAGAAAGGGAAAAGAGGAAACTCAGTAAGTGGCCTCAATTTTTGTCAGTAAAGCAGGAAGCTTGAGGGAAAAATTAAAAGATTGCCTTTTTGCAGTGGGGATCCAGTATAAGTTAGATAAACTGAATATATAGTACCCATTCCCCACAGTTGTATGACTTCCTCCTTATACATTCAGTAGAACATGGGGAGGTAAATGGTGGCTGTGATTTTCCAAGGGATGAGTGGTAATAGGACAAAGTAATAAGGGATTCAGTGATCAAGGAGGACAAAATCGAAATGAATTGGTTAACTTTTGGGTCCAGGTTAGGAAGAGAGGAAAGTCAACAAGTCAAATAAATAAGCATTTATTACTTACTATTTTCCAGGTACAAGGCTAAGTGCAAGTAAAAAGAAAAACAGGCATTGTCCTGAAGGAGCTTCTATTCTAATGGGGAAAGACTGCACATCAAAGGAAGCTGAAGGGGGGGTAGGGGAATGGAGAAAGAAGTCCAGAGAGTCAGGAGTTGGAACCCGTCATGGTATGAACATGGCTGCTCTGAGCACTTTCCTTAAGATGGACGTTTGAGGGGGAAGTGACCTACAGAGCCAAAGGAGCAGAGCAGTCTTGTGGGATGAAGGCTGAGCGCAGGAAATATTGAGGTGATTTTGCCTGAGAAGTGAATTCAGAATAGGTGACAGGATGACAGGGGACTAGTGCACATCTACTGGTATGTTGACACAATGAGCTGCCACCACACCTAGGATTTCATCACTTTAGGGAATCTCAGACTTCTCCCAGTGCCAGCTGATACCTTCTCTGCAACCTTGAGTCTCTGAGAGGTGGCTGGAGCACTGGTGTCAAGCTCATTAAGAAACATCCCTCCAGGTCATATATTGACTTAGAAAACCACAAATTAACATTATGTCCAGTCTGTGTTTGTTTTCTTAAACATTTCCCAATTACATTTGCATCTGGTTGTTGCCACCATGAGTTTGACACCTGGGTTAGAGCACTGAGAGGTTAGGTATCCTGCCCAGGTCACAAGGCCAGTATGTGGCCAAGGCAAGACTTGAGGCTACAAGTTCAGTTTTCCATCCGCTGTGCCACATCTGCCTCTCTTAGTCTCCATAGAAGGCAAAACGTTAATAGAGTAAGCTTCAAAGGAGGAGAGAGGTGGGTGATAGAGGCAGAAACAGACCCAAGTACTTGTTAAAGGGGGGGGGGAAGGGGAAGGTTATTGTGGGGGTGTGAAGAGAATGGCCAGGAATACAGCATCATCTGAGGAAAACTAGGCCTGTTTGGTCAAGTAGATGGAAGGCTTAGGAGAGCCAGAATATGAAGGCCAGAATAAAGGGGAGTTTGTCCATTATGGTATGGGAATTTAAAAGGGAATGATGAAAGGAGCCGGATTGGAGTTGGACATAGGTAGGGCAGAGTTGTAGAGGACTGTAGGAAAGAACAAGATGTAGGGTTCAGAACAGTTTGCTCCCAGATAGATAATGATGAAGTGATACAGGGAGTGTTTAAAATAGAGAGATTAACAGGTGGTGGTTGTTTGCTAGCCATGTGGGTAGTCATGGAAAGATAAATTAATTATAATGCTCATGGTCTGAATGGGGTATTATAAAACAAAATCCAGGGGCACTAGGCCTTGTTCACCCGTTGGTGCATGGTGCTGCATCCTGGTCCTGCTGAAAAGGAATTCCTACTATAACACACTGGACAAATGGTTATCTAGTATGTGCCACCCTTTGAGACATCCCATTGCACTTAGGAATAGCTATTTATTGGGAAGTTTCTGCCATAAACTTTGCCTTTGTGCAACTTTCTGTTACTCCTGGTTCTGACCTCAGGGGCCAGATCTGACAAATCTTAATTCTTCTTTCACTTTACATTCCTTTAAATCCTTGAAGAAAGTCTTGGTGTTCCCCCTGAGTCATAAGTAGCAGCCAAACTTAACTGAGTTTATTTTAAAAACAAAAGGACAAAAACCTACACAATCTGAAATGTTTGGTGTTTGCTACTTTGTTTAACTGAAGGATGGTTGAAAATAACCATGACACTTTAAAATGTTTCTTGTCACCTTAAAATACCAGAAAGTGTTCTTTCTCATTTGCTTTAAATATCTTTGTACTTGTTGTCTATAGCTTCTATGGAAAATCTGATACATTAGATCTACACGATGCTTCAAAGAATTCATTATTTGGTGTTCTTTTTTAGCTGATGATCTAAGTGAAAAATATGGCTTATTTTGTTTGACTTGGAGCTTGAATCCTGTGATGCATACATGGTATAGATAGATGCATCTTTTGTCATATAGACTGAGGAAATTAGATATACAAGGCATTGATAAAAGTGTGAAGATCACTTTTATGCTTGAACTGGTTATCATTTCAAATGAATAAAGAATTAAATGAAGAATGAAATAATTGGTTGTGTTAAGAATCAGGCCACTTATATTGATCTAGCCAGGCAGGAGACTAGACTAGAAAGCTTCTGGGGTGATATAGGAGACCCAAGCCAAACTGGATCAAAAGAGAGAGAATCCTGGCTCTTGTACTCGATAGTTGTATGACCTTCGGCTAACAGTCAGGAAGCATTTATTAAGCATAGTGATGTGCTAGGCACTGTGCTAAGGACTGGGGCTATAAAGAGAGGCAAAATAAAATATTCTCTGCTCTCAGGGAGCTCACAGTCAAATAGGGTTAACAACAAGAAAACAACTGTACAATCAAGATAACAGGAGAAATTGGAGATAAACACAGGGAGGAGGTTTGGGAACGGCTTCTTTATAGGGTGGAATTTTAACTGTGACTTAAAGGAAGCTAGGAGATGGACATGAAGTAGGGAGAGAGTTCCAGGAATAAGGGCAACCACTGAAAATATACAGTCTGGAGAGACAGAGAGTGTCTTGTTCAGGAAATAGCAAGGAGTCCCACATTACTGGATCTGTAGGTGAGATCCTAGGAGATGGTGGTAAGTAAGGGGTAGGAAGACTGGAACAGTAGTGAGAATTGGTGCTGGGCAAGGTTATTACGGGATTTGAATGCCAATAGAGGATTGTATATTTGATCCTGGAACTGATAAAGAGCAACTAGAATTTATTAATTAGGTGGGAAACAGGAGGGGGAATATGGTCAGACCTGTGTTTTAGGAAGCTCAGTATCAGTTTGACACGGGAATGGAAGATGGATTGGAATAAGGAGAGACTTGAGGAAGGAAGGCTAACAAGCAGAGTATTGTCCAGGTGCGAGGTGATGAGGGCCTACACCAGGATAGTGGCACTGGGTATTTGGTGTCCTCATAGGTAAAATTAGGCGTTTGGGCTAGTAGTTCTCTAAAGTCCTTCCAGCATTATAGTTAAGAGGACTTTCAAATGTACAACATAAAATTTTATATAGTAGTTGCATTTAAAAGACCTGTTTTAGTTACTGTTTTTCCTCTTAAAGAACCTCCTTTTAACTTAATATAATGATGTTATGTCACAAGGGCCAAAGGGGTCTCTGGCCATGAGAGCAAAGAGTGAGGAGAGTTCTGGGCAAGGAAAGAAGAGGGGGCAGGATTCATAATATGTTTTAAGGGCACTGTTTTGAGTCTATTTCCAAGCAGAACAAGGAAAAGAGCTCTAAGACCAGTTTCTAAGATAATATCTAAGAACTGGTGCTTGAGCAATAGAAGGAACTAGAAGCCAGTATAATTTTAAAAGCCATCTGTACTCTGTGCCTTCACTTCTTTCCTCTAACTCTTTTCAGATCTTTGTGGGCTGTTCCAACCTTATCTTTAACTGAAACTGCCCTTTTCAAATATACCAACAATGTCTTAATTGCATAATCCAAATGCCTCTTCTTAATGATGATCCTTTACTTTTTGCTGCACTACTCTCTCTTGATTCTCCTGTCTGACCACTCTTTCCTACTCTTCTTTATTAGAGCTTTGTCCACATCACCCACTAATTCGGTATATTCCCCCAAGACTGTCCAGAATTCTCCCCTCTCTTCCTATTCCCACCTCATCAGCTCTCGTGGATTCAGTTATGCAGAAAACTCAGATATACTTAGCCCCTTTCTCTCTCCTGGACTCCTGTTCCACATCAAAAGGTGCCTATTGTTACTTTGAAAATGGACATCTCAAACTCAACCTCTCCAAAACAGAACTCTTCACACCCATCCCCAGGCCACACCCCTCTTCCAAACTTCTGTATTATTGCCCCATATCCTTCTAGTCATTCAGGTTCACCACTGTAGTGTCACCCTTGACTCCTCACTCTCAGTCACTACACATATCCAATCAATGGCCCAGTCTTATCTCTGTCTCCATACCATTTTCCCACACTTCTACCATCGCCCTAATATTCAGGCCTTCATCACTCCTCACCCTGGACTACTGCAATAATCTTATTCGATCTTTCTCAAATAAGTAAGTCACTATCTCTACATGTAACTAGAAAATAATAAAATACTCTTATGATTAAAAAAAGTCACTCTAAAGAGGCTTTCTTAAAGTTCTGTGTTTTACCCCCTTATTCAGTAAATGCCAGTGGCTCCCTATTATTTCTAAAATCAAGTGTGATCTACTTTGGCACTTAAGTCTCTTCAGAACCTGGCCCCTTCCTGCTTCTTCAGTCTTTATACATTACTGCCTTCCCCACACTTCATGGTCCAATAATATTGGTTTCCTTGCTGTTCTCATATATGACACTTCATTTCCTTTCTGTGCCTTTGTCATTTGTGCCTGGTAGGCTCTTCTGTCTCACGTCTACCTCTTGGAATCATTGATTTCTTTTAAATCTCATCTCAAGAACTACCTCATGCTACATAAAACCTTTCCTTACATATCCCCTACCCCATTGTCTCACCTTGATAAAATGTAAGTAATTTTGAGGCTAAATTGCTTTTATCTTTATATTCTCAGAACTCAGCATACTGCTTTACATATAGTAAGTGCTTAATAAACGCTTGTTGATTAATGTATTGGCTATCAATAAGAAATATGTTGCCACAGCATGTTGTGATAAGAAGATTACTGGAGTTTGAGTCAAATGAAACCTGAATTCATATCCCCTCTTAGTAGCTTTGTGACCTTGGGCAAATCACTCAGCTTCCCAAACCTGTTTTTTTCATCTGTAAAATAAGAATTTTACCACCCGAAGTACTTCGGATTTTTTTTTTAAGAATAAATGAGACAGAATTTGCAGAGTAAAACAAGTTTACAATATAAATATAATTTATTATTACTGTACCTTCCTAGACATTGTGTATATATGTGTATGTGTATGTGTGTGTGTATGTATTTGTGTGTATATGTATCCATAAAGGATTGGAAGCCCTACCAGCACTACACTTAGTGATGTTCCATGTACAAAAATTAGCCTTTAGTAAATTTACCCATTCAACAAATTTGCTAGGAAACCAGAATAACACTTGTACTAAATTTATGTTTGTACTTAGCATGTACTTAAATGTAAAGGTAATTCTTCTTTTTCATATATTAATCAATTTAGTTCCTAAGTCAGATTTGTTAGTTTACCTCCATTTAATTCCAGATCTTAAAGTTACTAATAAACAGTCACCTAGGCGTTTTCACTGAAAATGCAAAAAAAAAAAATTTTTTTTGGATGAGTTAGAAGAAATCCACATTTAGGAATATTTTTACAAGTTAGGTTTCTGAACCTTTTCTTCCATTTGTTTTTATAGACAGAAAATAATATTTAATTTTAGTACTTAATATATTGTCAGAATTGGAAATTAAAGTTGAAATAGAAAATTATTCTTTCTCTGAGCCTTAGGCAGCACTGTGCTTATGGTATAGTCAATGTGCCTCCTTTTGATTTGATCAGAATTGTTCCCAGTCTGAGAAGTAGAAAAACCTAGTTTGAGCATAAAGTGGCAACAATTACACTCTATCAAAAGGAATTTCCATAAGACCTTGTTATAAAGTGATCACACTAGACCTAGTCCCATGATGTGGCCCTTGGGATGACAATGCAGAGATGTTGTTACATCTTAGGGAAGACAACTAAAAATAAGATCATGCCATTAATCAGTACAGAAAACCCAAGATTTTCTAATTTTTGTTTTTCTTTTTTAATCTTACATTAGGCCTCAGTGTCTTGTTATGACAGGTTCTCCAAACTCACGTCCAGCTTTGCTTCATCTTGTTCATGCTTTTACAAAAAATGTTGGTTTGATGGTCTGTGGTCATGTACACATGGTAAGTGTTTATTTTTTTTTTCTGTGTTACAAATTTTTCCCCATTGTTTATCGTGATATTGTATAATATGACTTATTAGAAGTGAAGTGTTGGGGCAGCTAGGTGGCACAGTGGATAAAGCACCGGCCCTGAATTCAGGAGTACCTGAGTTCAAATCCGGCCTCAGACACTTAACACTTACTAGCTGTGTGACCCTGGGCAAGTCACTTAACCCCAATTGCTTCACTTTAAAAAAAAAAAAAGAAGTGAAGTGTCCTGATAAGGTAAATGTGTTTCATAGATGTTACTTCTTTAAAGTAAAATTTGTTGGGCAGCTAGGTGGCACAGTGGATAGAGCACTGGCCCTGGATTCAGGAGGACCTGAGTTCAAATTTGGCCTCAGATACTTAACACTTACTAGCTGTGTGACCCTGGGCAAGTCACTTAACCCCAATTGCCTCACCAAAAAAAAAAAAAGTAAAATTTGTTGCTTTAAATTCTCTCTCTTCCTTTATTTCAGAATGTTTAGGGCTCCCCTCTTTGGGAAGAGCTTCATGTCTGTTATTTAGCTCCAAAGTGTTCAGGCCTTCTTACTGCTTTTCTTTTCCGGTTACTGTTTTCTACTCCCCTGTCTTTCTGTATAGACAAGGATTCTCTTTTAACCCCTTTAGTTATTTTTCTTCTTAGTTTTTACATTGAAGTCATTATTTTCCAACAGAACACTTCATTCTCCCTTATGCAAAGTGGAGAGGCTTTCCTTAGGCATCTTCACCTCCCCTTCTAGGAAGGTAACTACCTCAGTAAACATTTACCAAGCACCAGTATGTGCCAGACACTGTGCTAAGCACTGGGGACACATACAAAATTAAAAGGAAAGTCAGTCCCTGCCCTCAAGGAGCTTACAGTCATTTTGCAACACACAAAAGGAAGCTAAAAAGGAGCAGTGGAAAGAAGTGGTTACTCCTGAGCAAGGGCATGATAGAGAAATCCAAAAGCAGTGCATTTGGGGGGAAATGGGGAGAAGACTGTGCTGGGCCCCCTCCTTAAATGGAAATTTGTATGCCTCTGATCTCTAGTCAGATCTCAGTACCAAGTCTAATTCAGTCTTGCAGGGTAACAATGAATTTTCTGGGGCATGAAGGCATGATGGAGAAATCCAAAAACAAAAGTCATTCACTCCATGAAGGTCACTGCAAAATAATGGAAACTCTTGTTTCCATTATTTGTTAAAAATAAGAGCCTCAGTCCTTTGTTATTTTTGCTAGTATCTCTTATTGCCAACTTCCTTATGAAACTGCTGGGGCAAACCTGAGTCTCCTGATGCCTAAGTCTTGCAATGGCACAATACCGTGCCTCAGATTTTTTTTAACTATTTGATAATAGCATCTAGCAGCTTCAACTACCACCTCATTCACTGAAACAATTCTCCTTGATATTTGAACTGCAGCTAAGCATCTGATAAATTGCCTCCAATTCCAAATCTGAAGTAGTTGTAGTGAAACAGACCCCAGTTATGACTGAAATAATTATTGGTACTAGTGTTACTTCTGGAGGCTGACAGATTTTCAGAGTGCCATGGTCCTGTCAAAGCCCAAAGAAAAGAATCAAGAGACATTAATTGTTAAATATTGGAGACTAGGCAGGAACAGGGAAGTGCTAGGTACCAATAGATTGAGGTGCTCTCAGTCAGTTAGTTTCAGCTACTGTATTGTTCCTAAATCAGTTATAAAAAGAATCAAATTAAAGAAATGTCAACAACTCATTAAACACAATAAACTAATAATAAACCTCTTAGCATTTTGTAGGATGATATATTCTGAATATCTTATTATAATACCTTAAATGTGACTTTGAATGAGTGAGCCCATTTTCCACTAATATAATTTATGGTTAATGTAACATTAAAATTAGAGTTTTTTCATTTCAGTTTGAGACAGAAAGTAAGGAAATATTCTGCAAAAGAAAGTTCTGTAGAATCTCCATGCATAGGAAATCTTTTGAGGATTTTTTTATTGTTATTGGCCATAGATAATTGCTATGGAAGAATTCTCAGTTTTGGTTTGGTTTTGCTTTTTCAGATAGTGTAGAACTAATTTCTTGTTTGTTTCTCAAATTGTTTGGGGAGCAAGGTTGCCTAACTTTAGGAACAAAAGAATTGGTAAGAACTGCCACTGTGTATGAGGATAAACCTAAGATGAAGGTCAAAACCTGATTTTTTTGGTAAAAATTTAATTTTGCTCACAAGCCATTCATTATCTTTTATCACATGATATAAGTTATATCTGTTTTTCTGCCTGGGTGAAATAAAGGTGCCCTCCTCTCCCTCTTTCCCCTCTCCCGCTCCCTCCCTCTCTCTTCCTTCTTAAACTTTTTACACTCCCAACCCCTTTTTGGCCGAAAAATTTTTACATGATAGGTATACAAATCAAATGTCTGTTTACTATAAATTATCCCCAAGCATCACAATAGTTGAGAATAGTTTTTTATTTGAGAACAATTATTTAGAAAAGCTAATTTCCTTCCTATCCCATTCCTTATATCATTTGAAGGAAATTCTGAAGAAGAAAAAGAAGAGGTATAGTTCATGACAGTTTAGACCTAAGGTTTTGTTGATTATTAACCAGAAATTCACACATTCCTCTTTGTTACATTCGCATCTGTTTCACCCTCATTATTAAGTAATTCAACTTCCTTCTGTCCACTCTTTAACATTTAAACTTCTTAGTCATCAATTCAGTTTTTTCCCCCATACTTCTTATGTTCATCCTTGTCTTCATTTTACTTATACTAGTAGCATGGAAGACAGCATGGAAGCTTCATCCTTTCCCTTCAATTCATTTTAGCCTCAACTTGTCATATTTTCTTTGGATATTTTGCTGCAAATCTAGGCTTTTCATAGTAGATTTGTGATGGATTTAAATTTTCATAAAAATTTAACCCTGAAGTTTTTTGAAAATCTAATTTCTTTATAAAAATGCAAATTTTGAAAAATATTTGATTAAAGGTATTCATGATGGTTTTTTTTTTATTTTAAAGGGTCCTCGCCGACAAGCCATGAAGGAGATATCTATTGATCAAGCAAAATACCAACGATGGCTTATTAAAAATAAGATGAAGGCTTTTTATGCCCCAGTACATGCTGATGATTTGAGAGATGGAGCACAATACTTAATGCAGGTAAATTATGTTATGACTTTTACAAAAGAAATTAAACAGCAACCACAGTTCTTTGCTCAGAGTGTGGCTTACTGGTAGTTACAGCCATCTTATTCAAAGTGATCAACGTCATCTCCTAGAATTTGAGACCAATAATGGACCTTAAAGATAGTCTAGTCCAGTCTCATCCCTTTTTAAATAAAGAAATTGCAATCCAGGAGAGAGTTAATTAAGTACTTCCCTGAAAATCCCATAGCTGCTTAGTCGCAGTGCTGGTACAAAAATTCAAGCACATGATTCTAAATCTTGAACCTTTCATTACAATATTCATTACCAGGTGACTCAGAAGGTGAAGTCAGGATCACTCATTGAGGATGATAAGAGTCCAGTGAAACCTACAATGGCATAGTTCACCTTATGTAACTAAGGTGAACTTCTCTCTTAAATGACCCAGAATACCAACCAGTTTCATATTTATCATTATTACTTCTTCAAACTACATTTTACAAAATATTCCTTCTTCTGACAAGATTAGAACTGGTCTTTGCCAGCACTGTCCCTATGAGAGCTCTCTTCACTTTCTTTTTCCTGTTTGCTGTGCCTGTCAAATCAGCCAACCCTTTGTCTACCATTAAAGTCAGTCCCCACCCTTAGTTGCTTTAGATTTGTTTGTTTGTTCATTCCATATTGCTAAATTTTAAAGTACTGTTTCAGTTTTTGAATGACCCTTTGTTTGTGGGCGTGATACTGAGCACTCGATCCAGTAATAAGGGAGTTAGCATTGCTTCTGCTTTTTTTTGAAGAGTCAATAGAATCGTTTCAAAAGCCTCTACTTGCTACAGGAAAATATATAAAGAGAAAAGAAAGGCATATATGTTCATGTTTATCTAGACAGCCTCTAAAAAAATATGTGCGTTAAATCATTCCAAAAATCCCATTCTTATTATCTAGAAGAGTGGCTGTTCATAAGGTGAGTACCAGGAGGAGAAGGCAGAATTTATAATATAGTATAATATTTGAGATAGAAATTACAGAGGTGGGGCAGCTAGGTGGCACAGTGGATAAAAGCACCGGCCCTGGAGTCAGGAGGACCTGAGTTCAGATCCAGCCTCAGACACTTAACACTTACTAGCTGTGTGACCCTGGGCAAGTCACTTAACCCCAATTGCCACACTAAAATTCAAAAAAAAATGAAATTACACAGGCATACTAAACTGTATGTAGGAAAGGCTAAATAAAAATTATGCAACTGTACTAACCGGGTCCACTGCAAATTTATCTTTGCTGGGTCCTTACTGAAACATCCTTCCATTCTTCTTTAATTGATTATTTGTCCCACTCAATACAGCAGACCACTGCTTGTACTTATTAGCAGAAAATGGTAAAAAATACAAGATAACCCTGTTTAATTAAAATATACTTCATAAAGGCCTTCCTCTGATAAGGTGTTATTCAAGCATATGTTGAGATCATACAGAATTAGATCTCTTTCTTCGTTGATGATCATAAGTATTAATATCACGGTAGACTTTGACCTGTGTCATGGAGTACAGGACACTGCAGCATCCAAAGGGAGGAGGTAAGGTTTTCTAGATGTTTCAGTTTTCAGATGATATTTTAAGGATTTAAATCAAGCCCTGAAGCTACCAGGCTTCCTCATGAAAGCCCTGGCTAATCATGAAATCAGCCTAGCAGCTTGCACAGGAAAGATTCAGTGGATAAAGCCAGGATTTGCCCAGATGGTGGCAGAGGCAGTGCAGGGGACAGCCCGTGACATCACTGCAGCTCTTTAGAACAGGCAGGTATTTCAAAGTGCCAACTAGACTTTGTTGTTTTGCAACAAGCCTTTTAAAGAGATCTGACAGATATTTTGGCCACTTTCCAGATGTACTCAAAATCTATAACATTTCTTGAACATATGCTATGTGCAATGCTATCTTTTTATCACAATAATCTCCACTAGAATAGAGATTAGAGTATAGAACACAAAACTTAAGTAATGCAAAATATCCTGCCTTCCATTTTGAAAGTTGAAAGAACTATACAGAAGGCTCTCCTGTTTAATATTTCATCTGTTCCATACACCACCACTATGAAGCAGGGTAGAAATAATATTGCCATTTGACAGGTGAGGAAACTATGAGATAAGAATAGCTAAGATTATATAGGTATCTATTGAAAGATCCAGGAATAGACCCAAGATCATCCATCTTTTAGCACTTTGCTCTTTTCATCATGATAAAGGAACAGCCAAATTGAGAAGGGGTTCATTAGGGTACGCTTACTAGAATAAGAGAGTTTTCAACTACATTTTGAAGGAAGTGTGAAATATGAAAGAGCATTGAGTAAGGAAGGTATGCAAGTGAAAATGCTAACAAATAGGAGAATGAGAAAGTCATGTTAATAGAACAAGTAACAAGCACGTTTGGTTGACTGTAACAAAGTCATTCTGGGGAATAATGAGAAATGGAATTAATTTTTTTTTAAGGTGTGGGGTGGGGAGGGGTAAGGTATATTTTGTGAAATATAATTAATTCTTCTGAGAATTAACTGGAATAGGAAGAGATTCGAGGTTGCCTCACTAGAATCCATGTGATTTTAACTTGAAATTTTGCAGTAAATGTAGGACTATAAAGGAAGGATAAAAAATTGAGAGTGCAAAAACAAACTGACCATTTTTCAGGTGAGATGGAAAGCAAAGAAGACAAAATAATATAATTTTTCATTTATATAAATAAAAATTAAGATATATTTCCTTCTATTTTATCTTGTATTTTATAGGCTGCTGGTCTAGGCCGAATGAAACCAAACACACTTGTCCTTGGATTTAAGAAAGATTGGCTACAAACCGATATGAGGGATGTGGATACATATATTAATATATTTCAGTGAGTATAAGATTCTGTGTAGACAGATTTCTAATCATTCATTGTCTTCTTTTTACCCAACTCATTAATTAGTTTCCCATGTTCTAGTTCACATCTGAGAAATCTGCTTGCAAGACTTAAAGGTTAAGTGACTTGTTGGAGGACATATAACTAGTTTATGTCAGAGGCAAGATCTAAACCCAGGTCTTCCTGACTGAAGCTAGCTCTTTGGAGGCAGCTAGTGGTGTAGTTCCTGGGATCAGGAAGACCTGAATTTAAATCTGTCCCCAGACAGATTTAGGGGCCTAAAAAGGTTGGGAGGAATAAAATTGCTAATTTATGTCCACCAGCCTAGATATCAAAGATAGAAGCTACTACATAGGAATAATAGCATTAGAGATACCCAGAAATCCAAGAAAGGAGCTAATTATAAAACTTTTAACATCACATGTCAAATTTTACCTCACTTTAACTGAAATTTAGAAAGACAACTTGGAGAAGTTGAAAGCTAGCCTCAAAGCCAGAAAGACCTAGGTTTGAGTACTACCTCCAACAACTTGTGTAACCCTAGGCCAATAATTTAATTTTTCAAAGTTCTGGCCAACTTTTTATCAGTCACACAACAAATTATACCAATGCACAGAATAAAATAATCTCTACTTGAGAGAGAGAGAGAGAGAGAGAGAGCGAGAGCAAGGGAGCTTACATTCTAAAAACTCTTACAACTGAATAAAAAGTACTGACCTGTACTAGTGCCAAAGAAAGGAGTATGTATCTGTAGAATTATAGGGAGTCACTTAGTTGTTGAGTAGAAGGATTACATGGTCGGACATCAGTTTTAGGAAAGTCACTTTGGCAGCTGAGTGGAAGATGGATTGGAGTAGGAAAAGAAGAGGCAGAAAGACCAAATAGGAGATAAATAACCTGTATCAGATTGCTTGCTGTCTCAGGAAGGGAGGGAGAAAATTTTGGAACTCAAAATCTTAGAGAAATGAATGTTGAAAATTGTCTTTACATGTAATTGGACAAAAAAATACAATACTATTAAGTGAAGACCAAATAGGAGGCAATTATAGTATTAGGGGGGTGCTGGGTGGGAGGCCAAATCTCAAGTGGTGGCTGTGTGAGTGACAAGAAGGGATTGTATGTGAGCAATCTTATGGAGATAGAAATAACTAAGATTCAGCAAATGATTTGGATATGTGCACTAAGAAACCAAGGATGACTCCAAAATTGTAATCTTGGTTGACTGAAAGGATAATGGTGCTTCCACAAGAGTGGAGAAGTAGATTACACATGTACTCACATGAGTCCAAATTTTTGTAACTAAAGAGAACTCTGGAGAACATCCAGCCCAGATTTGTGATTTAACAGATCAGGAAACCATCCCAGTATTTTATTTTTGTAACTTTGCCCTATTTGCAGTGATGCCTTTGACATCCAGTATGGAGTAGTGGTTATTCGCTTAAAGGAAGGCCTGGATATTTCTCATCTTCAAGGACAAGGTAAATCTTATGTGAAAGTTTTTCATTGTGAAGAAATACATAAGTTAAAAAGATAATTTTTATAGCAGTGCTTATAAATGCAAGTGTTTTCTAGCAATGTTTATAAACATAGTATGGTGAGAATTTTCTAAAAGAAAAGCAGACATATTAGTAATCTCTTAAATTTCATAGTAACAGGAGCAGCTAGGTGGTGCAGTGGACAGATCACCGGCCCTGGATTCAGGAGGACCTGAGTTCAAATCCAGCCTCATACACTTGACACTTACTAGCTGTGTGACCCTGGGCAAGTCACTTAACCCCAATTGCCTCACTTTAAAAAAAAATCTACAGGGGGCATACATTTTAAGTTTTTCACACGCGTAAACTTGCTGATAAAATTTATGGCATGGGCTTGTTTTTATGTTCAAGGAATCCCATTGATTATTACAAAACAAATATCTAACCCATATTTTATTATGTAAAAAAATTTATCAAAATTATATCTTAAGTTCACTAAAATATGTATCCTTTAAGACGACCTGAAAAACGTAACTTGTTTTGGCCCCTGAAGTGAGATTTGAATTAAAATAACTTTTTTGGATATTTTGTATATTCACAGAAGAGTTACTGTCATCTCAGGAAAAATCTCCAGGTTCTAAAGATGTTGTACTAAGTGTAGAATATAGCAGAAAAACTGATGCTGACACTTCAAAACCATCTGATGAGAAAAGTCCTGTTATGCATAAAGGTAATTTCTCAAACACTGTTCACTATTAATAGTAATTGTAGATGACCTTCATTTCTGCTTAATTTTAAATTTCTCCAAACAAGTGTGTTCATAATAATTTATCTCTTATGACCAACATACTATCTTTTTTAGGAACCTTTGCTCAATATTGTGTTCTTTGTTTCTTAAATAATTGAAATTAGGCCGTATTCCCTGTCTTTAGTACAGTCTTTCCATTTTGTACTTTCAATTCCAGGTGTTAATTTACCCTTAACAATTATTCTAGGTATATAGGAACCATCCCACAAAATTGCAAATACTTAAAGCTATTATAATATAGAACATTAGAATTTAGATTAAATTGGAAGGAAGTTGGTGATTCAGAATTTGAACACTGAACTTACAAATCCTATGTCTTTGGATTCTGATTCCAGTTGTGCTACATTGTGCATTTGGGAAAGTCACTGAACCTCTTAAAGGTTTAGTTTTCCAAGCTGAAAATGTGGTGGTTAGGGTATTATGGTCCCTTTTAAGCACTAGCATTATCTGATTATTTCTATATGTATGGCATTGATTATTCTGAAGTGACATGCTATTTATTTAAGTTTTATCAAATTAAAAAGTTCTTGTTACATTGTTTTTATTTGTAGAATGTGAAAATTTTTAAATGGTCTTTCTTTATAGAATCTTCAAAAATTAATATTAAGGTATATCTAGAGAGGAACAATAGTGTAGGGAATAGAATGCCAGCCACAGAATTAGGAAGACTTTTTGTGATACATACCAGTTGTATAACCCTAAAAAAGTCACTTAATTTCTCAGTCCCTAGGCATGCCCCTAAAAAACTATTGGCTACAGTTAAAGTATGTATTTGCCATTAGTGAATGAAGGTTGTTCCCTATACTCATAATTACAGGTTGAAGAGCAACAACAAAAGGAAAACTAAGTAATAAATTATTGTTTCCCCTAGAATAATCCCCCCAGTATCCCTTTCCAAAAAAGCAGCTCTGATTTTGACCCTTAGCACCGACTGATAAGTTTAACCACCAAGTATTACCCTGCAGTATGTGTCTACACATATACCTAGTATATTATTTTTTCCTATCCAGTAGGAAGAACTTAAAGACTGGTAAGGATTTTTAGTTTTTTTCTTGCATTATAGGAAAGTTTTAGATAACTGATTCCACAAATTTACACTTTCTGTTTTCATTTTCAAGGATGAAAAAGCTATGAATGACTTCCAAATCTGACTCTCCACCCTGACTCTTCCACCTCTACTCAATCTAGTATCTCCATCTGTCATGCTGCCAGCTTAACTAAGCTAAACATGAGAGTACTTTGTATATCATCCATCTATATCATATATATATATATATACCCTTACTTTTCATCCCTATTAATAATCACTTTCCTCCCAAATCACAAACCTTAATATGTTATTTTACCACCTACTCTCCACATTTTTACATGGCTAATATTTCTACATTTGTGAAATTCATCTCTTCTTCTCCAATCTCTATTAATCTTCTGCTGAAATTTTACTGTTAGCTTTTTTCTCCATCTTAATTATTTTTTTCTCATTAAAAATATTAAATTTCCTTCTAATTTAGACTGTTATTCTCCCTTTGGGTTCTTTGCTTACAATCTGTTCACTTCTTGGTTAATTTATTTCTTCTCCTTATCTTTCATTTAGAAATTCTTTACTTGGTCGTCTCTGCTAGACTTCTAGACACATTTTCTCTTGCCAAAATACTTGTATTTTTGTCTTTGATACAAAATAAGTTTCTCTCATTTCCATTCATTATTGGCTTTTTTCTTACGTGTAAAATATCTTTTCCAGTCATTCTGCAAAATCCTTTAGTAATAAGGCATTTTTCAATTTTTAGAATCCAGCAACTTCATATTTATTTAGGTGTGCCTCAGTTCTAATCATTATAAACATCAACCTTCTTTTGATTATAAATCTTTAAAGGCTGGGTTCATGTGTTTTCCTCTTCTAATATGAAAGTATATACCCAAGCCACTAACTATTCTATGTGAGTCCTTATACTTTTTATCTATGTAGTCAGTGGTTTCAAAAAGTAGTGTACAGGGGCAGCTAGGTGGTGCAGTGGATAGAGCACCAGCCCTGGATTCAGGAGGACCTGAGTTCAAATCTGCCCTCAGACACTTAACACTTACTAGCTGTGTGACCCTGGGCAAGTCACTTAACCTCAATTGCCTCACTAAAAACAAACAAAAAAAAGTAGTGTACATACTTCAATAAGAATTAAGTTAATGAAATGGCCTTTATTTCAATTTATAAAAGTTTAAAACATTATCCAGTCATATATATTTAAAATGTAGTTGTACTTATACTGGAAGGTTTTGCTTCTGCTTACTTATGTGAGTTTTCTCAAAGCAACAAGCTTAACTGCTATTTCTATTTAAAGCAATAACGAAATGCAAGTTTAAAAATATTTAATTGGAATTTTCAAATTTTGGTTAATTTAAATTTAAATATTTGAGTCATTAAAAATGATTTATAATTACCTTCAAGTATAAAAAAAAGCTATTTGAAAAATCATATCCCATCTCTTCAACTTCCCAATTCTTTCTTTTCTTTCTTTTTTTTTTTTTTTTTTTTTTTGGTGAGGCAATTGGGGTTAAGTGACTTGCCCAGGGTCACACAGCTAGTAAATGTTAAGTGTCTGAGGCCGGATTTGAACTCAGGTACTCCTGACTCCAGGGCCGGTGCTCTATCCACTGCGCCACCTAGCTGCCCCCCAATTCTTTCTTTACATCATATTTGGGGATTTATTTGGTATTTAAAAAGTGCTCCCCTGCCATCAATATTACCTTTTAGTCATCAGGATGGTAGTATGTACAACAGCACATTTGTAATTGTGTGATTTACTTACACATGTACTTAATTTCAACAATTTTGCTGTAGCTTAACTTGTACAGTATAAAGTTATCTCTTCTGCTGATTTTAGCTAGATTTTTTTACTCCCCAATAGAAACTTTTGGCATTTTGCAGGGAAAAATTTAAGGAGATTATTTTCAGAAGTCTTAAAGTTGTTGTCCATGATATACCTGCTTTTAAAACCTTAACCCCTCAGTACAAAAAAAAAAATGGTTCTTCAATCATGACTTATTTTCTCATGGACTAGTTTCATACTATGTTTTGTTTAAATATATGCTGTTAGTTTTTCATTATTTCATTAATAAGGAAATTAACCTCTATTTTGTATTTTTTAAACAAAATCTAGATGAGGAAGAGGATGGCAAGACTCCAACACAACCACTGTTGAAAAAAGGCAGGCATTTTCCATCTTTTTGTTTCAATCCATTTTTTTCCATGCTGTTAACGCCAAATTTTTTTTAAAGTCTTTATCTCCATGGTGAGGTTGTAATATAGTTATTTGTGAATTACAGATTCAAGAAATGATCACTGATTATTCCAACTACATAAAGCAGTGCCACCCAGCAAAAATGAAATCATATAAACAAAATTGTAAAATAATGTTATTGGAAGTGTTCAGGTCCTAAAAGTTAAGATTTTACTGATTGAATGTTTTTATTTTGGCCCATGTGTTAGATAATTAGGAATAGAAAATGAAGAGTTTCATTCATGACCATAAATTGCATCCATCTAAATCTTTTTATAATAAAATTTTATTTAACTTTTATAATATTTTTCATATTTTTCATAGTTCTGCTGAGCCTTGGGAGATACATAATAATTTCTTGAATTAGAGGGTAGAGGTGAGAGTTTGGAGGAGTGTGGTTTGGTAGCCATATTATTTCATCATGAATAAATTTGTACTCTGCATACATGCCATGACACTTTGTGGTAGATATTATGATTGGAATGACAATAATTCTGCATTGGTAACCAGATTTCCTCCTGTGGATTTCTGTTTTATAAAACTGGGTAGTATTTTCATGAGTATAGTTATTGACCTACTCTCAGAGCTCATTTTTTCTTTGTTTTGGGTGAAAGATCCTAGAGAACATAGTTATTCACCTGTGGTATATAGTTCATTTTAACCATGCTGTAAGTGGGTTCTTTCCTAACTACTTGCATATATATTCTAATAATCAGGTATTCCCAAACCTCTTACCTACCACAAATTTCAAGATATCAAATGCCAAAGCAAACAATGAATAGAATGTTTCTCAGTGGGTAATATTGACTGTAAATTATTTTTTATAGATACTTTCATTTAGTTCTTCAATTTATAGCATACTCTTAAAAATGTTCTTGTGAGCATCAAGTCATTGACAGGCCAGATTATGAGTCAAAGATAACTAGTCTAAAAGATTAAACAGTTTTTCAAGAACTGTGTTTAGAATTTCTGGGCCAGTTATTAAAGAAATTTAGCATTTTTGTTGGTACTTTCAGAACACTAAAATGTTTGGTTTTATATAACTCATTTTTAAATGTTTAAAGTTGATCTATAAGAAACTATATTTATTATGGTTGACACATTGGAAGAGGAAGCAATATAATTTTTTGCACAAAAGTGAGGAAATGGTAAGGAAGGTGATTAAATAAAGGGAAGCTTAAATTTTTTTATGTATGCATGTTTCCATCCTTTAGAACCTAAAGGTCCTGCTGCCCCATTAAATTTGGCTGACCAAAGACTTCTTGAAGCTAGTACACAATTTCAGAAAAAACAAGGCAAAAATACTATTGATGTCTGGTGGCTTTTTGATGATGGAGGTGAGGTTGCTTTTAATTTTGTTATCGATGCTTTTCACTAAAAATATTTTCAGTAATTGGCATAGAATGAATTATTAAATTAAAATTAAGTCATAAAGAGTTGAACATACTTAGTGACTTGTATTTTATTGTTTAATCAGGTTTGACCTTATTGATACCTTATCTTCTGACTACTAAGAAAAAGTGGAAAGACTGTAAGATCAGAGTATTTATTGGTGGAAAAATAAACAGAATAGATCATGATCGGAGAGCGTAAGTTACTCTAAATGAACATGAATTTTGCTTATTCAGTGGTGTGTCAGTGTTTTAATTTAACTTGAAAAGATATACGTAAGATAAAAACTAAAGAGAAAATTCATAAAACTCAGTTCAGATTAATTGTATACTTTAAACTTTTGTGATATTATATTTAGCACTGTAATTTAAATATTTAAGTCTGAAAAAATTTATTTAAAGGATTTATCATAAAATTTGGGTATACCTATCTGTATGTATCTCTGTCTATAATTTAGTCAACTAATTATATATACATCCATATACACAGTACATATAAAGAAAGAGAGGTACACATATATAATTTGTATTTATACTTTGATTAAGATTTAGGACCTATAAACACTAGTTATAAGATAGTACTTCTAGATTATACAACTACTTTGTCAGTATCTTTGTCAGTTGTCCTTTGTAGTCCCACTGATTCTGTCCTTTCTCCAGACTCAGTTCCAGGATTAGAGATTGCCACAGCCACCTACTGTGTTTCTTCATATAAGAGTAGAATTTTAAGTGTTTCAGAAACAGTAGATCTTCAGCACTTACTGAATGAGATTAGAAAGGAAGATACAGGGAGCAGCTAGGTGACACAGTGGATAAAGCACTGGCCCTAGATTTGGGAGGATCTGAGTTCAAATGTGGCATCAGACACTTGATACTCACTAGCTGTGTGACCCTGGGCAAGTTGCTTAACCCTCATTGCCCTGCAAAAAAAAAAAAAAAAAAAAGGAAGATACATAATTCTCAGTTATATATGACACCTTCACACAAATAACCATATGATTCTGTCAATAGATTAAAAAAACTTTTGAAATAATACAATACCCATTATGTTCAAAACATTGAAAGGCTTGAGAATAAATGGATTGGTCTTAAAGTGGTAAATAGTTTCTATAACTGAGAGCTAACATGATTTGTAATGCTTAAAACAGCCATTTCCAATCAGATCAGTGTTAAACCTATTGGGGTCACTGTTGTTTGATATAATCTAGTATCACCAAGACAAGAAAACCAATTCAAAGAAATAAGCTTAAGCAAAGAGGAAGGAAAATTACCTCATTTAAAGATATGATGTGTTTACTTAGAAAACTATGGGTTCAAGTAAAACATTAATTGAAATAATTACGACCTTCATCAAATAGACTAGAAATCCACAAAATTATCACCTTTCTATATATTACCAAAAAACCCCAGTCAGAAGCAATTTTTAAAAGATGGTCCATTCAGTTTAGTTATAGAATGTATAAAATATCTGGGAATCTACTTACTAAGACACAATAATTATGTGAATACAGGCATAAAAATCTTTATAGAAATAAAGGAAATCATAATTGATCAGAGAATGATTAGTTGCTCATGGATGGGCTGTATAAAATGATAAAAATAACAAGACTACCAGGATTAATTTACTGATTCAGTATCTTACCTATCATACCACCCGTAGATTGTTTTATGGAACTAGACAAAATGATAAAAATTCATCTGGAGCATCAAACTCCAGGAAACTAGGAAACCAATAGAGAGAATTTTTTTTGAAGTGGGAACAAAGGGAGTCTTGCAGAACTAGATGTTAAAATATTCTTCAAAAAAAAAAATATTCTTCAAAGCAGTAATCATCAAAACTGTTTGGTACTTCTTAAATAGTCAAAAAGTCAGTCAGTAGTAATTAGGGTACACAAAGGCCCAAGAACACCAAGGACTGCAGAAAACAGTCATGATTCAACAAAAACTAGTGGAAAAATTGGAAAGCAGTCTGAGAGAAATTAGCTTTAGTGGACAAATTAAACATGTAGGGAATCTCAAATATGAAAAACATGGTAAGTTCTTGGCCAAATACAGGATAGAGAGAATGGATCATAAAAGATACATAATTTTGATCACAACAGTTTTTATGAAAAACAACAGCAATACAGTTGGAATTAGAAGGGAAACAACGGGGGCAGCTAGGTGGCACAGTGGATAAAGCACCGGCCCTGGATTCAGGAGGACCTGAGTTCAAATCCAGCCTCAGACACTTGACATTTACTAGCTGTGTGACCCTGGGCAAGTCATTTAACCCCCATTGCCCCGCAAAAAAAAAAAGGGAAACAGCAAATTTTTTGGATAAAAGTCTAACGTGTAAGATACAGACAATATATACAAACATGAACAAGAACCATATGCCAGTAGATAAAAGGTCACCAAAAGAAATGTAAACTAAACCAAAATAAAAATGCTTCAATTCACTAATAAAACAAATGAAAATTGAAATAATTATGATTCCTCCTTGCTCCCATCAGATTGGGAAAATGAGGCAAAAAAAAACACGACAGTTCTTAGAGGGACTTTGAGAGTATACACATACTACTGCTTATAGGTGGCTGCTGTAAATTGGACTAACCTTTCTGGGAAGCAATTTGGAAATAATGGCCAAAAAGTCAATAAACAAAAAAAAAGTCACTTACCTTTTGACCCAGTGATAAAACTGACTGGTATATATCTAAAATAAATGAAAATACTTATACCAGCCTTTTTCATTGTAACAAAAAAGTGGAAACAAGTTGGGTTTGACTGAATAAATTGTGGCATACAATATGATTGTTCTGTAAGAAATGATGAAAGGGATGGATTGTGAGAAACCTGGAAAAACATGTGTGAACTGATGCTCAGTGAATAGGAGAACTAGAATAACTTGTCCAGTAACTACAGTGTTTAAAAAAACAAGCTTTGAAAAACATCGGAACTCCACTAAGTTCATTGCTAAGTCACAACTGCAAAAAGCCTCATGACACATTCTTCCTACCTCTGAGCAGATCAAATCCATAATTTTAAAAAGTTATTTAAAAAACAAAACAGCCCTACCTAGCTCGCAAAGCATTTTGCAGTCTACTTAAGGAAACAACAAGAACACAGTAATTATCAGGAGGTTGGAAGAGCAGTCCATGCTGCATAAATCAACAAAAGGGAGTAGAAATAAAATGTCCTATCCTCAGAACCGAAGCACACATCATAAGGCTCTAATAATTAAATTTAGAAAGACTCGTTCTTGTCTTTCAGATCAACTAGTTTCACCCTTAATGTGAAAATTGAAACATCTTTTAAATCTACAACTTTGTGTCTGTTTTAGGATGGCGACTTTACTTAGCAAATTTCGGATAGACTTCTCAGACATCATGGTCCTGGGAGACATTAACACAAAGCCTAAGAAAGAAAAGTAAGTCACATAAATGTATTCTTGAACTGAATAGGTCATGAATGTGATATAAATACTTGCTTAAAGGCACTCAGAATTCCTCTATAAAATCAGAATTATCTTCTTATTTTTTCTGCCCCTCACTGAAAATGTGGGCTCTGATTTATTTTGATAGAGATATTATAAAATTGAAGTATTTGTTCAGGGTTTCTTTTAGAACTGTACGAAGCTATTATTATTTCTCTAATAAGTTACCTGACTTCATGAAGCAATAACGTGTATCTTCTGGATTGTCAAATGTTTTAAATCATTTAAGGAAGTATGCTGTGTGTATATGAGACAGAGAGAGATCGAGATCGAGAGAGATCATCAGTGTGGATGCTTACTTTTCTCATCTTGTGATGTTTTGTGTGTGTGTAGTTTTTTGTTCTGTTTTGTTTGAGGCAATAAATGACTTGCCCGGGGTCACACAGCTATTAAAGTGTCTGGCTTTTTTTTTTGTTTTTTTTTGCGGGGCAATGGGGATTAAGTGACTTGCCCAGGGTCACACAGCTAGTAAGTGTCAAGGGTCTGAGGCTGGATTTGAACTCAGGTACTCCTGAATCCAGGGCCCGTGCTTTATCCACTGTGCCACCTAGCTGTCTCTCCCCCTCCCACCCTGTGCTACTCTTGACCATGGCATCCCCTAAACTTTTTTTGTCTGGGGATACAGATAGAAGAAAGAAGGAAGCAAGCTTTCCTTGAGATCTCTTGACATTGTGTGGATGCCAGTGGAGTAAATGAGTTGTCCTTTTCCCCTTGCTCTTGATAAATAACTAACCTATTTCATTAGCTAGTCATATTGCTTTTATGCCACATAGTCTATTCACATCCACCATGTGCCTCTCCTTTGTTTTTTGGATAACTCCTGTTGTGACGAGATAACTCATGTTATTGCGATTTAGAATACAACTAAGTAAAAGGCTTTATTTCATATATTGTCACAAATTGCAAGGAGGAACAGTTAAAATACAGAGAAGTATAATTTCCCACGGGTTCTTATATTATACAGAAAACATAATTATGCTGGTGGCCTCGGGAACAATTTGTTGTATTTCAGGGGAGGTAAGGGATACAGAGAATGTCTAATCTGCTAGTCTGATATTAGCCTGAGAATTCAAGATAGTACAGACTCCTTTTGGTTAACCTTGCACAAGAATTGAAGGAGGACAGGGATTAGCTCATTTAACAATGGAGGCTTATTCTAAAATGGCATTATTCTTGTCAAGAAAAGGAAAATAGGGGCAGCCAGGTGGCACAGTGGATAAAGCACGGGCCCTGGATTCAGGAGATTCAAATCTGGCCTCAGACACTTGACACTTAATAGCTGTGTGACTCTGGGCAAGTCACTTAACCCTCATTGTCCTGAAAAAAGAAAAGGAAAATAGTCAGTCTCTTTTTCTGCTATCAAATCTGTACCTTTAAATCTTCAGATTGGTTTTCCAGACTGCCTTAGCTCTCCACTTAGCAAGATCAAGTGGTTTGGTTTGGTTTGGTTTTTTTTTTTTTTTTGACTGCAGTGATTTCTAGGCTTTTTTGGCCTCATTGTAGCTGTTGATATACAATGATTACTTCCTTAGAAAATGGTGATAGTGATAGCCGCTCAGATAACCACCATATTTTCTCATGTTTATTTTTCTAATTTTGTTTTTTTCTATAAATCATTGTTCTATCATAACAAATCAGTTGCCTAATTGCAGAGACAGGTGGGAACCACTTCTGAATAAGCTAAGTAACCAGTCACTCATTTTCTGTGATGTTATTTGGTTCTCATTGTGTCCAGTGCCTCCAACTCGGCTTCTTTTTTTTTTCCATAAAAGTATTTTATTATTTTCCACTTACATGTAAAGATAGTTTTCAACATTTGTTTTTATAAGATTTCTAGTTACAAATTTTTCTCCGCTCCTCCCTCCCCAAGACAGCAAGTAATCTGATATAGGTTATATATGTACAATCACATTAAACACATTTCTGCATTAGTCATGCTGTGAAAGAAGAATCAGCAAAAAGATAAAACCTCAAATAAGAAAAACAACAAGAACAAAACCAATAGAAATAGTATGGTTCAATCTGCATCTAGATTCCACAGTTCTTTTTTTTTCTGGATTTGAAGAGCATTTTCCATCATGAGCCCTTTGGAACTATCTTGGACCATTGTATTGCTGAGAATTAAGTCTATCACACCAACTCTCTTCTTTAAGAAGATATTCCTATTTCTATCAGCATGAGTCTCCTGTGCCTCCTTGGCATCTTTTGTTTCTTAAACCTGAACCATATTTTTTGTCATTCTTTTCCATGCCCACCTTTGCATTGAAGTTACCAAGTTTAAAGTATGTCTCCACTTGATTTGGACAGTCTTATCAGATTATTTGTGGAATTATTTGATTTCCTCATTGTCTGCAACAGATGTTGGTGTATAGACTGTAATTTTTTCCATCACGGTCTTTCTGCTAATGTTTGAGTCCTATAATTCAAGATTTAACAAATTAAGTATTAATAATTCAGCATCTGTTTGTGCAAGGAATGGAGATATAAATAGCACTTAGTACAGTGTCTGGCACGTAATAGGTGCTTAATGTTTGTTGACTATTGAAATTCAGAAATCAAACATTCCTCGAGGAGTTTACATTCATTTGTTAGTCAGCAAGCATTTATTAAGGTCCTACTATGTGGCAGGCAGTGGGGATACAAGAAAGAAGCAAGCAAGCTCTGTTCTCAGAGAACCAATAGGCCTCACAGCCTCACACGAGCATAGATTCAGAGCTAAAGGGACCTCAGAGACCATCGCATCCATCTCTGTCACTTTATAGCTGAGGACAAGTAGGAAGAGGCATCAGAGGGATTTGACTCTATGTCTTCTGATTCCAGAATTACTGCTTTTTCCAGTGTACCAGGTCTTGAAGTCACATTTATCCCAAGAAAGCATAGTGGTTAGCTTGCTGGCCACAAAGCCAGGAAAGATCTAGGTTCAAGTCCTGACTAACATGTATGGGCTGCATAACCCTGGGAAGGTCACTTACCTTTTTAGTGGTTAGCCAGCTCTTCTACTCTCTGAGCTCCAGGAAAAAGGTACCAAATAAAATCGTAGAAAATAAGTGATTTGGTAATGGTAGTTAGTTCCTTTCTGGGTAGCCTTGGAAAGTCAACCTCTCTTTTCATCAGTTTGTTTTAAGGGGGGGGGGGGGTTGGCCTGCCTGCCTCTAAGGTACCTTCTCACTCTAAGTCTATAATCTAGGACTACTTAACTAAGCATATAATTCAATAAAAATATAAAAGTGCTGTGGGGACAGCTAGGTGGTGCAGTAGATAAAGCACCGGCCCTGGATTCAGAAGGACCTGAGTTCAAATCTGGCCTCAGACACTTGACCCTAGCTGTGTGACCCTGGGCAAGTCACTTAACCCTCATTGCCCCGCAAAAAACAAAACAAACCAAAAAAAAATTATATATATATATATATAAAAGTGCTGCTCTTGTATACACACAGAAGGTACTTAAAAGGTTATAATACTAACATTTTGGTCTAATATATTCATCCCACCACTACCACCACCACTGAACAAAGAATCATTGCCAAAGATATTTCTACCTAAGTTTTATTTATACTGTTTCTAGTATAATTTAAATATACATATAAGACACTAACTGTACAATTAGAAGAACAACCTCTGTGAAAAGAATATAGGATAACAGTGTCACAAAATAATCCAACAGCCTACTTAATACTCTTTAAGTTTAAGCATTTCAGTGACATTCCATTAAGGGGGGAAATGATCAGTAAAAAAAAAAAAAAAGTTTCTTGCTTTTCCCCACATAAAAATGGTAGGAACTAACAGGAAGGATGATTCCATTTTTCTGAGATAATCATTTCACTACAAAGAGTTCAACAGATATTCAGTATTTATTAAATTACTATGAGTAAAGCACTGTGCCAGTTGTTCAGAGACAATGGATTGAAAGAAAAAGCAATGAATGTGAAAGAACATGGATTGCTTGGTTGGTTGATGAACGTACCTCTTTCCAATTATCTCTAAATAAACTTTTTTCTTTCCAGCAATCCAGTTCAAATGCATAGTGATGCTGTTTGACATGGTTTCAAAGATATGTTCTTCAATCCAGCTATTATTTGCAAACAACCTAACATAAACCTATATTTCTGCTTTCCAACCTTATTTTCTAATCTCATTCCACCAAATTTATTCTAACTATTGTTGCCATATTTTTCCCTTTCCGTTTTTTTCTCCTACATAAGCATATCATTCTTCAGTTATTCAAAAAACATTTTTGGAAGAAGTCCATAGGCTTCAGCAGAACACCAAAATTAACGCAAAAAAAAAGATTAAGAACCCCTGCTCTAGGGGCAACAGTGTGTGAACCCAAGTCAAAAGCAGCAGCATCATATCCATGGAGATATGTACATAGAGAATAAATGCAAGGACGTTAGGGAGAAATGGTAGTATATTCTATTAGAGATGGCCAAGTATCCTATGAAATAATTATTGCCTTTAAATGCACAATAAAATAAACTTTTCAAACTCCTTATTTATCTCTCCAAGGAAAACCTGTGAGCCATCTTTCCAACTAACTGAAACTTTCTTTTGTCTTCTCATTTTACTTATAGCAAGAATTTATAGTTTGAAATGATTTGCTTCCTCCACTAATGTAGCCACTCTTTGGTCAATGGACAAGTATCTCACATACAGAGTCTGAACAATATATTAATGTTTATCCTGTAATTCCTAGCATCTTCTGTCCTTTTCTACCACTGTGCCAGCATCATTTGGAAAGCTGAAAAGGCAGCACAGGACTCAAAGCAATTTTGTAATTTTCTGTTGTTTCATGGGATATAGCTAAAAAATTATCATCTAATGGCTAGTCTTCTTGTGATGAGCCACTGTACATTTAGTTATGCTGGTCCTAAGAAGGCAATCTTAGCACCACTATGCTCAGAGCTCTTCCAGAATGATAGGACTTTCTAGAGTCTGAACTCTACTGGTCTAGCCAGAGCCCCCTCTAGGCCACAAAAAACATCACAGAATTCTTTTACCTAGGGGCAAACATTAATTAGAGGTAGACAGCAGCGATGTAAAGGACAGTCCATTGTCAGGGGGTGGGAGAAGTGGCACAAAGGATGGTGCATTATAGGCATAGTTATAACACAAGAGGAAACAATGTGCCCCCCCCGAAAGTCTAGTCTATGCCCCTTTGGGGGAATTATAGAGAGATAGGCCCCAGAACAGTGGAATATGTGGGGGAGGGTTGGCAGACATTGCCAGGCCAACATGAAACTTCAAGGTAGAAGAATGACAGGGAAGAATCCACTGCCACCTCATTCTTCTGGGTGGTGCCTATACACTGGGACAGAGCTTGCCTAAGATAGAGCATCAAAGTAGGATTTTATGGAAGAGTTATGGGAAAAAGTGTTTAGAAATGGTTTTTGCCTTATAGAAACATTAAAAATGATAATTAATTTTAAATGCTGTCTGTTTCTTTGAAGTATTATGGCTTTTGAAGAAATGATTGAGCCGTTCAGGCTTCATGAAGATGACAAAGAACAAGATATTGCAGATAAAATGAAAGAAGATGAACCTTGGAGAATCACAGATAATGAGCTTGAACTTTACAAAACAAAGGTATTCTTTCTCCTCCATTACATAGTCTTCCCATGTGGGTTTTTTTTTTTAGTGGGGCAATTGGGGTTAAGTGACTTGCCCAAGGTCACACAGCTAGTAAGTGTTAAGTGTCTGAGGCCGGATTTGAACTCAGGTCCTCCTGACTCCAGGGCCGGTGCTCTATCCACTGCGCCACCTAGCTGCCCCCTACCATATGTTTTAAAATGTATTTTTTTAAAATAAATTTTACAGACAAATTTCTAAAGTCTGTTTGTCTTGCAGAATCTTAATTTACCATTGATCATTTGTTCATATATTCTTTTATATTTTAACTTTCTTTTGCCATTTCTAGAATTATTAACCATGATAGATGGTAATTTTCCAAACGAGGACTAACTTTTTTCCTTCACCTTTTAGACATACCGTCAGATAAGATTAAATGAGTTATTAAAGGAGCACTCAAGTACAGCCAATGTAATTGTCATGTAAGTAAAATGTACAGTATACCGTTGTTTGATATACTTTTTCTGGTAAAGTGTTAATGTTTTCATGTATTCCAGTTTAGATTTTTGATAGCATGTGCTAACATACATTTTAAGTTAAATGAATTTTTAAAGACTGCCTATTAAACACTTATACTGACTTTTATAGTGATGAAAAATGGATATCTGCTGCCTAACTTTAATTACAAAAAATTTTTTATATCAAATATAATGTTGAGTCAGTTGTAGCATTCTCTCTCTTGCTTTAAATCCAGTGCCATTTTAGTCAGATTCCTTGTTTTCCTACTTTGGGGAATTTTTTGGACATTTCATTGCTTATTAGAAACAACCTTCACTGTGTGAACAAGTAAGGTAAAATATCCCTTAACTCTGATGTCTTCAAGTTTTGCTGGTTTCTACACCTACTAATGGGAGCAATTAGGTGGCACAGTAAATAAAGTGCCAAGCCTAAAATCATTGTCTTGAGTTCAGATCCAGCCTCAGGCACTTCATTAGCCATGCAACCCTGAGCAAATCACTTAACTCTATTGTTTGCCTTAGTTTCCTCACACAGCAAATGAATTGGAGAAGGAAATGGCAAATCATTCCAGTATCTCTGTTAAGAAAACCACAAATGGGATCACAAAGAGTTGAACACAACTGAACAACAAGATCTGTGAACGTATCCAACAAACCCTTTTGCTTACTTGCTCTTTTTACTCTCTCCTGATAGAAATTATGAGGCTCAACTCAAATTTGGTGATTTGTCACTTATTTTCATTTGCCAGGAGCAGGGGTCACCTAGTTTTCGCTTTACTTGTATTTCCACTTCTTTTTAACCGTTTTGGAACTTTTGTTGTCCAGACAAACAAAGGAAAAATTAAATATAAAAGAAAAAAAGAAGCAAAAGCATTAGTGAATTGAAGCAGAGATTTTCTTTTACTGAATACCACAAGATGATAATTTTTTAATTAAAACAATGTCTTTAAGTTTAAGTTGTTCAAATAGTTTTTTTTTTAACTACTATTGTTAGTAGTCAGTGAAAGATTTGCAGGGTGGGAGATAGTCATAGAGTTCTAGAGCTGGGAAAGACCTGAGAATCCATCAGTCCAATGCCTACATTTTACAAGTAATGCAGTGGAGGCCCAAAGAGCCTATGAAGATGAAAATGAAGAAAGACTGGCTCTCTCTCAATGGTCATGTGCTGTCTCTTTCTTGCCTTAGTTTAAGTAGATGACTAAACTACATAGGTTTCTTTACCTGTTTGAAATAGAAGTATCCTTTTTAAAAAGATTCCTTTTCTGAGAGAGTGAGGTGTTTATATACCAATGTAAAATGTGTTTGGCATTAAGGGAGAATATTGTTACTATCTTTTCTTGGTCCAATTGAAAACATTAGAATAGTAGGGTTATTGTTGATGCAATAGAATGAAGTAGTTGGTAAGTTTTTCTAGAATTTCTGTGTACTTTTGGTTAAATATATTTCTTGTTTTACTGATAATTATGGTACTTATTAATTAGGAAGTATGGTTTCTTAACATTAAAAATTTTTTAGTTATGTGCTGTTGTTATTTTTCTTACCATTAGGAGTCTCCCAGTTGCAAGAAAAGGTGGCGTGTCTAGTGCCCTCTACATGGCATGGTTAGAAGTTTTATCTAGAGACTTGCCACCAATCCTTCTTGTCCGTGGGAATCATCAGAGTGTCCTTACCTTCTATTCCTAAACACCACATCATGGACAGCCCTAGGGAAATGGAACTTCAGTCCCTAGTAAAGTGACTTGAAATCTTCTAAGAGACTGCAATACGGTGGCAAAACAGTGACTTTTCTTCCACAGTTTCACTGATTTGAAAGCACACGGGGAAGTCGCTCCATTTGCATGGTTGTGGAGACTTCAGTTTTATTCCTTATTGTTGGACATAAGATTTTTTTCTTTGCTACTTGAATAGCAATAAAAGTGTGTTTTTATTTTCAATTGGTGAAAGAAATATAGATTTATAAAAGCCTTTTAGCCTTGAGGTGCCTTCTGAGATTAACCAAATTTCATCCATATATACCCTTTTATAAATTTATATAGAATATCAAACTTTGCCTTCAACTAAAACTGTAGCTCAAATGTAAGTTGGTTTCTAGTCTCTTCCACCTTAAAATGAATGCTGCTTTTCTGTCTTCCATTGAGCAATTAATTAGTTTTTAGTACTGTATGTTTTCTATTATTGTACTTTTTTTTATGGTCTCTGTTAGATGTTAATGGGGTAAGAATTAGGGCAGGTCTTGTCATTTGAGATAAAACACAAGAATCAGAATGTCCAAAAGTTTAATCCATTTAAGTATGCATGTATAAATGTAAACCTTAAGAAAAGAGTTGTTCTACCTTTTAAGAAGCTTTGTATTACTGATGTCATAATTTCCAGTTAACTTTAGAAATGTCAAAAGATTTCTTCTCAGTAGTTTTATATGACATACTGAAAATCATATTCCATTCTACAGCCTAAAATACCCATAACTTTAAATTATCAGAGGGGACCTGTCCATGTTTGTCCTTCAAATCTGAGTGAATTTTCAGTAAGAACTTAGGTTTCCTGTAGGAAATTTGGGTTAAGTGATGCCATCTTACAGAGTATTTCAGTAAACACTATGTGGCATTCTACCATCCTTTTAAAATTATACAGTTGCTTTAGCTTATCATCAAAATGGTTAAATGGACCACTGGTTACTTAGTGAAATGTTTTTAGGCTAATTCATTTGTCAGATACACACTCAGTCTTAATATACTCAGGTTTGAACATTTAAATTTAATCCATTCTTAATATGTAAAGTCCATTTTTAAAACTGCCAGGTTGTGCTTTTTGAACATTTGTTTTGACATCATCGTCTACCAGTATATAGATGTGATAATGCATAAGTATTATCACTGAAAGCTTTCTATACAAATTATTAATGTGAATTTTTTCATTCTTTTATATTCAAGAAAAGATTGCCTAAAAACATTTCAAGTTTTAAACACACACACACACACACACACGTATATCATATATATGGTATATATATATTTTATATGTATGCATTATATATTTTATATACACATACACAACTACATGTTACTAGGCCATATTGCTGGTTGTTCAGCAGTGTTGAGTGATCAAAATTCATTAGCTAACAATTTTGTTAAACATAAGATCAAAGTAAATTATCATATGGTTTTCTTAATGAACAAAGTTTTAGTCATTTGTAAGATATGTTATAACTACAAATGACTATAATTTGTGATAGTGAAATGTTCTATAATTCATCCATATTGTTATTCAGTCCAGTTATTTATAAGTTTAAAAATAGTTTAAAAAATATTTTGCTGCTGGTTCTCCAGATCTTTGAAATTTTTCTCCTTTCAAAACTACAGTTTCATTTGATTTTTGCTGCATGAATATGAAGTTAATTAGTTTCAGAATGGACCTGGTAATTTTTTAATGCAAAATATTAGTAAAATTGAAATCTTTTGTTTTCTAAATTTGTTTTCCTAGCTTATAACTCACATCTTTATTGCATTTATTACAGGATTTGCAGTAATTGTGGGGGAGAATAGTAGGAATGTAAAATTACTTAATACGCATGGAATTATTACCATGTTTGAATTTTTTTTTCTTTAAACAGATGGACAGTAGGGCATTGATTTAGTGCTGCTATCTTGAAACATGCACAGGTACACTTATTCTAAAAGTTTTGCCCATTCAGGAAACCATCACTTACAATCTGTACCACAGGAACCAAATGAAGTGTGTATTCATACATGTGTAAAAAGTATATTTAAATATGCATACTTGGTTGGGGAAGGGAATTGTAGTGAATGAAATAATGTAAGATGCTTTTCACTTATGGATTCTTTACTTTAACTAACACTAGATACCAGGTCAAAAAGGTTCAAAGTTATTGTAGCTCTCCAATAAATTTCAGCAGTTAATTGTTAGAAACAGATACTAGCTAGTGATGAAGTTATTCTATTTTGTTTATATTGAATTTTGATTGTTTTGATGCCAAATTTTTTTAGTTCTAATCATTGGTGATGACTTGAAATAAGCAATTGTGCATTGGCATTTGGCAGTTCATTATTTCTGTAGACAAAAATTTATGAGGGTTTAGCTAAAATAGCTCATAAGTTGACAAATAACAATAGCTGATAAAATCAATTATTTATTTGTTACATTTCATATTTGTATTTTAGGTTTCCTTTTACATAAATTCTTTTATGCTTTTATGACATTACATATTTAAAGAAAATGAGGAAATAACTTAAATAATTGTGCTTTGGTGGATAATTATCAGCTAAGTTTGAAATTGTAATATTTTGATAAACCCGTAACTGTCACATGAATGCTTTTCTAATGTTTTAACACTGAATATTGCAGTTTCAACTTTGTATAAAGATTACTGCAATAAAGGAAGTGAATCCGATAAAATTATTTGTCTACTATTTGTTTCATAAATACTATTCTCTACCCTTATCCTTTGTAAATATCTAAAAATGATAGCATCACCAGCCCCATTTTGATACAATTTGGCCAAATCTTTATAAAGCAGCACACAGTTTGTGTTAACAAAGTTATTAATGGCTTTCTGTTACTGGTAAATATGTCACCTGAGCCAGAGGAGGAATGACATTAATGTTTTATGAGTAAATTCTGCTAAATCTTGGACTATTAGAATTGAGATCTTATAGACCAGCCACTTCATTTAACATGTGAGGAAACAGACTATATTTAGTTTATATCCCCTGAACTGAAAATAGCATCCAAGGGAACCTAGGTGGCACAGTGGACAGAGCACCACCGGCCCTGGATTTAGGAGGACCTGAGTTCAAATCCGACCTCAGACACTTAACACTTTCTAGCTGTGTGACACCCTGGGCAAGTCACTTAACCCCAATTGCCTCACCAAAAAAAAAAGAAAGAAAGAAAACAGCATCCAAATTCTTTCATTGTGATAAAAACAAAATAAGTGTTTAAGAAACTTTATAAATCTTGGTTTTCAGTGAATTAACTTTGTAAGTGAATTTTTTCACTTTTTTCAGTGAATTGCTTTGGGAGCCCTCAAGTACATATAAATGCTAGTTAATACTTTTTATTATTCCATGGAAACTTTAGGAGGAACTAAGAACAGTTGGACCAATCATTAATTCAGTCTTTCTTAGTCAACACTTACTCAGTACTTAGTATGTGCCAGACCCTGCTAAATACTATCTAGTTCTTTTCCCCAGAATCCATCTGGGACCAAGCTCTCTGATTTGAGAATTGAAGTAGTTTTTGGTTGGCAAGGTTGATGATTCTTGGCTTATCTATAAAGGGTTAAATATCTGGCCTCCCTAGAAGGGAAATGGACAAGTATTTATACAGTACCTACTGTGTGCTAATCACTGTGCTAAGTGCTTTTTTTATAAATATTATCTCATTTGATATGAGAATCTACTGGACTGACCCTATGTATGATCTGCATTCTTCTGAGCCTCTCAGCCCTGACTTGGTTCTGTCCTTTTTGGTTGGACAAAAGCAGATATGCTAGTTCATATACCAAGGTGAGTCTCACCTATATGATAAAGCTTGATTTTTTTTTCCCCCTGGGCTTAGGCTAACATCTGGACCTATTTCTATTAAATGCAGTGTGCCTTAATGGCTTGGTTTCACTCCCTTGAAACCTTTCTTCTTAGCTGAGATGCCCCTTAACACCTTCAATACTTCCTGGCCCATCAGCTAATGATCTTCCCATTTCAAATGTTTGGTTCTTGCTTGGATGGTTTTCTAAATTCCTTTCTCCTCTCCGAAGGGTCTCAGAGAAAAACTGTATTGAGGGGCATGTATATCTTTTTTTTTTTTAGTGAGGCTATTGGGGTTAAGTGACTTGCCCAGGGTCACACAGCAAGTAAGTGTTAAGTGTCTGAGGCCGGATTTGAACTCAGGTACTCCAGGGCCGGTGCTCTATCCACTGTGCCACCTAGCTGCTCCTGGGGCATGTATATCTTGATAAGCAAAAAAAGAATTCCTATCTCGGTTCTCATAGTACCTCCTCACCTCATTGTCCAGAGATGGATCTTCCAATACTTCTTAATTAATTCAGTTCCTCTGAAACATCTTCAAATCTTTTTTCTCAAACTTGTGATTTTTTTTTTTTTGCTATAGGGAACTTTCCATGAGGTACCTGCGATAACACATGCAAACCAATGAATTTTCTGCTATGTAATAAGTCTTGAAAGTTTCCCAGGGCGCTGAGACAGTACTGGTCAGTAAATGTCAGAGTTGGGACTTGAACCTAGTTGGTTCTGATTTTAGGTTCAAGGTTCTGATTTAAATTTTTAACAAAGCCTATGTGTCTTTTTTTTTCTAATTCATCTTGGCATTGAAAGCTTTTTAAAAATCAAGTTCCACTCAACAATCCAATGATCCAAAACAATCCCAAAGGACTACTGATGAAACATACTATCTCCCTCCAAAGAAAGAACTGATATTGAAGGAACACAGACTGAAGCATGCTATTTTTCACTTTGTTTTTTTACTTTATTCAAGTTTTCTTATACAAAATGACTAATATGGTAATGCTTTACATAATTATACATCTATAATCTATATCTGATTGCTTACCACCTTAGGCTTGATGGGAGGGAAGGAAGGAGGGATAAAAATTGGAATCCAAAACTATAAATAAAAATGGTTATTTTTTTTTAATCCTGAAAAAAAAAATCAAGTTCCAGCTTACTTTCCCCCGGCCCTGCTTGTTTTATCTTTCTCCTGAGCACATGTATTACGTTCCAGAATTCTGTATCCTACTACCCTGCCTTTACAACCCAAGCTTGAAATTCACTCTTCTTACCTTTACTGGAATCTAGAATCCCTAATATAATTATTGAAGTCTCAAATCATATTATCTCCTATTCCTGTCCTCCCTTTCAGTCATTAAGTGCCCTCTTCATCCTCAACTTATCTCCCATATACATGAATCTGAGGCCCCAGTAGACTATAAGTTCCTAGAGAGCAAAGATTGTTTTTCATATTTTGTTCATGTATTCCCAATACTTAGCAGTTTAGCACTTAGATTAAAGAATGGCAGCAATATAGCTCTGGATTATTTTGTTACTTGTGTGCCAAAGTGGATTAAATAATGATGTAATTCACTGTGAACAGTGAAATGCTAGTGGCTCCGTCTAGAAACATTCTACTGGAGCTCCAACCACAATTGTGTTTCTCAGACACTTAAGCTCCAAACTTGCACTTTGGGCACAGTGAAAACTTGTCCAACCTTCAGTATCTTGACAAAGCATCAGAAGAACCCAAGAGGACACAAAACAGGACCAAAGCATAGACTAGCCATTCCCTCCAAAGTGTGCAGAGTCCTAACAGCAAGTCCTAAGGCTGGAAGAATAATGAAAGAAAAAAAAATAACATCATAAATAATTATTAGGGTGACACAGATGCTCAAGACACAAATCCAGAATAAGAGTACAACTCCAAAACACCTACAAGCAGAGCATCAAAGAAAAACACAGCCTGGTGCTGAGCATACTCTATCACCACTCTCTTCTGGGTGACAAGAAACAGAGAAGGAAAAGTATAGAATAATATGGTGGAAGGAAATACAAATTAATGATCATAACCATGAATATGAATGGGATGAATTTGTCAATAAAACGAAAAGGCATAACAATAGATCAGAAAACAAGGATCCAATAATATGTTGTTTACAAGAAATATATTTGTCTCAACACTGTATTTAGGCCTTTCATCTCAGCTTTTGTCTTCCCACTGGACTTTTCATGACTGGAAGAGAAAGTGCAGCTGACAACTTGGCCCAGCTATGCCTCACTAAAATCCAGTTCATAGACAAATCAAGACATCACCCTTACGATGTCATTAGACCTTTTCGAGAATGAAGGACAAACAACAATATGAAACATAAAGACTTACACAGTTAAAATAAGGGACCAGAACAAAATCTATTACACTTCTGCTAGAGTAAAATAGTCAGGGGTAGGAATCATGATCTTTAATTAAGTCAATTCTCACAATTCCTATATCAAAGGAGATAAATGGGGAAACTACATTTTGTTGAAAGATGAAATAAAGAATAACATCAATATTAAACATGTGAACCAAATGGTGTAACATCTAAATGCTTAAAGAAAAGTTAAGTGAATTACATCAAAGACATGATAACAGTAGGGTACCTGTATCCCTTTTTAAAAATAAACAAGAGAGACTTTAAGGACATGAATAAAATTTTAGAAAAGTTAATTATGATAGAACTCTGGTGATTACTGACTGGGAATGAAACGGAGCATACACATTTCTAAGCTATGACACCTTTACAAAATTGACCATGTATTAGGGCATTAAAAACTGCACATATGCAGAAAAGAAAAAACATTAAATTTCTCTTTTACAGACCACAACATTGTATTTAAAAGGGCCACCAAAGAATTTTAAAATCTATTGGAGACTAAATAATTTAATTCTAAATAATTAGTGCGTCAAAGAACAAATCAATTACAATAAACAATTTCACTCAAAGTAATGACAACAACGAGACAACATATCAGAATTTTGTGGATGAAGCCAAAGCAGTCCTAAAGGGCAAATTGATATCTCCAAATATTTGTCAAGTCAACAAGCATTTATTAAGCTATACAGTGTGTGTCATCGTGCTCAAATAAGTATTCAACTAAAAAACTAGAAAACCAACAAACTTTAAAAAAAAAAAAACTAAGCCCCAACATAGGCATTCTGGAATTCAAAGAAGAGATAACAAAATTGAAAACAAAAAAAAAAAATTACTGAATTAATAGATGAAACTAGGAGCTGGTTGGGGGTGGGGGGTGGTTAGGGGGAGAAAAATATAGATAATTTTATTTTCCAAACAGAAGAAAACCAAATCCCCAGTGTCAAAAAATGAAGAGTGAATTCACAACAAATGAAGAAATAAATGATTTTGCCCAATTAAATGCCAATAAGCCTGTCACTCTGAATGAAATGGGTGTGTATTCACAAAAAATGTAAAATTCCCAGATTAACAGAAGAAGAAATAGAATTAACTAAATACCAATCTTAGAAAAAGAAATTGAACAAACCATGAATGAGCTCCCAAAGGTAAATAAGGCAGGACCAGAAAATTTGAATTATATCAGACCTTTAAAGAACCGCTAGATGGCGCAGTGGTTAAGCACTGGCCCTGGATTCAGGAATACCCGAGTTCAAATCTGGCCTCAGACACTTGACACTTATTAGCTGTGTAACCCCCGGCAAGTCACTTTACCCCCATTGCCTGCAAAAAAAAAAAATAGTATCATTAAAGAACAAAGAACTCCATTATTTTTTAAAAATTAAAAAATAGAGAAAGAAAAGGTCCTATAAATTCTATGATACAAATATAGTCCAGAGAGAATCAAAACAAAGAAAACTATAAATCAGTATTACCAATGAATCCTGATGAAAACATTTTGAATAAAATATAAGGAAGAGGACTACAGCTACATCATAAAGATCAAGCAGTCTGACAAGGCTGGATTTGTATGAAGAATGCAAAATTGGGGGGCAGCTAGGTAGCGCAGTGGATAGAGCACCGGCCCTGGAGTCAGGAGTACCTGAGTACAAATCTGGCCTCAGACACTTAACACTAGCTGTGTGACCTTGGGCAAGTCACTTAACCCCAATTGCCTCACTAAAAAAAAAAAATGCAGAATCGGCTCAATATTAAGTAAACTATAATTGACCATATTATTAATAAGAACAAGAAAATCAAATTGTATCAAGAGATATTTGAAAATCTTTTTACAAGATACAGTACCCATTCCTGTTTTAAATAAACAGTAAAAAACAGGAATAAATAGATCATTCCTTAATATGATATGTACTACCCATCTAAAAACAAGAGCCTGCATTTTATGTAATGGGGATAAAATACAGTCCTTTTCCATAAGATCAGGATTAAAGCAAGGATGTCCATTTTGACCATCACTGCTTTGCCAAGAAAACCTCAAATGGGGTCATAAAGAATTGAAAACAACTGAAATGACCAAACAAAAGCAAAAATTTTTCATAATGGTAGAAGTACACTATCAAAATATCAGTAAGAAAAATAGAAGGAATAAGTATAAGCAAAGAGAAAACAAAATAATCACTTTTTCCAGGTGATATAATGACTTATCAAAAGAACTTAGAGAATCAACTAAAAATTAATTGAAATACCTGACAACTTCAACAAAGTTACAAGATATAAACCAAACCCACATAAATCATTGGAGTCTCTGCATATTACCAACAAAATTCAGCAGGAAGACATAGGAGGAAAAATTCCATTTAAATCAACTACAGGGGGCAGCTAGGTGGCACAGTGGATAAAGCACCAGCCCTGGATTCAGGAGGACCCAAGTTCACATCCGGCCTCAGACACTTGACACTTATTAGCTGTGTGACCTTGGGCAAGTCACTCAACCCTCATTGCCCCACCAAAAACAAAAACAAAAAACTACAGAAAAAAGAAAGAAAACAACTACAGAATGTATCTAATACTCAGGAGTCTGCTTGCCAAGCTACAAAGTCAAAGTAACAAGAATAACTTTATAAAGCTAGAAAAAAACATAATAACATGTATCTGAAGGGGAAAAAAGGTCAAGAATCTCAAGTAATAATGAGAAATAGTGGGAAAGAAAACTCACAAGAAATACTCAAAACTATATTACAACTGTATCATCTCAAACTATATTGCAAAGCAATGATCATCAAAACAATTTGGTACTGGTCAAGAACTAGGTTGATCAGGGGAACAAATTAGGTATACAAGATACGGAAGCAAACAATCACAGTAGCCTGATATTTAATAAACCCAAACTGGGAGTCTGACCAGCTTTTTAGGGTAAGACCTACTATTTGACAAAAAATGCTGCCTAAAAACTGGAAAGTAGTGTGGCAAAAACCAAATGGAGATCGGCAACACACAAAGAATTATTTGTAAATGACACCAGGAGTACGATGTATATGTATTATTAGGAAGTTGGATCCCTTTTCACGTTAGTGCTTTGAAAGACTTATGAATTGGAGTTACCACGTGGGCTTGTTGTATTGGTACCAGACTTGATGCAGGCAACGTGCCTGGCTTTAATCCTATTGCAACCCAGAACTGCCAGTTCAAGTGATCCACCAGCCTCAGTCTCCCCTAGTAGCAGAATCAAAAGCATGAACAACCATTCCCTCTAAGCAAGCCCCACAATAAATAAGGTCGTGTCCCAATTTCCAAAAGAAGATATAGCCTTCATGGTTAGTAATTCATAACTATATTTTTATTTCTCAGATTTCTCCATTGTATTTTTCTTTATTGTTCAATTTATTTATTTTTAACAATCTTTTTTTTTGAATTCCAAATTATCTCCCTCATTCCCACCCACTGTGAAGACAAAAGATGTGATCTCAATTATAATGTGAAATTATGCAAAACGTTTCCATGCATAACTATATTCTAATAAAGATAACAATGCACATTAACAGTGCAGAGCCTTATTTTTTTGTGAAATACCAAATAAGTTTAGGAGATGATGAAGGGGGCTTTGGCAAAAAAGAAAAGAAAAAAATGGTGGAATATATGGGAGGAAAGTCTCGTGGAGAACGAGAGAGGAGCAACTTCTGTTTATGTCTTCCAAATTATTACATCCATGTTACCTTTTGAAAAAACTGAAGGTATTTTCTTCACCAAGTCAGATTTTCAAACACAGGCATCAGCCTTCATGATGCTCCTTCCTGCTTTCAAAAGCAAAGGCTCTGGTTTTTCTTTTGACTTTCACCATGAATGGTAATCATTTGTTTAGTGTCCATGCACCTGGGCATGTTTTACATTGTTTACTTTACTCTTGTACTTTTCCTGATTTTCAAGGTGTTGCTATTAGGTAAATACAGGTGTATTATGTGATGGCAGATTTAATCAGGAATTGCCCAGCTCCCTCCCCTGTTAGGTACTCTGAGAACTCTCTTGCATAGTCTCTCTCAGTCATACAACACCGTTATCATAAGTTTTGTCCTCAACCTGAACTACTCCCCTCTAGCCAAACCCACCTAATGCTACCTACTTCCTCCTTATTACATACCCTATGCCACTCCTCAATCTGACCCTCATCTTGAACCAGCCCTTACCTGCCCTAAGTAACCAAACTTCTTAGTGTTTCTGTCAGGCCTGATGTCCATGCTATATAACACAAATCACCACTTTCTTTTTTGCAATTCCTCTTTTATCAACATTTGCTTCTGATGGTTGTCATGTCCTCTTTGGTAGCTATCAAAATAGGTTCACCCAGACCAGAATTTTTTATCTCTTATAAGAAATATTTATAACTAGATCTTCATTCATTTATCAACAGATTAGTCCAGACTGGGGTTCCTTAATCTTTTTAATGTCATTTACCTTTGGACCCCTTCTCAGAATAGTGTTTTTAAATGCATAAAATATGTAGTTGCAAAGGAAATCAAAGGTTAATAAAAATAAAATAAAGATGTAATTTTTTTCTTACCAAAGTCACTGATGCCCTAAAATCCATCCACAGACCATAGACCCCAAGTTAAGAATTCCTATTCTATATCCCTTATCTTCCTCAAATATGTAGTATTTTGTTCTTTAAATACCCTTAGATTCTTGCTGATATGCATAGGGAAATTTTTCATCAGGCCCAGAGTTTTATTCTTATAATTCTCTGCCCCCAATATCCCCTTCATTCTTCTAACCATATCTAAGTTTATATGTACAGAATGAAAATAATACTATCAAGTCACTGGTTCACTGATTTTAACTTTTGGTTCACTGATTTTTATCTTTTTTCTTTCTCTATGAAAAAAGGTTTGATTCTGGTTTATTTGATAGTAAAAATAGCTGAAGAACATACTTTCAAGTTGACTCCTGGACACCCTGCAGCTTCTCTGTTAAAATCTGAGGGAAGGGGAGCAGCTAGGTGGCACAGTGGATAAAGCACTGGCCCTGGATTCAGGAGGACCTGAGTTCAAATCCAGCCTCAGACACTTGACACTTACTAGCTGTGTGACCCTGGGCAAGTCATTTAACCCTCATTGCCCCGCAAAAAAAAACAAAAAAAAAAAACAAAAATCTGATGGAAAGGGGCAGCTAGATGACATAGTGGATAAAGCACCGGCCTTGGATTCAGGAGGACCCGAGTTCAAAAGACCTTGGGGATTTGTGCTTGTCCTTTTACTAACTTGGATAAAGCCATAGATATTATGTTCATCAGGTGTGCAGATTACATAAAGCTTGCAAAGGGAGCAGAGAGTCATCCAAAATTTCTTGACAGACTAGAACACTGAGCTAAATCTAAAAAGATGATAGTCATTAGGGATAAATTTAAAGCTTTACACTTGGGTTCACAAAATCAACTCTACAATTACATACAACAAGGCAGAAAAAGATATTTGAGATTATTGACTTATGGGAATTTTTTAAATGATAGGTAGGTTAATTATTCATTTTTTTATTTTAAAAAATATAACTTGGGGCATCTAGATAGCGCAGTGGATAAAGCACTGACCCTGGATTCAGGAGGACCTGAGTTCAAATGTGACCTCAGACACTTGACACTAGCTGTGTGACCCCTGGGCAAGTCACTTAACCCTCATTGCCCTGCAAAACCAAACAGAAATATATATATAGATATAGATATATCTTGATACCTAATTCCTAGGTATAGGGAAATGTGCTTTGGGGGATACGGCAATGTATAAGGCTTTTAAATGGTTTATAAAATATTTGGAGAGAAAGAAAATATATGGAAAGCTGGAAAAGGATAAATAATAGTACAATGTAGATTATGAATACAGCAATCCATGTCACCTTCAAATTCTTATCTCTGAAGCCTGATCTGTCAGTCAAAAAACATTTATTAATAATATACTAGGGGGAAGCTAGATGGCGCAGTGGATAAAGCACCGGCCCTGGATTCAGGAGTACCTGAGTTCAAATCCGGCCTCAGACACTTGACACTTACTAGCTGTGTGACCGTGGGCAAGTCACTTAACCCCCATTGCCCCACAAAAACAAACAAACAAAAAAATAAATAAATAACATACTAGGTACAATATGCTAGGCACTGTGCTAAATGCTGAGAATACAAAAAAAAAGGCGGGGGGAAGCAGTCGAAAATCAAGAAGTCTAATTAGGGAGATGATATTCAAAAAATCTATGTACAAACAAGATATATACAGGATAGATTTCTGCTGTTGTTGTTTGTCCTTTGTTCTCAAAGAGGACCATGACAGTGCCTTGCACTGAACTGGATTTAAGTGAGGAAGGGCTGTGCAAAGTCACCAGTCTCACTCTCTCCTCCAGAGCCATCTGAGTCCAGTGGCAAAATATGTTATCAAGACAACTGGAGATGGCCCTGATGTTTAAGGCAATTGGGGTTAAGTGACTTGCCCAGGGTCACACAGCTAGTAAGTATCTGAGGTGATATTTAAACTCAGCTCCTCCCAAATTCAGGACCAGTGTTCTATCCACTGTGCCACCTAGCTGCCCAGGATAAATTACAAATAATCAAGACAGAGAAGTGATCAGCCCTAAGGGGAATCAGGAAAAGCTTCATATAGAAGATAAGATTAACTGAGATTTGAAAGAAGCCAGAAGACAGAAAGGAAGTGAGATCAGAGACAGATAAAGAAGATGCCCATAGGCAGGAGATGTGTCTTGTGAGAGGAACAGCAGGGAGGCCAGAGTATGTGGAGGATGGGGGGAGAGAGGAGTGGAGTGGTTAAGGTGTAAGAAGTCTAGAAAGGTAGAGGAGGGCCAGGTTGTGAAGGGGTTTGAATGCCAAACGATTTTATAATTGATCCCAGGGGTGATAAGAAACCAATGGAGTTTACTGAATAAAGGGTGATATGGTCAGCTCTTCACTTTGAAAAGATTAATCTGACAGAAATTTAAGAGAGAAAGAGATTTAAGGCAGAGAGATCCACAAACTATTGCAAGAGCCCACACATAAGGTGATGAGGGTCTGAACCAAGGTGGTTGGTAGTACCAAAGCAGAGAAGGGGATGGGTATATATATATGAGAGACAGAGAACCAAAAGATCCTAGAGAAGAGATTATCAAGGAGAAGAGGGCGATAAATAAGAGTCAAAGTGTAGAGAGGTCAAGGATAAGGAAGGCTGGAAAAAAAGGCTGTTAGATTCAGAAATTAGGAGATCAATTTGGAAAGAGCAATTTCAGTTAACAATGAGGTGAGAAGCTAGACTGCAGTTAGGAGAATGAGAGAAGAGAGAGCAGAGATATTGATGGCAAATGGCCTTCTCAAGGAGTTTTGCCTCAAAAGGTAAGAAATACTGGATGATAGTGGGGATAGACATACTAACAGCTGGCTTTTCTAGAATGAGGGAGTCATGAGCATCTTCATGGTCATTAAAGAAGCAGCCAGTAGAAAGGGAGAGATCGAAAAGTGAGAGAGCGGGGATGACATTGGGCAATCTAATGGAAAAGATAGGATGGGGGTGCAGTTAGGTGGCTCAGTGGATAAACCACCAGCCCTGGATTCAGGAGGACCTGAGTTCAAATCTGACCTCAGACACTTGACACTTACTAGCTGTGTGACCCTAAGCAAGTCACTTAACCCTCATTGCCCCACAAAAAAAAAATCAAAATTAAATTTAAAAAAAAGATAGGATGGAATGGGATCATTCATGCCTTCCCAATAAGATAGGACATCTCTTTAGGAGTGAGGACAAAGAGACAGAGGTGAAGGTGGAGACAGTAACAGGTGATTGAATGATACAAAATGAGGAGAGGAGAAAAAGGAGTTTTTGGTGAATTGCCTCATTTGTTTTACAGTGAAATGTGAAGGAAAGTTTTCAGCTGAGAAGTTGGAGATGGGGAAAGCCATAGGCGGCTTGAGGAGGGATGGAAAGATTTGTAAAGTGTCCAGTGATGACTGGGATAGGGAATTAATTAGGGAGGTATAAAATTTACACAGTGAGGTATCCATTCTGTGATATAAATTTGTAGTGGCTTAGCAGAGTCCTTTGCACACAGTAGGCTCTTAGCACAATTCCCAGCACATACTAGGACCTTAATAAATGTTTATTGAATTGATGTTAATAATTAACATTAATAAATGTTTGCTGAACACAGTGGGCAAGTGTTGCCAATGGTTATCGTTACAATAGTACAAAGGAAAAATGAGGCCTGAGGAGTGACTGAAGCACAAGGGGAAAGGTTGTTGCTGAAGGACTGCTTCTTCAGAGCCTTGAAGGAAGTTCGAAGGTACTAGAAAGAACACTGAAGGGCTTGGAGGGCAGTAGACCAATTTTTTGGATCTGAGAGTTTGTTCAGGGCAGAAGTTGGAAATAAAGTAGATCTAGGGGGCAAATTGTTAAGATCCTTGAATTGGTCATTACTTTCACTGCCCAAATCCCTAAGGAAAATAGGAAATGAGAAAGAAGTAAGTCGTCCTACAAGTGCTGCTAAAAATACTTTGAAACTTAAATGGGTACATACAATATCTCACCACCATCACACTTGTCTTTTGTGCCTGTGTACCGACAAGGTGCCTTGCTTCAGGCCCCCACTCCTCACTGAGGATTAATTACCCTAAGAGTAGATTTCAGGTTGATTTTCCAGCAGTACTTCAGAGAGTTAATAATCACATTTGAAATGCTGGCTTAAGTGGCCAGTTTTTTAGAAGTGTTTACTTGTGGCATTAGTCAGCCTACTCAAAACTAATACAAATAGCCAGTTGTTGAGCTCTCATCTTAACTTCTCTTTGAAATTCCCGGTCCCAGATTTGGTTGCTTGCCCCAGTAGAACTCAACTCTACTGCCGTTGGCTGTGTCGATAAAGCGTTAAACTAAAAGAGCACATAAATAGAAACAGATCCTTACTTAGTGCTAAATTTCCAGTTATTAGGGAGTTATGTTTCAAGGAGAGTTCCCTTAACAATAAACAGAAGGCGAAAACCCAAATTCCTTCAAAGATAAGTTAAAGGTAGAAAAGCACTTGAAGATCAAGGTATCAATCAAAATACTGTTTTCTCCCTCTTTTCCTCCTTCCTTCCCTTTCACCTTCCCTCTCTCTCTCTCTCCTTCCCTCTCTCCTTAGAATTGTAAGTTAGTAAGAAACATTAGAAGTCTTTCCCCTCCCTGTTGTCTCTCACTCCCCCCAAACTTCACCATGATTCAGCTCCTTCTAATAATGCTGGGACTTCCCTCAGTGCCTGAGTAGGACCTCCATCTGGGGGACAGGCCCAGGGCTTTCATTCTCCTCTCTGTGCTTCTGACTCTCTAGACTTTGCCAACATGGGTACCTTCTCCTCTTCCTCCTCCCCCACACTCCTCCCCTGCTTTTCAGTTCCCTTTAATATGTTGTCCTCCCCTATCTGAATGTGTGTTCCTTGAAGGCAAGAACCTCCTTTGTTTGTATTTCTTTCTTTCTTTCTTTCTTTCTTTTTTTTTGGGGGGGGGGACAGGGCAATTGGGGTTAAGTGGCTTGCCCAGGGTCACACAGCTGGTACGTGTCAAGTGTCTGAGGCTGGCTTTGAAGTCAGGTCCTCCTGAATCCAGGACCACTGCTTTATCCACTGCGCCACCTATCTGCCCCTGTTTGTATTTCTACCCTCAGCATTTAGCACAATGTCAGCCACATAGTAAGCACTTAAATCAGTGCTTGTTGCCCTCCTACCTTTCCAGTAAAATTGGGATGAAAGCAAAGCTTTCTGTTTTCACCACTGTTCAATATTTGTTAGGGGAACGATAAGACAAAGAGATTTATGGAGGAAGCATAAGGAAACAGGAAATAATGGTATTACTTTCTGAAGATATGATGATCTACTTAGAGAATTCTAGAGTCAACTAAAAAAGTAATTGAAACAATTAACGACTGCCTCTGCATTTGGCTGGGAGATAAAATGTTGCTAGATAATGTCAGCAAAGTATCAAGACATAAAATTAAACAAATAAATTATCAGCTTTTTTATATTTCTATGTATTTTACTCAATAAAAAGAAAGAGAAATACAAATTCCATTCAAAATAACTATGAAAGGGCAGCTAGGTTGCCCAGAGGATAAAGCACCAGCTTTGAATTCAGGAGGACCCGAGTTCAAAACCGGCCTCAGACACTTGACACTTACTGGCTGTGTGACCCTAGCCAAGTCACTTAACTCTCATTACCCCACAAAAAGAAAAAAAAGAAGAGAAAAGGAGACTACCATGCCCAGTTGAAGGCATATTTTAAAAAGTGCTTTAGCTAAATTAATAGTATCTTAAATAATGGGAATTTATATGGTATAATCAGAAACAAATAAGTAAAATAAAACATCCATTAAAATGATGTTTTTTTCATCTTATTCTTGTTGAGCAGTGATTTCTGTTTTAATCTGGTCCGAGAAATGAAAATCCTACCTAATAACAAAAACAGCAAATTTTGTCACCTCCCACAAAGATTCCAATATCTTGAAGAGAATTACTGACAGAGATTTTTGTAAAATAGCTTTGGAAAAGCTATATATATATATATATATATATATATATATATATATATATTCAGTACTACATGTATTATGTATATAGTTATTAAAATAAAAATATATGCCTTTGGTAACTATTTTAGTTATATTTGGCTATGTGACTAAACTCTATTACTTAGTCATACTTGATTTAAAAAGTAAATTGAGGGGGCAGCTAGGTGACGCAGTGGATAAAGCACCGGCCCTGGATTCAGGAGTACCTGAGTTCAAATCCGGCCTCAGACACTTGACACTTACTAGCTGTGTGACCGTGGGGAAATCACTTAACCCCCATTGCCCTGCCAAAAAAAAAAAAAAGTAAATTGAGCTGTCTCTCTCAGAAACTGATTTATTAAGAATAAAGTCTTATTAACTACATTATATTTATGTGTACATATATACGCATATGTGTTTGACATATATGACAAAAGTACCCATTTTAATGTCCTAGTAACTCAAGGACATGTAGACATCTATAGGCACATGGAGTCTGCACTATATGATACATCATTAGGTTTAGTTTCTGTCTTGACTACAAAGAATGACACATCACTGGTTACATAAAATCAGAAATTAGCAACAAATAATTTTTTTTTTTGCTAATAAAAGGGTTCTTTCTTTCCATTCACATTGTTGGACTGTGTCTCCAAAATGTGACTGACTACTATTCCCAGAATCCTAGGTACAGAATAGAATTGTAAGCCAGGGCTGCCCAGGCCATCAGATTTGATATTAAAATAAAATAAAAAACTCATAGAAGATCTGACAACAAAAGGAGATCTATTTAGCTATAGAAGGGGAATTTCAACAGAAATATTCATGGATGATCCTAAGTTAAGACATCTAAGAACAGCGCCCCTGCTTGTGTGTTGCCTGTGGCATCCAGTTGAGTCTGGAGTTGTCTTTTTTTTTTAATTCAGGGACCAGAAAACCATAGCAACAGATCAATCCTTAGTTTTGTGAGCCAGTTAAATTTTGAGGATTCTTTCCTTATCTTTTTTTTTTTTTGTGGGGCAATGAGGGTTAAGTGACTTGTCCAGGGTCACACAGCTAGTGTCAAGTGTCTAAGGCTGAATTTGAACTCAAGTACTCCTGAATCCAGGGCCAGTGCTTTATCCACTACGCCACCTAGCTACCCCCTTTCCTTATCTCTTTTTTTTTTTGGTGGGGCAATGGGGGTTAAGTGACTTGCCCAGGGTCACACAGCTAGTAAGTGTCAAGTGTCTGAGGCCGGATTTGAACTCAGGTCCTCCTGAATCCAGGGCTGGTGCTTTATCCACTGCACCACCTAGCCGCCCCTTTCCTTATCTTTTAAGGAAAAACCAGTCCTACCTGCATGGGATGAGTCCTTAGGAAACTGATCTCCTCATAGTCTGGGTTTCTAGTAATGTTGCTTACAATTTCCCACCAGTGTTCTTCCCTCTAACAATCATCTGGACATGGGGGCAGCTAGGTAGCACAGTGGATAAAGCACTGGTCCTGGATTCAGGAGGACTTGAGTTCAAATGTGACCTCAGACACTTGACACTTACTAGCTGTGTATCCCTGGGGAAGTCACTTTACCTTCACTGCCCCGAAAAACAAAATAAATAAAAACAACCAATCAGCAGGACAATTGGCTTTTTAGCAAAAAAAAAAAAAAATGTACTAAGTTTGTCTAGCAAGAACAGTAGGTTCTTCTCTGTGTCCAAGAATGATTCCCTCACAGGGCCTTGGTGCCAAGTTTTGATCTAGAATCTTCTAAGCTAGAACTCTTCTACCACCAGATCAGGTTCATGGATTCAGTCTCACCATTGAACTGGATGCTATTTTAGACACTGGCTCAGGAAATTATCTTATTGTTTTGACCTGTTACAAGATGGTTCTTATGTGGCATCATCTACCTTCCTCAAAGGATAAAAAAAGTACAAGCATGCTCTCAAACTAATTAAGGACTTACTCATACCTGATTTACACTTTTGATTGATAAGTTAACTGGGCCTTCTGTGATTTTATTTATATATTTTGGGGGGGGGGCAGGGCAATGAAGTTTAAGTGATTTGTCCAGGGTCACACAGCTAGTTAAGCGTCAAGTGTATGAGGCTGGATTAGAACTCAGGTCCTCCTGAGTCCAGGGCCTTTATCCACGGAGCCACCTAGCTACTCCCCTTCTATGATTCTATTAATTAAGGCAGGGTTGGAATCCCATCCTAACACAAGAAACCAATAATCTCAGCATAAGGCCCCAGTGGGAAGTTCAAGGTAGCAAATTAGCAGTTCCACCAGGAAACAAAATATATACAGCAAAAAAAAAAAAAAAAAAAAAGAAACTACAAGCAGCTTTTAAAAGTTTTAAAATAAGAACTAATATTCCTCAGACATAGACAGGGATACTAATAATTTAGATTTCTGTTAAATTTTATACTAAGGGACCAGAGAAACAATTTTATAAGCCCATTGGTTCATATTCTATGTTGTGCTTAGCTTATACTGACACCTGCTGGTGCTTTAAAAACACTGAAGAAAGACATTGTATACAATTTCTTATGATTCCCTTAGGAATCTCTTGGCAGTGTCATTTTCTAGGATGTACTTCCTGTAAGAATTTTATAATATCGAGTTGTCACTGAAGAAAACAGATTTTGAATCAGTTCTAATCCACCTATAACTTACTTGCTATCTAAGTCTATTTGTATATGAATACACTTTGCAGGGATGGGGGGGGCGGAACATAATGCTAGTAAATTCCTAAATTATAAAAAGGAATACATTTCATGCATCAGAATATAGCTCAAAAAGGATAAGCCAATCCTTCTTCTCTTCCGCCGCTTTCGAGTTTGTACTCGGTTCCCTCAGCGGCCGACATGCAGAAAGACGCTGGCGAGTTCGTGGACCTGTACGTGCCGCGGGGCCAAGGACCACGCGTCCATCCAGATGAACGTGGCCGAGGTTGACAAGGTCACAGGGAGATTCAATGGCCAATTTAAAACTTATGCAATTTGTGGAGCAATTCGTAGAATGGGAGAATCTGATGACTCTATTCTCCGGCTGGCAAAAAATGATGGTATTGTTTCAAAGAATTTCTAATTGAAGAAACCTTGTGGAATATGTCTTAATAAATCAGAAAAACGGAAAAAAAAAAAAAAAAAGGATAAGCCAAAAAGCTGTAAGCAGGTCTGCTCTAAGAATGACTGCCATTAACATCAGAATTACAAAAAGATAAAAGTGGAGGTTGAATAGTCTCATCTTTTTGTTTTTGAAGTGGAAAAAGGGAGTTTTGTAGAAATAGTACACAGACAAAAAAAAAACAATGTCAAGAACTTAATGAATGACTTCTTGGCTCTAGCACTGATCTCCATATAGGTTAAGTGTCCCTAGGGTCTTAGTGACTGTACTGGCCATGAAAAAATAGATAAGATGAAAAATGTAATAAATACTTTTGCCCAAACTCATTCATACATTATAGATGTTTTCCTTTTTTCCATGACCACAGCCCTGAAAATTTGTGTGAAAATTTTCATTTCAAAAATAAAATCATTTTAAAATTAAGAGCTATTATGGAGACAATGACACTCAATACATAAAACCAGGAGTAAATGACTCAAAAACATCTTTGAAGCTTTGCTTCAAAGAAGAACACTGGTTGTGCACAAATTTAACAAGCATTCCTGAAATAGATGAAGCAAGAGTAAAAAAAAAAGGTAAAAATGATTTTATAAATGAAATGGGAGAAGTAGAGGAAATAATTGGGAAAAATGAGAGTGGCAGGTGAAGAAAATTGGAAAAAAAATTAGGGTAGAAAGAATTGGAAAGAGAATTAACAGCTTATACAAGAGATATATAAAAACCTACCCAAGCAATAGATTCCTTGAAAATTCGAATGGATTAAACAGAAGTCAATGGATCCATAAGAAAACAACTTAAAACAACTGAAGAAATAAAGGAAATTATAGAAACTATTTTGCCCAAGTACATGTTAATAAAATGGATAACTTAGAATAAATACTTTAAAAAATATCAAATACCCAGACTAACAAATAACACAGAATTTTAAAATAACTCAATATCAGAAAAAGAAACTGAAAAAGATTTAAATGAACTCAAAGAAAAAACTCCAGGACCAGGTGGATCATAAGTGAATTATATCAAATATTCAAAAAACAACTAGTTACAATACTATATAAACTGCAAAAATTAGAAAAGGTGGTACCCTCCCAAATCTTTTTCTATGCTATAAATACAGTCTTTATATCTAAATCAGATAGAGACAAAGCAGAGAATGAAAACTACAGACCAAGATAATGAACATTAATGCAAAAAAAAAATTAAATAAAATACTAAAAAGTAGGCCACAACAACATATTATAAAGATATGTTCTGGTTCAATCTACATCAGGTTGGTTCAGCATAAGATTATAACAAACGGGGGGGGGGGGGGGGGGGGGGGGGGGGGGGGGGCCGGGGGGCCGTGGCGCGGCGGCGAAGTGGATAAAGCATCGGCCCTGGAGTCAGGAGGACCTGAGTTCAAATCCGGCCTCAGACACTTAACACTTACTAGCTGTGTGACCCTGGGCAAGTCACTTAACCCCAATTGCCTCACTACGAAAAAAAAATGTTGTTGTGGCCTACTCTGTAACCTGACTTAGTTTACCTATAAAGTTAGTTTGATGAAGTTTGTTTCCTTAGGGGATATATATGATTATAACTCTAAATTTGCTCAACTTTTATGACATAAAAGGAAGTAATATGGAAAATTTTTATTGCTTTTTATTATTTGGGACTCAGGGCCATTCCTCATAAATTTTGGCTAACTCAAAATCTGTCTTAATATTAACCTCATCTGACATCATACACAGTAATAATAACATTATGTGATAATCAATGATGATACATTTAGCTCTTCTTGGGAATACAGTGATCCAAGATAATCCCCAAAAGACTCATGATGGAAAAGAACTCCACATCTAAAGAAAGAACTATGGAGTCTGAATGCAGATCAAAGCATACTATTTTTACTTTTTTTATTTTTTTTTCTTTTGTTTTATTCCTTCTTTCACATCATGACTAATGTGGAAATATGTTTAATATAGTTGTACATGTATAACCCATATCAGATTGCTTGCTGTTTTGGGGAGGAAGGAGAAGACAGAAGGGGAAAAATTTGGAACTTAAAATCTTGTAAAAAATGAATGTTGAAAAATATCTTTACATGTTATCAGAAAAAAATATAAAAAAACATAAAATATTAACCTCCTCTGACCAAAATCTGTCCCGTGAGGGGGTAGTTAGGTGGCACAGTGGATAAAGCACTGGCCCTGGATTCAGGAGGACCTGAGTTCAAATCCGGCCTCAGACACTTGTCACTTACTAGCTGCATGACCCTGGGCAAGTCACTTAACCCTCACTGCCCTGAAAAAAAAAATCTGTCCCGTGGGCTGTGAAAATTTAGGTAGCACCTTAAAAATTCCTTATATTGTCCCTGACTCCTTGGAGACATGTAAATCCTATTTGTGAATCCTCTAAATGTAGTTTAATCTGTAATCTGATTTAGAATATCTATAGATTTTGTTTAACTATGTTTGTTTCCTGAGGGGATGTATGAGATTATGACTTTATTTAAGCTAAATTTGTCAACTTTTATGACACTGAAGGAAATATGGGACTACAGGATCTATCTTCTCTTTAACTTTTATATTCCTAAGAGGAATGTACAAGATTGCAATATCTAAATGAATTATTTCTCTGTCACTCTTGATGTAATATTGTCTATGAGAAGCCTTGTTAAGAGTCCTAATACGGGTTTGTGGTTTGTTTGGGGTTTTTTCTGAGGTATGAAGCTATGCTCAAACAAAATAATAAAAACCTATGCTTTAACCACTATAATTTCTGTGTTGTGCAGCAATTATCCACCACATGAACTCAGAGAGGAGATATTTCTCCCATAACAGAACACATTATCTTTCACATCTTTGGGTAGAAGAGATCATGACTAAACAAGGGATAAAGATCACAGAAGGTAAAATGGACAGTTTTGTTTAAATGATTTTGCTTACAATGTTTTTTGCACAGACAAAACTAATGCAGTTAAAATTAGAAGAAAACCAGATAAATGAGGAAAAAATCTTTGTAGCAATTTTCTCTGCTAAAGGTCTCATTTCTAAGATATATTAGAACTCATTCAAATTTATTAGAATAAGAACCATTCCACAATTCATATATTGAAAGTTTTGTTGACTCAGTATCCCATTGTTCCCAGTCCTGCTTATCAATGTTGGGGAAGTGTTACTCAGTCCCCATATGTTGGTCATTTAGCTAAGTTGCCCCCTGCCTGTGACCTTTGTACCTTTCCCTGCAAATTGTCAAGTTCTTGCTGTCTTAAGGAGTAACTGAGATTCAAGGGCCCACCTCTTTTACTAAGGTGGACCTATTTGAATTATCTTAAAGTTATATATAAAAGTTGTCCCCATCTTGAAACCATTGCTGATCTTCAATTGGGCTTTTCACCCTAATTAATGAAACAAAACTCAGGACAATGAGAATCAAGATAATTTTATTATAACGTTATGGGCCTAACACTCCAGAAGTTTTTGGGGGTACATCAAAGACCCTTCTCCTTGAGAAACTAAACGAAAGGACAGACACACCTAAAGAGTTAAGTGGCACTGGATCGGGACTGAGCTAGCTCCAGGACCACCACCTTCCAGTCTCCCCCACCCCTGGGGAGATAAGATTGGGTGTGGCTGCTGCCTTTGTGGCAGGAGGAGAAAGATGGCTTGAGAGATCAGCAGCCACCCTTCACCCAGCTCCCCCAGCCACCACCAGTGGGGGATGGTCCTCCCTCAATAAGGGAACTTTCCACAGTCAGATGATCACCCCCATCTGTCCTCTATAAAAGTACCTGCCTGCCTCCTGCTGGAGGAGAGAGGTATCTCAGAGCCACGCCTCTGGGCTATGCCTTCTCCCCCATGAGATGTCCAAGGATTTCTCTCTTGGTTTCCCTTCCCTATCCTCTAAATAAACTATTATTTTATTCTAATTGGTTTTGTGTGCAAGAGGGTGTAATTCTTTAAAGAGGAATTCCTAAGAACCCCTACCCCAAACCCCTATCCCAAACCCCAACTTGATTTCCCCATAACAATAAGTTCTTCAATTCAACAGGTTGACTGGTTGATCACTGGAAACAGCTTCAAGGTAGGGCCAACTTTTGTAGGTAACTTTAAGACAATTCTGCTAGGTCCACCTCAGCAAAAGTGGTTGGGTCCTTGAATCTCAGTTCCTTCCCAAAGTAGCAAGAACTTGACAATTTGCAAGGAGAGGTATGTGGCAAAGCGCAGGTGATAGAAAAAACTGCAGACATGGTATCTGCTTCCCCACCAGAACCTCCCCCAACACTGATCTATGAGCAGGGTTGGGAATAATAGGTAATTGTGATGTAGGAGGCAAAAAAGGGTTAATAGAAAAACCTAAGACCCAAGTTTTAATTCAGATATTAGCTCCAAAAGGGAGTGAGACCCCAGTTAATGGATAATTTATACTAGGTTCTTGTAACCACAGAAATCAGTGCCCATAACGGGAACAGAGGGAGAGAGGCCATGATGACCTTAGACTAAACAACAAGGCTATAGAAATTCTAAAGAAAAATGATTATATTTTGAAAGTTGCAATGGGAATCAGAAAGAGACATGCGCAGAAAAGGCCAAATTTGTCCCCAGATCCACCTTTTGACGTGTAAAGCCCCAAAACACACCTCCACTGAAAAAGGTACCCGCCCCTTGGGGGTTGGCTTAGGACCCCAGGAACTCCAAATTAGGATAAGCCCTCCCCCATAACACCCCTAGGTGGAGAATATTATAATGAGGACAGGCCCTCCCCTGTACCTCCCCAAGGTAGAGATTATTACAATGAAACGGATAATCAATTTATCCATACTATAAATAGAACTGGTCTTTCCTTTCCTTATTGGAGAGATACCTTTCTACTTTTCTGGTTCTCTCCCTGTGATCACTCACAGTATTGCAATAAAACTTGGGAAACTGAGTCACTGAATCTTGTAATTCTTTTGGGACGACTAACAATTAATCTGACTCCAAATTCTATCCCACATCAATTGTGTCACCTTAACTTTCAACACAATGATCAGCTCCTTAACCTACTTATATAATGAATAAGTTCCTTTTAATTCTCTTTGTCTTAAGTTTTGCCTCCTTAATCAGAGTGAAAGCCCAAATGAAGAATCCTTTCAAAACATAAATGGTCAAATGATATAAAGAGGCAGTTTTCAGAAAAAGAAATCCATGCTATGAATACCCATATTTTAAAAGCCCCAAATCACTAATAATTAGATAAATGAAAATTAAAAGAATTGTGAGGTTCTACCTCATACCCATTAGATTGGCAAAGCTGTCAAAAAAAAAAAAGGAAAATGTCAAAGGTTGGAGGGGCTTTGGGAAAACAGGAATTTTAACACTGCTGGTGGAACTGTGAATTGGTGTAGCCATTCTGGAAGGCAATTTGGTACCAAACCCCTAAAGATTTTAAACCATGCAAACCCTCTTACCTACTGATACTACTATGTCTATATTCAAAAAAGATCAAAGAAAGAGAAAAGGGATCCACATACACAAAAATTTAATATTAGTTCTTTCTGTGGTGACAAAGAATTGGAAACTGAGTTGGTACCCTTTAAGTGGGTAATAGCAGAACAAATTATGATATATAAATGTGATGAATATTATTAGGCTGTAAAAAATGACTAAAGGAATGGTTTCAGAAAAACCTGGGAAGATTTGTATGAACGGAAGAAAAATAAAGTGATTAGTAAACCAAGAGAACAATTTCTGCAATGATAATATAAAAAACAACTTTGATAGTCTTAACTCTACCCAACAACATGACCAGTGTTACAAGAATTTTCAGGCTCTTTGCTAGCCACTCCACCAAAACGCCAGCACAGATTACAAACAAATAAGGACACTGCAGTTTATTTCTCCATTCAAGAGCATAACACAGCAATAATAGGTAATGGACATGTGTCTCACTATTCCACAAGTGGCACATGTTTGTCTCTCTACTGAGCAGTTTGAGCTAAGATCACTTGGACAGGAAAAAATACATTTTAAGCAAAAGAAAAAGGAAACTTGAATTGTTATCTCAGCATTGCCTTTTACACCAGACAAAAGAAAAGAGCAGCTTTTTTTATCAGTTAGTTAATTAACATTTGTTAAGCTCCAAACTGTGCCTAATTAGATAGGATAAAGAGAAGTGGATGAATTTCTTAGAACCATTCAAAGAATTGGGGCCCCTAGGTGGCCCATAGATGGAGTGCTGGGCCTGGAGTCAGGAAGACTCTTCTGAGTTCAAATCTGGTCTTAGACACTTACTAACTGTGTGATCCTGGGAAAGTCACTTAACCCTGTTTGCCTCATTTCCTCAGCTGAAAATGAGCTGGAGAAGGAAATGGCAAACCACTCCAGTATCTATGCCAAGAAAACCCCAAGTTGGGTCAGAAGACATGACAGAATAACAACAACAACATTTAAACTCCTATGAGTTCTTTTGTAATTGTAAAGTGATAGGGGCAGAGTTGCTGAAGGAGACATTCTGTAGGAGCAGTATTTTTCTATAATAAACACAAATATAGCACAAAATGGAGTCAGTTATATTTGACAGAAAATTGTTAATTTAACTGCTACTTCTCTTAATGATGCTAGTAAAGGCAGAATTTCAGTAATGTCTTTACTTCTTCCAAAAATCCACTTTTGATACTGTCAAGTCCTGAAATAAATCAAAGCGATGAGTTGAGGAATAAAGCATCTTTAACTGAGATAACAGGGTAGCAAACCTGCCACCCTGGGGGGATGTCCAGTGGATTTCCCAACCAAAGAGACTTATGAAAACTTTTTATAGTTTTAGGAGGAGAGGAAGAGGAGGCAGTGTGAGGTAGCAAGGTCTGGTCATGAGACCTCAGTGGCCCTTGGCAATCCAGGCAAGGAAAGTCACTTTATTCTAGCTGTTTTGCCCTTCATGCCATGGATTCCAGTGGAAGGGGCAAGGACACTAGAAGCTGAATCCAGCTTGAGCTAGGCTCCCCAACAAGGCAAAATCCCTGGGTGGAAGAACCTACAGTGTAGTTCGGCTCAACCTAAAACAGAGTAAATAGGAATAGGAATGTAAGGACATTACTGGAATTCTGACATTACAAGGATCATTTCAAGAAGTGGCAGTCCACAGGGCATTTGGTATTAACAATTTCTGTCATTATATTAACAATTTTCTGTCAACACCAACCATCATTCCTGAGGTATGATGAAACATGCAACCCATGCTAAGCAGTGCGGTAGATAGAGAGTTGGGTCTCAAGGACAATCTGAGTTCAAATTCTACTGAGCAATTTCCATAGCTGAAAAATGGAAATCATAAGTGCACTTCCCAGGGTTGCTGTGAAGATCATATGCAAACTGCTTAGTGCATCATCTGTCACATTTGTTGTTGTTCAGTCCTGTTCAACTCATGACCCCATTTGGGGTTTTCTTGGCAAAGAGCAGTATCTTTGCCACTTTCTTTTCCAGTTCATTTTACAGAAGAGGAAACCAAGGAAAACAGGGTTAAGTGACTTTCCCAGGGTCTCACAGATGGTAACTGTCTGAGGCCAGATTTGAGCTTAGAAAAATGAGTCTTCCTGACTCCAGGTCAGGTACTCTGTACCACCCAGGGGCCCACCCAACCCTAAATAAAGACTTATTATCTGTTTCCTCCACCCCCTCCTCTCACCTTCTGACTGATGTGTTGGATTCAGGGTGAAGATTTTTGTTTTTTTCTGGATATGATCAATATGTGAATTTGTTTTGCTTGACTATACATACCTAATATAAGAATTTTTTTTTCATTTTTCAATGGGAGAGTCAGGTGGGAAGGAGAGAAGATGGATTTTTGTGCATTAAAAGTTAAGCAAAAATATAATAGCAGTGTTGTTGCCTTTCAATTAAGCGTTGATTCAGAAAAAGTTCTATAACTAGGGTGAGAATCTAGTTCATTTTCTCTTTCAGGAATAAGACATGATAAAGAAGAAAATTACTCTAAGTCCAGAGAAGTAACTGTCCTTTCCATTCGGAGGAATTACCAGTTGTGCTTAACTCATCATCTACTTCAGTCTTTCTTTTTTTTCTTATTTCTTTTTTTTTTTTTTTGGTGAAGCATTTGGGGTTAAGTGACTTGCCCAGGGTCACACAGTAAGTATCAAGTGTATGAGGCTGGATTTGAACTCAGGTCCTCCTGAATCCAGGAAGATGGTGCTTTATCCACTGCACCACCTAGCTGTCCCTTAGTGTTTCATTTTTAAAAAGTAACTCCCGACTTCCAGTGCCAAGATGGCAGAGTAAGGAAGGAATTCCCTGGGCTCCTCCCAAATTTCCCTCCAAACACTTCAGAACCAATTCAGGAACAGGGAAGGTCCACCTCCCTGGGATGGGAGGGGAGTTCACTCGGCTAGCAGCAGCAGCAGAAGAAGCAGCAACAGCTGCAGGCCACACAATAGGGGGCCTGCAGCAAGACTCAGAGCCCTGGGGCAAGCCAGCAGTCCCACACAAGCAGCACAGGGAGGCCCCACCCCCAATACAGGCCACCTGTAAGGTCCCATCTCCATTGCTGATGAGCATCAAGACCTCCACCCCTGGGACCAGGCAGCAGTGAAGCCCCCTAACTCAAGAGAGACCAGCAGGGAAGCCCCCTTCCAGTGCAAGTCAACAGCAGGGGCAGCTAGGTGGTGCAGTGGATAGAGCACCGGTCCTGGATTCAGGAGTACCTGAGTTCAAATCCCGCCTCAGACACTTGACATTTACTAGCTGTGTGACCCTGGGCAAGTCACTTAACCCCCATTGCCCTGCAAAAAAACCAAAAACAAAACAAAAACAAAAAGCAAGTCAACAGCAAGGAGCTAAGACCCAGTAAAAGCCAGCAGCAAGTCCATGAACCCCAATATAAGGAGCTTGGGACAGTGCAGGAGCAGAACCCAACTCTTACATAAAAGCACAATCATAAAATAGGCAGAATGAGCAAAAAAATTAAAAAAATAAAAGAACTTGACTATAGAAAGTTACTATGCCAACAGGGAGAATCAACACATAAATTTAGGAGAGGGTAACAGTGTCAAAAAGTTACTTTCAAAGCCTCAAAGAAAAAAATATAAATTGGTCTCAGGCCCCAAAATACTACTGAAAGAGCTTAGAAAGGATTTTAAAAGCAAATAAGAGAAGAAAAACTGGGAAAAGAAATGAGAATAATGCAAGAGAATCATGAAAAAAAGAGTTAACAGCATAGCAAAGAAAAACAAAAATTGGAAAAAGATATACAAAAATTCACCAAAGAAAATAATTCTTTAAAAACTAGAACTGAGCAAATGGAAAACTAGGTTAAAAAGCTCACTGAAGAAAATAATTCCTTTGAAATTAGAATTGGGAAAGTGGAAGCTAACTACTCCATGAGACTTCAAAAAAAAAGAGAATAAAACAAAATCAAAATAATAAAAAAATGAAAACAATGGGAAATTTCTCATTGGAAAAACCACTGACCTGGAAAATAGATCCAGGAGACATAATTTAAGAATTATTGGACTACCTGATAGCCATGATTAAAAAAAGAGCCTAGATTGCATCTTTCAAGATATTATCAAGTAAAACTGCCCTGATATCCTAGAACCAGAGGGCAACATAGAAATGGAAATAATTGACCAATCACCTTCTGAAAGAGATCCCAAAATGAAAACTCCCAGGAATATTATAACCAAATTCCAGAGCTCCCAGGCCAAGAAGAAAATACTGCAAATAGCCAGAAAGAAACAATTCAAATAATGTGGAGCCAGAGTCAGGATTACATAGGATTTAGTAGTCTCTACATAAAAGAACTGGAGATCTTGGAATATAATATGCCAGAAGGCAAAGGTGTTAGGATTACAACAAAGAATCATGTACTCAGCAAAACTGAGTATAATCCCTTGGTTGGGGTGGGTGGGAAGAGATAAATATTTAATGAAATAAAGGACTTCAAAGCATTCCTAATTAAAAGATGAGAGCTTAATTTTAAAAATTGATGTTCAAGTACAAGACTTAAGAGAAACATAAAAAGGTAAAAAAGAAATAAGAAAGAAAAAGCATAAGGGAATCAATAAGGTTAAACTGTTTATATTCCTACACCGCATGATATTTGTAATGCTTAAGAACTTTATCACTAAAAGGGCTATTAGAAGAAGTATATACATAAACAGAGTGCAAGTGTGATATGACTATAATGGGATAATATTAAAAGTTAAGGGGTCAGAAAGAATATTGCATTAGGAGAAGAGGAAAGGAGAAAATAAAATAGGGCAAATTATCTTACATAAAAGAGGCCTAAAAAAGGTATTACAGTGGAGGGAAAGATGGAAGGGGAGGTGGGCACCATATGAACCTTACTCTCATCAGAATTGGCTCCAAAATGGAATAACATACACTCTGTTGGATAGAGAAATCCATCTTACCCTATAGGGAACTTAAAAAGGTATGGAATTGGAGGGGGGATTGATACAAGGGAGGGCAGATTAGAGGAGGTGGTGATCAGAAGTAAACCACTGGTGAGGTAGGACAGGGTGAGAAAACTATAAATGGGAGGGGAGGAGGGATAGGATTTAGGGGAATACAAAGTCAGGAATTCTAACTGTGAATGGGAATGGGAAGAACGCTCCCACAAATGGAAGCAGATAGCAGAGTGGATTAAAAACCAGAATCCTACAATATGTTGTTTATTAGGAACACATTTGAAACAGGGATACATACAAAGAGTAAAAGGTAAGGGCTGGAGCAAAATCTATTATGCTTTAGCTGAAGTTAAAAAAAAAAAAGCAGGGGTAGCAATCATGATCTCAGACAAAGCATAAGCAAAAATAGGTCTAATTTCTTTTTTCTTTTCTTTTCTTTTCTTTTTTTTTTTTGTAAGGCAATTGGGGTTAAATGACCTGCCCAGGGTCACACAGCTAGTAAGTGTCAAGTGTCTGAGGCCGGATTTGAACTCAGGTCCTCCTGAATCCAGGGCCAGTGCTTTGTCCACTGCATCATATAGCTGCCCCCAAAATAGGTCTAATTAAAAGAGATTTTAAAAGGAAAATATATCTTGCTGAAAGTTACCATAGACAATGAAGTCATATCAATATTTAACATGTATGCACCAAATGGTATAACATCTAAATTTCTTTCTTTCTTCTTTTTTTTTTTTTTTTTTGTGGGGCAATGGGGGTTAAGTGACTTGCCCATGGTCACACAGCCAGTAAGTGTCAAATGTCTGAGGCCGGATTTGAACTCAGGAACTCCTGAATCCAGGGCCGGTGCTTTATCCACTGCGCCACCTAGCCGCCCCCACATCTAAATTTCTGAAGAAGAAGTTGAATGAGTTACAGGAGGAAATAAACAGTAAAACTAAACTAGCAGGGTACTTCAACTTTCCCTCTCAGAACTCAATGGATCTAACCAAAAAATAAACAAGAAAGAAGTTAAAGAGGTAAACAGAATTTTAGAAAAGTTTTATCTGATAGAACTCTGGAGATAACTAAATGGGAATAAAGAAGACTATACCTTTATCTCCGTGGCATAAGGCATTTACACAAAAATTGACCATGTAGGGGGCAGCTAGCTAGGTGGTGCAGTGGATAAAGCACCAGCCCTGGATTCAGAAGGACCTGAGTTCAAATCCGGCCTCAGACACTTGACACTTACTAGCTGTGTGACCTTGGGCAAGTCACTTAACCCTTATTGCCCTGAAAAAAAAATTGACCATGTATTAGGGCATAAAAACCTCACAAATGCAGAAAAGCAGAAATATTAAATGCATCATTTTCAGATCATAATGCAACAAAAATGACATTTAATAAAGGGCAATGGAAAGATAGATTAAAAATTAATGGGAAACTAAATAATCTAATCCTAAAGAATGTGGGTCCAAGAACAAATCATATAAACAATCAATAATTTCATTAAAGAGAAGAATGACAACAATGAGACAACATATCAAAATTTATGGGATAGATCCAAAGCAGTATTGAGGGGGAAATTTATATCCCTAAATACTTATATTGATAAAATAAAGAACATATCAATGAACTGGACATGAAACTAAAAAAAGTAGAAAAAGGACAAATTAAAAATCTCCAACCAAATTGGAAATCCTGAAAAAATCTAAGGAGAGGTAAGAGAAATTGAAAGTAAGAAAACCACTGACCTGATAAATAAAACTAGAAGCTGATTTTATTGGGGGGGGGCAATAAAATAGATAAACAAAATAATTAATTTGATTTTAAAAAGGAAAGAAGAAAACCAAATTCCTAATATAAAAAATGAAAGAAGTGAATTCACCACCAATAAAGAAGAAATTAAAACAATTATTAGGAGCTATTTTGACCAATTATATGACAATAAATCTGACAATCTAAATGAAATAGATAAATATTTATAAAAATATAAATTGCTCATATTAACAGAAGAGGACATAGAGTCTTAGAAAATCTTAACAATCTTAGAAAATTGAATTTGAAGAAGCCATCAATGAACTCACCAAGAAAAAAAAATTCCAGGGCCAGATATATTCACAAGATAATTCTACCAAACATTTAAAGAACAATTAATCTCAATATGAAATAAACTATTTTAAAAAATAGGCAAAGGGGTCGGCTAGATAGTGCAGTGGATAAAGCACTGGCCCTGGATTCAGGAGTACCTGAGTTCAAATCTGGCCTCAGACACTTAACACTTACTAGCTGTGTGACCCTGGGCAAGTCACTTAACCACAATTGCCTCACCAAAAAAAATACACACACACACACACACACACACACACACACACATAGGCAAAGGAGTCCTACTAAATTCCTTTTATAGCACAAATGTGATGCTGATGGCTAAACCAGGAAAAATGAAAACAGAAAAAGAAAATTATAGACCAATTTCCTTAATTAATATATATTTTGTAAACAGTATTTTATTTTTCCCAATTACATGTAAAAAGTTTTCAACATTCATTTTTTATAAGATTTTGAGTTCCGAATTTTTCTCCCTCCCACCTGCCTCCCCAAGACAGCAATCTGATTGTGCAATTATATTAAACATATTTCCATATTACTGATGCAAAAATTTCAAATGAAATACAAGCAAGGAAATGATAAGATCATATACTAGGACCAGGTAGGATTTATAAAAGGGCTGGTTCAATATTAGGAAAACTATCCACATAACTGACCATTTCAATAACAAAGCCAACATAAATCAAATGATTATCTCAACAGATTCGGAAAAAGCCTTTGACAAACTACCAGTAGCAGATAGCAAACTGTATTATAAAGCAGTAATTACCAAAACGAGCTGGTACTGGCTAACAAATAGTGGTGGATCAGTGAAATAGATTAGGTACACAATACACTTTTGTAAATGACCATACTAATCTAGTGTTTGATAAGCCCAGAGATCCAAACTTTTGGGACAAAAACTCATTATTTGACAAAAACAGCTGGGAAAACTGGAAAAGAGTATGGCAGAAATTAGGCATAGACCTACATTTTACACTGCATACCAAGATAGGGTCAAAATGGGTACATGATTTACACCTAAAGGGTGATACCATAAACAAATTAGGAGAGCTCTGTGGAGAAGTGAAGAATTTATTACTAAACAAATGATAAGACAGCATTAAAAAATGTAAAAATGGAATCTTTTGATTATATAAAATTAAAAAGTTTTTACGCAAACAAAACTAATGCAAACATAATTAGAAGGAAAGCAGAAAACTAAGAAAAAAATTTACAGCAAGTATCTCTGATAAAGGCCTCATTTCTCAAATATATAGAGAACTGAGTCAAATAAGAATACAAGTCATTCCCCCACTGATAAATGGTCAAAGGAAATGAACTGGATGATTTCAAACAGAAATCAAAGCTATATACAGTCATATTAAAAAATTATTTATATCCCTATTGTGAGAAAATAATTATTAATAATGTATTTCTTGAGGGGACTCAGAGATCAATTTCTCAGTGCTTTCTCTGCCCCACCCCCACACACCCAACCCAAAAAGTCCAGTTCTTGAGAAACTTCAGCAAATCTCCTTTGGGACAAACCCAAGAGAACAAAAGATATGGACCAGCTAGCCTCTTTTGTCTAGCTCAGTGAAGGACAGATGGGATCAAACCACACCTAGGTAATGGACTTTGCCTTAAACAACTTGAGCAGTGTCTTTTATATACTTCTCCCTGATGTCATCTGTAGAGTTCATTTTGATGTGGACCACCTTCAAATCAAATCAACCAAAGGAACTGAAAGATGCTAGCTTTGATCAAGGTATAATGACCCACCCTCTATCAACAGAGGATAATAAACCTTCTGGCGATGCCATTAGAGCCCTTTTGGGGGTTGAGGGACTCTCTTGGCTCTCTGGTTTTCTGGGATTTTGAGTGCTTTTCTCCTGCTCCCAATAACTGCCATGCTGAAGCTCTCTCCCTGCTTTCTCTACCACTTGGCCTGAGATCATGAGAAGTTAGGGATACTCATGGTCAATCCTTTACTGGTATATAATATTAATAAACTGAAATATACTTACCCCAAACTGGTCTCTATAGCAATAGTAATTATTTTTAAAACTATTGAATAGAAAAATGCAAATTAAAACAACTCTTAAATATCACCTTACACTTATCAGATTAGCTAATATGACACAAAAGTAAAAGAATAAAGATTGGAGGGGGATGTGGGAAAACTGGGACACTAATGATCTATCGGTGGAATTGTGAACTGATCCAACAATTCTAGAAAGCAGTTTAAAACTATGCCCAAAGGGATATCAAACGGCATACCCTTTGATCCAGCACTACCACAGCTAGGTCTGTATTCCATAGTGATCAAAGAAAGGAGGAAAGGACCTATTTGTACAGAAATATTTATAGCAGTTCTTTTTGTGAATTAGGACATCCAACAATTAAGGAATGGCTGAACAAATTATGGTATATGATTGTAATGAAATATTATTGTGCTATAAGAAATGAAGTAGGCTGATTTCAGAAAAACCTACAGGGGGAAGGTGGGGGCAGCTAGGTGGCACAGTGGCCCAGAAGTCAGGAGGACCTGAGTTAAAATCCAGCCTCAGATACTTGGCATTTACTAGCTGTGTGACCTTGGGCAAGTCACTTAACTCTCATTGCCCAACCAAAAAAATTTTTAAACAAAAGAGAAAAAACCTACAAAGACATATGTGAACTCATGCAAAGTGAAGTGAGCAGAAACAGAACACTCTACAAAGCTCTGAACCATTGTATGATCAACTAAACATGATTTAGTTCTTAGCAATACAAAGATCCAAGACAATTCCAAAGGACTCAGATGAAAAATGCTATTAGACTCCAGAGAAAGAACCGATGTTATCTGAAGCCTCTCTGTCTCTGCCCTTCCCCCTCGATCCCCACCCCTTTCTCTCTCCCTGTCTTCTTGCACAAAATGACCAATATGGAAATGTATAACATATCAGATTGCACAACATTTCAGGGAGGGGGAAGAAGGACGGAGAGATGGAATTCGGAACTCAATACTTTTTTTTAATACTAAAATTTGTTCTTACATGTAATTGGGGGGAGGGAGAATAACTATATAACTGCTGGGTATATATAATTGCTCTCCTCCCAAACCCTCCCTCCTTTTAAATATTCAATGTAGACAAATCTTTGCAACTTATGTGAGAAAGGGAAACTTGTTTTGTGTGTGTGTGTGGGGGGGGGGGTATTGTGGTTCTTTTGCTTGGTGCCTATTCACAGGTGATACCTTTGACTCTCAAATCTCATTCAGCTGGATCTTATGGAGCAGCTGGATCTCTAGAAGCCTTTTCATTTCAAGGGATGTGATGAGACATCTTTAGGAGGAATCATAGGAATACGTTATAGGATTTAGAGCTAAAAGGAACCTGAGAAGTGAAAAACTGAGAAGCCTGGGCTGACAGCTTGGTGCCCTGAAACCCTAGTTTTCTGTTGCGGACAGTATTTCCCTCCCTAACTTCAAAAAGAAAATACTGGCACTAAACCACTTTCCTTGATAAAATATAGTCAATTCCCAAAATTTTATTTTTATTTTTTTTTTTAGTGAGGCAATTGGGGTTAAGTGACTTGCCCAGGGTCACACAGCTAGTAAGTGTTAAGTGTCTGAGGCCGGATTTGAACTCAGGTACTCCTAACTCCTGGGCCGGTGCTCTATCCACTGTGCCACCTAGCTGCCCCAATTCCCAAAATTATTTAAAGGAATTGTTTTCATATTCTTCTTCAGTGTGCACAATTAGTCACTCACAAATCAAACTGGGGATTAAAGTTAATTCCTTCAAATTGTTTGTAGGGAGAAAGAGTTTATACTCACATACGAATTATTAACATCCTCTCATTTTGCTACTCCAGCCCCGGCTCAACAGGAAACAACCCAAACTAGCCAAGGCCATCGGCTTCAATGAATTTGCCGGCTGGGCTGGGCAATGCAAATTTATTCTCAAGTCTCCTCCTCCTTTTCCCAACAGCACTTCTCCCTCCGGCCAGATGGGGGCTGTAGAGAGTACTAAGAAAGTGGTACAATCCATGTTGTACGCCCCCGTCTTCCTCGACGTAATGGGTCCTTCCAGTGTAGTAGAAAAGCCTTGCGGGAAAGGAAGAGCGTTCTTTTCCTGCTCCCACCGAGACGAGACTAGCTTAGTCATTCTTAGCTGTTGCAAGCCTCTGGACCCCATCATGGCGTGGTACCCTGGGGACGCCGGGAGGACGTTCTTCCGTGGATGGGCTTCTTCGGGGTCATGCCCGCGCCCACCCTGAGGTAGGTAATCTGGCGAGGCCGGCCGGGCGGTGCTTGGTGTTAGGGCGGACTGAAGGTGGCGGGCCTGGCGGGGCAGTGGTGGGGGAAATCCCTGCGTCCTCGTGCCCCTTCCGTCTTTGCGCGTGCGCTGATTTCTTCGCGGTTACGCGTGGATACGAAGCCGGGGACTAGGGCCGGAGGCCAGGTGTAGTCTTTCTCGGCTCTCCGGCGTCCGCCAGGTGGACCCGATGCAGCTTGTTTAGTGAGGACGCGGCTACCACGTGGTTTGAATAAAAGGAAGCGGGAGGCATTTACCTTGGTCCTTACTCCACAAACATTTAATTTATTAAAGCTCTTTTAACGTGCCACATTCCCGAGCTCCGGGGATACAGAGAAAAATAGCCCGGGCCCGAAAGTGGGGGAGACTGTGGGAAGTACTAGTGAATGTTTAACTGCCGAATCCCGGGGGTGGGGGGATTGGAGCAGGAAACATTTAAGTTTAGTCTGCATTATTATTTTTTCTATTACTTAAGGCTAGACAGTCAACAAAATAAATCAAGCCTTGTGACGTTTACCGATTTCGGAAGTGTAAATTTCACCTAGGAAGTTTAATTATGAAAACAGGTTAGAAACAAGTTCCAGCAAACCCCTGAGACAAGATGTAAATAATTAAAACTCTTGACCCTTAGTGAATGGGTGGTAGAGAGGGAAAGGCACAGTTACAAGTATTTTCACATTACATGAGTTGACTTTTTAATGTCCTTTTTTAGGCCTGAAATTGAGAAAAATCTGAATCTAGTTCATTCCATGCCTCCTTGGAAACCGGAATTGTGGAAATCCTTTCAATCCATGAGTAAGCTGTAACATTGTAAGTTCTTGTCTCTAACTAAAAACAAATTTAATTAAAACTACTTAAGCCCTCGAATATTTAGATTATTGGAGTTTTTCTGGGTATTTTATCATTATCATTGCAAGAGTTTTGCTTCGGGAAGAAAAAAAATGTTCTAAGTCAATTCCATTTCTTCTGTAGGACGTTAGTTGTCCAGTGTTTCTTGATGTAGGTCTGTGCCCTTTGATGCCTAACAAGTGTTTGGGAGAGAGAATGTCGACTATTTGCCTTTTGTGTTGCCCATTCACTTTGGTCGCTAGTGGATGTGGTGTCAAAAAAGGCAGAAATAAAACACTTTGCAGCCTTTTCACTTGCCTTGGGATTTCTCTTTCCTTGATAAGTGTGCTGTATAAGTAACAAGTTCTACTTCAGAGTATGGAGACTTAAGCAATATACAGAAGAGACTTCCACTCAAAGCCACAAGGTTTAAAAAGCCCTTTGTTTCACTGCTTCTGTTTAGATGAAATAGAAAAGGACACAAAAACCAGAATCGGCAGTTATTGTCTGCAGTTTTGTGGATTCCTAAGGTGACTAAGGTATGGTCTTTTGGTGAAGTTGTTTCATCGAGTTTTTGTCAACTCTTTGATCCCTTTCTATAGCTTTCTACCATTGGTTGCTTCTCTACCAACATATATTAAGTCCTTGAAATGCCATTTCATCAATGCCTTTGAAAGCATATTCTAGATTTCTTTTCATGTACTCCCATGCTTTTTACTCCCTTAAATTTTAACAGAAGCCTGTCTATTCCATTCCTATTTGTATCTTATTGGTCACTAGTGTCTCGCCATAAATGCTTTTCTATTCCTACTGCTACATTCAGCCTCTCTCTCCATTTGTTTTTTTTATTCAATGCCGGTTCTTACTTCTCTTTCCCCAGCCTTATTTCAATGCCTCATATATGGTTTAAGTCAAATGGGACTAGTGGCTATGTTTTGATTGACTTCTTTTAGATAGCATGGGATTTTGTGGCCAGACCTCACATCATTTTGCATCAAAGTTATTTAGGGGTTGAATGCCACCATGTAGAACAGGCTTTTCCAGGAAACCAGGGTTCAGTATATTAAAATCATTTTTTTTTCTTCCTCTTAGGGCAGTAATACTATATTGGGCCTCAAGAATTTGCTTAATCTCAGGTTCCTGTTGAATTTCCCAAGAGATCCAAGGTCTTCATGGAAGAAAAGTTTTGGACCTGGGTGATAAATGGTGGTTTGGGATTCTATTGAGCTTTCCACAAGGGTTAGCATATGTGATTTCATCCCTTGTCTGATATGGATTGTATATAATAAATATGTAAAATAAAGCTTGACTTTTCCTTTTCAAAAGGTTGTTATTGTCTTGATATTAAAAGGTACTTTCCTGAGAAATAACTTTTTTATGATATGAATAGTGCCTCCCTTTCTCCCAAAGTTAAAGTGATTCACCTTCTAGGTATTATACAAGCTAGAATCCTAGGTATCAGAATACCTGAAATTCCTGACAGTTTTCTGGTCCCTGCACTTATTGCTTTTGTGGTGTTACTGAGACACTTAAGAAGGCTATTAACTGAAGAGGGAACTCTCCTTATAATGAACATGTTTGAATATGGCCAATTTTTCTTTTGGGAGGGGGTTAGTGACTTGCCCAGGGTCACACAACTAGTGCCAAGTGTCTGAGGTTGGATTTGAACTCAGGTCCTGAATCCAGGGCCCATATTCTATCCACTGTGCCACCTAGCTGCCTTCACCAATATGATTTCTTAATTGATATCAAATGGGCACAAGCTAACATTTTGGATAGTTTAAATGATTTGTAAATATGTGTTGAAATTTAACATTTAAGACAGTATCTGATTTTGAGAACTCATTCCTATGTGTCTTTAAGTTCTGGGAATGTAAACTGCTCAAGGAGACTGCCCTGAAGTCCAGAAGGTACTAAGGGTGCAGCAGAGGGGGCCATTTCTGAAGCATCTGGCCTTGGTCATTGATAGAAATAGACAGTGGAACAGATATCAGTATAATTTACAAATGTCTTTCAGACCTTTAAACAAAGTACTGGATTAAGGTAATGGCATGATTTACAGATTCAAAGGAAGAATACTGGTACTCCTCTGTCACAGATCAAGTGTCTATTTTGAAGTGGGATGTTTGTATGGTCTTTATTATCTTTGTGCTGTGTTTTCCATCCAAGTTGCTTGTAGATAGCTGAGGTTTTTCTTGTATCAGGCTATCTTTAGACCCAATTCTAATCTGAAAAAAAGTTTAAAATAATGCTGAAATGAGATGTACAAAATGTTTTTCTTAATGTATCAAGCATAATGAAAGCAATTTATAAAGAAATTACAGGAAAAATTTTCAATATTAGCCCTTTTAAAGTTTGGAATGAGATGATCTGACTCCTAAGCTTCAATACATGAAAATGTGATTTACCAATTGGTTATAAATGGAAAGCAATTATTGCAAGTCAGGTATCAAAGGTTGAGGTATGCATATAGTTTGACACCTGTAAATTTTATACAATCAAAGCAAAATGTCAGGTGAAGATAGTATAAACAAAGTGAGGATGGCTAGTGAGAATAGTTTACTTTGATTCACAGGAAGCAAGCACCTACTATGTCCAAAAGATTGAAAGTTTCCATGTTGGAGGTATCTTCTGACAGGTTATTGAGGTACTCATTTGGGGACTTCATCTTGTAGATGGCACCCAATAACAGCCTTGAAGTTTTCTGAGATGTGATGATGAAATATTTCCATGTATGGGGGATGATGGCTTGTGTAATACACAGAGATAGGGTATGTATGGAATGTTGCATTAGTAGAGCAGCTAGTAGTCAAAGTTTTGGGGCAAGGCAGGGGAGGTGGTCTTGTTTTTAGAGTGATTTCCAGAAATATTTTCTCTCTCCACTTCGGGAGAAAAAGATACTGTACTTAGATCATATGATCATAGAGGTAGAGCTAGAAGGGAGTGCAGAGAATATCTAATTCAACTCTTCATTTTACAATTGAGAAAACTTGAACCCAGGGGCATTAAGTGAATTGTCCAGTAAACGACCACCACCCCCCCACCCAACCTGGCCAAAAAAAAAGCCACTTGCACAATATCTCCTAATATAGTAACTTCATCTGAAAACAATATGCAACATTTTGCTGTAACAGTCACTGCAGAAAGTTGAGGGGGAGGTTTCATTATTTGTTCTGCACCACCCTTGATTCATTTCAGTTTAATTTTCATTTCATCAGTGAACTTTTCATTTTCATTATTATTGTGCATATTGTACTTTTTGGTTTGGTTCTGCTTATTTCACCAAATCATTTCATACAAATCTTTCTTTACATCTCTGAATTCCTAATTCTTACTGCATAATTGTTCAGTCATTGCAGTCATTTCCGATTCTTCTTGATCCCATTTGGGGTTTTCATGGCAAAGCTACTGGAGTAGTTTTCCATTTTCCTTCTTCAGCTCATTTTGCATGTTTTAAGTGACTTGCCCAGGGTCACATAGTGAGGCCAGATTTGATCTCAGGAACATGAGTCTTTCTGATTCCAGGCCTGGCACTCTACTGTGCCACCTAGCTGCCCTCAAATATTCCAATACATTAATAAAATCATCCTCACAAGTGTATTCAGCTATTTTCCAATCAATAAGAATCTACCTTCATTAACATTTTGCTACTACAAAAACTGCTATGAAAATTTTGGTAAATTCAAACATTGATAATGTATTGGAATTATTGATTCTTTGAGTATTTGATAGAATTCACTTAGAAATCCATCTTGTCCTGGAGTTTTTTCCTTTGGGAGTTCATAAATGGCTTTTTCAATTTTGTTTCTGAAATTGGGTTAGTTAAGTAATTTCTTTTTTATGTTGATCTGGATATTTGATATATTTGTAAATATTCATTTCCCCTAGTTTTTGAGTTTTATTAGTATGTAATTAGGTAAAATAATTTCTGATATGATTTCCTCTTCAGTTGTGAATTCTTTTTAATTTTTTAGAAAATGGTTTTTCTCTCAGCTTTTTAATCATAGCAGCCAACTTTATTGCTTTAAAAAAAAGTTTTATTTGCCAGTTTCATGTAAAGGCCTTCCCCCCATCCCCAATTTGATTAGTTGCTTCTTAATTTTTTTTCAGGGCAATGGTGGTTAAGTGACTTGCCAAGGGACACACAGCTAGTAAGTGTCAAGTGTCTGAGGCTAGATTCGAACTCAGGTCCTCCTGAATCCAGGGCCAGTGCTTTATCCACTTCTTAAATTTTTAAAATGTTTTTCTTTGCTGCTTAGGGGGCTTTGACTTGTTAATTACATTTTTAAAAATTGCATGTCATTTCACTTATTTGTTCTTTCTAAACGTTTGTTGATGATATTTAGAGATATAAATTTTACTCTTAGGACTGCTTTAGATGCATCCCATAAGTTTTCTCATAACTAATTTTCTTTGGTGAAATTTTCATTTGCTTCAATAATTTGTCCTTTGGACCACCAGTTCTTTAGGATGATGTGATTCAGTCTCCATACTTTTAAATTTTCTTCAAGGCCTTTTATTGAACATGATTTTTATTGCCTTATGATCAGTCAGTGATGTGTTTAGTAAGCTTTTCTACATTTTTTTCATGAGGTCAGTTTTTGCAAAGGGGCTATAAACTTGAAAAGTACATAAGTTCCTTTCTAGTCTCATTCAGTAATTACCTAAGATGAATTCAGGTCCTTAACTTCTTTCTTAATTATCTATTGATTAGATTTATGCAGGACTCCATTTTGTCATGGATAAATTAAGATACAACCCTATTACAGTTTTGCTATCTATTTCTTCTAGTTTAACCTTTGCTTTAAGTAAACATTGTGCTTTTTATTGGATATGTATTAAATGTTGGTATTAATTCATTATCTATGGTGCCCTTAAGTATATGGTGGTTTCTCCACTTTTTATCATGTCTTTACTGTAGGGATAGCTAGGATCCATAACAATGGATAGAGTACTGGGCTTGGAGTTAGGAAGGCCTGAGTTCAAATATGACCCCAGACACTTACTGTGTGACCCTGGGCAAGTGACTTTATCTGCTTGCCTCAGTTTCCTCATCTGTAAAATTAGGTTGAGAAGAAAATGGTAAACTGCTCCAGGACCTTTGCAAAGAACCCCCAAATTCCCCCCAAAAAGGGGTCAAGAAGAGTTGGATACAACTGAAAAACAGCTCAATAAGAAGATTTTGCTCAATTTTGAGTGCATAAAATTAGAGGTTTTTAACACAAACCCAATGAAGATAAAATTACAAGGGAAACTATTATAAGGGCGAGGAGGGGGAATCTTCAAAGCAGCTTTCTCTAACAACAGTCTCATATCTAAGATTATAAGAAACTAAGTCAAATACATTAGAATAAGAACCATTCCTTAACAGATAAACAAGGGATATGAACAGGCAGTTATCAAAGGAAGAAATTCAACTTATCAACAATCATATGAAAAATTGTTGCAAATCACCAATAATTAGAGAAATGCAAATTAAATTGATTCTGATACTTATTATAGAGGCAAAGATGTCAAGAAAGAAAATGACAATAGTTGGAAGAGCTCTGAAAAAAACAACATAGTATTGAACTCTTGGTGGTGGTTCTAGCTTTTCTGGAAGGTAATTTGGGAACAATGCCTCAAAGTCGCTAAACTACATACCCTTTGACCAATCAAAAAATGTTTATAGCAACATTTTGTTACAAGCTGTGGACAGGAAATAAAGTGGATGTCCATCAAATGACTGGATACATGATATATGAATGTAATGGAATATTGTTTAATGCTGAGAAACTATAAGCTGATGAGGAGCAAAGTAGGCAGAACTAGGTAAAAACGTATACAATAACAACGACATTGTAAAGAAGAGCAGCTTTGAAAAAATTAAAAACTGTTGGATCCAATGACCAACCACAATTCCATGCTACCTACCTCTCAATAGGTTATAGACTCAAGGTGTAGAATGAATTTTTGGACATGGCTAGTGTGGAAATTTGTTTTGATTGAACTAGCTGGGAGGGGAAAAAAACCCGAAAAAGACAAAAAGTAAAGGTGGTCATTGAAGCTTACTTTATAATACACGGAAGAGAAAAGAAAGGCTAGAAGTAAACATAGAGAAGCTGGATAGTTTTTAAAGTTCTGTGTTGAACTTTATTATAAACTTAAAAGGAAAGGCAAACCGTATATGAACATTTGTAATTTAATCAATTGTTCTTGTTTTCAGGTTTACTTTGTAAATGGAAGTGCTCATTTTACTTGGTGTCCTTTAGGATTAAAAAAAAAACTTTTTTTTTTTTTAAGTGAGACAATTGGGGTTAAGTGATTTGTCCAGGGTCACACCGCTAGTAAGTGTCAAGTGTCTGAGGCTGGATTTGAACTCAGGTACTACTGACTCCAGGGCCAGTGCTCTATCCACTGCGCCACCTAGCTGCCCCAACAACTTTTTTTTTTAAAAGAGAAAAAAAACCATTACTAACCTGATAGGAAGTAGAACCAGTAAAACATTGTGAATCTGAAGATCGAGTCACAGGAAGTGGTGGCACAAGATCATTCTTTGTACTGCAGAAAGAAAATTAGGTTTAAAATTAACGACTGGAAGCTAGAATCATAGAATATTAAAGCTGGATGGGACCCTAGAGTCCCATCTGGTCCAGTGTTTCTTAAACTATGCTGCAAGGAACCTTGAAACATTACAAGTGTTTTTGTTTTGTTTTTTAAATGAGCCTTATGATGTTTGCTAATAAGCATTTAAAAGTAATTTTAAATGATTCTACTACAAGGGTTCTGTCAGAGTTTGATTTAAATTGAAGGGTTCTTTGCCCTTTTCCCACCCTCAGAAAAGTTTGAGGATAACTGATCTAGAATAATCTTTAATTTTACAGAAAAGGAAACTGATTAGCAGACAAGTTTAATGGTTAAAGTCAGGTCTAGAACCTATATCCCATCCTAGTCCAGTGCTTTTCTCATCTCACTTTGCCCAAATTTCTTTTCCATAATTTAGTCTGTTGACAAAACAAAAACTTGGCCACTTATCCTTACTTTGGATTTATGGTTTTAGAAAAATTTTAAACAAATGATCCAAAAGTGCACACAGTCCATTAGTGGCAGAGCTGACAATAGAGTCCAAGTCTTCCCCTTACAGTCTAGAGTTCTTTGACATGAAAATTCCAAGTCAATGGATAGCAAAACCACACTGGCACTCCAAGCATTTTCAATTTATTGGAGAGTCCTGGGGTCCCTAGTTAATTGGCTCCAGTATCTTCCTCATGATCAGGAACCCTCTCCTTTTGGTGCTAGCTACTTTTATACATTTGGGACAGCACTAAAAAGAGAATGAGGTAGTACAATTCCATGACTGGTTAACAACAGAATTGGGGAAAACTGATTAGTTGAAGAGCAAGAATTAAATGCACTGTGAGGCAGAGTAACTTAGTAGAAAGAACTGTAATGATAATTTTGATACTCCCTACTCAAATGATCAGTGATTATATAAGTGAATTAAGCAGAATAGAATCAAGTTAAAGTTAATTATGTTCATTAACCACTTTGTCAGCAGGCTTTTGTGTAATTAACTATGTTTTTCCACCTGCCACCTTAGTAAAGGTTCTCATAGGAAATCAATCAGTGTTTTGGTCAGCAGCATACTAGGAAATAAGTAAGTGGTAGGTGAAAGGAAAGGTCACAATGGAGCAGTGACTGTGATTTATAGGGGTGAGAGGTGTTGATGCTGCTATGACAAGTTTCAGGGACAAATGTGCTATTCTATAACAGACGGTGATATAATATCAATATCACCAATAAATTAGAGATTATTTAGTCCTACGATAACTCTTATCCTAACAGCATTAACATTTATAACTTTTAATTCTATTCTGCTTAATTCACTATCACTGATACCCATCAAATCACTATAAACTGAGCAAATGTTGATTCATTTGAGTAGGGATCATCAAAATTATTGTTATAGCTCTTTCTACTAAGCTTCTCTGTCTCACAGTGTATTTAATTCTCATCAAAATCTTTAGGCCCACTTCAGAGTTTGTTTGCTTATTAGTTTTTCTATTCACTCAGAGATAGAAATGGATGTCTTTAAGGTTTGAAATAACTTCTTATCTAAGCCACTTCTCTCAGATTGGTTAAGGCATTTATTACTGAACAGTATAGGCTTATAGCTTGCTCCTCCCCTTCAGAAGTCTCTCTGACACAGGGCCTGCTTCCATAATCATCTAAAGGCATTGTAGAGTAATAGACTATTAATGAATCCCTTGTCTAAAATCTACCCCACATCCGAGCTGACTTCGTGGCTCATGAAAGCATGACGTGAAAATGATCAGACCAGCACACTTACTTCACTTCAGACAGAACAGATCTCTCTCCATCTGAACACTGGGATCTGCGGTACTGGCGGTAACTTCGAGGGGAGTGAGAATGCCTAATGCGAACTGGGTCACCTTGAGTCCTGAAAATGCAATACAAATCCATGAAAATGAACAAATAGATCAGATGCCAGAAAGAATTTTCATCCTACGGAATACTGTGACTTGTAGAATTTTAAAGCACTAATCCTTTCTGTCTTTTAAAAGGTAATTTAGGTTTCAAAAATTAGTTATAAAGAAAAGCATTCTTATAGACACAGATGTAGATGAAACATTGGAAAGTAGGTGCCTATTGATTTGGGAATGGCCAAATGGTATACATAAATATGTAGAATTTAGCGCATCATAAGAAATGAGGAATATAAAGTATTCAAAGAAACATAGGAATATTTATATAAACTGATGCAGAGTGAAGTAAACAGAACTAGAAAAACAATGACAACAATGTAAATGGAAAGAAGAAACTGAAACTGAAAGCCATTGTAATTATAGTGATTGAGTTTGGCCCAAAGAAGAATTGAGAAAATGCAATTTCTCTGCATTGTAGTTGGGGACTATAGGTGTGGAATGTTGAACATACTATCATAATCTATGTGTTACTTGACTTTGCTAAGCTTTTTTTCTTGTAAAATCGTAGTTACAGGGGAAGACTTTTTGAATGGAAGAAAGGGTTATGTTTGGAATTCAATGTAACATTAAAAAAAGGGTATTAATTAAAAATAAAATTTCACTACATAGACCAAGATGGCATTCACATCAGAAGCAACAGGCTTACCTGCTAGCTGACCAGATTAAAGAAAAGAGATCCAGGCTTTAGCAAAAAGTTATCAGCAATAGGGGCAGCTAGGTGGCGCAGTAGATAGAACAGTGGCCCTGGAGTCAGGAGGACTTGAGTTCAAATCCGGCCTCAGACACTTAACACTTACTAGCTGTGTGACCCTGGGCAAGTCACTTAACCTCAATTTCCCCACCAAAAAAAAAAAAAGAAGAAGTTATCAGCAAAGGCCTTGCCAATTTTCATTGCTTGGTAGGACAAAGGTTTGCTTCTAATGACCAAAACAAAGAGTTTCATGAAGGAAATAATAATAAAAGAGTAAATATATTTTGCTGGGAGGTGAGGGAAAAGTTGGTGCTCAGAAGTGCAAATGGAAAAGGCAGAATTTGAACCTTGATTATATAGTATCAATACTTCAGATAACATTGGAAATTTGGGGGGGAGAAACAAAATATTGGAGAGGATGTGCTAAATGAAGTATGCTAAGTGGGTACATAGGTAGCAATAACTTTTCAATTTTATACTCTTTAAGCACATATTTTGACTATACACTTAGAAAGTGTATTTGAAAATTTACCAGGGAGGTAAGGAATCACTGAAAAAGTGTGGCATATAGTAATTAGGTAGTGCAGTTGATAGAGCCCTGGACCTGTAGTCAGGAAGACCTGAATTCAAATATGGCCTCAATCAATAAGATAGTAAATCAGTCAACCAGTAAATATCATTAAGCACCTACTATGTGCTAGGCATAGTGCTAAGAGTTGGGTATACAAAGAGGCAAAAAACAGTCTATGTCCTCAAGGAGTTTACAATTTAATGGGGGAGACAACATGCAAACATATATACAAAGCAAGCTATATGCAGGATAAATAGAAAATAATTAACAGAAGGAAGACCCTGGAATTGAAGGGGGAGACTTCTATAAAAGATAGGATTTTAGTTGGAATTTAAGAGAAGCCAAAGAGGTCAGTTGTCAGAGCAAAAGAGGGAGAATACTCCAGTAATAGAGAAAGCCAAAATGTACTCAGAGTAGAGAGATGAGTGACTTATTTGTGGAACACCTAGGAGTCCAGTGTCATTGGATTGAAGAATACCTGTGAGGGAGTAAGGTAGGAGGGTGCTAGGTTATGAAGGTCTTTGAAAGCCAAACAGGACATTTTCTATTTGATGCTGGAGATAATAGGGAGCCATTGGAGTTAATGAGTAGGGGGTTTATAACACGTTAGGAAAATCACTTTAGTGGCTGAATGGAGGATGGATTGGAATGGGGAGAAACTTAAGTCAGGCAGACCCAGCAGACCACCAGCAGGAATAATCCAGGTGTGAAATTATGGGGGCTTATACTGGAATGATGACAACATCAGAGGAGAGAAGGAGGGTGTGTATTTGAGAGATATTGCAAAGTTGAAACTGACAGGCCTTGACAACTTGGGATATGGGGGTGGGGCGGGTTCAGAAATAGTAAGGAATCCAGGATGACTCCTAGGTTGCAACCCTGAGGAACTGGGAAGAGAGTGTTGCCCACTATGGTTATCGGGGTTTGGGGAAAAGATAATGAGTTATGTTTTGGACATTGAGTTTAATATCTACAGGACATCGTGTTCAACATGTCTGAAAGGCAGTTGAAGATGCAACATTGAAGACTGGCAGAGAGATTTCGAGTAGGATAGGTAGATTTGAGAATCATCAGCATAGAGATAGTAATTAAATCTACTGGAGCTTACAAGATCACTAAGTAGTATAGAGGGAGAAAAGAACCAAGGACAGAACCATGAGGGATATGTATGATTAGAGGGGATCATCTAGAAAAGGATCCAGCAAAGGAGAGAGAGAAGGAATGGTCATATAGGGAAGAGGAGAACCAGAAGAGAGTGTGGTATCCTGAAAACCTAAAGAGAAGAAAGTATCAAGGAGGAGAGAGTGATCAACAGTGTCAAAGGCCATGGAGAGATTGAGAACTGAGAAAAAGCTGTTGGATTTGGGCAACTAAGAGATCTTTAGTAACTTTGGAGAGGGGAGTTTTGGTGGAATGATAAGGTCTGGAGCCAATTTGTAAGAGGTTAAGAGGGTGAGAGGAAGAGAAAGTGGAGCTACCTACTGTATATGGCCTTTTTTGGGAGTTAGGTACAAAAGACAATGATGACAATGTCAGAGGAGAGAAGGAGGGGGTGTGTTTGAGAGATATTACAAAGTTGAAATTGACAGGCCTTGACAACAACTTAGCCAGGCTGGAAGGATTGAGGGTTTTTCAGGATGAAAGAGACATGGCCATGTTTATAGGCAGTAGGGAAGGAGCCAGTACACAGAGACATCGAAAATAAGTGAGTAAGGATGACAGAGGGGACAGATGGGAGATAGAATAGAATGAGATCACTTGAAGAAGTAGAGGGGTTACTTTTGTCAAGGTGTAAGGCCATTTTGTCATCTGAGACAAGGGTGAAGCAAGAGATAGTGGCAGAAGGCATCTGAGTGATAGGAGATGAGGAAGAGAGAAGAAGAGGAAGTTCATAGTGAATGGCTCCAATTTTTTTCTGTAAAATATTAGTCAAGGTTCTCAGCTGACAAGGGGATGGAAGAGAGCTATGGGAGAATTGAAGATGGCTAGAAAAGTTTGGAAGAGCTGCTGTGGAGAGTGACATAGTGAATTGCTAAGGGAAATATGGTAGGATTGCTGAGCAGCAGTGACGGCAGAGTTGAAGTTGTGTAACATAAATTTGTAGGGGACCAAGTCAAAACAGTTGCATGATTTCGTCCATCTATATTCAGCAGCACGTGTGTAGGAGCAAGAGTGGCAAATTGAGGCTTGGCTGGGCATGATAAAGGGGTTAGGTATTCAATAGAGGAGGACAGTGTAGATTTGGATTGGTTTACCATTGGTTCAAGATGGGGAGAAGAGGAGAGAGAAGCTAGTGCAGGGAAGATGACCTAGGAGAGAAATGAGGGGTTAAGGAATGGGAGGTCATGGTGCAGATAAAAAGCAGGGTTTTTAAAGGGAAGGCAACAGGAGAGAGGTAAGAAGCCAACAAATTATGGTTGGATAAGGAGATTTCAGAACTCTTGAATACAGAGGTGGTACATTTGTGGGTGATGGCAAGATCAAATACGACTCTTTTTGTGTGTGGCTAAGATAGGATGGAGGAGTTGCTCATGGGAAGGTTGAAAAGCTGAGTAATTAGGGTATTTGAGAGAGAGAGTCAATATGTGCTTCCACTGCACAATGACTGAATACAGAGAATCCCAAGAGGCTTCTTTCTAGAAGCGTGTTTGATATGTTGAAACATGAGTCGTTCATTGGGCATCTTCAGTTGAAATTTTTGGCAGACACACATACATTTTAGGAATTAAAATAATAGGTTTTATTATTGTTCACATGGTATTTTAAAGGATTTATCACATAGTAAAAATTCACTATAGTCTTTAAAGGCACTACTGTTCCTAAGATAGAAAATAAACAACTAACAGAAACATATAGTCATAAATGTCCCTGCCAACAAGAATTACTGATTTTAAGGGAGGTTCTCACATTCACTTTTACCTCTAATTAAAGTACAAATTAAGGACAAAATTCATAGATGTGGAGCAGCTAGGTGGTGCAGTGGATAAAGCACCGGTCCTGGATTCCGGAGGACCTGAGTTCAAATCCAGCCTCAGACCCTTGACTCTTACTAGCTGTGTCACCCTGGGCAAATTACTTAACCCTCATTGCCCTGCCCCCCCCAAAAAAAAACGTTAAAAAAATTAATAGATGTGACTAATGTCTCATTTTACTTAGAACAGTTATGAGACAGTGGGTAATGCTTAGAAGACTAAGTATTCCTCAGACTCTTGTGAAAATAAATTTCAAGGATAAACTCACTCTATTTTGGTGTAAGGAATCTCTTTTAATTGTTCTTCTGACAATCCAGAAGGATCCACAAGTTCTTTCCTGGAAGAGAACAGGCAAGAGAGCAAAGCTCATGATGATGCAGTTGCCTCAAAAGACAATGGCACTAATCATCATTGGTTCACTAGGGTTCTGTGTTAAAACATATTGCAATGTCAGATGTAAAAATAGATGAATGTTCATTCAAATTTAAGGATTTGTTCTAAAAGAAAAAAAGGGACAAAGACTGTTGAACACCATCTCTGTCTCTCTCTGTCTCTGTGACTGTCTCTGACTCTTGTCTGTCTCACACAGAATTGTCCTCAATGCTTATTTGGGTCTGGTTGGCTTGTTTTATGTCCTCTTACAAGTTACATGACCCTAGACTGGAAAGTTCCAGAGCTTTCTGGAGGTCAGTATCAGCGACAATAGTACATGGCATATTCTGTCTGTTTTATTAGCACATCACTGTAATAACAATAAGTAGCTCACGAACAAGATCTGGTATAAGGTTGACTTTCTGAGTGTTGGCTAGACTTATAGAATAAGCTCTACAAACAACATTCAGGTCTGATAACCTTTGTTACAATACTCACTGAATATGTTTCCACAGCTCTTCCTTTGCTTGGATATCTGGGCTTCTCCTGTAATCACAAAAATCAGGAATCAACTCTGAAAGCCTCCCATTTCACTTGGTCACTGGTCAGTACAGACCTTTAATCTGACAAGGCCAGCGGGTGCTAAGGTTTAGGAGAACTGATGAGCTTTATGTGAAGATTACAAACACTTTAACTATAAGAGTTATTAAAGTAAAACAAAAATCAGGCCCTTGATTTAACAACAAATGAGCGGTCCATGCTGATGATATGTTTATTTTGAATCTACTTAAGGACAACTATATTTCCTACAGTTATTTATTCCTTCTAGTTTCCTAAAAGAAAAAAAGAAGGCTAATGGCTCGCCCCCCTCCCCCTTCTTCTCACCACTTCTAAGTTGAAGCAAAATGAGCAAGATTATATCTTGGTTTTGTTGACACTGTGGTACATCATGAACTGTCTTGACCAAATGTGAAATAACAGCTACAAGGGAAAACGAGTGGGTAGAACCCCCAGGATGGCAGGACAGATGACACTCAACTGCTTAGGGAGACGCCCTTTGGTGAGACACCTTTTATGTTACAATTCTGCAAAGGCAGAGGCTGTTCTAAATTAGAGACAGTGATAGGAGAGATTGGAAAATTGCTGGTAACTTGGAGAGAATATAGCTCAGCAGAATGTTCATCTGCCATCTTGGTGGTTCTACCAACTCCCCTTCCCTTTTAGCTATTAATTTATACTGCTGGACTATATGCCTTTATTAATACTCAACTAAGCTATCCTGTCTTCAGAAAAAGGTAGTTTAAAGCAGTTGTGATTTGCACTTGGCACCGAATATCTGATAACGAAACGTGTAACTACTGTAAAGTTTCAAAGTGGATATCTGAAATTTGTGACTATTCAACTATCAGTTACTCTTTGAACTGTGGTTTTGAAGATAAGAGAGTGAGACTGAGGAGCAGCTAAGTGGTGCAGTGGATAGAGCACCAGCCCTGAGTCAGGAGTACCTAAGTTCAAATCCGGCCTCAGACACTTAACACTTACTAGCTGTGTGACCCTGGGCAAGTCACTTAACCCCAATTGCCTCACTAAAAAAAAGAGAGAGAGAGAAAGTGGGACTGAATGGCCTTGCACAGTAGTCTGGCCCTTGCTATTATTTCTATTACTTAACAATATAAACATTAAATGGACTATAAGTGAGTCACTAATAAGCATCTCCAGGTCTCAGTTTCCTTACCTATAAATTGACTAGATGATCTGAAAATTTTCTCCCAGTTCTAACCTATTATTCTATGAAATGATTCAAAATTAATATAACCAACAATCCCAAAGTAATTACTTTTCATTCCTACAACTAAAGACTAGTCAATTAAGAATAACTTTGTTATTTTTCAACCAGGTGGGTAATTTTATCTCTATCTATTACGCGTTGTATTGTTCACATTCTAGTTAAAATTGTGTTTGGAGTACCTGAAATTCCAGGGCAAAGGATACTTCTAAAGCTATAGAAGCAAATGTCAGTTCCCTTCAACTGCCAAATCTTGTGTGTGTGTGTGTGTGTGTGTGTGTGTGTTCCTGTGCATGTGTGAGCAAGAACTTTTTAATAAATCTATATTGTGCTCTGGGCTAAATAAAGAATGCATTATTTTTCTGGCTGTAAGTTAAACATCATTAATAGTTTTATTCCATTTGTTAAGGTATATTTTATTATGTAGATTTATCTTACTCCAAGCTTTCTTAAAATGTTAGGAAAGGAGAATAGATTCAGATAAAAGAAAAAAAAACCCAAAACATTGTGTCTAATAAATTTCTTGTAAACATGAGGTTTGGACCTTCAAGGTTTTCTTGATTTTCTTATTTGTGGGCAACTATTTACTTCAAATGGGGGCCTTTGATACTTCAACAAGTGAATTTCTTACTCTGGAGTCAAAAATAATCAAAGCATATACCCAATTCTGCTTTGTAGTGAGGCTGTAGTGTACTACAATATGTTTGGTTTTAGAGCTAAAAACTTTATTCAGTTAAAAAACCAAAAAAAAAAAAAAAAGCCAGCAGTTTACACAGTACAAGCTATTTAATTCTTATATTATTAAAATAACTAAGTCCCCAGTATAAGAGTGTGCCTTTGAAAATAATGGCATATGGGGCAGCTAGGTGGCACAGTGGATAAAGCACCGGCCCTGGAGTCAGGAGTACCTGAGCTCAAATCCGGCCTCAGACACTTAACACCTACTAGCTGTGTGACCCTGGGCAAGTCACTTAACCCCAATTGCCTCATAAAAAAAAGAAATTTTAAAAAGAAAGAAAATAATGGCATATCTTAGATTGGCCACTCATTTAACTACACTGATAGTCTGTCAATGTATATAAAGGTATACGAGGTTATGGTACGGCTTCTTCAATATTGTCCAACCCTATCAGCTTCTCTCTTGACAGCTTCCTGCCTAAGTCTCTGACTAACCTCTACCTACACAGGTTCTATTATTCAGTTTCCTACAGCTGGTCAGTCCTCTTATTATCTGGATCACATCCATCCTACTTGACAAAAGTAATGCCAGATATCCTATCATTTATTCCAGGGACATAACAGAATCAATGGTAAATCTAAATTCACCCTAAAGAACCATGCTTGATTAGTGTCTAAACCCAGATGCCACATATATTAAATAAAAGACAAGAAGGAAATTAAACTATTATTTTATCAGCTCAAGACTCCTGATTACACATGTTAATTTAAATTATTTTAGGTAATGTTAATTTGATTTGACCAGACCTAGATGCAGGTTCAATTTAGAACAACACAGTGCAAATTCTGGTGACAAACTGTATGGTTTGGCAAGTACTTCACCAATAGCCTTTCTTGACTAAAGGATCATGAGATCTATGTTGGGAAGGATCTCAGGCATCATCTAGTCCAACCCCCCTTATTCAACAGATGAGGAAACTGAGGCCCAGAGAGGTCAAATGACTTTGCCTAAATTACATAAGTAGTAAATGAAGATCCAGAATTTGAACTCAGATCTTCTGATTCTAAATTCAGGGATCTTTCCACCGAAGGGTCTTTTCAACACTTTTTTTTTTTAAGTTGAACATCTGGCTTTGTTTTTCTCTCACCTTGAGGATAGTTTGTTTCAACTATGCGCCAACCCTTATAGAGGCTATCAGAAACCAACTAAATATATAAAAGCAGAAAAACAGTGGAATAAAGCAGTTTGAACTGGTCCATTATGAAAACCATAAATATGCAAAGAATTGGATCAACATGATTGGCTCAACATGTAATGCATTTTTTCAGTTTTTATTTTTTTTTAACACAAAGTGCTAGAACATTTCACTTACGAGCGTGATCTATGTCTGGACCGCCGATTATTGGAATTGGCTTCATTTTTTTCCTTTTGATGCCTCAATACCGCTTCCCACTGAGGTGCTGAATCAACCATGCTATTCTCCTGCCTTAACCTGGAAGAAAAACATTCATCTGAAGTAAACATCCCTGGGGGCCTGCCACCTTGTTTTTAGGTTCCTGTTTTTAAAAGTTATGGCAAAAAGAGGAAATTCCAGTACTTGTTGTCATCCTAGAATGTACTCACCAGGAAAATAGATATAAATAGATGTAAATATATGTATGTATATTCAAATATATGTAGGATACATATGGTGCTGACTGGTTTTGCTTAACTATTTTTCTTTTCTTTTTTCTTTCTTTTTCTTCTTCTTTTTTTTTTTTGTAGGGCAATGAGGGTTAAGTGACTTGCCCAGGGTCACACAGCTAGTAAGTGTTAGATGTCTGAAGCCTGATTTGAACTCAGGTCCTCCTGAATCCAGGGTCAGTGCTTTATCCACTGCATCACCTAGCTGCCTGCTACTATTTTTTCTTTTTTAAAAGGAAGAGTTGGGGGGGGGGTATTTATGAGTATCACTACTGCTTTATCTCCTTGGGAGCTAGGATTATACCCACTAATTCTCAATTGGATTTTTTTTGTTTTTCATACTTTTTCATATATTCTCAGTCCATTGTCTCTAGTTTCATTCCTCACCATTTGGCTCCTCATCCTTTTAGTGCTACAATTTGTATCTTTCCTCCTGAATCTGAAGTTCAATGTAAGCTTCTTCTAGGCCAGATGGTAAGCTGTCTGGGACAATGCCCAGAATAAACAAGTCAGAACACTGACTACAGCCAGGTTTTTTTTAGTCACCTTTACCTTAGGGACAGAAACCCAGTTCTCTGTACCTGGGCAGCCTTCCAATCTGTCTCCTAGGTTGTGGCACCCCTGCTCCCCCAGTTCCCACCAACCCCCTTACACTCCCTTGCCTTGGTGTGTCTGGGCAGGAACAATTTTTTCCACTTCTTGCCAGTTGTAAAAGGTTCAGACCAAGTCAATGACTTGGTGGAGTGTGGGGTAGGGCTCATGACACCTAGATCTTGACACGCAAACCTGTCAAGATAGGCCAAGCTGAGTGGGAACCTTAAGCACTTTATCTCTATGATGTTATTTCATAAGACTTACCCTGATTCATTCTTGATTACTATATGTGGTACATATTTCCTTCTTTTGAGGTTTGTTAGGGGGAGTTATACTTAAAAAACAAACAAAAAACCTACTTCATCTCTGATTATGTGATCCCTCATTCATTTATTTTAAATAACTACTCCCATCTCTACTACCAATAAATCATTCTTATTTTCTTTTGTAGATGCCACTGTCCTCCAGATATTCCTTTGCCTTTATACACTAAAAAGGCTCATTATTTATTGGCAGGCATTATGGAAATATCCTTGCATTTTCAACTTTTTTTTTAAACTGTGTCTCCCCATCTCATCTAGGCTAGAAATGCAAGGTCATCTCATGGGCCTGAACCAACTATGGATTGGCACAGGAATTTTGACATGTTCCATTTCTAACCTGGGCTGGTTTGCCCATCCTTAGGCAACCTGGTCCCCCAACGCCCTCCTGGGGACAAACCATATTGATGTCTAAATAAGTGTAGATTACAGGCACCTGATGCCACTCCCAGCTCTCAATTTTTGTCTTAACCTGTTTTTAAATTGCTCTTCAGATATAGCTCCTGAAGGATGCTTAAATAGCAGAAAGAAATTTAAAAAAAATTTTTTTTTTCAGAAAGGAATTTTTGCAAGCAAAGATTTGTCCTAGCAAAAGCTTGTATTAAAAATAATTTATTTTCAGGTCACAATTGCTATTTTTTTCTTTTCTATATATTTTCAGGTTCTACAGGGCCTTCATATACTTGTGTATGCCAGAAAATGCCCATTTATTTGCATATTTTGAGCTCTTATATGTAGTAGCCCAGACCTTAACAAATGTGGGCCCCTGAAAGTTACACTTGCTTTAATGTATGACCATGCACACAGCAGTCCATTTCTTGATTCTGTGTATTTCCATTAGCTATCCTCTATATCTGGAATTCTCTTTCTTCATCCCTACCTCCTAGCTTCCCTTTCTTCAAGTCTCAGCTAAAATTCCATCTTCTGCAAGAAGCCTTTCCCAGTTCCTCTTAAATCTAGGGTCTTCCCTCTAAGATTATCTCCAATCACACACACACACACACACACACACACACACACACACACACACACACACACACACACACACCCCTATATCTATATAGCTGTATCTTATTTGTAGATAGTTGTTTGCATGTTGTCTCCCTCATTGAACTGTGAGCACAGAAGGGACAGTGTCTGGTACATAGTAGGCACTTAATAAATGCTTGTTGACTTGACTTGCCCTGGTTCAGCATCTCTTCAAACAGCTCACAAGCCCTCTCAGATCTTTTTCTTCAGTCAGATTAAACAAGAGGACCATTAACTGAAAGCAAAAACTTTTATATTTTATTTTTTCCAATTACATGTAAAGGTAGTTTTCAACATTTATTTGTATAAGATTATTTATTATTATTATTATTATTTTATAAGATAACCAATCTGATATAGGGTATATATATATGTACAATCCACAAGTACTCTTTTTCTTTTTTTAGTCTGTGTTCAATCAATATCAGTTCTTTCTCTGGAAGTGGATATTGTATTGCTGAGAGTAGTTAAGTCATTCACAATTGCTCATAGAACAATACTGCTGTTACTGTGCACAATGTCCTCTTGGTTCTGTTCACTTCACTATACATCAGTTCATGAGTCTTTCCAGGTTTTTCTGAAATCATCCTGTTTATCATTTCTAATAGCACAATAATATTCCATTACAATCATATGCCACAGCTTCTTCAGTCATTCCCCAACTGATGGACATTCCTTTGATTTCCAATTTGATTTCCACCACAAAGAGTTGCTATAAATATTTTTTGTACAATTTTTCCCCCTTTTCTCTTTCACAATTACTATTGTTAACTGTTTCCCTCCATCCTATTCCCTTTTCCATGACATTTACTCTATTATCTATCTTTCACCCTATCCCTCTTCAAAAGGGATTTGAAAGCAAAAACTTTTAAGCAGAATTCCTGGGAAGGTGTGTGTGTGTGTGTGTGTGTGTGTGTGTGTGTGTGTGTGTGTGTGTGTGTGTGTGTTGGGGAGGGGGGTGAATCTCCCTTACACAGGGAGATTATACTCTCTTACAGAATCCCATACTGTCCATGGGAAAAGGAATTTAAGGAGATTCCTGGTGTTTCCCAGCTGGAATCCCTATCTCCCAATCTACAAAGTTGCCTCCAGGTCCTTCCCCAAAGTGCTACGGATAACCATCTCAGGCTGTTTTTTTTTTCCCCACATTGCACCACAGCTTTTTGCAGAGCAGCTAAGGGCATTTTGGGGTTCTTCACAGAACTTAAGCCACCGAGCAGTATCTTACAGCTGAGGAATGCAGATACCTCTTTTTCTAAACATAGCCCAGAGCTATTTCAGCTCTTTGGTCAAAATCTGAGAAGTACCCAACAAATACTGTAAGAATTTCTTTGGGCAAATCTGTCTTTTTAAAGTCTCTTTCCTATATTTAACATGATTGTACATGTATAACCTATATCAGATTGCTTGATCTCTTGGGGAGGGGGGAAGAAAAGGAGGAAGGGAGAAAAATTTGGGACTCAAAATCTTACAAAAATGAATGTTGAAAACTATCTTTACATGTAATTGGGGGGAAAATACTATCATGTGAAAAAAAAATTAAACAAATAAAAAAACAAAAAACAACTTCATGGCCAGATACAATGATCAACCTTGGAAGTTAAAGCCCCCTCTTAACACATGTTTCTGTTAATAAATTGGTAAGCTGCAAAAGTAGAAATTGTCATATGACAATTTCTCCTCGTGCCATATAGACAGCTCTCTTCATACTTCATACTTCACTCTTCATACTTCACTCTCATCAATACAGTCTTCATCCTCACTGCAACTTCAGCCTGGCTTCCTTGCTTTCCTAGACTCCATTCTCACTCTCCTCCTTTCAAAATCTTGTCCATTTGGACAGCTAGGTGGCACAGTGGATAAAGAACGGGCCCTGAATTCAGGAGGACCTGAGTTCAAATGTGGCCTCAGACACTTGACACTACTGTGTGACCCTGGGCAAGTCACTTAACCCTCACTGCCCCCACACCATCTTGTCCATTTGAACTCCTCCCCTCCCCTGGGGCAATAGGGGCTAAGTGACTTGTCTAGGGTCACACAGCTAGTAAGTGTCAAGTGTCAGGCTGGATTTGAACTCAGGTCCTCCTGAATCCAAGGCCGGTGCTTTATCTACTGTGCCACCTAGCTGCCCCCATTTGAACTTTACATTGTCCTCTACCTTTGACTCCTTTGCCCTCTAGTTTTATTTCATTAATTTCTTTCCAAATTGGAATTTTGGATTATTCCCACCATCCACCTTCTCTCTTCCCACACAGCTTTTGAGCACACATGTTGGGGAATGCTTATGGAAGAAGACATTATTGTGCTGACTGGGTTCATTGCAAATTTGTAATTTCAACTGGGCTTTCACTGCTATATGCCCATTCTTTTTTGTTTTTGTTTTTTTGTTTTTTTCAGGGCAATGGGGGTTAAGTGACTTGCCCAGAGTCACACAGCTAGTAAGTGTCAAGTGTCTGAGGCCGGATTTGAACTCAGGTACTCCTGAATCCAGGGCCGGTACTTTATCCACTGTGCCACTATATGCCCATTCTAAAACATTTTTTTTCTAACTTAATTTCTATCTCATGCTTCTCAGATTCTGTGCCAAACCTCTTTTCTCCTTGTGCCATCTATACAATCCTTCCCTCCCTCCTCTCTCTCAGCAGAGAACCTCTCCAAACATGTCACTGAAAAAAAAATCAAGGCTATTAGTTAAAAGATACCTCTTTTCAACTCTATACTTCAAATCACTCCAGTCAATTTAAAAACATTCATTAAGATCATCCCCTACTTTTCTTTTTCCAAGGTCAGAGGAAGAGGTGGTTCTTCTGCAGGTAAACTTCCAACCCCTCCATTTGTTTCTCAGATATTGTTCCCTCTGGGATCTAGTCCCTTTGATCAATCCTTTTGTCTCCTTAATTTTCATGCTCAGATCTCTCCCATTCATAAAAATCCTCCATTTGATTTAGTCACCCAATAGCTCTCTTTCACTGGCAAACTCCTGGAAAAAGCTGTCTATCCTTAGGGAATACACTTTCTTACATTATATTCACTTCCCGACCCCTAGCAATCTGGATCACTTAATCTAAGGTAACCTGTTAATTGCCCAATCTAAGGGAATGTTGCTCAGTGCCCCTCTTTAACTTTTTGGTAGTGTGAGCCCTCTCCTTTCTCCTTACTGGGTTTTTGTGGCACTACTTTCTTGTCTTTTCTTCTTAGTCTCCCTTACTGTCTTTCTGTCTAACACTGTATGTGTGAATGTGTTCAAGGGCTCTTCTCTCTTTCTTAGTGATCTCACCAGCTGCCTTTGGTTTATCATGTAGACAATTTCCAGATCTCTCCACCCCCCCCCCAATTTAGTCCTGCATTATCACTTGCATCTTGACCTCCAAATGTCCAAAACTGAACTTGTTATATTTCCTCTTCTTCCTGTTTCTGTAGAAAGCACCACATTACTTCCGGTAATCCAGGTGTGCAATTTATTACTCATCCTTGACTTTTCCTTCACTCCTCACATCAGTTGTCGTTTTACCAATTCTACCTCCACAATATATCTCAAATCTGTCCCCTTCTCTCCACTCACATAGCCTCTATCCTAAATAAGCCTTCACCCCCTCTCACCTAGACTATTCTTTTTTTTTTTTTTTTTTGGTGAGGCAATTGGGGTTAAGTGACTTGCCCAGGGTCACACAGCTAGTAAGTGTTAAGTGTCTAAGGCCGGATTTGAACTCAGGTACTCCTGACTCCAGGGCCGGTGCTCTATCCACTGCGCCACCTAGCTGCCCCTCACCTAGACTATTCTTAACAGTCTCCTGTTTGGTCTTCCAGTCTCCAATCTCTTCCCTCTCCTATTAATCTGCCACATAGCTACCAAATTTATGTTCCTAAAGCACAGGTCTAACCATATCACTTACTTCCTCGACAAGCTCCTGTGGTTCTCTCTAGCCTCCAGGTCAAATATAAACTTCTCTGTTTGGTTTTAAAGCCTTTCACAGTGTGGGTCCAGCCTACCTTTCCAGGCTTATTGCAAATAAATCCCCTACATGCATTCCACATTCCAGGCAAAATGGCGGCCTTGCTCTTTCTAATACTTGACAAGCCATCTTCCATCTTCACAACACAGTGAAGACAATCCTCATACTTGTTTAGTTCCTTACCTCACAGAATGAATCCCTAGCTTCCATCAAAACTCAGCTCAAGTGCTACCACCTACAGGGAGCTGATCTGGTTGCTACTTTCTATCTGCCTCCCCCCTCCTAGACTGGAAACTGCCTTGATTTTTTTTTTTGGTGGGGCAATGAGGGTTAAGTGACTTGACCAGGGTCACACAGCTGGTAAGTGTCAAGTATTTGACTCGGGATTTGAACTCAGGGGCTCCTGAATCCAGGACCGTTGCTTTATCCACTGTTCCACCTAGCTGCCCCTGCCTTGTACATATTTTGCATTTAATTTTCCATGTTGATATTATTTCTCCTCATAGAACATAAGCCCCTTAAGGAAAGGGAATCTTTTGTTTTTGTCTTTGTATCTCTACCACCCAGAACAGTGTCTGGACGTGTTATGGGAATTCAGTGGGACCCCAAGAAACCTAAAGATCCCAACCTCCCAAGACAAAGGGAAAAGCAGCTCTTTCTCCCACTTCAGGTATGAGGTGTGGCAGGACAGGACCCCAGTATGTTGATAAGCAACACTAAGGTTTACTAGAGGATATGCAGGATATGGTTGGATGCTGCATATCCTACTGATACCTTGTTATCACTGATCCCCTCTTAGTTATCTGGCCCCAGTCTTTGCATTTCCCCTTACCTTATAATTCCTTTCCCTTTCTTTGTTTTGTAAAGATACGAAAGACCAGTCTTCCCTTTCTCCAGCAGGACAATCATATATTCCTCACCTAATAAATTTCTTTTTATTTTACAAGATTCGTGATGAGCCTCCAATTCTTTGGGTGAGCTAGTCACCCAACCCAGGTCGCAAGTCTACCCGAAACAGATGCACTGTAGGAGCATGATAATAAATGCCTCTCCCTATACTCGTATAGAGCACTTAGTTTTTCAAAGTACCTTTGTTATTTCTTTTTATCCTCATAATCAAACTGTGATGTAGGCAGAACAGTTACCATTGATTGGAAAAATAGGTTCACAACTGGAACCCAGGTTTTCTACCTTCTAATCCACTGCTCTTTTTATCTTACCATACCATTTCCCCTGTGATAAGAATTTCTTTGAAGTTCATATGTCATTGAAACTTTGGGAAAGGCTCACATGGTCACATCATCTTTCCTAGTTCCAGTATGCCTTGTCACGAACTTTTCTAATTTCTCTCGATCTTCTTTTTTAAATGCTCAGCTCCACTCAGGATTACATCTATCTTTAGTATATGAAAATAATGCGGTCTAGCTGTAATCATATTCAGAGAGTAGCAGTTCAAAACTAATGACTGAGTAATACTAAGGAGTTGCCTCCCCCACCATTGAATGCTCAAAGGGTTGATGCCTTTTATCAATAAAACGGAGGATGTTTCACAGAAAGAATTCTTCATTTAGGAGACACTCTTTTCATTGAGAGGTCCCACTCTTATGGGGCTGCACTATGAAATTTTACAGAGCCTGTATCTGCAAATAATGGCTAGGCAGAGGTTTTGTGATCTTATAGAGAAGATTAAAAATTCTAACTAGCAAAAAACCAATATCTACTAATCTCAACTTAATAGTTCATTTTCACTTGTTAGTTAGAAATAGTAAACAAGTACCTATGACCTATTTATTATTCCCTCACAAGACCTTCTTACTAAGACAGTAATTTTTCAAAAAATGTCAATCACCCCAACTGTTCATCTTACCAGTAGCCATATTTAACTGTTCATGCTTCACTAGCCATTTTTGATACCCATATTCTTACATATGGACTAACTACAGTCACGTGAGTAAAATATGAAGTAAATGTAGCCACAGTAGCCAGCACCAACATCATTTCCTGTACAAATGTCATGGAAAAATGATCAGGCTTCAATAGCAAATGTAGGCTGAAGGCCCAGACCCTCAAAAGAGTTCTGGCCCAATTAGGAAGGAATTTAAAGCAAAACAAAAAATTTTAAAAGCTATATACATAGGCGAAAAGAAACAAAATTATGACTTTTTAGATTAGATGACGGTCTTCCCTAGAGTCAACTAAAAATTAATACAAGTAATAACTTTAGCAAAGTAGGAAAATAGAAAATAAACCCAGAGAAATCATCAATGTTTCTATATATTACCAACAATATGCAGTAGCAAGAGGCAGAAAGAGAAATTCCACTCAAAGTAACTTCAGAATGTAGATTTGGCAAGTGAGATTGTGAAAATGGATGCCTTGATTTGCTCTCTTCCCATCCCCCACCCCCAATTGTCCAGGTAACCAGAAGAACTGTATGAGGACTGGCTGTATCGGCCTGACATACCAACACTCCTTTGTGGTAACCAAGAATAAACCTAGCCGGATGTGCAGAAAATCAGCAACTCTGAAGCCAATTAAGCTCATACCAACTTTGAAGCAGACCCTGAGCCATCTGGTGGTTTATGGACCTTCAAGAGACATCCCTGTTTTCAAAGCCTTTGTGTTTTGGAGACAATCTTATCTCCAGGGACTCCCCTAACTTTGCTTATGCAGCGACCAGATTTTATCCTGTTCCTGGAGACATCTCCTTTGATCAAAGGACCACAGCTGTGACACCTGGAATTCCTCACTCCGCCTCCCCTTGGGGATGGGCTTCATTGATTCATTCCTTTCTAAGCCTACCTTTCCCCCCAAATTCCTTACCTTCCTTTGTTCAAAAGATATATAAACTCTCCCCATGCATTACATGGTGGGCTGTCAGTACCCATGTGAATATTTTACTTTCCTGCTTAATAAAAACCTTTCTTTCATTTCATAGGCATCATCTTCCTCTGGTTTTCTTCCCTTTAGGGAAAAGGGGGATTTAAATCGTGAGAGCTGGACTTTGCATTCTCAAAGCATTTTCCCCTTTGGGGAAAGAGAGATCTAAATTCCCTCCAGAGCATTTGCCTCAGTTTACAAGATCATTAATAACTGTGGAGAGAATAGTTTTACTTTTGTGATAAGATTAGAAGTTAGATTGAAAGACATTTAGAAGTGAGTGCAAGGGGGGCAGCTAGGTGGCACAGTGGATAAAGCACTGGATTCTGAAGGACCTGAGTTCAAATTCGGTCTCAGACACTTGACAGTTACTCACTGTGTGACCTTGGGCAAGTCACATAACCCTCATTGCCCCACCAGAAAAAAAAAAAAAGTGAGTACAAGTAGGGACAATGGAAGTAATACATGTAGTTTTTCCTTCAGGGGGGAGGAAGGGAGGAAATAAGTATTTATTAAAAATCTATATACACTGTACTAAGTGCTTTACAATTTCATCTTATAGTTGAGAACACTGAGGCAAACATTAAATGACATGCCCAGGGTCACACAGCTAGTCAATGTTTAAAGCTGGATTTAAATTCAGGTCTTTTGTACTCTAGGCCTAGCGCTCTATCTTCTAGTGCATCACCCTACTGCCTCTATAGCCTAGCTTTATTTACAAGAATATTAAAAAAAAAAGGCCCTACATTAACAAGACAGGAAATAATTGATTCTGAACAACCCAGTTTCAGAAAGAGCAATTGAGAAAGCCATAAATTAATACCCCAAGGGAACTAGAAAGCATCTGAAGAACAATCCATCTGTAAGCCAATTACATCTAGTATCATTTCCCCTAAAATAGAGAAAGATGACATTCCACCAAATTCTTTTGGCGTTCAAAGCTCTTCATTGCCTGCCCCTCCACACCTTTACAATCTTCTACCTCATCCCTGCCCCTGGCTCCATGAACCCTGGAATCTAGTGACACTGGCCTCCTAGCTGCTCTTCATATAAGATACCGCATCTCCTGATTACAGGCATTTTAATGACTATCTCTCATACCTGGAATGCTCTTTCTCCTCATCTACATCTCCTTCAAGTTTCCTTCAAGTTTCAGCTAAAATCAGCAGTAATAACCAATTTTGTTTAGTTTTTCACTTTACGTATAAAGCACCAATGTGAATATTTTAATTTCTGCCTTAACTGATTTTTACACTGGGATATGGTTCAATTAAAAAACTAAAATGAAGAATGAATGGCTTTGGAAAGGTCACATGTGTGTGAGATGGAATAAGTTGGGCCTGTCATTTGATTTGCTCTGAGAGTTTTTAAATTAAAAAATTTATTATTATTATTATTATTTTGCAGGGCAATGAGGATTAAGTGACTTGCCCAGGGGTCACACAGCCAGAAAGTTTCAAGTATCTGAGGTCAGATTTTGAACTCAGGTCCTCCTGAATCCAGGGCTAGTGCTTTATCCACTGTGCCACCTAGCTGCCCCAGCTCTGAGAGTTTTAAGATCACATATATTTGTTTGATGGCTAAGCCATTACTCCACCATTCAAGGGAAATGTCTAGAGCTGCTTAGAGAGTTGTCTTCTGGAAATCAGTAGTGGATTTAAAAGACTGGGAAAGATAAGGACAGCATCCTCTTTACTGTTTCCCTACAGTGCTAGTTACTTTCTGGATAGGAAAGTTTCCTACCGGGTTGATTCTGAGCCTGGCTATGATACCATGTGTCTATTATTCCAAAAGGTATCTGTTTCTTTATATCTGATATCAAACCAGAACTAAAGGAGTTTTCCCTGATATGTGCTTCCTATATATAGGTCAGTCCAAACAATCTTATTTTGATTATTTTTACAACCTTTATTTTCCTTTCATAGCACATTTGTCTGAACATGGCAGGAAAACAATTTCATAAATGTGATAAGTGAATTTTAGTGCTATGATTGTTGTTCAGTCATGTCCAATTCTTCAAGACTCCATTTGGGGTTTTCTTGGCAAAGATACTGGAGTGGTTTGTCATTTCCTTCTCCAGGGTCCCCACAGAAGTCACACAGCTAGTTTAAGTGTTTAAGACTAACTGCCTATTATAATGAGATGAAAGTGTAGAGAAATGTACTGTTTTGATTTTGATTTTGATTTATTTATTTGCTGCCCCTGCTTTGATTATTATTATGAAATTCTGACCATTACTTGTTTCAATTTACCAATCCAGGTGTCTAGATAAGTCTTAGATTTGCCATCTCCTTGCTTATTGGTTTAATTTTATATATTTATGTATAAACCTATGTCTATACAGTATCACATCTGAATGAAATGAGAATAAAATAGATTCTCAAAAAGGCACTATGATAGATATGATGTGATGGATGTAAAAGCTTTGATTTTAATGGATTAGTGAACTTAAGTTTGAGAAAAACAGTTAAGACTGTGAATGTGACCAATTGCCAAATGTTTTCCATTAGGTAAAAGAATATAAAGGACTCCTGTTTACTCTAATTGTATTAGTAACCTTAGAAATTCTGCTTTTGTATCAGTGAAAACAATAACAAGAGGCTAAGTGAAAATGATGATCCTAAATGTGACATTTAAAATTTTATTCAGGAGGTAATAGAAAACGTGACTGAAAGGGATAAGCAAAGTACTGACCCATTAAGTACATGGGCTTTAGATTTGGTTTAAATTGTCCCACTAACAGGTTATTACAGTAATCTAAGAGTGAGGTAGGTGATGGGGACCCATTCTGAGAGTGGTGGCAATGTCAGAGTAGAGAAGAGGGTATATTAAAAAAATGTTACCTATCTTACATGTCCCTATTTACACGTTTCTCTTATGTGAACTCCTTGGGCAGAAACTATTTTTATTTTTTAAATTAATTTATTTTTTGTGGGGCGGTGAGGGTTAAATGACTTACTGGCCCAGGGTCACACAGCTAGCAAGTGTCAAGTGTCTGAGGCTGGATTTGAACTCAGGTCCTCCTGAATCCAGGGCTGGTGCTTTATTCACTGCGCCACCTAGCTGCCCCAGGAACAATTTTTAGACTTGGCTTGGCATCTCCAGTGCTTAGCCCAGGACCTGGCACAAATTGCTTCATCATTTTTTGGACTGAATTAATGTTTGAGACCAGATTCAAGAGATATTTTGCAGAAAGGGATGAAGAAAGACTTGGCATGAAACAGTTGGGAAAGAAAGATTTTGAAGATGATTTGGAGGGATTAAGGGCTTATGAAGAAGGGAAGAAATTAAATTTGGGAGAATTAGGGAGAATTAGGGGGAAAAGGTAAAAGAAGAGGAACTTGAGCAGAAGTATAGAAGGGCTAAATCTGAAAGAGGATTTAGTGTGGGTAACCCTAGAGTAAGACACCTGAGTCCTGGGACTCGGTTCTCTAATTTTTTTCAAATTTTTTTTGTGGGGCATTGAGGGTTAAGTGACTTGCCCAGGGTCACACAGCTAGTAGGTGTCAAGTGTCTGAGGCTGGATTTGAACTCAGGTCCTCCTGAATCCAAGGCCATTGCTTTATCCACTGTGCCACCTAGCTGCCCCTAGTTCTCTAATTTGTAACAGCAGGGGCTTCTTTCCCCATTCCCCTTTGTACTTGTGAGTACCCAGTTAGGTCCTCAGAGTACAAATAACTTTCTCCTCTTAAGGTTCTAGAGGGGTTGGGGATTGTTTTCTAGAACCACTGCTCAAGAACAATCAATAAACATTTATTAAGTACATACTAAAATGCCAGGCATTATGCTAAGCACTAGGCCTAAAAAAAGAAGTAAAAAATTTCCATCCTCAAGAAGGGAGAGAAACAACGTGCAAACAAGTAAAGAGCTAGCTATATATGGGAGATAAGGTAAATAATTAAAAGAGGGAAGGCACTGGAATTAAAGAGGGGTTGGGGAAAGTTTTCTGTAGAAGGTGTGCTTTTAGTTAACACTTAAAAGGAAACAAGGAGGGCAGTAGTTGGAGCAGAGGAAGGAGAGTATACCAGGCACGGCATAGCCAGAATGTCCGGTGGCAGCATTTAGTGGAACATCCTGGCGTCAAGTGAGTAAGGTACAAGAAGACAGGCAGGAGGCTAGGTCATAGTGGAGGCATGAGACAACAAGCATCTGCCACCAGAATGGTGGCAATGTCAGAGAAGAGAAGTGGGCATATTTGAGAGAGTGCAAAGGTATAATTGATAGGCCTTGGCAACGTTTGGATTTGGAGGGTGAGAGACAGTGAGGAGAGGATGACTTATAGGTTGGGAGCCTGAAGGATTGTATTGCTGCCCTCAACAGGAACAGGGAAGGTAGAGGAGGGGGAGAGATTGGGGGAAAGACAACGTCTACTGGACATCCTTTATGCTATTTATCAGCCAGGCACAGTTATTAGCTTTTATGTTAGGGGTATTTAGCAAACAGGTTTAATTAGAACAGTAGGTAACAAAGCCAATCAATCCTTCCTTCCTAAGTGGGACACACTCCCCTATATAGAGAGTCCAGAGTAAGCAGGTGCATGTGGCAAAGTGGTTACCCACAACTCCTTATAACTGGACATCTTTTTCTCCTTTTGTGAAAAGTCCTCATTAAGTTTCCTTTAGGTAGAGTTTCTTTCTAGGGTCTACATTGTCTCCCAGTGCCTAATGCAGATTCTGATAAACTAGTTTGTGATTCACTGCTGCTCTGGGGGCATCGCTCTCAGCTCTAATGAGAAGTCCAAATCTCTCCTTTGGAATCGAGCACTACTGTTGGTCACAAGGTCATCCTCTGGTTATTGGTGGGGAGAATTACTTTGATCACTTCCCCTACCCTTGGCTTCCCTTTGCAATGGTCTTGCTTTGGTCAAGGTGTTTCCAAAACTTGCCTTCACTTGCTGCTGGAATCCCTTAACTGAAATACACAGACCCAGATCTGTGTTTAATTCTTTTTTTTTTTTTTTGCAGGGCAATGAGGGTTAAGTGACTTGCCCAGGATCATACAGCTAGTTAAGTGTCAAGTGTCTGAGGCCGGATTTGAACTCAGGGAGTACTGAATCCAGGGCCAGAGCTTTATCTACTGCACCACCTAGCTCCCCCCTTGTGTTTAATTCTTTAAATCAATCTCAATCCATCTCCTGTGTATCATATCTTCTTCCTTGGCTCTCAAATTAAGAGCATCTTTGACCTAATTTGACTTATTCCACTTAGTAGGGCAGCTAGGTGGTGCAGTGGATAGAACGCAGATACTGGAGTGAGGAAGACTCATATTCATGAGTTCAAATCTAGCCTCAGACACCAGCTATGTGACCCTGGGTGTCATTTAACCCCATTTGCCTCAGTTTTCTCATCTGTAAAATGATCTGGAGAAGGAAATCCAAACCACTCCAGTATCTCTGCCAAGAAAACCCCAAATGGGGTAATGAAGAGTTGGACATGACTGGAAAACAAGTGTGAACAAATATTCCACTTAGGTAACATAGCCTTCTTCTGAGCTCTTGGTTAGAATTTTGAAGCTGCTAAAAACCTACACACACATGCTGGATCCAGGAGATGGCAATAGGAAGAAGAAGCTTCCTCAAAAATTTGTTTGGCTATCTAGCTCTGCAATGTTTTAAAATCCAATTAAAGAAAAAGATAATTCATGGACCATGACAATGTATCCCATTCGTGGGGAAGATTTTTATAGGTGGAAGGAACCTTTGAGAAGGAACTATAAGTCTGGTCTCTTGAATTAAACTGAAAAGGGAGAAGATGTGCACCATTTCAAAGAGGGCTTAGAGCTGCCCATAGTAACTGACTACTCCCTTCAGTGTAGGTCTTTCATAAAAATAGTTTGGAGAGGGGCAGCTAGGTGGCGCAGTGGATAGAGCACCGGCCCTGGAGTCAGGAGGACCTGGGTTCAAATCCGGCCTCAGACACTTAACACTTACTAGCTGTGTGACCCTGGGCAAGTCACTTAACCCCAATTGCCTCACTAAAAAAAAAAAAATAGTTTGGAGAGTCACCTGAGACTGGTAACTGAAGTAATAAGTTAAGAAGCCATATCTCACTGGAGTAGCTTGAATGTGTAAGGGTAGGAAAGCATGTGTTTGGTTTGAGTCATTGAGATGATGTTGTGATTGTGTGTATTCAGGCATGATTCCCTGAGTCAATTATAAGGGAGTCTTTTGATCCTCTGGGTAGAGATCCCTGGAAGCTTTAAGGTTGCCTCTGAGAGGGGAGAAAAAACTAAGGCATATGGAGGCAGGTGCCTCTAGCATTTACCTAGCTAGTGATTTTGAATGTGCATTGGGTCTTGATCAATTCCTGTGGATCAACTGTGGGTAGAGACAAGGACAAATTCTGGCATATGTGAAAGCTGATTAGTACAGTCCTGAGCTTCCAGTAGTTGCTACACAGAAAGGAAAGCTAAATATACATATAATGTCATGGGGGTTTTGAGTGGGCAAGTGGATCAGCATGTCATCCTTATTGTTTCTATAATAGCAGGTTCCTCTCCTTGCTGGATGGGGAGCATAATTTCCAACCACAGGACTTGATTTCAGAATTTCAGCTTAACTATAGGGTTCAAACATTACCTGTTTCTCTTTTTCTGATGTTCTCGGTTAGAATTTTCAGATTCACTACCACTACTTGTGTTACAGCGTGAGCGGGACCTGCAGAAAAAAAAATACTCAGAAAAATTAGGACAAGTGTTATTTAGGAAGAACCCCTTCCCCCCAAACCTTGAACGATGCCTCTAAGGATTCTACTTTATAATATAAATACTAAAATATCTTATTCCCTAGGTTAATATTTCTTCAATTAAATTTAGTCATCTTTGAAAAATTCCTAGAGAAAAAGAGAAAGTTGGAGATTTAGTTTACTGCCATATTGTAGCAATAGGAACATAGCTATCCCCAACAAGTCTAATAAAGTGAATTTGTAAATCACATTGTAGAGCAATGGAGAATTAAAAACAAAATTACTGAAGAATCTTTAATAAACTAGAAGAGAAAAACCAAGTACATTTTCAGAAGCTTAGCCAGCAGAAAAAAAAAATTGGGAGTGGGGGGGGGGACAGTGAGGCAATTGGGGTTAAGTGACTTGCCTAGGGTCACACAGATAGTAAGTCTTAAGTGTCTGAGTCCAGATTTGAACTCAGGTCCTCCTGACTCCAGGGCTGGTGGTCTATCCACTGTGCCATCTAGCTGCCCCAAAAGCAGAAAAATTTTAAGAGAAAATTTTAAAAGTTTAACATAGGTATTAAACCCACATGTCCTAACTTGAATATTATTACTAGTACTGCTCAAGATGAAAATTTGTCTAGTAGTCTACACAATCTCTACCTATCCTCTATTTGTTTTACCTTCTCCTTTGCTTTAGATCTGAGTCTTCACCACTGTTACGTGCTTTCCTGAGGGAGAAAAAAATAAGTTAGATTATGATCAGTCAGCAAAGAAAAAACAAAACTAGAAATTGCCATTAACAAAAGAGGTGACTTTTTTTTTTTGGTGAGGCAATTGGGGTTAAGTGACTTGCCCAGGGTCACACAGCTAGTATGTGTCAAGTGTCTGAGGTCAGATTTGAACTCAGGTACCCCTGAATCCAGGGCCGGTGCTCTATCCACTGCACCACCTAGCTGTCCCAATGAGCTCTTTTTTTTGTTGTTGTTTTTGTTGGGCAATGAGGGTTAAGTGACTTGCCCAGGATCACACAGTTAGTAAGTGTCAAGTGTCTGAGGCCGGATTTGAACTCAGGTACTGATTCCAGGGCTGGTGCTCTATCCACTGTGCCACCTAGCTGTCACAAAAGAGGTGACTTTTCAAAACTTGTTCCAAGTCGCTCCTGTCACACAGTGACCCAGCATGACCAGTAAGCCTAAAAATCATTCAGTCCCTTCAGTCATGTCTGACTCTTTTTGATTCCATTTGGGGTTCTGTTGGCAAAGATACTGGAGTGGTTTGCTATTTCCTTCTCTAGCACATTTTACAGCTGAGGAAACTGAGGGAAATAGGGTTAAGTGACTTGCCCAGAGTCACACAGCTAGTAAGTGTATGAGGCTTTCACCTAGCTGCCCCAAAATCTGCCCAAGGGCAAGTCCTATTGAGAGTAGGAAAAGAATCCATGTTCTAAACTATTATATAGCAATAATTAGATTGTCTTTTTTCCCACATGTATATACATTTCATTTTTGACTTATGGTATAAAACAAGCATTTCCATAACATAGTATAATAAATATAGGATAATAACATAGTATAATAAAAAGGTAATTGCTCATGAAACTATAAATCTATTATCTACAACTTGCTATTCCTTTTAAATATATAATAAAGTTATCATGTAATTTTCTTTTTTTTTAAACAGAAATGAGTGTTGTACTTTTTCAAAAGCTTTTCCTGCCTCTATGGATATAATCATGTGATTTAAAAAATGTTATTATTGATATGATCAATTATATTAATAGTTTTCTTTATGTTAAATCATCTCTGTATTTCTGGTATAAATCCCATTTAATCATAATGTATAATCTTTGTAATATGTTATAATCCTTTAGCTAATGTTTTATTTAGGGTTTTTGAATCAATATTCATTAATGAAATTGGTCTATATTTTTCTTTCTCTGTTTTTACTCTTTCTGGTTTAGGTATCAAGTATCATATTTGTTTCATAAAAGGAGTTTGGTAGCATTCTTTCTTTGCCTATTATTCCAAATAATTTATTTAATATTAGAATCAGTTGATCTTTAAATGTTTGATAGAATCTACTTGTAAATCCATATAGTCCTGGTGCTTTTTTTCTTAGGAAGCTCATTTATGGCCTGTTCAATTTCTTTTTCTCAAATAGGTCTATTTAGATATTCTATTTCTTCTTCTGCTAAGCTAGGCAATTTATATTTTTCATATTCTTCCATTTCACTTAAATAGTTAAATTTGTTGCAATATAATTTGGCTTGATAATTACTTATAGTTGCTTTAATTTCATCTTTTTAATGGTATAGTTACCCTTTTGATTTCTGATAGTAGTGATTTTGATTTTCATTCTTTTTAAAAGTCAAATTAACTAATTGTTTATCTATTTTTTTCATAAAACCAATTCCTAGTTTTAGTTATTAATTCAAAGTGGTTTTTTACACTCAATCTTATTAAACTCATCTTTAAGTTTTGGGATTTCCAATATAGTATTTAATTGGGGATTTTCAGTTCTTTTTCTAGTTTTTTAAATTGCATACGTAATTCATTAGTTTGCTTTTTCTCTATTTTATTCAGGAAAGCACTTAGATACATAAATTTTCCTCTGATTACTGCTTTTGTTATATCCCATAGGTTTTGATATGTTGTCTCATTATTGTCATTCTCTTTAATGAAATTATCAATTGTTTCTATTATTTGTTACTTAATGCATTCATTCTTTAAGATTAAGAGGTTTAATCTCCAATTAGTTGGGTGGTTTTTTTTTTTTTGCAGGGCAATGGGGGTTAAGTGACTTGCCCAGGGTCACACAGCTAGTAAGTGTCAAGTGTCTGAGGCTGGATTTGAACTCAGGTACTCCTGAATCCAGGGCTAGTGCTTTATCCACTGTGCCACCTAGCCACCCCCTCCAATTAGTTTTAAATCTATGATTCCCGAAAAGTTGAATTTGAAATTGCAGAGATGTCCATCAATTGGGAAATGGCTGAACAAATTGTGGGATGAGATTATGATGGAACACTACTGTGCTATAAGAAATGATGAGCAGAATGCTATCAGAAAAACCTAGAAAGACTTACATGAACTGATGAAAAGTGAAATGTACTGTATACAAAGTAACAGCAATATTGTAAGATAGTGTAAGCTGTGAATGACTTAGTTATTTTCAGCAACACAATGATCCAAGGCAACTCTGAAGGACTTATGAAAAATGCAGTCCATCTCCAGAGAAAGAACTGATGGTGTCTGAATACAGATTGAAGCATATTTTTTTTAGTTCCTTTTTCTTAAGGTTTTTTTTTTGTCTTTTCTTTCACAACCTGACTAATGTGGAAATGTTTTTCATGACTACACATGTATAACTTATATTGAATTGCTTGCATTCTTAAGAGAGGGAGGGAGGAAGAGAATTTGGAACACAAAGTTTTAAAAAGCAATGTTAAAAATTGTTTTTACATGTAATTTGAAAAAAAAAATTCCCTAATAAAAAAGACCAAAAAAATCTGTTTCCAAGATCCTTTATTAGATATAATTTTTATTGTATTGAGATCTGAAAAGAATACTTTTAATATTTCTGCTTTTGGGCTTCTAACTATAAAATTTTTATGTACTAATATATGGTCAATCTTTGTAAAAAACCATGAGCTGCTAAGAAAAAGGTATATTCCTTTCTATTTCCATTAATTTCTTTCTAGATATCTATCATATCTAGCTTATCTAAAATTCTAATCATTTCCTTGACTGCTTTCTTCTTCTTCTTTTTTTTTTGGTTAGATCTATCTAGTTCTGAGAGGGGAAGACTAAAGTTCCCTACCAGTATAGTACTATTATATATCTCCACTTGTAATTAATTTAATTTTTCTTTTTAAAATTTAGATGCTATAATATTTGATGCATAAAGGTTCAGTATTGATATTGCTTCATTTTCTATGAAATCTTTTATCAAAATGTAGTTATCCTGTTTATTTCCTTTAACTAACCTATTTTAGACAACTTTGTCTAAGATCATAATCATTATCCCTCCGTTTTTTGTTTGTTTTTTTTTTGCATTAGCTGAAATGTGATAAATTCTATACCAATCTTCCATTTTAACTGTGTGTATGTATCTATCATTCTTTTTTGGGGGGCGGGGCAAAGAGGGTTAAGTGACTTGCCCAGGGTCACACAGCTAGTAAGTGTTAAGTGTCTGAGGCTGGATTTGAACTCAGGTCCTCCTGACTCCAGGGCCAGTGCTTTATCCACTGCACCACCTAGCTGCCCCAGTAAACAACATACTGTTAGATTCTGATTTTTAATCCATTCTGCTATCCATTTCCATTTTATGGATGAGCTCATCCCATTCACATTCAAAGTTATAATTACAATTTGTGAATTTCCCTCCATCTTATTTTTACTCACTATTTTTCTTCCCAGCCTCTTTTTACCCTATCCCTATTACCTTGTCTTCTTTCCTCACCCTCCTATTCTTCATTTTACCCACCCCTCCAAGAAGGCCTTATCCTCTCTCCCACCCTCCTTTCAAATCTATTTACCCTTCTAAAAGTCTCTCCTCAACCTTGTCTACCAATTTTCTCACTTTTCTATAATTTTAGAAGACTTCTAGACCCTTCCATATGTACACCTTGTTTCCTCTTAAACCCAGATGACAGTAAGGTTCCAACATTATGAGATAATTGCTCATTTTCCCCTCTTCCTACCCAATTTTGTTTTTTGTAGAATCCCCCCATCATACACAACTCAGCCCCAACCATTCTTTTCTTTTCTTTTTTGTGGGGCAATGAGGGTTAAGTGATTTGCCCGGGGTCACACAGCTAGTAAGTGTCAAGTGTGTGAGGTTGGATTTGAACTCAGGTCCTCCTGAATCCAGGGCCAGTGCTTTATCCACTGCACCACCTAGCTGCCCCCCTAACCATTCTTTCTGACCTTAGTAATGATTTTAGTTTTAAGAATACTGATAACATTTTCATATGTAATAAGTAAAGTCTGATCTTGAGTGCCTTATGATTACTCTTTAATGTTTTCCTTATCTTTCTTCTGGCTCTTTTATATTGAATTTTCCATTGAGTTCTGATCTTTTTGTTAAAAATACCTGACAGTCTTTCAGTTTGTCAAATGTCTGTGTTTTTTCATTCAGTATTACACTTAACTTTGCTGGGTAAGTTATTCCTGAATGCAATCCCAGCCCTTTTGCTTTTTGAAATATAATATTCCAAGAGCTGTGGTCTTTTAATGGAGAAGCTGTTAAGTATTGTGAAATCTTAATTGTATTTCTTCAGTATTTACATTTTTTTCTTGTTCCTTGCAATATTTTCTTCTTAACTTGGGAATTTTCAAACTTGGCTATGACATTCCTATAAGTTTTCCTTTTGGGATCTCTTTCAGGTGGTGAATGATCTTCTATTTCTACTTTACCCTCTTGTTCTAGAACTTCAGGGCAATTTTTCTTAATAATTTCTTGTAATACTGCATCCACAGTCTTTTTATTTTTTTTATCATAACTTTCAGGTAGTCTGAAAAATTTTTATATTGGCTCTCCTCAATCTGTTCTCCAAGTCAGTTGTTTTTCTAATGAGATGTTTCAGATTCTTTTCTATTTTCCTAGTTTTATAATTTCTTGGTGTCTTTATAACATCATTATATTCCACTTGCTCAATATTAGTTTTCAAAGAGTTATTTTCTTCCTTAAGATTTTGTACCTCTTTTTCTAATTGGTTAAGTTTCTTTTCATAATTTTCTTGGATTGTTTTTAGTTTTCCCTAATTTTCTTCAATCTCTCTTATTTGATTACTGAATTCCTTTTAAAGTTTTTTTCAAGAACTCTTTTTGGGCTTGTGACCATTTGACATTACTTATTTTTAGAAGCTTATTATTATAATCAATTAGTTGGATCATCTTAAACATGTATTGGGTGGTATGGTGGGTAGAGTGTTGGGGTCAGGACATCTGAGTTCAAACCCAGCTTCAGACACTAACAAGCTCTGTGAACCTAGGCAATTAATTTAATCTCTGTTTGCCTCAGTTTCCTCAACTGTAAAATAGAGACACTGGAGATAAGGAAATGGGAAACCACTACGCTATCTTTGTCAAGAAAACCCCATAAAAATAGGGTCATGAAAAGTCTTCCGGACTCAACAAAAACATATGCTAATTGGTAAAGTACTTTAAAGGGAGAGAAGATAAGATCCTCTATATTCTTAGGCATAAATTTTCATGTCTTGATAAACTGAATAGTTCATGCTGCCAGAAGGATTTTGTAACCTCTTTCTACAATTCCTTATCTCAGATAACTTTGCAGTCTACAGAAAACAAAACAAAACAATCTCTAATCTCAAAGTGTGTGCTATTTGGGGGGGGGGCATTTGGCTCATTCCAGATTCCCAGACCCTAAATGGAAAACCCATTACCCCATTTCCAGTTTTTTCACTCCTGTGGCTGATTAATACAGTCTCAGTATATAGCTCAGAAGTTTTCCTTAATAATGCTCCTTTCAGATGTCTTGACTTTATTCACTTTTAAAATCATTAACATTAGCAAGGGGTTTTATGAACCCCTCCTATAAGACTATATCTAGTTTGTTTGCTATTAACTTGTAGGAAAGAAAGAGTTGGGAGATGGAAGGTTAAGGACCTTAGAAATTGAGTCACAAGAGGTGGCAGGGTAGAAAAAAGGAACTACAGACCTGTAGCTCAGGATGTCAGCAGCTGCATCCAAAAGTAAGAATCATCATTTCTTTTGTATTTTATTGACATCTTTTACATTCATTTTCAAAGAGATCTGTCCCCCTTCCCCTAGCATCCTGATGCTGTATTCAGTACAAGTTAAATACACACAATCCTGATTAGGGAATTGGACATATGAAGTAAGTTTGAGATTTCGACAGTTTCCTAACTTGCATATAGGCATCTAAGTGGTACTGGGCATAGTCAGGAAGGCTTCGGTTAAAATTTGCGCTAAAATTGAAACCAGCTGTATAACCCTGAGCAGGGCAGCTAGCTTCTCAGCCTCAATTTTCTCAGATGTAAAATGGGGACAAGAATAGCACCTCCCTTGGAGTTGTTGGGAGGACATTTGAAATTTGAGAATCATTTTGTAAACTTGAAAGTGCTATATAAATTATGACCACTATTTATATTCTTCCATAAGGTTTTGAGTATTTTTGATTCCATATCTTAATCCAGATAGTATATGTCTAAAAATTATGATTTTATTCCACAACTAGATCTATTTGTATTGTTTCTTCTAGTCCTCAGGAAGATAAATGCCTTCAAATGCCAACTTGTTGGAGCCTCCCTGTAACATTACACTATTACTATTTCAATATTTCAGAGTCTGGTCGTAATTTTTGAAAGGGATTTATACCTCTTAGAGAAATGTTTAGTTTAATTGATGTGAAAGCATATTTCAGATCAGTGTTTCTTATGGAACTATTTTGGTTGGCTTAAAGGTAATGCTTGGAGATTTTTGTGTGTTTGTCAAATCAGAAAGCTCAAAATATGGGGAGAAAAATCTGTGGATGGATATGTAAGAGAGTGTTAACATATGGACAGATGTGAAAAAAAAAAAAGGTCAGGGATTTCAAGAGAACACTGGTCTATATGGTCTACCTACCTTCTCCTAATTGGCTGTCCAGGCTCATGGTCACTGCTGCCAGATGGGTTTCGTCTCCGTGAATAAGGGAATTTTGGTGATTTATTACGGTCATTGGAACAACTGTACAGTCCTCTGGAGTTAAGAATATAACAGTAAAGAATTAAAACCTGCAAATTCAACAATTATACCTATGGCCAACCCAAAGAAATCTTTACAATACTCCACTTTATTTAAAAATAATAGAATTTTTTAGCCTGGCAAATACAGCAAAAAGAAATGAATCAACATAAGAAGTCATTATTTGCAGGAATAGACACATGTCATTAACAAATATATATACCAGAAATACTTAGAGCCTGAAAAGAGGCCATAATGAAATAATCTTTGTTTTAAGCAAGCCTAAACTAAACATGGCTTTTAAAAATAAGTAATGATGATCATAACCATTATTACAATTGTACAGGGTTCTAAAGTTTAAAAAAGTTTAAAAGGGAGCCCTTCATCTCACAATAACCCTATCAAGTAGATAATACATGCATTATGATTTACACACTAAGAATCTGAAGCTAATTAGCTGACTTAACCAGTTAGTAATTGTTGTTGCTGGGATGTGAACCCAGGCCACCTAAATTCATATATTCACAGTAAAACTTCCCATTAAATAAAGTCATTGAAAAGGAGGAAATTATCATTAATCAGAATATCCTTACATTCAGTGCAGTTAATTAACATAATAATCTAGTTTTCAGATAAGATTTTCTAGCAGTGTTTCACATTGGAATATGATCTGTTGGGATCTTACTCAGCTACTCTAATTCTAGAAGGTTTAGGAACTTCATGATTTACATGCTGATATCTTACTCACAGGCAATTAAATTCCCTGATTGACATGATCTCTTTTGATACAGTCTATGGTTGACAATGATAACAATAAAGAACTTTACCCCTGAGGTCCATTTTCCTCCCATGGTGCATTTGTTTTGCTTCTTTGGGTTTCTGGGCTATTTTCAAATTTTGACTTCTTAAAGCTATTAATTGAAAAAGAAAAATCCAAATCAAGGGCAAGCTGGGTTAAGCTTAAGGATACAGTCCATTAGATATATATGTTTCTTCCAGTGATTGATGGCCTAACTCTTGTTCAGTTGAAGTAGCATAAGCAGAAATATATGTACATACACACACACACACACACACACACATCTTTTGTCATTCTCTCCCCACTCCCCCGGTTGAGAATATGAAAAGGAATAATGGTGCTGAGAACCTGGTGACTACTACAATTGGCCACAGCCATACTACCATTAATCTACAAATATCACTCTCCCCAACCTAATTGATCTGATGGTCTGTTTACATTTACAAACAGGTTTCTCTAGATTAATTGGAAAGGTTTCTGCCACCAATAGACACTTCTATGACGCTATCTTGTCTTTGGTTTAGTTCCCCTTAGGGCTAGCCATCCCTGCCAGCTGGGAAAGGACTCCTAACAGTGTTCCCTCCCTGGTCAGTTAGACATAAACTGGAACTATGGTCCTGGGACTATGGTCCATGACAGGCCATCTTGGTCATGGAGCTATGATAGTGATCTTGAAACCAAGGGCTGCTGACTGGAAAGTTGTGGACATCACCTGTAGGGGAGTTCCTGGCAGGGAATTAGACTTTATGAGCTCAGGACCAGCTCTGTGACTAAGGCTCTGAGGCAGCTGCACCCACTGTGAAAAAAAGAAAGGGCTAAGGTATTCAGTTGTACCACGTGACTCCCCCCTACCCCCCAGAAAGGGACCCCTGGATCATGTAATAACCCTGAAGATTATGAATAGCCTCCAGCCTACCCAGACTGTGGGGAGAGTTCTGGCATCTTTCATGTCCTGGCTGTAGGAATGTTTGTGGTATTGTGTTTGCCTTGTGTCTTCTCATTCTGAGAGCAGAAATGGGCTCAAAATAGTCCTAAGCAGGGCAGCTAGGTGGCGCAGTGGACAAAACACAAGCCCTGGATTCAGGAGGACCTGAGTTCAAATCCAGTCTCAGACACTTGACACTAGCTGTGTGATCCTGGGCAAGTCACTTAACCCTTATTGCCTCACAAAAAACAAACAAAAACAACAACAAAACAATCCTAAGCCTATTGCTGGGGTAAAACATTCAAACTGTACAGCCTTCATATCACTAGGCACTTAATCAAAATAGCATTTTTATATGCTGGCAATCTTGCCTTGCAGTTTCTCTAGGATGCTTCTTCTGATCTGTGCAATTTGGCTCAACTGAGAGGTACAGTTGAGGAAAAACAACCTAGGGCAGATGTATAGCTATTTTTTGTGTGTGTTACAGGGAAGTGGCTAAGAAATAAATTAATGCTATCTCCAGAAATGAGAATGAGAAAGTCAAGGAAGCTTATGGGAGAAACTGAGGCCCGCTAGAAAAAAATCAAGCAAGAGGGAGGTCCAGCGTCTAGCACCTCCACTGCCACTTCCTCAACCTATTTTGAGGGCCTTCTGGATCTTTGATCCCCTCCTTATCCTAGGAGCAGTTCAATAGGAACTGTCCTCAGTCCCACCCCTCCTCCCCACTTCTGCAGGGTCTGACAGTAAGACTACCCTTAGAAAACAACCATTGTCTCAGGCCCCTCCAGAAGGGGCCCGTCCCTTCAGTGAGAACAGGGAGCCTAACCTCATGCCACTGTGTGACTACTATATTAATGTAGTAGATCCACACAGTCTGATCAGAGCTTCAGATCTGGAGAAATGAATGCCCCAAGATTAGGCACAAGCCAGGGGAGTTTATTGAGAAATCATGGACCCTTTTTGAGAGGATTGATTGGCTTTGGCAGACACAAATGAATTGACTGTTTTTATTGTGATCCCAGGTTCAAAGTAAAGCTTTCTGGCCCAAATCCCTATGTAGGGCCCACATGGAACAGGAATTTGTTGTTCAGTCATTTAAGTCATGTCTGACTCTTTTGTTTTATTTTGTTTTATTTTTTTATTTTTGCAGGGCAATGAGGGTTAAATGACTTGCCCAGGGTCACACAGCTAGTAAGTGTCAAGTGTCTAAGGCTGGATTTGAACTCAGGTCCTCCTGAATCCAGGGCAGGTGCTCTATCCACTGTGCCACCTAGCTGCCCCTCCATGTCTGACTCTTTATGATTAAGTGTGAAGTGACTTGCCCAGGGTCATACAGTGTCTAAAGCCAGATTTGAGTTCAGCAAGCTGAGTCTTCCTGACTCCAGGCCCAGCATTCTATTCAAAGCACATATCTGGCTGCCCCATAAAGAAATACAAACACTAACTGGAAAAAAATGAAATATTAAAAAAATTAGTTAAGGAGAATTGTACTAGTTAACTCCCATTGTCTCTTCTATCTGAAAGCACATATAATTCAAATATACTAAGAATTTATCAGCTTTCTTTACATAAAGGAATAATAGAGAAGAAATGATTGTGGATGGTGAGAGGGAAAGGGAATTCCGGTACATGGCTCTTTTTTGGGGGAGGTAGGGAAGACAGATATTAGACAGCAATGAGTAACTCAAAATCAGTATAACCAAGTTCAGTGATCAGATAGTGTCACCAAACCAGAAGAAGGAAGGAGGGGAATAAGGAATTTTGGAAAAAATCCAAACTTTGTTTACTTTTCAATCTGTACTGGGAGCAATCTACTAAAAGGAATAAATATATAGGGTCAATCAGCCCTCTTTATTCTCTACCCACTTCAGCACTGTAACTATGCTGTTCTCTTTTTTCATGCATTCATGTTAACAAGCAGGAATCTTTTCATTGAGAAATGGCAATTTTAATTTTTAAAAAATTATGTAACATTTTATTTGCTTGAAATAAATAGGTTAATCTAAGTTTATAATTTGAACTCTAATTTAACCTGAACAACCAAACTTGTAGTGACCTCTTAATAGACTTGTGGATGTATAGAGTATCCTGATGTAAACATAACTTTTTGTGTGTGTGTGTGTGTGGGGGGGTAATGAGGGTTAAGTGACTTGCCCAGGGTCACAGAGCTAGTGAGTGTCAAGTGTCTGAGGCCAGATTTGAACTCAGGTCCTTCTGAATCCAGGGCTGGTGCTTTATCCACTGTGCCACCTAGCTGTCCCCATAAACATAACTTGAAGTGAAATTAAGACCCAAAATACTAAACTCCAAGTTGTATTACATTTTGAGGTAATATAAACCTTCCTTGAGTTCTCACTATTACTCTTGGATCCAATACCCATTTTGTGTTAGCACTGATAGGACACAGTAAATAGCAGATCACTTGCCCTGGAGTCAGAAGACCCGAGTTCAAAACCAGTATCAGACTTACCAGCTGTGTGACTCTGGACAATTCTTTTAATCTCTTTCTCCCTCAGTTTCCTCAACTGTAAAATAATAGCACCTACCTCCCATCATTATGAGAACTGAATGAGATAATTTAGAAAGCACTTGGCACATAGCAGGAGCTTAATAAAAGGACATTTCCTTTCTTCCTTAAAATGCCCATGTCTTTTCTTTTATTCTCTTCAATATCATCTCCCACTTTTCCTCTAGTCTCTGACAAAGTGGCCATTTTTGCCCAGGCCAACCCCTTCTATGTCTGCACTCAAACCTCTTCTCCTGTGGTATTCTGTACCAGATTGCTTCTTTAATCTTCCTCTCAAATCTGAAACCTCTCCCTATCAAATAGTCCCTTCCCTACTTTCTTTCAATGTCTCCTCATCTTCAATAAAATTACCTTCCTCTGACCATACCAAACCCTCAGGGGGAAGGTAGGTAATGCAGTGGATAGAACACTGCCCCAGAAGTTGAGAATTCAAATCTGACCTCAGACACTTACTAGCTGTGTGACTTTTGGAAAGTCACTTAACCCCAATTACCTTAAAAAACATCCAGAAACAAACAAACAAAACAAAACAAAACATCCAGGGCCATCTCCAGTCATTCTGATGTATATCTTGCCACTGGACCATATGGCTCTGGAGGAGAGAGTGAGGTTGGTGACTTTGCATAGCCCTGCTTCAAACCCAATTCACTGCAAAGTCATGACATCGTCCTGATGTTACAGTCTTTTTTTGAGAATGAAGGACAGGGCAGCTAGGTGGCGCAGTGGATTAAGCACCAGCCCTGGATTCAGGAGTACCTGAGTTCAAATCTGACCTCAGACATTTGACACTTACTAGCTTTGTGACCCTGGGCAAGTCACTTAACCCCCATTGCCCCGCAAAAAAAAAAAAAAAAAAAAAAGAGAGAGAGAGAATGAAGGACAAACAACAACAACCAAACCCTCAACATAGGATCCTAACTGCACTTTACTGCCTTTGCTTTCTCCTTTAATCCCTTGCAACTTAAATCACACCTGAAACTGTTCTTTTAATGGCCAAATCTTTTTTTTTTTTCTGCCCATTGGTTGCATTTAACTTTCTTACATTTCTGACTGTTCCTCATGGCTCCTAACTATAGGAGTTCCCAAAGGTTATGTCCTGGCCTCCTTTTCTCCTATTCTCTGTCTTCCTCTCGCATTAAATTTCCACAGCTATAATCCTGAGCTTGTGTATTACCAATTGCCATTCTGGAAAAAACGTGTTTAAAACTGAAAAACTTCCCCCTTCACTGAACCTCCTTATTTCTGTGAAAGGTATTACCATCACCATTCCAGTGTCTGTTTTGTAATCTTCCTTTATATATCCAATCACTTGGGAAATGCCTTTTCTACCTTCCCCACATCTCTTTGCTTCTTTCTGACCCCCACTTATACAGCTCAACCTTCTAATTGGTTTTCCTGCCTCAAGTCTCTCCACTCTAGTCCATGGTACACACTGCTGCCAAAGTAATTTTTCATAAGCACAGGATCTGACCTTGAGGCTTTTCTCTTCAACCAACTCCAGTATTTCCTTGATTTAGCTATCCTTCTATCCTCATTGCACATTACTTTCCTCTCACACTCTGGAATCAAGCCAAACTGGCATTTTCTTACACACAAAGCTTTATCTCAATGGCCATTACCATACCTGGCATCATTTGCTGCTTACTACCTGCACCTACTAGAACACTCTCTTCCTTTAAGGTGCAGCTCAGGTACCATTTTTTTTTTTTGCAGGGCAATGGGAGTTAAGTGACTTGCCCAGCGTCACACAGCTAGTAAGTGTTGTATCTGAGGCTGGATTTGAACTCAGGTACTCCTGACTCCAGGGCCGGTGCTCTATCCACTGCACCACCTAGCTGCCCCCAGGTACCATTTTTAAAAGCCTTTCCTGTTCCCCCAAATGTTGTTACCTTCCATTACAATCTACCTTGTTTAACTAATATAACTGAAATAGCAATTTTTAGTCTTGATGTTCTGCCATAAGCAGCAGGCACCCCATTTCCTTAGCTTCTTGCCAGGGTTAAAAAGCGAGACACTATATGAACTCAGTATTGTCTCTGATTTTAGTTTAGTTGATGACTGTGGTGATCTGTGACAACTGGTAACTCTTACATGAAGGAGATCAAGTGTACTGAGGCTACCAATTATCACTTTTCATTGGATTACTTTCCAGGGACGAGGTCACAGAATTAGGTCAACTTGCCAAGAGGTGACTATGTCCTTGTGGGAAGAAATTTCCAGGGCCTCAGCTAGGCAAGGATATTAAACCTCTATTGTCTAGGTGGAACTGGATCCTAAAGAGGAAAGGGGATACATGATAACCAGGAGGGGAGGCTCTTGGTTTCTGAAAGAAGAACCAAGAAGCAATGGGTAGATGTTGCAAAAAGTCTAATTTAAAACTGATAGGAAAATTCCTAGATGGGAAGATGATACATCTAACTCACAAGAACTTTCTCAATATTAGGGCACATGGTAGAAATAAATTTAGACAGAGGGCACAGGTGGGAATTGATTATGAAGGGATAATATCTGCAAAGTATTTATTTTTTGTTTATCTCTCTTTGTAGGGTGGTTGGAGTTGGGTGACATGTCTTGGGTCACACAGTGGGTGAGTGTCTTCTGTCTGAGGCCAGATTTGGGCTCGGGTTCTCCTGGGTCCAGGATGGGTGCTTTGTACACTGTGTCACCTAGCTGCTCATGATGACATCTTTAGGGTAAAATTGAGGGATGAGAGGAATGTACTGGGGGAGGAGGAAGGGGAGAGGTAGCATGGGGTGAAATCCCACATGAAAGAAACAGGAAAGGGCATAAGTAGTGGGGGGAGAGATGGGGGAGGAGCAAGGCAGTAAATGAACCTTACACTCATAAGAATAGGCTCAAAGACCTTAATTTCATCAGAGTTGGCTCAAGGAGGGAATAACACACACATTCAATTGGGTGGAGTAATACATCTAACCCTGCAGGAAAATAGGAGGAGAAGGTGATAAAGAAGGAGGGGCAAGAGAAGGGAGGGCAGAAAAACAAAATAAAACAAAACAAAAAACCCCCAAAACGAAAAAAAGTCGATAGGAAAAATTTTCTAATGAGAGATTTCTGAAAGTGTACTGTGTGGGTTCTCCTTAGAGACTTTCAAAATCTGGACTTCTTGTGAGGATTAATTTTGGATATGAGTAGGCATTTCTAACTCAAAATGCTGCCATTCTTATAGCGGCTTAAATATGCAAAGGTCCTGCAAAAAGCCATTATTGGCATGGGTTCCATAGAAACCCTTTACAACTCTCAATTTGATGATTCTGTGTACCCTTAGAGACAATTGGCTGATTCATGAGAATTACAAATTCTATTTAAAAAAAATCAAATGAGTAAATTCTTACCTTTGCCAACATTTAAAATAGTTGTCCTTCATCCCTTTTCTAAGCTGTATAATCTGTTGTATTTCTTTGGTCATATGTACTAACCTTTTAACTGGCAAAGGTGCAATAATTTTGGTGGTTCCTTCATTCACTCCATTTTCCATATTTGCAGTAACCTGGTTTATACTGTTTGATCCTAATTGCCAAAAAAAAAAATAGAGAGAAAAAGAATATGGAAAGAGAATGAGAAAAAGAAGTTCCAATAATTCATGAATTCAACAAAAATATTTAATTAGTTGCCTAGTATGAACAGTGTATTTAGCTAGGGGCTGGGAATACAGCACTTTGAAATTTGTTGTCTGATTTGCAACAGCATTGTTACATTTGTGAGCATATTTAATTATTCTGTTTTACATGGAAGAAGTATAATATTTGCAGGAGACTTTATTAATAGCGGACAAATTACTAGTGTTTTGGACTTGAAGTCAAGTTGACTGATTCACTGATAGATATGAATCATTTATTGATTCAAACTCTAGAGCTTTGCTTACTACATGAAAAGGAGAGACTGACAGAAAGAAGAGAACAAGAGTGCCGTTTAAGAGAAATTCTATTATAGACAATGTAACATCATAAAGAATCATAATTAAGATTTTCCCCTTCATCAATAGCATGCTGACCTTGACCTACCTCATAAGATTGTTCCATTAGAAACAAAACCTCTCCTTTAAAGAGTATCAATATGGCTCTTAATTATACTGAAGTGGAATTTAACAGTGTGATGAAATAATGAGATTTAGCAGATACTCAAACACCCACCTGGAGATTAATCTAGACTGATTGAATCAAGTGAGAGTGATTAGCTGCTGATTAGCCTACTTCAAGTTAACTGGATTATAATCACACCTTGAGAACACCTTCAGAACCAATGGATTTGGATGACACCAACCAATCAGCTTGAAGCAGTGTGTAAGGACCGCCTCTGTTCCAGACCTATAAAAAGCTTCCACAATCAGTTTGCTGAAGAGAGTTCGTGATTGAAGCAGGCTTGTGGCAGAGGACTTGAGGAAGAACCAGACCAGGCTGGAACTCTAGGCTAAATAGGCTTTTTTCTTAACTTTCTGAACTCCATGGGAATATCTGTATGCTTTAATAAATGTTTAATGCCCAAGGACTGGTGCTAAAGTTTCTAATTTAAGGTGACCACAATTTAGATTTTAAACATCACAATAGTATTAAAGCTAGGCTCTAATTTACTGGGTACAACATAAATAATAATTAAGAAAACAAAGACATTTGAAGACGTAATGGCAGAACAGTTACCAAGCTTTAACACTAGAGGGAGTTTACTCACTGCAAGGAGTTTCTCTTGGAGTTGTTTTATGACTTGTTCAACTAATTTTTCGGATATTCGGATATTTAAATTTTGTAGATATTCATCTAATTCAGTTCATCAGTTTTGTTGGAATATAATTGAGTAAAATAGTTTTAATAATTTTGCTGATTTCTGCTTTTATTGTAAATATAAGTTGGCTTTACTTATTTGCAATTTTAGCTTTTCTCATAATTTTTCAGTTTTCTTAATTCAATAGTGGGCAGTGCTTTCAATTTTGTGTTTTTAAAAAAAATTTTGGAATTAGTTTCTAGTTGTGCTTTTATTTATTGATTTTATAGATTTGCTTTTTGTTCAATTCCTTGATTCATTCTTTCTCTTTTGTTGATTGATGTGTTCACAGATATACATTTTCTTCTAATGGCTCCTTTGGATGCATTCCAAAAGTTTTGATATGTTACTTATTGTTATGTTTCCTGTATTTTTCAAGGAAAATCCTCTTGCCTTCTCTTCCTCCTATATCCCCCATCTTCTCTCTTGACAAAGCAAGTAAAACAAACCAGTCAAGCAAAACAAAGTTTAACCACTTGCTGTGTTAAATTTTACATTTTGAATCTTATACCTGGCTGTTGATCTGCTCTTTCTCTTTTGATGAAAGAAATATAAAAAATTTCCCTAAGGCTTACATTGGCTGTATTCAAAATTTTGATATATTTTCTCATTGTTTTCATTAACTTTAAGAAAATTTTCTATTGATTATATGATTTAAATGCTTAGAAGCCCATCAGGGTAGCATATTTATCCCCTGTAGGATCAAAGAATTAAGTTTTAATCTCTTCTGGCCCAATTTTTATTCAGAAGTCTTCATAACATTTCTTCTCTCCTGCAATTTTTTCTTTGTCTTGAGTATTCCTGTTATTACAGTAGCTTTTTATGGTGTGATTCTTTTTGGTTCTGTTATGATCGACTGCAGATGAGACAATGGCCTATTGGAAAAATCTGAGCCTTCAGTGATGAAGGTCTGTTATTTTTATTTATTTATTTATTTATTTTTAGTGAGGCAATTGGGGTTAAGTGACTTGCCCAGGGTCACACAGCTAGTAAGTGTTAAGTGACTGAGGCTGGATTTGAACTTAGGTACTCCTGACTCCAGGGCCAGTGCTCTAGCTGCCCTTCCCCCCCCCCCATCAGATTTCTTTCTATTTCTGTATTGACAGGATTATTAAGGCATACTTTTTGTTCTTCACCAAAAACAGCTTATTAAGACATTCTGATTGTTAATTCTACCCGGCCATAGAAGTCTAGTTCAGCAGCTACCTCCATTCACCCTGCCCTGAAGGTTCACTCATTTGAATGAGAAAGGTTTTGGTTTGTACAAAAAGATACTTTATCACATATAACTTTATTACAGTCATCTGAGTAAAATCTTTAGTGTACTGGATGTGAATTACTTAATCAAAGGGAATTCGTTTTAGAATCAATAGAGCTGGAGGTGACCTTACGAGCTGTTTTTTGTCTAATCTTTACATATGAGAGCTAGCTAGGTGACACAGGCCAGGAAGATCTTATTTTGAATTCAGCCTCAGACATTACTAGCTCTGTGACCTAGGATGAAAAATCACCCTGACTGACTCCATGTTTAAACTTGCTTTACCTTTTTTTTTTCTGTTTTGTTTTTGTTTTTGTTTTTTTTGTGTGTGTATTAATTGATTTTTTTTAAATGTATAAGGTATTTTATTTTTTCCGTTACATGTAAAGATAGTTCTCAACTTTTGTTTATACAAGCTTTACAATTTCAGATTTTTCTCCCTCCCTCCCCCCTCCCCTAGACAGCAGGTAATCTGATATAGGTTATGTCTATATATCTCTATACATATACATATAGATATAGATATATACACATACATATATATACACATAATAACATTAATCCTATTTCTGCATTAATCCTGTTACAAGAGAAAAAATCAGAGCAGTGATGCAAAACCTCAAAATAGAAAAAAAAAAAACAACAGCACCCAAAACAAAAGAAATAATATTGTTCAATCAGCATCTATACTCCACAGTTCTTTCTTTCTTTTTTTTTTCTTGGATTTGGAGATCCTCTTCTATCATGAGTTCCCTGGAACTCTTCCGTACCATTGCATTGGTGAGAAGAATATAGTCCATCACAGTAGGTCAACACTCAATGTTGATGATACTGTGTACAATGTTCTTCTGGTTCTGCTCATCTCACTCATCATCAGCTCACGTAAGACCCTCCAGGTTTCTCTGAACTCTTCCTGCTCATCATTTCTTACAGCACAATAGTATTCCATTGTATTCATATACCACAACTTGTCCAGCCATTCCCCAATTGATGGGCACCCCCTCAACTTCCAATTCCTTGCCACCACGTAAAGAGCAGCTATAAATATTTTTGTACATGTGGGTCCCTTTCCCCCTTCCATGATTTCTTTGGGCAAAAGACCTAAAAGTGGAATTGCTGGGTCAAAGGGTATGCACAGCTTTATTGCCCTTTGGGCATAATTCCAAATTGCTCTCCAGAATGGTTGGATCAGCTCACAGCTCCACCAACAATGCATTAGTGTTCCAATTTTCCCACAGCCTCTCCAACATTTATTATCTTCCTTTTTTGTCATTTTAGCCAATCTGATAGGTGTCAGGTGGTACCTCAGAGTTGTTTTAATTTGCATCTCTCTAATCATTAGAGATTTAGAGCATTTTTTCATATGGGAATAGATAGCTTTGGTTTCTTCATCAGAAAACTGCCTATTCATATCCTTTGACCATTTCTCAATTGGGGAATGACTTGGATTCTTATAAATTTGATTTAATTCCCTATATATTTTAGAGATGAGGCCTTTATCAGAAGCACTGGCCTCACAAATTGTTTCCCAGTTTTCTGCCTCCCTTCCAATTTTGGATGCATTGCTTCTGTTTGTACAAAAATTTTTTAATTTAATATAATCAAAATCATCCATTTTGCATTTTATAATATACTCTATCTCTTGTTTGGTCAAAAACTGTTCTCCTTTCCAAAGATCTGATAGGTACACTATTCCTTTCTCTCCTAATTTACCTATGGTATCACCTCTTATGTCTAAATCATGTATCCATTTTGACCTTATTTTAGTATAAGGTGTAAGATGTTGGTCTATGCCTAATTTCTGCCATACTATCTTCCAGTTTTCCCAGCAGTTTTTGTCAAATACTGAGTTCCTATCCCAGAAGCTGGAGTCTTTGGGTTTATCAAACACTACATTACTAGTGTCATTTACTACTGCATTTCCTGAGCCTAGCCTATTCTATTGATCTACCACTCTATTTTTTAGCCAGTACCAGATAGTTTTGATGACTGCCGCTTTATAGTAAAGCTCCAGGTTTGGTACCGCTAACCCACCTTCCTGTGAATTTTTTTTCATTATTTCCCTGGATATTCTTGATTTTTTGTTTTTCCAGATGAATTTTGTTATTATTTTTTCTAGCTGTATAAAATAATTTTTAGGTAATCTGATTGGTATGGCACTGAATAAGTAAATTAATTTAGGCAGTATTGTCATTTTTACTATATTAGCTCTGCCTATCCATGAGCAATTGATATCTTTCCAATTATTTAGATCTGATTTTATTTGTGTGAAGAGTGTTTGGTAGTTGTGTTCATAGAGTTCCTGGGTTTGTCTTGGCAAGTAGACTCCCAAGTATTTTATATTATCTACCGTTACTTTAAATGGAATTTCTCTTTCTATCTCTTGCTGCTGGATTTTGTTGGTCATGTATAGAAATGCTGATGATTTATGTGGATTTATTTTATATCCTGCTACTTTGCTAAAGTTGTTAATTGTTTCAAGTATGCTTTACCTCTTGATAAAATGCACAGCCAGCCTACGGGAGATGGCAGTCTGAAAATACCCTTCTGCATATGTAGTTAGAGATAGAAAACCCATATGTATCAATCTTGTCCTTGCATGGAGTTGTTATTACTCTCTATAACAATGTTAGCCTCGTCCAACTGCCTGGTCTCTTGGTGTGTTAATAAACTACTTTTATCTTCCTTAGTTTGCGTCATTGACCACGGCAAGGCATGAAAAAAGCATTTCCTCTTAACAATTTGATGACTAATACACTACCCTTTGCTCACATGCCCTCTCCTATTCCTACTGGGACAGGCTTTCCAAGCTTTGTCTAAACATGGGTTGGCATCATCAGTCATGAAGTGGTCAGTTGTCTCCCCAAACTCAGGTAGGATAAAGGAGAACAGGTCTTGAGTCCTGTAAAGAATTAATTGTGATTTGGGGTTTCTATGACCCCATCTTTGGCTAAAATTAGAAAACCCGACGTACACCCTGTTGCACTGACACCCCCCCCCCCAACCCCGGCGCCCGTGTGTGCTGACCTCATGCCGGACACCTGCACGCCTACATGGGCCTGGCCAAATTATACTGTAGGGAAGCCCCACCATGATGAGAAGCCTGGTGAGGACAAATCAGGTGGTCTTTGGCATCCAGAAGCTACCACTTGTTAGTCCTGTCCATCAGGGCTGCCAGCCAATTAGCTTGTGTGTGTGTGTGTGTGTGTGTGTGTGTGTGTGTGTGTGTGTGTGTATATGTGTCCCTGTTTCCTGTGGGAGAGGGGGCTTCTGGGAGAGAGAAGGGAGGAGAGGACTCAGTCTTGTGAGAGCGAGAGAAGGAGAAAGACGCTGGTCTGGTGGATCTTCTGACTGGGCCTGGGGAATGCTGTGCAGCTGGTTCTTTTTGGAACTGCAGATTCTGAGTGGTGGAGTTTGTGTTGTTGAGGTGAGGCTAGTTCCTTGGAGCTAGCTGGGCTCTTCCCCTATTCCCTTTCTCATTATCCCTATCTCCATTAACCTCACTTGTGTTTTAAATTTATTCCCATTAATAAAACCTTTTTTTTTTTAAATTAAATGAGGCTGTTAATCACCTTTCTTACTCCAATATTACGGTGAGCCGCCTAATTAACTCTCCCCATACTAAATTTAGCCCTTACAGTGAAAAATTGATTTTTATCATTTGTGCTTGAAGGCAAATGAATAGGGCAAAGTCTTGACCCAACATTAAGTCACCAAGGAACAGAATGCTCAAGGCATAATGGTCTCATTACTGGATCTGGACAGAATAAGCCTCCTGCTGCCTACCCATTAGGCAAGCTGTTACGGGACAAAGGAAAATTGCCAGTTAAACCAGAAATGTCCAAAACTTGAGGTAAAGTTCAGCACAGACTGGACTCTCTATGTATTTAACTGTGGAAAACAAAAATGTGCAGATGAACATAGTAGAATACAGAAACTTTGACTGTCAGTTGTGTATGCTAAAATCTAGACTTGAAAGATCTAGAATCTAGACTAAAGGATTATTAGGAATGACCAGAACTTTCAAATGGAGACTGGCCCTCATTAACCAAATCAATTATCAGGGCCTGTCTGAATTACAGGGCCACCAAATCTGGATGTCTCAGAAAAAAAGACTATGGTACCTTTAAGAGTCACTTTTGGGAGGCAGCTAGGTTTCAGGGCGCCCTGGATTCAGGATGACTTGAATTCAAATCCGGCTTCAGACACTTACTAGCTGTGTGACCCTGGCTAAGTCACTTAACCCTCACTGCCTGGCCAAAAAAACAAAACAAAACAAAACAAATAAAAAAAGAGTCACTTTTGTAGGGAATTATCAGAGGAATGTCCATGTCCTCTTTTCACTAGGAGACATTGTATTATGGCAACAATCTACTCTACCCTTTCACTGTCATCAAGGAAAATAAGACATAAGGAGACACAACAGCACTTGGAAGGGTATCAATTAATTATTAGTTGCCTTTTCTCAAAGAATGAGAAAGCAAAGTTCCTGTCCTATGTGGTGAAGTTAGGACCACATGGCCTTATTGAAATTAGAATAATGAGAGTGACTAGGGAATATTCAGAGAAACAAATTACTCCCTGAGATGATCTACAATGGATCAGGCAGCACAACAAAAAAATTAATTGGGAGGAATTCCATGCCACTAAACTAAAAATTTAGGTGAACATTGTGACCTTTTTCTGTATTCATTTGTTTGCTGTCACCCAGAGATTTGGTTAACTGAATCCAGAAAATGAGCAAAGGGGAACTTATGTCAGCTTATGTTAATCTATCACAAGATCTTTGCAATTTCATAAATTCTGCCCTGACTAGAGTGGGAAAACTATTAATGAAATCAGGTGATGCAGGAAGAAAGTAAAGGGAGATTTAGAAAACAAAGGGCATCCCAGTATGTTTTTATTGTAAAAGGATAGGTATTTGCAATGATGATTGCTTCTATGTAACCCCCAAAGGTTTTCTATCGTTAAGGTCTAACTGATTCGGGGAAGAGTAACCTGAGAACCTTAACCACACTAGTTTTTGCACCTTCGTTCTCATAGCTTTTTGTTTCTGTTTATGCAAACTTACACCCATTCACTGTGATCCAGAAAAAGAAAAAAAATCACTTTGGTTCACTGCAGGAATCTAGTTTCTGGCACCTCTGGTGTCTGATCTGCTATCATGTTATGAAACTTACAGTTTGCGAGGTCAGCCAAACCAAGCCTGTGCTGTTCTAGATTTAGGAAAGAGCGCCCCCTTGTGTGCAACTATATATCAGTTTAGAAGCTATTCAAAAACTCAGATGGATTACATCTATCAGCCAGTAATAGTGATAGCTGTGTTCTGTCAATGAGGAAGATTTATCTATATACTGTTTAAGCCAGCATCCTAGGGCTATCGATTTTGTTATCCTGAGAGCCTCCCTGGTTCTGAATCCTGTTTCTATTATCATCAACATTCCCTACAATATGAAAGCATATTATCTTGTTCTTCTATTCTGCTTTTTTTTTTTTTTAGTGTTCTGCCGGTCCCTGACTCACCGTACCTTTTTATTTTTAACTTGATGCAGGTTGCCTCAGGATTATTGTGAATCCCCTGCTCTATATGAGGAATTGCTCGTTGAGGACCTGCAAGATGTGCATCTACCACCACTTTGATTCTTGACTAATTGCTTGCCTCTCCTGCACAAGGTGCCTACGAGGAAGATTCCCTTTGTGGAAAAGTGTAAAGGATCTCCCCTCTGAAGTCAGTTTGCTTTGCATTCCAGCTTATACAGTGAGAGGTCCCCTAGGAAACATATAGCGAAATGATGATGGCCACCCCGTCAACTTTGGGAGTGTCAAATTATGACAAGCCTTTTTTCTGTTTTGTACATGTGGAGAGAGGGATTATATCAGGAATCTTCATCCAGACGCTGGATGGAGTCCCATCAACGAGCTCTTTGTTAGTACTTGTGCTAGTGGAGAAAGGCGCTGTGGGTTTACCTTTGGGGCCACTGTTGAGCTTGTAAAAAGGATCCAACCCCCTTCTTTTGTCACTCATTGTGTTGCTGCCTTTTTTACTCCTAATGTAAAACTCAAGCCTATTCCACCCTTGGCAGGGTGGCTGCTTATTAGGAAAAACTTTTGCCTGATCCTAATCTCTCTACTCGTGTCATAAATCACTCTCTCTCCAGAACCCCTGAAAAACGATGAGATACCACATGACTGCTGGCCCACTGCCTCACCTCCCCACACACCCCCTTGGAGGAGCTCAATCTTGTGTTCACAGAAGGCTCTTTTCAATAGATTTGAAAATGGATTTGAAAGTCCTTTCAATGGATTTGATGACAGGGAGTTGCTGCCACTGACAAAGACTTGCTAACTAGCCAAGGGCCTCTTAATGAACATTTACACTGATTGTGCCTTTGGAATTTGTCAGGCACCTGGCAAAGTTAAGCAGATACTTAATGCCCTACTTACTGACTAATTCTGTCAAGACCATTTTCTCTGAGGCCATTTTGGTGATGCATTGTATAGGGATGGTCTTTTTTTTTTTTTTTTTTGCAAGACGGCTACTGGATTATGGCCAAACAAATTGCCCCCCGGGTCATTGTGAGCTGCCAAACACTCTTCTTGACTATTTTTCCTTAGTCACTGGTGCTGAAATTGCTCAAGAATTAGTGCTCCTCCTATAACTGCAACTTCATGCTTAAGGTTGTATTGATTTTTCAAGTTCACTGGTTATGGTACTACCTCCCACGCCTTTTCTTGGTTCTTTGTGCAGGCTTCCATTACGTGGTCTCAAGCTGTCTTGTCAAAGAAAATCATCAGATTGACAATTGAGTTGCCAAAGTCCATGGTCTATAGATATTTCGGTAATGCAGAGACTGATTGAGCCCTTGGGTTGAAGCAGGTCCAGTGACAACTAGCCATAGCAAATATAGTAGCAAGGTACCTGATAAAGGACATAATGCCAAGATTTAATCTCCCATGTACTAGTGACTGCAAGAGCCACTGAGAGTCACCCTTTTCTTTCTTTCTTTCTTTCTTTCTTTCTTTCTTTCTTTCTTTCTTTCTTTCTTTCTTTCTTTCTTTCTTTCTTTCTTTCTTTCTTTCTTTCTTTCTTTCTTTCTTTCCCTTCCTTCCTTCCTTCCTTCCTTCCTTCCTTCCTTCCTTCCTTCCTTCCTTCCTTCCTTCCTTCCTTCCTTCCTTCCTTCCTTCCTTCCTTCCTTCCTTCCTTCCTTTCTTTTTTTTTGCAGGGCAATGAGGGTTAAGTGATTTGCCCAGGGTCACACAGCTAGTAAATGTGTCAAGTGTCTGAGGCCAGATTTGAATTCAGGTACTCCTGAATCCAAGGCCGGTGCTTTATCCACTTCACCTAGCTGCCCCAAGAGTCACCCTTAACCACAGAAATAATCAAACAACTCTACAGCTAGTTTACAATAATTCCTTAGCCTGCACATCCCATATCACCCATAATTAAATAGGGAAGTTAAGACCCTTTGGGGACATTTGTGCCAAGAAACAGTTAAAATGGGGGCAGCTAGTTGGCACAGTGGATAAAGCACTGGCCTTGGATTCAGGAGTACCTGAGTTTAAATCCGGCCTCAGACATTTGACACTTACTAGCTGTGTGACCCTGGGCAAGTCACTTAACCCCCATAGCCCCACAAAACAAAAACAAAAACAAAAACAAAAACAAAAACAAAGAAACAGTTAAAATGACCCCAGGTATTTACTCTTATGGTATTCCAACTTAGAAATCGTAGTAAATAGGACTGTGGATTGCCACTTTGCCATAACCTAGGTATAGGGGATAAAACCCTAATTTCTCTGTTGAGTTCTTTCACAGGTGTGGAAGGAATTCATCCATTTGAGTAAGGATGCTACTTAGGATCCACAACTTCAGGAAGGCATCTAGTCTCCAGTCTTCCTGGAATGGACCTCTCCAGGTCCTGTAGACCAGTTGTACTTCCAGCAATATTCTTGACCAGATAATCAAGATATATCAACTCATTTGAAGCCTTCTGTGCTTGACTTCAGCCCAGCTAAGGAAGCAATCCTTTATTAGCCCCTGCATCCAGTTAAACTGAGAAAGCACTTGGACAGTGGTCTTTGGCTCTTGTTTGTTTCACTCTTATAATTAGTACTTCACCTGTAATCTATCTAAGTCTTTAACCTTCCAGTGGGATTCTTAAGGATATATCTCAGACTATATTCTCCCTCCTGACCCATTCTGATTCTACTTAGGCACATCTCCTCTTATCCTTCTTGTAAGGCACTAAAATTCTAGCTATACTATCTAAAATCTAATGAGTGGTCACCAATAAATTATAAGCTTTAGCAAGAGTATTTAAGTGTTTAAGAATTTATTAAAGAGCATTAGGATCAGAGAGAAAGATAAAAATCTAACTATTTCTAAGAGACCCCATCATCTGACCTGCCATGACGAGATCAGGAACCAAAAGAGGAAAAAGCCCTCTGCCAGCATCAGCTTCCTACTTTGTGTCCTCCTCCCAGAAATGGGAGGCTCCTCAAGTTGATTGGCTGGTAGCCTTGATAGACAGTACCCACAAGCAAACGTCACTTTCTGACACCAAGGACCTGATGGTATGGCTTGCCCTTAGATGCCTTTTCCTCATGGCAGAGCTTTCCTACAGTAGTTCTCCAGCTGATGGCGTCATTCCAATCTTAACATTCTCCTCTAAATAAGCAAAACAGTACCAGATGGTACCTGGGTATACAGCGTGGCTGTAACTCTACATTGTCTGAAAGGTCTAATGTTACAATCTCTATTGGGGGACATATGAGTATAGGATTAAATAGAACTAGACAAAAGATCACTAGCTTCTTTCTTTCTTTCTTTCTTTCTTTCTTTCTTTCTTTCTTTCTTTCTTTCTTTCTTTCTTTCTTTCTTTCTTTCTTTCTTTTTTTGGTGAGGTAGTTGGGGTTAAGTGACTTTCCCAGGGTCACACAGCTAGTAAGTATCAAGTGTCTGAGGCTGAATTTGAACTCAGGTCTTCCTGACTGAGCCAGTACTCTATCCACTGTGCCACCTATCTGCCCCCACTAGCTTCTTTTGATTGGTACCACAAGAGTTCTACTTTGTGGCCTCAAAATCTACCCTTGGCTCCTTTCCAGTTGGACAGAAAAGTAAGATCCAGGGAAGGTGAGGACTGAGTTACCATTATTCCCTGTAGGCAATCACAATCCAACTGAATGAAAACCTGGTCTGGTTATTTTTTATTTTTTTTCTGTTGACATGGTTGCAACCCCAGTTTTTCCATGATAAATTCTGTGAATTAGTTTTTTTCTTTGTTTGTTTGGTTTTTTTGCGGGGCAATTGGGGTTAAGTGACTTGCCCAGGGTCACACAGCTAGTAAGCGTTAAGTGTCTGAGGCCGGATTTGAACTCAGGTACTCCTGAATCCAAGGCCAGTGCTCTATCCACTGCACCACCTAGCAGCCCCATATGAATTAGTTTTTACAGTCCTCTCAACAAAACTATGAGACCCATGGAAGAGCTCTGCAATGAGGCACATTCTCTGAAGGCTGTATGTTGCATTCAAAATCTTTCAGCATTATACTTTCTTCTGTGTAAAAAGGGGACTTGTAGAGAAGAAATGCTCCAGCACAAGGGTTACAGATGATTCAGAAAACATAAAGCTTGGAGAGAATTTCAGAGGGGGAACAATCAACTCTGCACCTCTTGGGGGGTGTTTAACTCACTGGCTTCCTGATTTTTCCTGGTTGAAAAGGCCTATTCATGAACCTCCTGGTTTTCTTAATTATAGACCTGCTCTGCTGTCTGTGCTTATATTGCCTCCTATTTTGCACCTCCCTTATCCTGAAACAAACTCTAAAAACTCCCAGCCATCTAGATCAGAATGATAGGATGCATTATAGTCATGCACCAGGAGTGTTGCACCAAAGGGGTAATATTGAGCAAAGTCATCCAGAATGACAACATGTTGAAAACTAAGGAAAGGTCTGTCTCACTGGGGTAAAAAAGGAGCTGAGTCCAGGGCAGGCAGTATCTTGTCAAGCCAGCAGGAGGCCCCTAACACCAGCATAGGTCAGCAACCTCAGGCCTTGCATAGCAGGCCAGCCGGCTAGCTGAGGCCTCAAACTCCCACAGCAACAAGCAAGTGGCCTGGAAAGCTTCCAGGCCTGTACCCTGACACAGCAGGCCAATGGCCAGGCCCCTAGTCTCTGGGGGGCAAGAAGGTTGGGAGAGAGCCCCTAGTGTCTCAAGAGATTTAAAAATCACAAAATAAGCTGGTAAATGAGCAACAGAAGATCAAAATGCAAACAGAGAAGAGGACAACTACAAAATACCTACACGCAAAGTCTCAGAGGAATATGAATTGGTCTCAGGCCCAAAAAGAACTCCTGTAAGAGCTCAAAAAGTATGTAAAAATCATTTAAGAGAGGTAGAAGAAAAATTGGGAAAAGAAATTACAATTGTGCAAGAGAATCATGAAAAAAAGGCAACAGCTTGTTAAAGGAAGCACAAACATGGAAAAAAAGATGTATACAAATTGACTGAAGAAAACTCCTTAAGGAGAATTGACCAAATGGGAATGTTACAAAAGCTCACTGAAGAAAATGATTAGGCAAATGGAAGCTAATGACTCCATGAGACATCAAACAAAACCAAAAGAACAACAACAAAAAAATAGAAGAAATGTGAGATCTTATTGGAACAACAACTGATCCGGAAAGCAGATTGAAGAGATATAATTTAAGAATTATTATGCTTCCTGGACAGCATCTTTCAAGAAATTATCAAGGAAAGTTTCCCTGGTATCCTAGAACCAAGAGGGTAAAATAGAGTTTGAAAGAATCCACCCATCACCTCCTGAAAGAGATCCCCAAATGAAAACTGCCAAGAACAATATAGCCAAATTCTAGAACTCTTAGATCAAGGAGAAAATACTGCAGGTAGCCAGAAAAAAACAAATCCTATATCATGGAGCCACAGTTGGGATTCAGCAGCTTTGACAGTAATGGATCAAAGGCTTGGAATATGATATCCTGGAAGGCAAAGGAGATAGAATCATAACCAAGAATCAGTTACCCAGCAAAACTGTGCATAATCCTTTGGGGGAAAAATGGACACTCAATGAAACAGAGGATTTTCAAACACTCCTGATTGAAAAGACCAGAGATAAACAAGACTATTGCTAAACAATAAGAGACTTAAGAGAAGCATAAAAAGGTAAGACAAGAAACAAAACTGGTTAAACCGTTTAGATACTTGTAACTTTTAAGGACTATCACTATTAGGACTGTTTGTTAGAAGATGACAGTTGCACAGGTGTGTTAAATATGCTGGGTTGATATAAAAAAATTAAGGGGTGAGAAAGAGGATTTCACTGTAGTGAGAGAGGGAAGAGAGAGGTAGAATAAGATAAATCATATGACATGAAGAGGCACAAAAGATCTATTACAATTTGGCTTACAGATAGAATAAAATTCTGCCCTATATGGAATTTGGGAAGAGGGACAAGAAAAGTGTGTGTGTGTGTGTGTGTGTGTGTGTGTGTGTGTGTGTGTGATATAAGTGAGAGCATATTGATAAATAAAATGAAAAATGAAAAAAAATCATTTACCTAATATTAAGCAGGTTTTATGGAAAACAAGAACAACAACAACAATAAAAGAGGTAAAACATTGGTTAAATTGATTTAAAAAGAAACCCAAATTTCTTCTATCAAAAATGAAAAGGGGTTAATTCAGCACCAATGAAGAGGAAATTAAAGCAATTAGGAAATACTTTGCCCAATTGTATGCTAACAAATCTGACATTCAAAGTAAAATGAATGATTATTTACAAAAATAAAAGCCACTCCGATTAACAGAAGAGGAAACAATTTATAAATAACCCAGTCTTAGAAAAAAATTGAACAAGTCATCAATCAATTCCCTCAGAACCACCCCCCCCACCCAGTTTCAGATAGATTCACAAGTGAATTCTACTAAACATTTAAAGAACAATTAATTGCAATATAATATTAACTATTTGGGAAAATAGTGGAAGGTCTCCTAATTTTTTTTTTTTTTTTAGTGAGGCAATTGGGGTTAAGTGACTTGCCCAGGGTCACACAGCTAGTAAGTGTTAAGTGTCTGAGGCCAGATTTGAACTCAGGTACTCCTGACTCCAGGGCTGGTGCTCTATCCACTTTGCCACCTAGCTGCCCTCCTAATTCTTTTTATGACATAAATATGGTGCTGATACCTAAACCAGGGAAGTATAAGATGTATGACTTTGATTATGTTAAGTAATGCAAACAAAATTAGAAGGAAAGCAGGAAATAAGGAAAGGATTTTTACAGTCAGTTTGTCTACATTGAGATCCCATTATCAGTAGGGAACTGAGAAATTTATAAAAATTTAAAAGCCATTCCCCAATTGAAAAATGGTCAAAGAATATGAAGAGGAATTTTTCAGAAGAAATTCAAGAAATCCAATGTCACATGGAAAAAAATGCTTTTAATCATCAATGGTTAGAGAAATGCAAATTAAAACAGTTCTGAGGTACAACCTCACACCTATAAGATTGGCTCATATGATAAAAAAGGAAAATGACAAATGCTGTACAGAATGTGGAAAAATAGGGACATAAATGCACTGTTGGTGGTGGTACGAGCTGATCCAACCATTCTGCAGAACTATTAAGTCTATGTACCAACAAAATCAAAGCATCTCTTTGTAGTAGAAAAATTGGAAATGGAGGTGATACCCAGCAATTAAGCAGTGTCTAAACAATCTGTTATTCAAGCTGTTTAATTGTTGGGATATTTTGCTACATAAGAAATGAGCGGGGGGGGCAGCTAGATGGAGAAGTGGTTAAAGCGCTGGCCCTGGATTCAGGAATACCTGAGTTCAAATCCAGCCTCAGACACTTAACACTTACTAGCTGTGTGACCCTGGGCAAGTCACTTAACCTCCATTGCCCCGCAAAAAAAAAAAAAAAAAAAAAAAAAAAGAAATGAGCAGGAAAGTTTGAGACAAATCTGGGAAGACGAGGCAAATGATGTAAAATGAATTCAAAACTGGAACATTGTGCATAGTAACAGCAATATTGTAATGACTGATGATCAGTTGAAAGCTTATTTCCTCAGTTGTAAAATGAGGGAAATAGAATTATCTATTATGTAGGACTGTAAGGATTAAATGAAAGTTAATAATAGCTCATAGGTGCTATACACATGCTTGTTTTCTTCACTTTCCCTGTCCACCCACTCCCTTTGCTCACATGTTAATAAATAAGACCCAGGGAGACATAGACACTTTCAGTTTACAAACCTTCATCCACCAAGCACTTTTTTCCAGGGTATCATATCTTGCCCACATTTTATGGTAACTTTGTCCTGCAGCACAACCTACTGGGAATAGTGAAAGTCTTGAACAATGTACATCCCCATGAAGAATGGAAAGATCTTTCTAGACAGACTCTGACTATCTTGTCTTATTGTAAATTTTATTCAGAATAGAAAAAAAGGCCCCTGTAAAAACTGCCTATTAGTGCCATAAATGCCTAGCTTTTTTGCTTTTTTTTTAAACCAATGCAAAAAAGCCCCATGAAATTAAAATTGTTTTTTTAAACAATTATTTGAATTTCTATATAGCCTTTTCTTAGTCATGCAACTGCTTTTTTTTGGGGGGGGTAAGGCAATTGGGGTTAAGTGACTTGCCCAGGGTCACACAGCTAGTAAATGTCAAGTGTCTGAGGCTGGATTTGAACTCAGATACTCCTGACTCTAGGGTCAGTGCTCTATCCACTGCTCCACCTAGCTGCCCCACATGCAACTGCTTTTTAAAAGGTTGTAAGGATTTATTTGTATTTCTAAAAGTTGAGGTAAAGAACTAGGTTTTTGAAAATTACTTTTTAAAAATTTTTAAATTGTTTTGGTTTTGTATTGTTTTATTGTAACACTACTACCCTGACAAAGAAGCAAGCCTCAGATTTGAATCCAAGCAAAATACAAGTGTATCCTGAGTCTGACAAAGAAAAGAGGTAGGGAATATTCTGATGCTATGTTTCTAAAATAAATACCACAGCTGATAAATACCCTCTGCCCATGAAAATCTTCCTGAAAAATGAACTCTAAGGGAACGGCTGGAAAACACATCCTAAAGTGACTAGGAAAACTGAAGTTCAACATCAAGAAATAAAGATGAAAACAACTTGGAAAGTGTGGTAGAAATGCAATGTTTACAAAAAAAGACTTGCTGAGTCGAGAAAAGATTTGCCTCAATGATTTATTTTCATAAAGAATTCAACAGTTCGTGTAAACTGTACAAAAAGAAACTTAAGAAATGAATGCCTCACTTCATAACATTTTCATTAAAAGAAAAAGTTGATTTAAGAGCAAGTGCACAAATAAGTTTAGAAAAGGAGTTCTGGGGCAGCTAGGTGGTGCAGTGGATAGAGCACCGGCCCTGGAGTCAGGAGTACCTGAGTTCAAATTCGGCCTCAGACACTTACTTACTAGCTGTGTGACCCTGGGCAAGTCACTTAACCCCAATTGCCTCACTTAAAAAAAAAAAAGGAGTTTTTTGGAGACTGGATAAAAGTACTAAATTATTTAGTAATTGAGGATATATTGTATTTTCAGTGTAACAAATAAAGAAACCCATCTAGTAAATGGCATTGAAGTGAGAATAATTTTGATGGTATAAAGTTGAAAAGCATTTTCATGAGGAAACTAGGTTCTATTAGAATAAGGAAGTGATGGTAAGAAGTGTGGAGCTGTGGAGGAAAATCAAATATTTCTGTTAAGGATCTATTGCAAAGACTAGAGATTGAAAGCATTGTGATAAACTTCTAGTGGAGCAATTAAATTCTCAACCATTTTGAAAATAATTTGGAACAATGTCAAAAAAGAGACTGTACCTTTTACCTGACAAAATCCCTTTGCTTAGAGCATAAATAAAGACTATTAAGGAAAGGAAATGGTCTCATATATGCCAAAACATTAAGAGTAGAAATTTAAGCAGGTGGCAATTTTAGTGACAATGACTAAAAATGAATGTAATGGACCTAGTAAAATAAAAGAAATAAATATATTGTAGCATTGGAAGATATATTGACTTATTCAAAGTGAAGTAAGCATAACTAGGAAAATGATCCATGACTATAACAATGTAAATGGGGAGGGGGGGAGTACAAAACAAAAATCAAAGCTGAATTAAATGTAGTTGAAGATTTGGTTACTTTTGCCAAAGTACCCCTTTGTTTATTTTATTTATTTATTTGTTTGTTTGTTTGTTTGTTTATTTGGTGAGGCAATTGGGGTTAAGTGACTTGCCCAGGGTCACATAGCCAGTAAGTGTCAAGCATCTCAGACCAGATTTGAACTCAGGTACTCCTGACTCCAGGGCTGATGCTCTATCCACTGTGCCACCTAGTTGCCCTTGCGCCTTTGTTTAAAAGGACAGCTCTAGGTTGTGTGGGGAGAAGCACATTGTGGGAATTGGAAGATGATATAAAAAAAGACAGGAAAAGTTTTTAGTTGAGAAATTAAAGCAGGTACCTTCAAACTAGAACCTTAGTTCCTGTTCATCCCATAAATTTCCTCATGAAAATTTCCACCTATCCCTTTCTTACTATTAACCAGTTTTGGTAAATTTCCTCTTTATGCAGTTTGAATTCCCTCGATACATACATAGTAAACTAGACTTTCTGGAGTAGACTTTATTACTTTCTAAGCCCTTTTAATTGCTCAAATAGTTTCATCTTTTTCTAATTTACTCTCCATCCTTTTTTTTTTTTCCAGGGCAATGAGGGTTAAGTGACTTGCCCAGGGTCTCACAGCTAGTAAATGGCAAGTATCTGAGGCCATATTTGAACTCAGGTTCTCCTGAATCCAGGGCTGGTGCTTTATCCACTGTACCACCTAGCTGCCCCCTACTCTCCATCTCACACACCTTAGGATTTGTTTTAATTTTCCCCTACTTTAAACCCCTAACACCCTAAATACAGGTGAGACCATGCCTTGTATTTTTCTTTTCAGGGCCCCATCTCTATCTGTACATGGGCTCTATCTCCTTTAATGCCTTTTTTTTTTGAGGGGGTAGAGGTGGGGGGGGGGCGAAAAAGAATGAGACTTTAGAGTTCATTTAATCTAAATATTTGAATGTTATAGGAATTGAAAACTGAACATCAATTCAAACTAACTTTAATTAGCAACTATATTTAAATTACTTCCTTTCAAGTTTCCCTTATTATTTAAAAAAATTATTCTCGATTTTCATTTATTTTGTATGTTGTTCTGCTTTTCTTTCTTTCTTTTTTTTTTTTGGTGAGGCAAATGGGGTTAAGTGACTTGCCTAGGGTCACACAGCTAGTAAGTGTTAAGTGTTTGAGGCCAGATTTGAACTCAGGTCCTCCTGACTTCAGGGCCAGTGCTCTATCCACTGCGCCACCTAGCTTCCCTGCTTTTCTTTATTTCATAAAAGTCTTCCAGCTAGCTAAAGCAGGGACTCCACTATAATAATCCATCCTAGCCCTGTATTGTCTGTCTGCCCCGCCCCCCAGCCCCTTTTCCTTTTAGAAGGCACCTAAACAGTGACCCTGAGCTTTTAAGGCAGCCATGAGATAAAAGTTGGGCCTCCCCCACTTCCACCCCACCCACTATATTTACTATAACATTTCTTGGTAGAAAAGATGACTACTAACATAAGACACCAAATTCTAGCCTTTCTTTTTTTTTTTTGCAGGGCATGGGGGTTAAGTGACTTGCCCACAGTCACACACCTAGTAAGTGTTAAGTGTGAGGCCAAATTTGAACTCAGGTCCTCCTGAATCCAGGGACAGTGCTCTATCCACTGCACCACCTAGCTATCCCCACTTCTAGCCTTTTTTTGGGGGTGGGGGGTGGGGCAATGGGGGGTTAAGTGACTAGCCCAGGGTCATACAGCTAGTGAGTGTCAAGAGTCTGAGGCTGGATTTGAACTCAGGTACTCCTGAATCCAGGGCCAGTGCTTTAACCACTGTGCCACCTAGCTGCCCCCACTTCTAGCCTTTCTTGACAGAAGTTGTGGACCCGGAAAGAATTTTTTGGATAGTACAAGCTGAGATGAGACATCCCATAAACTGCTCTATGTGTAAGATGTTTAAAATTGGGCCTCAGGACAGTATAGTTACAAGTTCTATTACTGCTTCATATTATTTTGTCAATGCAGACTTTATTAATCTTTTCTTTGATCTAGAGGATGCCTACATGACTGTTGCATATCTGTACACTGTGTTCCTTTTTATTCTCTCCTTTTCATGAACCAAACTAAGCGTCCAGTAATTTCCCCTTGGTGTGATTCCTGAGACCAAACTTTCCAGATTTTAACAGTTTGCAGGCATGGCTTCAAACACTGAGAATGGCCCCACAGTGAAAAGAGAAAGGGTGACTGATTACCTTTAGACTATTCTATGTCTAGCAGTGGTTCTGGATTTTGCATAATTATTTTTAAAATTGGGACTTTCTAAAGTAGTTGGAGAGTCATGAATAATTTTTTTTATAAAAAATGTGAATACTTTAGATATGAGGTATGTCCTCTTCTTCATGCATCAACCTAGATTTTGTTTATCAGTCTTTTAAAAACTTGCCTTTTATTTAAAATGTACTTTGGTAAACTTAATGCCAGGTAGAAGAAAATATGTATCTATGCACTGTATAGAGTGTGCTATATAGAACTATGGGGTCTTTCAGCTGTACATTTAATCAAATTTACTTCCTTTTGTGTGTGTGTGTGTGTGTGTGTGTGTGTGTGTGTGTGTGCGTGCGTGCGCGCGCGCACGCAGGGCAATGAGGGTTAAGTGACTTGCCCAGGGTCACACAGCTAGTACGTGTCAAGTATCTGAGGCTGGATTTGAACTCAGGTCCTCCTGAATCCAGGGCCAGTGCTTTATCTACTGCGCCACCTAGATGCCCCAAATTTACTTCATTTTTATTCTGTAGCATTCCTGGATGAAAAAAAATTGTCAAGGAGACCTGCACAGGGCAGGGATGATACAGAAAAATGAGATGATTAAAGGAAAGAATTCTGATTTCAATGTTCTACCTTCAATCCAGTGTTCTTTTCAGCAGACCTAAGGGGGCTACAGGTGAACAAGATTGGAGAAAGTTACTTTAATGGGAGTGCTCCCATGCCTGTTCTTCACAAGTGCTATCCCTTCTTGTCTATTGTCTCCTTTTTTCTGATCCTCTTGGCTATACAGATGGATATTTATATAACTTCTCAATATCCATAACCTTTACCACCTCCAGCATTGTGAATCATGGGATTGTTAATGCATATACCTCAGCCACAAGTATAAATCCTAAAGTTCTTCCAGTAATATTTTAGCTAATGTGAATAAAGGCTTCATTCTACACAAGTGTCTGGTTGTGGCAATGAAAATCATTGAGAGAAATGGTGATTAATAACCAATGACTTGGGGAGATTCAGAGTTCCTCCTTTTTCTATTATCCTCATTTCAAGACCACAGCCTCTGAAGGTTGAGCTAACTTTTTCTTCTATCTGAACCCATACAATCTTACAAAGAATCTCTAGGCTATGGTGAATTCCACTTAATCAAGCTTGGGTGGAGTTAGATCATTTGTCTAGACCAAAATTTCTTAAACCGTGGATCCTGACCCCATATGGGTTCAAGTAATTGAATGTGGGGGTCACGAAAAAATTGACAGTAAATGTTTGATTTGTATACCTATTTTATATACCTATATTCCCGGGGCTGTGTAAACATTTATCTAGCAAAAAGCAGTCTCGAGTAGAAAAAGTTTAAGACGCCCTGGTCTAGATTGCCCAAGGCTGGGAGTGGCCTGGGTATAGGGCTAGTTTCTCTATCCAAGAGTGACGTGTCACTCTCAGTCCCTCATTGAAGTAAGCTCATTTCTCTTTTTAAAGTGGTGGCAAGGAACTGGAAATTGAGGGGATGCCCATCAACTGGGGAATGACTGAATAAATTGTGGTATATGAATGTAATGGAATACTATTGTGCTGTAAGAAATGATGAGCAGGTGGATTTCAGAGAAACCTGTAAGGACTTACATGAACTGATGCCGAATGAGATGAGTAGAACCAAGAGAACATTGTACACAGTATCAACAACATTGTGTGTTGATCAACTGTGATAGACTTGATTCTTCTCAGCAATACACTGGTCCAAGATAGTTCCAAAGGACTTATGATGGAAAATGTTCTCCAAATCCAGAAAAAAAGAACTATGGAATCTAGATGCAGATTGAACCATACTATCTCTATATTTTTTGTTTTTCTTTTTTTAGGTTTTTCCTTTTTGCTCTGATTCTTCTAGCACAGCATGACTAATGCAGAAATATGTTTAATGTGATTATACATATATAACCTATATTGGATTGCTTGCTGTCTTGGGGAGGGGGTAAGGAGGAGAAGGAGGGAGAAAAAATTGAAACTAGAAATCTCATAAAATCAAATGTTGCAAACTATCTCTACATATAACTGGAAAATAATAAAATAATTTTATGGGAAAAAAATTAGGTCTACCTTTCATTAATTGTTAACAAATCAGAGCTAGTTGCTGTCTCATGAAACAGTTCTAGTCCAAGGGCATATAAACCTCAAAAAGTGACCATGTTTGCTCTTTGACCATTGAGAGGATAAGAAGCTCTTTTTGTTAATCATATGCTGGCTGTGATTGATAAAAGTGATTATAATTTAAAAATTTTTTTTTTGCTTGGGGCAATGAGGGTTAAGTGACTTGCCCAGGGTCACACAGCTAATAAGTGTCAAGTGTCTGAGGCCGGATTTGAATTTAGGTCCTCCTGAATCCAGGGCCAGTGCTTTATCCACTGTGTCACCTAGCTGCCCCCAAAAGTGATTATAATTTAGCCCAAACTTTGTCTCTCAAAATTATTTTATTCCCTCAAATGGACCCTAGAGATCATCTAGTTCAACAATGGCAATTACTTGCTCAAGTTCAAACAGGGATTAAGCTCAGGATTTCAAATTTAGATCCTCTGGCTTGTATTAGCAGCTCCTGATTCCAAAATGCATGTTCTTTTTTCACTAGACTGATTGCCTTTCAATTTTCTCTTCCTTCTTTACTCTCAGGTCTGTCACAGCACTTAGGTTTTGCTGGAATGTCTTGGCTGTTTGCCCAGAGTTTGAACAACAGTAGGTAGAGACCGGAACTGTTGGTGGTGAGCTCTCACTCAGGAATGTGCTTCCTTAAACAGTGTGCTCAGGCTTGAGCTTTTAAGTAGAAATGTAAAATGTAACCATTCAATCTAGTTTTTGATATATGTGATTGGAAGGTTGAGAAAAGTGTTTTTCAACTAACAGAATTAGGCCAAAGAGTAAGAAATGCACTCATTCTTTTTGGTATTTTCAACTCTGGGGGGAGGGGGGCATCATCTATAATAGATTCTCAAAATGTGATCCAGGAACCCATAATGCTCCAAAAGACTTGGGGTTTACAAGCTCAGAGCTATTTTCATAAAAAGATTTTTAAAATTTCTAATATTGTAAATACTGATTTAACCAATATAAATATAAATATTGATTATACCCATATAAACAAAGCTCTTTAGGTTTAGGGATAATCCACATTTTTTAAGAATGTAAAGGGGTCCTGAGATCAAAAGTTTGAGAACCAATGTTAGGTATGATACTATATAAGTAATAGAATTAATAAAAGAAAATAATATAAAAATATAATTTACCTTCTATACTATTGTTTCTGTCACCTAAGTTTTATTTTTAATTTTTTTATTTAGAATTGTATTTCCCCAATTATGTGTAAAAAGAATTTTTAACATCCATTTAAAAACTGTGTTCCAAATTCTCTTCCTTCTTCCCTCCCCACGCCACCTACCTGTAAGAAGGGAAGCAATTCAATATAAGTTATAGTTGTGTAGTCATGCAAAACATTTCCATATTGTGTCACATAAGTTTTTTTTTGTGTGTGTGTGTGTGGGGGGGCAATGGGGGTTAAGTGACTTGCCCAGGGTCACACAGCTGGTGTCAAGTGTCTGAGGCTGGATTTGAACTCATATACTCCTGAATCCAGGGCCAGTGCTTTATCCACTGTGCCACCTAGCCACCCCCATCACCTAAGTTTTAACAGGAAAAAAATTATATAGTGATGATAGGTGAGTTTTCTCCTTATTCTTGCTGGAGCCCCAGCCTCAGTGATTCTTCTCAGGTATTTTCTGGTCATCTCTACCCTCAATGGAAACTTGTACTTGACCCCTTGGTTTCCCCGTTCTGGTATTAGCTTTTGCCTTATGTGGGTGGTTGTGTCCCAGGCATCTCCTCATTATTTCCTGCAGTGAATTCCCTTCCTGCCCCTTTCCTGCTTTTCAGCACCCCTTTATATGTTAGAATGTAAGATCCTGTAAAGTAGGGCTGTCTTTTTTTTTTGCGGGGCAATGGGGGTTAAGTGACTTGCCCAGGGTCACACAGCTAGTAAGTGTCAAGTGTCTGAGGCTGGATTTGAACTCAGGTGCTCCTGAATCCAGGGCTGGTGCTTTATCCACTGCGCCATCTAGCTGCCCCCAGGGCTGTCTTTTTAAACCCAGTAATTTGAAGTGTTAGAGAGCTGTGTAGGTCTCTGATTAGTTAAATGCTCAGGGTCAAATAGCTTAAGGCTAATTTGTGGGGCCAGAATTCAGTCCACTAAACCACATTGCCTCTAATCTGAGATTATTTTAGTGATGAAACTGGAGGCCCTGTTATTATAGCCGAATGAACACTGAATTAGGTATCAGAAAACCTAATTCTTTTCTCAGCTATACCATTTACCAGCTGTGCTACTTTGGATAAAATAACTTAATGAAGACATTATCTCTGAGATGGAAATAATAATGCCTGGTTCAATGTAACTATAGTAAAGGCCACCCAGTTCCCTCTGGTTTTTAAAAAGACTATCACTTTAAAATTCTGCCTTTTTAGAAGGAAAATTATTTCATCAGCCTTTATAGCATCCATAGTGCAAGTGATAACAGCAACATTCAGAGTGCCTCAGTAATTTTATACCACTCAAAACATTCTTTAAAAAGATCCAGTTTTTGCTTGAGGTAGCTGATAATTTTTGGTAGCCAAGTTTGTTTGTTTTTAAAAACAGTTTCAACAATAGTAAAATGCCAAATAAACATAGTATTATTGGATTCAAATCTATAGCAAGTCTTTCTCTAAGTTCCCATTGCTAAAACAGTTTCAAACTTAAAAACATAGAGGCAACCTTTGTTCATGAAAACTCTATTCCCGGGTTGGGGGAGATAGGTGGTGCAGTGGATAGAGCACTGGCTCTGGAGTCAGGAGGACCTGAGTTCAAATTTGAACTCAGACACTTAACACTAGCTGTGTGACCCTGGTCAAGTCACAACTCCAATCGCCTCACCAAAAAAAGCTCCCCCCAAAAAACAAACAAAAAAACCATCTCCATTCCCAGATGTACATGTAACGTACTGGACAATGAAAACCTAGCCATTAGAAAAAGGGCAAAATCTAAATAGACATTTTGTGAACCTACTTCTAGAAGTATGTGATGTCATTAGAGTACGAGCTTCTTGATGTCAGTGACTGTCTTTTTGCCATTTTCAATGCTCAATTACCAGCTAGTTCCTGGCACACAGATTCATTCAGTGACTGACTAGTTAATTAAAGCCCTTTCCCTTCCTAATTCAGAAGAGGTGCAGGCATGCTCTGGTTCTTTTAAGGGGTAATTGAATATGCTTATAAAAGGTACAAATGAAACTCTTTCTTGGTGGCTTTCAAATGAAGAAAAGCTATGAGCTTCTGGCTTGAGGAAGAAGTAAAAGCATCGGATTTCACCACCTGGATCCCAAGTATGTGTGAACATATTTTTTTTTTGCTGTTTGTTTCATCTCTTTTTGTTTATTCTTTCCTGATCTTAGATTAGTATTGGGAGATAAAATGGATCAAGTTATAACCATTTGAGCTTTGAAAGGTAAGAAGCTCACAAAAGGTCACCTCTGCAACTGCAGTTGCAGAGTAGTAACCATCAATTACTACTGATAGCAGTAGTAACTGAGTCTGTATGAAACAAACCCTGAGTTTAAAGACCTGCAAGACCCAGCAAAACCAACCCCATTTTAAAACACTGTCAGCAAAGCATATTTGTTCAAAGGGAATGTTTTGTAGCAACCAGTTTAAGTTTGAGCTCATTCTTCCCAGGAACTAACATGTGGAGAGAGATGTTCCCAGTATGGAAGTTTATTTTACTTTGGTCCTTTGCATACTTTCCTATTAAATATTCTTTTTATAAAAGCTAATTGATACTAAGGGGTTAATTGATATTTAGTAAATGGTAACTAGTCAATACATATAGGGGAAAACACATTAGATGGTTGTTCAAGAGCTATAATACCAGATAATCCTAATCCCTTAGAGATTTCTTCTAGCAAGAGTGGGGTTGTGAGAGTGAGACCCAGGGTCTGTATTTATAAAACAATCTGGATTGTTTAACAGAAGTCATTCATAAGGGACTGAAGTAGGGAGGCAGTATGGTATACTGAAGAGAGTCCTGGAACTGGGAAAATCCTCCTTCTGACACATTCTGGTAAGTCACTCTATGTCATAGCATTGATGTAGTCCTCCAATGAGAAAATAAATGAATGCAAAAACCAAAAATAAAGAAAAGATTTTTAAAAAGAAACTGAAGGTACTTTGGGGATTTGTCTATAGTTTCATGTCGGTTCCCTTGGAAGCATCTTTGTAAGGTAGGTGATAGAAACTTGCTCAAATTTCCATAGTAGAAATCAACACATCAAGGCTTTTTGGGTAGTTTTCTTAGAGAAAATTGTGTATTTAGATTTTTGTGCAAAATACTCTTAATAGTCTTAACTTGCTCTTTGGCCCATCCACACTGAGAATGAAGACCTTTCTAAGCAACCAGACTGTTGACATCTCTCTGAAGGGCAGGACAGTTAATATGAAGGTCCCCAGAGGAATCCTGTGAAGGCATTTCAACCATATCACACTGTTGAGCTCAGTCTCCTTGAAAAGAAGAGAAACAAGCTCCAGGTTGATAAGTGGTGGGAAAATCAGAAAAGAGTATGAAATAGTTTTCACAGTCTATGGTTATGTGTGAAACAAGACCCAAGAGGTCACCCCTAGTTTTTGGTACAAGGTGAGAGTTATGTATGCTCACCTTCTCATCAAGATACATCACTGAAGTTGTTATTCAAGAGGATGCCTCACTTGTTGAAATCAGAAACTTCTTGAGAAGAAATATATCTGAAGAGTATGTATAAGACTAAGTACTAATTGTGCTGTGTCTCAAGGCCCAACAGATAAGTTAATTCTTGAAAGAAATTATAAAAACAAAAACAAAAGAATAATAAAAAAGCCAAGGATATCAGAAAATTTCTGGATGGGATCTATCATTCTGAGAAAGGCACAGTGCCACAGGCTGAAGAATCTTGACTTCTTGACATTTGTTCATTTTTTAAAATTGTATATACATAGTTTCACAGAACATTTTGTTAATTCTTATTCAGTAATTTAAGAAAATATGAAGTATGATCCAGGATGTGCTGGTAAGTGTTTAACTATTGGCTCTCTAAAAACGCATTTCAGAGTTTTAAGTGTAATCTACATAATTAACATTTCTTTGTCATTCTAGACAATCAGCAGAACAATAAATCAAGTGCTCATTTGTAGCATTTGTGTATTTCTGAGGTATAAATGCTCACAATGAATATTTAACAAGCAGTTCTTCAGAGCCAGTTCAACCTGGCTTCAGCACACCCCTAAATATAATTCTAAAGTAGTAAGATCTTACATAAAAATTAGTCATCACCTCATATTGATTCAATTATAGCTTCAAATAAATTGGAGTTTTCCATTTTGCTTTAAAAAAAACCCTCTGAATTAGCAAAATAATACTGCTTTTTTGTAGTTTTAGTTTGCTTTAATTGTAGTCATTGGTTGACATAAATTAGAAATCACCTACTAAGAGAACTTTCCCTCAGCCACTTCAATCATGGAAACAGTCATAAAAAAGAGGGGAGGGAATGAGCAAAGAGAAAAAAGCAGTCATGTAAGAAATGTTCTGAGTCACAACTATATAATAATTACGTATTTACAGCTTGAATATCAGTGAGAACATTTACCAAAGAGTAAACGCTGGGGTATATACAGTGCCTTTAGCTTTTTGAGACTCACCTGTTGGCTGTGTTTGTGCTATTCTCTTAGGGTATGTCTTGCTCCGACTTCGTTCCACTTTCTGATTGGGCCGGGGAAGAGGAACAGAAAGATCTCGGCTCATTTGCAAGGCTGTCCTGCCATTTAAAAATGTGACATTTTGATGAATAAAAACAAAACTAAAAATGTTTTTAAGCAAAGTTACATTCAAAACATCTGTGAAATCTAAAGAACAGAGGGGTAAAGACTGACTTATGTATACTTAGACATTGACATAAAAGTGGTAACCATTATTTTACTAGGACAGTACAAGAAGCAGACAAATTCCAGAAGGATTGACATTTGGTACAGTGAAGAGCTTCTGGCAGGCAAAGAGGTTTATTTAAATGTGAGAAGGAGTCACTGAGTGAGGATTTTGTTTCAGGAGAGGTGGAGTTTTAATTTGAGTTGTACAGCTCAAGAAAAAAAAAATTGACTCTATTTGACTTTTCCCCCATAAGGCTTTTTAACTCATTTTTGTTTTCATTTACTTGGCAAGTTGCAAAGCATTCCCAACTATCTTATTCAACTTGCTTTTGTTTTTGTTCTTTATCTGGCCCTATGCCAACCTCATCTGGGCTTAGTATTAAGCTAGGGAGAGCAAAAGAAGTGACTCTGAAACCTACTTGAACTATCCGTAAGTGAAAAGTAAATTAAAGCAAATGAAATTAATCTTCTTACATAATTTCATCAAGTAATCAGAATGATTTTTCTTTTGTTGAAATTCCAAAAACATTCGTCTTATTAGCAGGTAGCATTTATATAGTGCTTTATTTATTTATTTTTTTTGCAGGGCAATGGGGGTTAAGTGACTTGCCTAGGGTCACACAGCTAGTAAGTGTCACCTAGCTGCCTCCATGCTTTAATTTTTAACATCTATAATTGATCATTATGCAATATTGCTGTTATTGTATATAAGGTACTCCTGGTTCTGGTCCTGCTCCTTCACTTTGCATCAGTTCACATGTAAATACAGGGTTTTTCTGAAATCTGTCTGTTTGTCATTTCTTATAGCACAATAGTATTCCATTACAGTCATATGCCACAACTTGTTTAGCCATTCCCCAATTGATGGGTACCCCTTTTGTTTACAATTCTTTGCCATCACAGAAAGAGTGGCTATAAAATTTTTGTGCATGTAGGTCCTTTTTCCTTTTTTATGATGAGCAGGAAGGTTTTGTGTATTTTTTCTTTACTGTGTCTTGATTTCTCATAGTCACTAGCTAGATACTCTACCACTTGGGTGTATATATGTTTAGTATTGATATTATTTCATTGTCTATGGTATCTTTTTTAGCAAGATGCAGTTTCCTTCTTAGCTTTTTTCATTAGATCTATTTTGCTTTGCTTTGTCTGAGATCATGATTTCTCCCCTGCTTTTTTGTTTTTTATTTCAGTTGAAGGATAATAGATTCTGCTATCTGATTCAAGTGTGTTTCTTGTAAAAACATGTTGTAGGATTTTGGTTTTTAATGCACTTTGATTTTTGCTTCCATTTGATGAGTAAGTTCAATTCATTTCCATTCATAATGAAGATAACTGTGTATTTCCCTCCCATCCCATTTATTTTTTCCTGGGCAATGAGGGTTAAGTGACTTGCTCAGGGTCACACAGCTAGTAAGTGTCAAGTGTCTTGAGACTGGATTTGAACTCAGGTCCTCCTGAATCCAGGGCTGGTATTTTATCTACTGTGCCACCTAGCTGCCCCCATGCCATTTTCTCTCCCATTTATCCTTCTCTCTACTTTCAACCTTTTCCTCCTCATTAGTGTTTTGCTTCTGACTACCCCTCTCCCAATTTGCCCTCCTTTCTGCCAATCTCATTCCCTTTTTTAACCCTCTCTCCTCTTACTTCCTTGTAGCATGAGATAAATTTCTGTAACCAACTAATTGTATACATTGTTTATTCCCTCTGTGAGTCAATTCTGATGAGAGTAAGTTTCAAGTGATGTCCACCACTTCCCCCTCTCCCCAACTTCCCCTCCATTGTAATAGTTTGTGCCTCTTCGAGTAATTTACACCATTTTACTTTTCCCTTATGCTTTCCAGTATAATCCTCTTTTTCACTGTTAATTTTTTTTATATCTTACCCTTGAAGTCACCTTATACCTGTATCCACTGTCTCCTTCTAACTTCACTAATACTGATACAGTTCTTTAAAATTACAAGTATCATTTTCCTGTATAGGGATAAAAACAGTTTAGCCTTATTGGATCCCTTATGTTTTCTCTTGCCTTTTTACCTTTTTTTTTTTTTTTGCTCCTGTTGAGTCTTGAAGTAAATTTTTTGTTCCATCTGTTTTTTGAAACAGAGCTTGAAAGCCTTCTATTTCACTGAACGACCAGTTTTTTCCCCCTGAAGGATTATGATCAGTTTTGCTGGTTAGGTGATTCTTGGTTGTAATACTAGCTTCTTTGACTTCCGGAATATCATATTCCATGTCCTTGGATCCTTTAATGTTAAAGCTGCCAATCCTGTGTAATACTGACTGTGGGTCCCCAGTATTTTGAATTGTTTATTTCTGGCTACTTGCAATACTTTCTCCTTGACCTGGGAGCTCTAGAATTTAGCTATAATGTTTCTGCTAGTTTTCATTTTGGTATTTCTTTCAGGAAGTAATGGGTGGATTTTTTTTAATGTCTATTTGCCCTCTGGTTTTAGGTTATTAGGACCGTTTTCTTTGATAATTTCTTGAACTATGATGTACAGGACCTTTTTTTTTTTTTTTTTTTGATCTTGACTTTCAGGTAGTCAAATAATTCTTAAATCATCTCTCTTGGATCTACGTTCCAGGTCAGTAGTTTTCCAATGAGATGTTTCAGGTTTTCTTCTATTTTTTTTATTCTTTTGATTTTGTTTGATTCTTTATATTAGCCAATCCTACTTTGTAGGGTGTGGTTTCGTTCAGTAAATTTCTGTACAACTTTTTCCATTTTTAATGTTTTCTTTATTGAGCTGTTGACTCTTTTTTCATGATTTTCTTGCATCACTTCTATTTCTTTTATCTCTATTTTTTTATTTTTATACTTCTCTTTGAGCATTCAGGAGTTCTTTTAGAATCTAAGACCAATTCTTATTTTCCGTGAGGCTTTGCATGTTGGTGTTTTGACATTGTTGTCCTCTTGTGAATTTGTGTTTTGGTCTTCCCAGTTACTATAATAACTTTGTATAGTCAGGTTCTGTTTTGTTTTGCTTTTTTAACTCATCTTTTCTGGCTTCTTTTGTTACTTTTAAAGTTGAGTTATGCTCCTGTGGTGGAAAGGGCACTGTCCCAAGTTTCTTGGGCTGGCAGCCACAGGCCTGGCTGCTTCTCTGGTGCTGGCACTGTACTATGGGGTCTGGACCACTTCCTTGGTGTTGTGCTGTGGCCCAGAGCGGGGGCCTGATGCTTCACCAGGGCCACAAGGATGGGGGACAGTGCTGGCTTCTGGCCTGCTGCTGCAATGGAGCAACAAGGTCTCAGTTACTGACCTGGGCTGGGGCTCAGAGCCTCATGCTGGCTTGATGGTATACTGCCCACTTTGGACTAGGCTCCCCCTTTTACTCAAGTGAATTATACCTTTTCTGTGAACCTTCCAATTTGTTTTGGGCCTGGAAAATTGTTTTGCCTCATCTTTTTGTTGGTTCTGCCATTACAGAATTCATTTTGAGACATTATTTTGTAGTTGTTTGGAGGTAAATATGGGGGTTCAGGTACTTTCCTGCTTACTCTGCCATCTTGGTTCCTGTAAGTCCCTATGAATGTATTTTTTAAAAACTATTTTGATAACTGTAGTATTTCCTTTTTAATCCTATTTTATTTTATGCATTTAAAAACACCATTCTGAAAAGGGGGCTGGGGCCCTCTATTGACCACCATTCCAGGACATGAAAATAGGTTACATCTTCATTCCAGGAAGAGATTTTGACCCTGTGGATTTCCCAAGGCAAAATCTGGGGATTGTCTCTACAAATCTTAAGAAACATTCTACAAACATACATATATGTATTCTCACATTTATCTTCAAATTTAAATACTGGAAGCATCAATAATTTTGTCAGCATAGGGAACTCCCAATCTGGGAAGATAGCATTCTAGATAGTGAACCATCTACTTATTATATAAGTTATCTGGAGTTGCTTGGGGGCACTCTACATTAATTTATATAAACATAAGTATTCTGAACATCTAGAGATAGATACATATTAAAATTAATTATATAATATTAAATACAAATCACAGCTTAATTCTTTAATTTACAAGTATAGATCTACATATGACATTGACAAAACACATATATGTATTTATGCATATACAGACAAATTTATACATGTGAAGATGTTACTATCTATGTAATATATATGCATATATGTTTCAAACACTTACCTGTATCGGTGTTTGTAACTCATGGAACCAAACTTGCTGAGTTTTCTTGAAAAAGAATTTGATTCATTTTCTGGTATTCTAAATGATTTTGAAAATAAAGCAAAACAATGATATGCAAATATATACTTTTTATATCATTTTATCAAGATATTCAAATAATGATAGGATTACACTTTATTAGAATAGTTAGATGAATAGCTCTGTTTTCTCAGTTTGAGCTGAGGAAAGGTATAGGTAAATATAACATGAATGCATATGCTTTTTAAAGAATATATAATCTGGGGGGCAGCTAGGTGGCCCAATGGATAAAGCATTGTTCATGGAGTCAGGAGGACCTGAGTTCAAATATGGCCTCAGGACACTTGACACTTACTAGCTGTGTGACTCGGGCAAGTCACTTAACCCCAATTGCCTCACCATATATATATATATATATATATATATATAAAATCTTAGTTTTAAGATCCTCCTGGAAGCTGACTTTCCAAAATTTCTTGATCTTTGACCAATAGCAATTAATCATATTTGTATTTTAACAGTGGATAATCAATTTTTACTTTATTATAAAATTGGAACATAAATCTCATGTTGAAGTGCCTTCAAAAGAATGTTATTATCTGAGCTCCTTAGCCTACTTTTTAAAAATGACTAGTAATGTACTACATCATATTCCTAACTCATTATGTGGGTTTGCTGATTTTTCTTTTTTTTTTTTTTTAAGTCTCACTTGGTGTAATATTCTTTACCAACATTTGATCCATAAAAGTGGCTCCTAGACAGTGATGGGCAGTGGTTAAATATTAAACAGAATTATGAAAGTTTTAGATTATATTATTTACTATTTCCTCAATATGTATATGTGTTATGATTAGGTTTTTAAATACATACATACATACATACATATATATATATATATATATATATATATATATATATATATATGCTTGCATGTACATTTTGTGATATGTGCTTGAAAGATAGCATGGAGGTGACTAAAGATTTTTGAGAAATAATTATGAATCTTCCTTGAAATTAGAATGTTTTCAGGGGCAGTTAAGTGACCCAGTGGTAAGCACTGGCCCCAGATTCAGGAGGACCTGAGTTCAAATCTGGCCTCAAATACTTGACACTTAACTAGTTGTGTGACCCTGGGCAAGTCACTTAACCCTCATTGCCCTGCCCCCCCCCAAAAAAAATTAGAATGTTTTCTTAAAATGTTACTTTGATTAGATTATCAAAATCAATAAAACTCTTATACTTTACCTACCTAAAGAATGTGTGATGCTCAACACAGCCCTTCCAGAGATGTTTGCAAGTGCTTTTACTTGGGGCTTCAAAAAGAACGAGGTTTCATTGAACTGAAATAAAAGGCAATAAGAATTACTCATCATAAAAAGTTTTGACTCTACAGAAATTTCTCCTCGGATATAAAATATTCAAATGAAAAAAAGAATTCCTGTAAGTGTGAGTATTGCTCCTTCTGCTAGGCTTTAATAGTCTTCATGAGTTTCAAAGTTCCCCCACTCCCCAAAATCATTATTTGCTGGCCAATCCTTTGGTGAGGTTAAAAAAGTGGGAATTGTGGATGGGAAAGTGAATTGAACTACATGTGTTGCTTATGTTTAATCACCAGACACAGAATCATAGAGTTAGAACAGGAAGGGAACCTAAAAACCATCTGGTCCCAATCCTCATTTTATTGATGAGAAAATTGATACCCAAGAAAAGCAAAGTTACTTCTCAAGGTCTACAAAGGTAGCTTACTTCCCCACTCCTCAGAAAATAAAGAATTTTTTATTCTTTGAACAGGTCAGCAGATTAAACAGAAAGATACTTAAACAATAAAGAGAAGTCCCTAGCCTTCTTGGGCACCATGTTTCTTACACAGAAACAACATCTTTGGAGTCAAACAGAAAAAAACAAGAGGGGTACAAGAATAGGTATGAAAAAGGCTTCTAGGAATTTCTATTCCTACAGAAAAATGGGTAATAAAATGATTAGTTCCATTTCTCTTTCTGTTTTTATTTCTCCTTGTGTGAGTTTTTGAGTGAAATTTTTAAGGGATGATCTTGTTTTTTAAAAAAGTGTTCAAATACAAAAACTTTCATTTCCCTGAAGCTCATCTTTTCCTGGTAAGAAAGGATTTAAGACACTGCAAGAGTCTTGGGGTGAGGGGTGGGAGGAGAGAAAGTTACATCTCATAGGAATGATGCTGATTTGTCTCAGATAACATATGTCCAAAGATTATTTCTTGAGCTTCACTTCAATTCCTATTTTAAAAATAAAAATAAATTTTTTTTTTTTTTTGTGGGGCAATGAGGGTTAGATGACTTGCCCCGGATCACACAGCTAGTAAGTGTCAAGTATCTGAGGCCCGATTTTGAACTCGGGTCCTCCTGAATCCAGGTCTAGTCCTGGCTGCCCCAATTCCTAAAAATTTTAAAAATTAGTTAATTCACTTGTTTCTTTGCCACCACAAAACACTGCACAGGCTCCTCTTTCCTTTAAGAACTTAGTGAAATCATTTCTTTTAGTCTGTGTGTGACCTTTGTATGCTACTTCTTGCTAAAATAAGAATAAGAATTTCTCCTGAAAGGGGATTCTACTTTTCACCATCTTCAAGGTCACCAACTCCAGTCCTTGGTATTTAGCCTTTTAAGTATGTGGTTTCCAAAGGAAAAAAGCACACTTTTGGTAGCCTCTAGCATAGGAGAGCAGATCATGTCTCCTAAAGCATCTTCTATATTAGTAACTGTCACTTATAAATCAGACCATAGCTATCTCTAATTCTAACAAATTTTCCCTTTAAATTATTGTTTCTCTGTCCAGGTCAAGGCCAGTGCCTTGATTTTAGATGGGCAGAGTTCCCTGGAAAGAAGCTTTAGCTCCAGTAGCTAATTTGGGAAAGGAATGAATGTTCTTTACTTAAGAAAACAACCACCAAACAATATTTACCTAGGCTCTGCTTCAAATCAGTCTATTTAGGATTAATTATTTCCCTTTCTATATCTATTTCACTAAATCAATACTTGGTTTTAGTTGACTGTTAAGTTACTCAGAACAATTCTGGGACCATTACAGAATGCCTTTCTGAAGAGAGAGAATAACACTTTTCTACGAATATTTCAAGGTCCAGTTACTGTCTTCCAGACATAATATAGCCTCAGTAGCACTATGAATGGGTAATAGCCAGGTGAAGAGGAAGATAAGACTTTAGGGTGGACTTTAAGATAGCTGAGAGGTGGAGATAAAAGGGGATAATTTTAGGCATGGGAGACACCTATGAGTACCTCTGTAGTACTAGACACTGGAACTGAGATGCAGTGATTCGAGTGCTGGGCATGGAGTCAGGAAGTTCAAATCCAGCCTCAGATATTTATGGTGAAACTAGGCAAATTATTTAATCTTTGCCTCTGTTTTTTCAACTGTAAATAGAGATAATAACACCTACCTAGCAGAGTTGTTGTGAGGATAAAATGAGATAATATTTATATAGTGCTCAAGCACAATGTCTGGCACAATCTAGACACTACAAATGCTTATTTCCTTCCCCTTTCTCCCCTGCAGAGTTTTTGGTCCAAAAAAGGCCCTGTTTTTCAGAAGAGGTTCTTTTTAATTCTTCTTTCAAAATACATGCTGTTGATATCTGGGCCCACTAAGGAAGTAGGACAATCCATGAATAAACCAAGATCTATGCATATTTTTTAAAATGTCAGTTCTGATAGCATATTATTGAGCATAGTTACTCTGAATTTTTTGCTTGGGTGAGCTATTTGGATTGCATTGGATGAAGAAATAGTCTATCTTCTTTTTTTTCTCTCTCTCCATTTTATAGCCAACATTATGGTACTGGTTTCCCCCTTTTATGGGGATTGGATCCAGAATCTCTCAAAACTATTGCTCAAAAGGCTAGATGCTCTTTTTTTTTTGTTTTGTTTTGGTGAGGCAATTGGGTTAAGTGACTTGCCCAGGGTCACCAAGCTAGTAAGTGTTAAGTGTTTGAGGCCAGAATTTGAACTCAGGTCCTCCTGACTCCAGGGCCAGTGCTCTATCCACAACGCCACCTGCCTGCCCTGCCTAGATGCTCTTTTATATGGTTCTGTAATTAGAGAATTTACAATGAGGTGTAAAGTTAATCTTCACAATTTGTTCATATGTTCATGGAAGTGGAGAGGGTTATGGTCGAATTTACAAACTCATTTCTCCTTCTTCAGCTTGGAAAACTGCTAGTACTTTCAAGCTAGAATAACTAGTTTTTTCCCCACAGGATTTTATGGCACCTATCAGATTGCAAAGGAGTCATATTCCTTGCTTTCTTTTTTACATTTTTGAGAATAATTTATGTAGTAAAGGTGTGATTAACTGTTCTTTTAAAAATTTGCCCAGGAGATTTTTCTTTGGTAGTTCTTTTATATAGCTAATTCAATTTCTTTTTCTGAGTTTGGATTATTTAAGATATGTATGTGATAATCTGTTAGAGTTTTGGTATATTTTTCAAGTTATTCTCAGTGCTAGTAGTATATTATTGAGCATAGTGGTTTCTTATAATTCTTTTTATTTCTTCTGGTTTTATAGTGATTTCAACCTTGTTTATTTTTTATTTTATTGCTTTGATTTTTTTTTAACCTTCTTAAACCAGGTTATCTAAAAGATTTTGTTAGTCTTTTTAAAGTAATAGTTATTAGTACAAGCATTCTAGAAAACAAATTGATATTAGGCAAATTAAATGGCTCAGTGACTGACAAAACACTTATAGCAGCAGTCTTTGTATTAGGAGACAAAATGGAAACAATGTGATGTCCATTGATTGGAGAAGGACTAAACAAATAAGTTGTGGTACATGAATGAAATGAAATATTACTGTGCTATAAGAAAGAAAAAGCATGATGAATACAAACATAGAAAGACCTGCATAAACCAATACAAAGGTGAAACAAAGCAGAGATAGGAAAATAATACACAACATGGCCACATCTATGAATATAGAGGAAATGAGCAAGAATAATCAAAGAAAGGCTTGACTCAATAAAGGACAGATGAAAAGATAAGCTGATCTTTGGTAGAGATTTGTGGGGAGAGGAGATTCCTGTGTGTAGAATGTTGCTATAAACATCAGATTTCTTGATGTATTGGTTGATTTTGCTGATGTTTTCTATTTTAAAATATTTGTTGGGGCAGCTAGGTGGCACAGTGGATAGAGCACCGGCCTGGAGTCAGGAGGACCTGAGTTCAAATCTGGCCTCAGACACATAACACTTACTAGCTGTGTGACCCTGGGCAAGTCACTTAACCCCATTGCCTCACTAAAAAATAATAAAATAAAATTTAAAAAAATTTTAAAAAATAAATAAAATATTTGTTATATGGAATAGCTTTCAGAGAATAAATGTTATCAAGTCATCAATTAGGTAAAAGGAGAATATACACTGATTGCTTCTAACTATCCTCTATATATTCATAAAATATATATACCCTATGAATGGTAATGCTTATTTTTTGCAGCCAAGTATTTTAACAGAAAATAAATTTCAAAGTTTATTTCCTTAGCATTTGCATTGCATTAAACATCAATACAAAGAATGTAGATAGATAGATCTTCATACCATGTTTTTCTTCATTTATCTCATAAACATGGATTACTTTAACATCGTTTCAAGGAGCATTATTTTCAGTTGACGATTAAGGAAGCTCTCACACTCCTGCATTCTTTTGCCCAGTTTCCTTAAAATTACCTGCCTGTCAAGGCATGAAAACTTTAAGATTCTGGCAAACAAAGTGTCCATTACAGGATAGCCTGGAGAGACTTCACTAAAAGTAAGAGCAAATGCCAAAGCATTTTTCCCATTATAACCTTGTGTGCTCTTTTATATTTCTAAAATGTCCCCACCTAGCCCTCAAAATATCAAATATGCACATCTCTTCCATGTTGATTAATATACTTTAGAGTAAAATTAGTTCTCCTTTGTATCCTACACACAACTGTGTCTTGATATTCTATATTCCAAAATCAAGAACAAATTACCCTGCTATAGATAATTAATACCATAGTCTGCTCCATTATAAAAAAGTTTTTAAACCTTGCTACAATGAGGAAAGACTATTCTTGGTTATAATTTTCTATACATTCTCTATTATTCCCTTTTCTCTGCTTAAAGAAAAAGCTGCCAATGTCTCTACATGTTTGGTCTCCCCCCCAAGCTAAAATAAAGCAGCTTCATTTCACAGTGCATTTTAAACTGGGGTACCAGAAGACCCCTCCCCTCACCCCTGGTATTAGTCATAAACTTACATCTTTTCCCAGCACTCTGCGTTCAAACTGTGTTTCTTTTAAAGTGAACCTTTGTAATTCTCGGCCTAAAGAAAGAAGAGAGGTAGTTTTTTAGTTGGGGGGTGGGGGTTGTTTTGTTTTGTTTTTTAGAACTAAAGTTACAGAAGTATACAAAGGCTAAAGCTTGATGAAAATTGCCATGAATGCATAGAGGAGACCCTGTGTTTCTTTTGTTTGGTGAGTTTTTGTTCTTCTCTCATGCTGTCAAGTCCCTGGATCCCTGATTCTATGCTTGATTCTTCTTTTTTTTTTTTTTGGCAGGGCAATGACGGTTAGTGACTTGCCCAGAGTGACACAGTTAGTAAGTGTCAAGTGTCTGAGGCCAGTTTTGAACTCAGGTCCTCCTGAATCCAGGGCCAGTGCCTTTATCCACTAGTTGCCCCTATGCTTGATTCTTTACATTTTCTTTTCTAGGCTGATGATCCTGAGATTCTCTAAGTGGGTCCTATAAAAACATCCCCCCCCTACCCCTGCCACCCCAGCCTTGAAACCTATAAAAGGCTCTGAAACTCTGTTCCAAAAATAGTAGCAGGCACACTGCAGAGACTACAGATTTTCCATTCTCTTTAATCCTATGTCCAGTTCATATCTACAGCTTTTGGGTAGTGCTGTTTCCCAAATGTGGATTTGGGAAATTCCAGGCCAGGAAGCCAAACAGGAGTACCTTCAAGGGCATTCTTGCCAGAAAGCTGTTCATTCTCTCTACAGAAAAAAAAAAAAGGTAATTAAAAAAATAAACCTTTTGGTTTATAAACTAAGATATTCGAAAACAAAATTTACCCATCTCTACTTGTCAGTTTGCTTATAAGGGCATTTATTACCTATTGCTTGGACCTGCTTGTTTTCTAGTATTCCCTTCAGAGATACATGATATGCGGTAGACAAGCATTATTAGAGATTAGATTATAAAGTCATACATACCAGAAATATTTCCCTACTAGTTTCTTATTCTTGTAGACAACCACACCCACGGGAGTTAAACCTAAGAAATATTCAGACTTGCCTTCTCCCTGAAAAAAAAAAGTTATTCATTTACTATTATGCATTTCTGTTGTTTTGAAAGCGCCACTCAAGTGTTCTAAGGACTACACAATAAAACTCATAGAAACAGATAATGTTTAATTGGGAAGGAAAACTTCAGGACCTATACAAAGCATAGATAGTATAAACTTCTAAACTTTAATATATTTGCTACTCCATTATAGAAAATTATATAAAGTATTAAAGTAACAAAGTTTAAAGAAAACTATATAAAGTTATAACTATATAATTTATATAGTTATATATAAAACTATAAAAAGACATATAATCTAACAAGTTTCCTGTTTAAATCTAGGTTTTCTCATCCAACTTTAAGATTTATTAGCCAATTGTGAAGCCTAGTGTTTCAACTTTATCCTCTCCTTACAAATATTTAAAAACACAACCCATAGCTTCTGGGATAGCCACAAACATTAGACAGCTCTAATCAGTCTTTCTTCTCCCTACCTCATGCCCAAGTATGATCAATCAATCAACAAGTATTTATTAAGCAACTGTGCCAGGCTCTGTGCTAAGTTCTAGGGATATGTGATGAAATAATGGGATTTAGCAGATACTCAAAGACCACCTGGAGATTAATCTATACTGATTGAATCAAGCCGCGAATGATTGACTGCTGATTAAGCCTACTTCAAGTTAACTGGATTGTAATCACACCAGGCTATCCCTTAAGAAGGTATTGTTCTCAGAAGCTAGACTGTGAACTCAACTGGAGAACACCTTCAAAGCCAATGGATTTGGATGATGACAACCAATCAGCTTGACGCAGTGTGTAAGGACCGCCTCTGTTCCAGATCTATTAAAAAGCTTCCACAATCAGCTTGCCTAGAGAGTTCCTCATTAAGCAGGCTTATGGAGGAGGACTTCAGGAAGAACCTAACCAAGGCTGGAACTCTAGGCTAGAACTGGTGCTGAAGCTTCTGATTAAGGCGACCCACAATTTAGATTTTAATCATCACAGATACAAATACTTAAAAGGAACTCACATCCTAATGGAGGAGTTGGTTGAGTAGGAGAGTAACTGTTGAGATCGATTTGCAGCAGTTTGTAGAATGGGCTAGAGTGGGGGTAAAACTTTGAGGTGGGAAGACCATTTAAGGGGTTGTTGCAATAGGGGAAAGATAAAGACTGAAGGCAGGTAGCTGTGTGAGTAGATGAAGGAAGCTGGTGCAAGAGATGCATTTTTTATACGAAGAGGGTAAAGAAGATGTTCAGATTTTGGAAATGAAGAGAAGAGCAAAATAAAAAACTTACATTGAATGGCTTCGATTTTCTCAGTTAAATAAAGGTTATGTCTTTATCTGTGAGAAAGGCAGGAGGCCTTTAGGAGACTTGGGAACAGTAGAGAAGGTATGGAATGTTAAGACAGAGAGGGCCCAATTGAAACTAGATTATAGGGGGATTGTGAGGAGTTGTTGGCATTCTGGGGTGTAGAGGATCCTGAGTCCCCTGCAAATACCCCCATCTTTCCTATTTCATGGAAATAATTGCTTCTAGATTCCCCCCACCCAACACAGGAATCTACAAGACTCTCCTGGAGGCCCATTGAAATCCTGGATATACAAGCTGGGCAGCCACACCTGGAGCTTTAAAGGCAGTCTCAAGTATTCCCCTCTGCAGGTTTTAAGACCAGAAGACTAGCTACAGGCAAGTTATTTTGGGGTATTCTGCAGCTGCCTAGTATGGGGATCCCTGTCCCAAACCTCATTTAAATCATGGCTGGATGACTGAGCCTGTCTTAGGAAGGAGCAGGCTGAAGGGGGTGGTCCAGGTCCAACACTCCTGAAAACAGTCTAAGCTGACCCCACTCCCAACAGCTCCCAACCTAGAACCATCCTAGCAGAAAGGTAGCCTCAGAGTATTGGGGCTGTGGGAAGGAATCCTGTCCAAGCCAAGTTATAGGAGAAAGAAGCTCAGCAAAATCTAGTCCAAGCATTTCCAGAAGCCAGTAGTTGGATCCCAGAATGGGAGTAACCTTTGAGCTCATTAGGAGGGGAGAAAGCCACCAGGCCGAGCCTATAGCAGGGAGAAGTCTGACGAGAAGGAATTCTAGGCAAAGCCAGAAACCAGAGCATTCCCACAGTTCCTAGAATGAGGGACCTAGCATTGATCATTATGTCCAGAACCAGGCAGGCCCTACCACACCTAGTGTCTTAATCCAAGCATAGCCACTTTCCCCGACTCTTCACTTTTCCCTCCTTCACCCTCCCCCACCCCCTATGAGTAAACCAAGGAAACCTCCAATCAATATGAAGTACTTTGTGGAGACTCTCAGGGGATGAACCCTGAAGAAGATAATGACCCTACAAGAAGTCCAAGTAAAGCCTAAGAGAAAAAATGCCCTGACCACAGGAATGACAGGAGTACCTTGAGGCAATGAGAGATGTATAATGAAAAACAGCAAGGAATATTAACATTTTAGAACAGACCATGAGAAAACTAATTAAAAAACTCAGTGCCATGAAAATTAGAATGGGCAGGACAGAAAATGTCAAAACAATAAACAAGAAATATTAAAACAAACAAAAACCTTAAAAAAAATTCCTGGGGGCAAGCTGGGTGTCACGGTGGATAAAGTCACTTAACCCTCATTGCCAGGCCAAAAAACAAAGAATGTGCTTTTAAAATTTTTTTAAATTTTTAATGGGGCAATGAGTGACTTGCCCAGAGTCACACAGCTAGTAAGTGTCAAGTGTCTGAGACCATATTTGAACTCAGGTACTCCTGAATCCAGGGCCAGTGCTTTATCCACTGCACCACCTAGCTGCCCCAAAGAATGTGCTTTTAATGGAATGGAGGATTTCAAAGAAATCCTGATGAAAAAGCCAGAACTGAGTAGACATTTGGAAATGGAAATGGAACCACCAAGAGAAACATAGAGAGGTAATTATATTTGTATAACTAGGTATATGGGGATGAATACTTTACATCTTAACAGAAGGGCTAAGTGGTAGAAAAAATTCTATAAAGATTTTTTGACAAGACTCTTTAAATTGAATCAACCCACACTCTGATAGTAAGTGACTTTAATGCAAGGGTAGGAAAAGATGAGAATGGAGAGAAATACATGGGAAAAAATGGTTTAGGAGAAAGAAATAAGAGAGGCCAAAGGTTCATGCCTCTATTTCATGAATACTTTCTTCCAAAAAAAAAATTTCTCAGCACAAGACATAGCAAGTGCTAAACAGTGTCATAAAAATGAAATTGATTACCTTTTACTAGATAAATGACTTCTTATGGATGTGGACATTATCCTGACTTAGCTGTGCGTGCACAGGACCACTGAGTTATCAGAGCCTAAAACCAGAATTTATAATAAAAAAGAAAAACAAATAGCAATGACAAAAAAGATACAGTGTATAGTTAAGAATATTTAAAATTGAATTATTTAAACAGGTTACTGAAAACTTTTTAAAATGGAAATGGATAATGCAAATGACATGACACTCCCTACAATAATTTAATCCACAAGTTAAACCAACATAAATTAATTGTTACAAGATCAAAAGAGTCCAGATGCAACTCAGTTAATGAACATTCAATTTATTTACCAGAGAGGGCTGCCAAAGACAACACTGGGTTAAAATATAAGCTCATCTGCAAAGTCTTATAAAGAAGGATAGACAGTTTAAATAGAATTACATAATTTCTTTTAATAAAGAAAAACTTGACAAGATATCCAACTAAACAATATCATCCTTGGCCAATCAAGGAGAAATCAAAAGATGACTAGGAGGGGCAGCTAGGTGGCGAAGTGGATAAAGCACCGGCCCTGGATTCAGGAGTACCTGAGTTCAATTCGGCCTCAGACACTTAACACTTACTAGCTGTGTGACCTGGGCAAGTCACTTAACCCCAATTGCCTCACTAAAAAAAAAAAAAAGATGACTAGGAGCAGAGAAAAATGGGTGAACATTGACCCCCCCCCCCCCCCCTCAAGATTATTACAACAAATTGGTTTTCTCCACCAGGATAGTAGCACCATCACACTGTCTGAAAGGCTTAAAGAGGAAGTGGAAATGGCCCTAAAGTGAACAAGATCACAAAAAGCACTGAACTGCATTGAATATGCAACTGTTATCAAAAGCACCTAGTACTTAGCACAGTGCATGGCACTAGCCATACTCTTTTTTTTTTTTTTGGTGGGCAATGAGGGTTAAGTGACTTGCCATGAGTCACACAGCTAGTAAGTGTCAAGTGTCTGAAGCTGGATTTGAACTCAAGTCCTCCTGAATCCAGGGTCGGTACTTTATCCACTGTGACACCTAGCTGCCCCCACATAATATACTCTTTTTTGGGTTTTTTTTTTTTTTTTTAGTGAGGCAATTGGGGTTAAGTGACTTGCCCAGGGTCACACAGCTAGTAAGTGTTAGGTGTCTGAGGCCGGATTTGAACTCAGGTACTCCTGAGTTCAGGGCCGGTGCTCTATCCATTGTGCCACCTAGCTGCCCCCACATAATATACTCTTAATAAATGCTTGTTCCCTACCCCACTTACAGTCTCTGAGTTCATTCTCCTAATCTCAATTTGTACACTAGCAGTTCAAGTCTCCAGAATGAAGCTGGCTATATTTACCTCAAAGTTACAGAGATAACCATGAGGGTATATGGGACTTTTCTAATGCTATTGGCTTGAGCTCATATTCCACTGTGTTCTCCCCAATATCAATCACCAGTGATGAATACTCTAATATAATTTAACCAGTTGATTTCACCTTGATACCACTGGTAAGCAATCATTAATTAGTGATAGAAATGATTATTTTCCCTCATAGTAATAATCAATTATTGAACTAGGACCAGGATTTTTTTAGAAGCCTGTAAAGTTGTTCAGTCTCTGAAGGACATTGCTGATAATGAGCATGAATTAACTTTGTCCTCAATCCTGTTCAGACCCCATTCTACTTACAAGGAATTTACTCTAAAGTGGGGAAGCCTTGTGCTGGACACAGATAAGGGTGGGGATAAATTCTTTGGGTAGTTTGTCCAAGGCTGGGCAACTTAGAAGTAATTAACATATTCAAGTTACATTCCACCCCCCCTCAGCTCCTCATTAGAATAAACCCACCTCTCAATGTAATATTCATTCCGTCACATTAATTGTTAGCCAATCAGAGTTGATTTCCACCTTGGGGAACACCTATTCTTCCAAGGACATATTATAAACTGTGAGCCCACTACTATGATTTATGTCTCTGGCATTTGAGAGTGTCACTGACCCATTTTATAGTAATATGCTAGCACTATTAATAAATGATTAATTATCCAGAAATTATGTCTCTTGAAGTTTTTAAAGTCACAATAGTATTTTCATTTTTTTTTGTGGGGCAATGGGGATTAAGTGACTTCCCCAGGGTTACACAGCTAGTAAGTGTCAAGTGTCTGAGGCTGGATTTGAACTCAGGTACTCCTCAATCCAGGGCCAGAGCTTTAACCACTGCACCATCTAGCTGCACCTACAATAGTATTTTCAAATGCAATATTTACTGAGAATCAAGAACAGAGGAAAAAATAACTCTCTCCCCCAGCACCACTCTCCCCCCCTCTCCCCCAACCCCAGGATAGTTATTTTTATAACCTTGCAGCCAACAAGAAGGAAAAAGAACAAGTTTCCTTTTGTATTGACTCTTGGTTCTTGTAGCCAACCAAAAGGCTTTTCTTTATCATGTGATAAGAGAATAGATAACGGTCACAAAATACTTTCCATTATGCATGCCTGGAAACAGGCTTTCTCAGCCTCCAGCTTCCATGTGGAGGATTGAAGTAAGCATATGTTCCTAAGGAATAGGGTCTCATTGGCCAGTCTCTTTTGTTACAAGCATAGACAGAAAAACTATGCTGAAGGTTATACAATTTTGATGGCATTTATGCCATAAGGTATTGAATTATAAGTTACTGAAAAGATGCAAAGATAGAAAAGGTGTGGAAAAAATTTTCAATATTACTTTTTCTAAAGAAAAGGTGATAAAACTGAGAATGCATCAGCAACTACCAACCTCTATGCCCCATTCTCCCATTAATACAAAATCTTTGAGGGTCATCTAGACATGAGTTAAAGACATCTTCAATAAAGACATGAGTAGGGAATTTGCAGGCTTTCGAAAAAAAAATTAAGAAAGAACCACATTTTTACCTTTCACAGTTAACAAAGAAATGAAGAGAATATAAGAACCCATTATGTTTATTATGTTTGTGGATTACTAAGAAAAATATCAACTTGGTAGAACAAAATTCTGCCTTATGGTCTCTTTTACCACAAAGTATCTCTCATCTATATATTAAGATCCTTTAGATGACGTAGCAACCAAAATAATCCTGTTCAATGAGGCATAAAATAGAGATGTATAACAACCAAAAATATTCACCACTGTGATCTCTTCCAGGAGATCCTGTGCAGGGTAAAGTCCTCTAGACACTCTAGTTTATGGATGAAGTTGCATTGACTGAATCAAGTCCCAAGACTGCAGAGCCTCCTGAAAGAGATCTGCAATCACTTCAAAGGAGTTTGGCTATCCATCCACACAGGAAAGACCAAATAGATGATAAATGTCTATCATCCAGATTTTAACAAACATCTGAATACAGAGCTATATATATATATATAGACCTATAGTCTTGTCCAGCAGTCTACAGGTACAGATAATAGACACATAATGATATGGATCCAATTGACAAAGGAAGAAGAGAGAGGGCTGGATTGATTTGGAAAATTGGAAAGCACTTTTATTGATCTCAAGCTCCTCATACCAGCAAAGGTCCATATTTTCAATTACCAATATTTAATTGGTATGGCTGTATAGCAGTAAGAAATTAAATACCACTAACTCTGAAGAAGTAAAGTGAGGATCACACAGAAGACAATGGAAAGGCTTGTTGTGGATGTGAATAACAGCTGTCACTTATATAGTATATACAGACAGTTCATTCCTGGGGCATGAATTAAACTCAGAGCTTCATGATTCAAGGCCCCAGACTCTACCCACTGTGCCACTGAGCTGGCTAACACAGACTGCAACAAATATCCCATGAGGACCTTTAAAGAATGGAAGTAAAAAAAATATCAGGGGCATCTAGGTGGCACAGTGGATAGAGCACTGGCCCTGGATTCAAGAAGAACTGAGTTCAAATCTGGCCTCAGACATTTGATACTTACTAGCTGTGTGACCCTGGGCAAGTCACTTAACCCCAATTGCCTCACCAAAAAAAAAAAAAATCAAAATATAATGTGACAGAAAGAGAAGATGGGCTGCTCATACAGCAAGAGTGAGGAATGCCAGATGACTGCACTGGAACTCTCTTGATGTGTCTCCGGCACATTTGGTTAGACCCCCCTGTGGAGAATTTTGGGGAGAACATGAACAAAAATCCCAAGCAATGGTTAGGCATGGATGGGTTGATCTGCATTGTTGGAGGAACTCCCAAATCAATGAGATCCAATCAAAGAAATAATTGCTGGAGAATAAAGTGCCTCAATTTAAATTAATTTTTTACACCAATTTCTTGCTGATTATGTGTGCTCTGATCCTGGAGATATTTCATAAAAATGCATATTATTACAGCATTGCATATGGGGTCTACTCAAAACAAAACAATTACACCACAGTAACATTTACAGAACCCTTCCAGCAACAAAAAAATAAAACAATTACCTAATCTTCCTGGTTTTTTATTTCCTATGAAGTGATTTTTGTGAATGGGACCACATAATCAATTTTTTGAAATAGCTTCATATTTTCTCCCCAAAAGAATCCATGATAATCAATGTTATATCTTCTGGACACTTTTGAGCAGATCCTGAGAATTATTATCCATGGCATATCTTCATGCTCAAGTAATTGTCTACTATGGATGGAAATATAATCACAAACTTTCATGCAAAACTCATTTTCCCTTTCTTTTTTCTTTCTTTCTTTCTTTCTTTTTTTTTTTTTGGTGAGGCAATTGGGGTTAAGTGACTTGCCCAGGGTCACACAGCTAGTAAGTGTTAAGCGTCTGAGGCCAGATTTGAACTCAGGTCCTCCTGAATCCAGGGCCAGTGCTCTATTCACTATGTCATCTAGCTGCCCCTCATTTTCCCTTTCTAATGAATAGGTTTAATGCATCTTTCTTTCCAAAGTTTTGCTATGCATTTGACAAATTGAGGCATAAAAGTACCCCGCAGTTGCTAATTAGCCTGATTATAACTTTTTATATGGAAATTTGGTGACTTTTATAAGACATCAGGGGCAGCTTAGGTGGCACAGTGCCAGGACTGGAGTTAGGAAGACTCATCTTCCTGGGTTCAAATCTGGCTTCAGACACTTACTAGCTATGGGACCCTGGGCAAGTCACTTAATCCTGTTTGTCTCAGTTACTCATCTGTAAAATGAGATAGAGTATGTGACAAACCACATCAATATCTTTGCCAAGGAAACCCCAAGTCAGGTCACAAAGAGTTGGACACAACTAAATAACAACAAAATACCAGCTTAATATATTTAATGTTAAGTAATACTCACATACACAGGATGGAGGTCAACTCCATACATTTCCAGGGATTTGGCAATTCCCAAGTATTTTATTTCTGCCTCAGAAGGTACCAGACCCCTATGTTTTACAAAGAAATAAAATATATTAATGAGTTACTACACTGCTGGGGAAAGTAAGACATTCTAATTCTGTTATATGAAAAGAAAATTTTTTTTATGTCTTAGATTATGCTATATCATTAGTCTAGAGCTATTGTTAGTAGAACAGAATTCTTAAATCTTTCAGAGTTGTTTTTATTTACCATGTTGCTTTTACTGTATAAGTTTTTCCATTGGGTTTGTTCACTTAATAAAACTTCATTAGTTCATACAAATCTTACCAGTTTTCTGTGATTGTCCCTTTCTCAATTTATTATAGCACAATAATATTCCATTACATTCATATACCAAAATTTGTTTATCAATTCCTCAATTTATGGGCATTCTACTTGCTTCTAGTTCTTTGCTACAAACAAAAAGGGCTGCTATAAATATTTTTGCATATATGGATAATTTTCCTCTTTTGGGGGATCATTTTGGAGTAACTGTCTAGTACTGGTATGATTGGGGCGAAGGGTATGTACTTTTAAAGTTTAGTGACTTTTTAAAAGCATAGTTTGAAATTGCTTTCCAGAGAGACTAGACCAATTGATAGCTTTGCCAATACTGCAGCAGTATACTTGTCTTCCCGAAGCCCTGCCAGTAACTGTCTTTTCTTTGATCTTCTTTATCAATATAATAGTTGTGAGATGGAATCTCAGAGTTGTTTTAACTTTCATTTCTCTCATTATTAGTGATTTGGATATTTTGTTGATAGCTCAGATTTTCTCCTTTGAGAACTGCTTGTTCTTGTCTATTGGAGTCAGTTCTGATAAAAGCACTCAGTTTAGGTCTGATGTTGGAATAAAATGAAGTATTTCTAACTATTTGAACAGTTAAGAAAAGAAAGTTTACTTTGCCCTAACACAGGAAAAATATGCAGCAAGAATACTAGTGGCAATCATCTTCCTCATCCCCTCTGTGCCCTGACTTTGTCAGCTTTATATGGAAAACTGTTTGGTCATCAGGGCAGGGTATGAAGGACACAGTAACTGGCATGGTAAGGTCAACAGATATCCATGAAGGAGAAGAAGCCAGACTCCATGTGGCTGAGACTTTTTATGCCCTAAGATAATCAGGGAAAGCTAGGGCCACTCAGATCTCAGCAATAGCTTTTTTTCTTCTTTTAGGGAATTTAAAGTGAAGTTTGTGTATAACCAGTTCCTCTTAGCCTTTCTTCCAGGTTTGTACAGTTTTCTTTTTGAAAATGCAGGTTACATGAGAGTCTCACTTCTACTCCTTTCCTCTCTCTTTTCTCCCTAATGTATTCCTTTTTCCTTCCCTTTTTTTTCCCTTAAGATCACTGGTTCTGAGGGGACACATTCCTTCTCCTTTTAGAATGTAAATATTTCATCATTGTATATTCCATTCCAATTACTCAAATGCATTTACCTTTCAATGTTTCTCTTGACTCCTGTGTTTGCACTTCAAAAAAATATCTACTTAGTTCTGGTGCTCTAACAGGAATGCTTTTAAATACTCTCTATAGTTACAAGTACATTCCCCCTCTCCCCTAATAGTATTATTCTCCATTTGGTTTGGTAAATTATTCTCGGTTGTAAGCCTTTTCTTTTCCCTTCTGGAGCAACATAGTTCAAGCTCTCTTTCCTTTAAACTAGTAGCTGTTTAGTTCTATTGTGTGACATTGTTATTCCTTGATAATTGAACTTTAATTTTTGCAGTATTTTCTTTAATCTGGAAACTTTGGATTTAAGGTATAATCTTGCTGTGTGTTTAATTTTGTTTTTGTTTTTGTTTTTTCCATGAGGTTTCTATTTGTTTTCCCCTCTGGTTCTAAAATATCTAGGTAGCTATAATAATTCATGATTTCTTAAATATGCTGCATGGGCTTTTTTGTATAGTTGAAGTTTTCAGGTAGTCTAATAACTTTTATGTTTTCTCCTTGATCTTTTCCCAGGTCAGTTGTTTTTGATAGGCAATGCCTTATATGTTCTTCTACTTTTCTAATCTTTTGATTTTGTTCCAATAGTTCTTGTTCTCATGAAATCACTGATCTTTGTCTAGCCCAATCTGATTTTCAAGGAGTCTATTCTTTCAGTAAAATGTTATACCTTTTGTATACATCTGCTTATCCTTGTTTCGATTATTTAAACTAGAGTTCTTTCCTTCCTCTGCTCTGCTCTGCTCTGCTCTGCTCTGCTCTCCTCTCTTCTCCTCTCCTTTCCTCTCCTCGAGCTACCATTTCCTTTACCATTCTTTTCTCAGGAGTTCTTATTTTAGCTTATTATCATTTTTAAATTCTTACTTTATTTCTTCAAGGAATTCTAATAGAGATTATGGAAAACCTATCATTTTTCTTAAGGCTTTCCTTAAAAAATCTTCTTTCTGATTTTATGTTATGAGAGTCCTTGACTCCTTAACAAGTTTTTATCATTGGTGTTTTCATTTTTTCACTCATATTTCCAATCTTGCTATCTGAATTGGGATGTCATGCCAAAACCAGGATCTAAACACTTATTTCAGGAATGATGGGAACTTCTTTGTTCACAATCTGTCTCAGAACCAGCTCCAGCCAGCATTCTTAGTCAGGGCAATCTAAGTCTCCATCAGATTAAGTCTCCATCAGATTGGTCTGATCCAGGATGTACCCTTATCACTACTTTCTCTGTCTCAGCCTTGATAATTCCTCAGCCCTGATTCAAGGTTATAACATCACAGCTATAGTGTATCCACAGTTAGTCTCTGAAGCAGATTCCTGTTTCCATTCCCTTGATCACAGCTTCAGACTCTAGGATTCTGTGCTTTGTCCTTGGTCCCTGAACTGGAAAAATGCAATGAGCTTCACTCCTGTGGGGATTTTTTCTGACTTGACCCCTTCCCTACTGCTTGCAGGCTTCTCTGTCTTTGTATAGATGTAGATTCACAAAATGCACTAACCTATTTTTTTTTCCTTGGGTTTCTTAATCATTATCCAGTCTGTTGTTTTTTTTTCCCCTATCCTTCCTTAGTAGTTGTGAGATAGCTGGGCTATTTTGCTTCTATTCACTCTGCCATCTTGAGGCAAGTCCCCCTGTGTGTGTGTGTGTGTGTGTGTGCGCGCGCGTGCGCGTGCGCGCGCGTGCGCGTGCGCGTGTGTGTATGAGAAAATAAATGCTTATCAATCACAATATCTAGATAAACATAGTTGATATGGAATAAGAATGTATACAACACACACACACACACACACACACATACACACACACAGGCTTCTGTACATCAATGACCAAATTATTTTTAGTCAGGAGAAAAAGCCAACAGAGTGTTTCCATAATGAGACAACTTTTTCATCCCTCCTCAAATCTCATATGCCGCCCCACCCCCTTCTCAGTTGAGAATTTTGTCTGTTTCACTAAACAATTGAGGAAATTCCCCCAAGAACCCTCTCTTCTCTTTATCTGTATCTCATGTCACTCAGATGACTTTGAATACCATCTCCTCCTTTTGCCAAGGCAAACATTTCTATGGGCATAAATAATCCCATTCCATGCCATCTTCCAACTGCCTAGTGTATTAACCTTATTCTTATTTTTCATCAGTCTATTCCTCTCTACTGGATGCTTCCCAACTGCCTTCCAACTTAACCATTTCTTCTCCATCCTTAAAAAAAACCACACCTCACTGTCCCCATTATCTATTGCCCTATATATGTCCTCCCTTTGGTATATAAACTTTTTGTTTGTTTGTTTTTTAGTGAGGCAATTGGGGTTAAGTGACTTACCCAGGGTCACACAGCTAATAAGTGTTAAGTGTCTGAGGCTGGATTTGAACTCAGGTACTCCTGACTCCAGGGCCAGTGCTCTAGCCACTGTGCTACCTAGCTGCCCCGGTATATAAACTTTTTGAGAAAATTATCTACAATTGGTGTCTACATAGTCTTTCCTCTCACTCTTTTTAAACTCTATAGTCTGGCTTCTGACTTCATCATTCATCTACAAATGTCTTCTCCAGTGTTACTAATGATCTTTGAACTGCCAACATCTAATTACCTTTTCTCATCCTTATCCTTGAGTTCCCAATAGCCTCTGACATTGTTAATCACCCACTTTTCCTTGATAGTCTTTTTTTTCTCTAGGTTTTCATAACATGGATTTTCTGGTTCTCCTCCTGCCCATCTGATCACTCTTTCAGTCTTCTTTGCTAGATCTTCATTCATGTCATGTCCATTTACCATGGGCCCAAGACTCCGTCCTGGGTAATATTTCACTTGGTCATCTCATCATCTCCTATGGACTCAATGATCTCTGTACAAATGATTCTCAGAACTATTTATTTAGCCCTAACCTCCTTCCTGACTTCCAATCTCCTATTTCCAATTGCCCATTGGATATCTCAAATTGGATGTCTTACACTTAACATGGGGCAGCTAGGTGGTACCATGGATAGAGTGCTGGCTCTGGAGTCAGAAAGATTTATCTTCCTGAGTTCAAATCTGGCCTCAGACACTTATTAGCTGTGTGACCCTAGGCAAATCACAATCCTGTTTGCCTCAGTTCCTCATCTGTAAACTGAATTGGAGAAGGAAATGGCAAACCACTCCAGTATCTTTGGCAAGAAAACCCCAAATCAGGTCATGAAAAGTCAGATATGGCTGAAAAATAAATGAACAATAAAAACTTAACATATCCAAATCTGAACTCATTATTTCTCTCCCAAATCCTCCCATCTTCCTAATTGTTGTTGAGGGCTCCACCATCCTCCTTGCCATTCAGACTTGCAACCTAGGTGTCATCCTTGACTCTTAACTCTCTCACCACCTATATCAAATCATTGTCAAATCCTGTCCTTTCTATCTTGGTCACATGTCACACACATACCCTTTTCTTGCCTGTGACACTGCAACCACTCTGGTTCAGGCACTGTAAACTTCATGCCTGGAGTATTGCAATAGTCAGCTGACTCTGGTATCCTTGCCTCAAGTTTCTCCCCACTCCAGTCCATTTTCACTCAGCTATCAAACTGATTTTCCTAAAGTGCAAATTTATTCACATCACCACGACTGCCATTCTGCCCTACCTCACCCCACTCTCCTATTCGATAAACTCTACTTATCACCTCCCTATTATCTCTAGGATCAAAAATAAAATCCTCTATTTGACTTTTAAAGTACTTCATAACCTGGCCCCTTCCTCACTTTCCACGTTTTTTTCACCTTCCTCCCTTCTACCTACCCTGAAATCCAGAAACACTGACTTTTAGTAATAATAATAACAACAACTAACATTTATATAATGCCTACTATGTGCCAGGCACTGTGACAAATATTATCTTATTTAATACAACAACCCTGTGAGGTAGGTGTTATTATTATCGCCATTTTACAGATGAGGTAAGTAGCAAATTGAGGTTCGTTGACAGAGGAGAAGGATCACACAGCTAGTAAGTATCTGAGATCAGATTTCAGCTAGGGTCTTGCTGACTCCATGCCCAGTACTATATTCACTACGCTAGTTAAATGCCCCTTAACAAAATATCTCTCCCTTCCTACACCAAGTGGTTTTTTGTGTTTGTTTTTTTTTACTGACTGTCCTCTATACCTTGAATTCTTTTCCTCCTCATCTACCATCCCCTGGCTTCTCTGGCTTCCTTCAAGTCTTAGCTAAAAGCCTACCTTGTGCAAGAAGCCTTTCCCAATCCTCCTGAACCTTAGTGCCTTCCCTCTGAAATTATCCCCAATTTTTTCTTTCTATATCTTGTTTGCTTATAGCTGCTTGCCTGTTTTTTCCCATTAGAGAACAGGGGCTCTTTACCTTTCTTTGTATCTCAAGTGCTTAGTATGGTATCTGGTATACAGTAGGTGCTTAATAAATACTAGTTGACAACCCAGGGAGTGTAGCTATTTATTATCAGTTTGAAGTGTATTATAAATTATAAAATGGCTTCTAGGAAGCTTTGAATCCTAAAGAACCTTTCCTTTCCCTTCAAGAAACAATATTATAAGTATTGCTTTATCTGATCTGATTTGTTATATGTGGCACAACTTTGGCTGACCATTCTACATGTAGTATTCTAAGTGATGAACAAGCAAGTACATTTCTGCTTCTTCTAGTTTATATCATCATGCTGAATTAGAGAAGAAATGTTTTTTGGTAATGACAATGATGATGATACCCTAAAAATTCACTCAGAGAAATTATTTTCTCTTGCCCGAGCTTTATAATTATTTGATCTCTACTTCTTTCATTTTCAGTGGCATTAGAAACCACCAGTATGTGTTACATGCAATTTTACATTTGGGTGGGGGGTCCCTTTGATTGTAACTTCAGCTAAGAATGCCAAAATGTAAAAACTGTGTGAAGTTACATAAAACCAACATTAATTAAACATTGGGGTTTTTTTTGTTTTTTGTTTTTGTTTTTGTTTTTTGCAGGGCAATGGGGGTTAAGTGACTTGCCCAGGGTCACACAGCTAGTAAGTGTCAAGTGTCTGAGGCCGGATTTGAACTCAGGTACTCCTGAATCCAGGGCCAGTGTTTTATCCACTGTGCCACCTAGCTGCCCCCTAAACATTGTTTTAATGTAACCTCTTCTGCCTACATCCAGACTGGATTTTATTTTGAAGTAAACTTTATAATTTTGCTTTATTCCAAAATTGTTTAAACTCATTTTTTTTCTCTAACACCAAACTAGCACTAATCAATCAACAAGAACTAATTTAGCACCTACTATGTGCAGGCATTATGCTAGGTTCTGGGGTGACAGATATAAAACCAAGAATTTCTGCTAACATCCCATGAAGTTATAGTTATAGTTAATGACAAAAAAAACAAAAAACAAACCAACAACCAACACACAACCAAAAACAAAAAAACCATCTAGTGAAATCCTCATGAGGATTTCTTCTGCTTAAGAAAACAATGAGAGGGGCGGCTAGGTGGTGCAGTAGATAAAGCACTGGCCCTGGATTCAGGAGTACCTGAGTTCAAATCTGGCCTCAGACACTTGACACTTACCAGCTGTGTGACCCTGGGCAAGTCACTTAACCCCAATTGCCTCACCAAAAAAAACCACATAATAATATATAACCCAAAAAAGTTTTGAGTCCTCCTTTTCTGACCAAAGGGTAATTTCATCATATTGCTATATTAAATCTTCTAAGATTATTATCTTCATGTGTATGTAAGCTCAAAATTATTCATGTATTTTGTTCCATTTATTTGAGAATCTGTGCAGCAATCCACAAGTGTTATTTTTATCAGTTCTTTCTAAAGGGGTGCATAGTAAGTTTCCTCATTAGTTCCTTGGAATTGTCTTGGATCATTGCACTGCTGAGAGTAGTTAAGTCATTCATAATTGCTCATTGAATAATACTGCTGTCACTACGCACAATGTCCTCCCAGCTCTGCTCACTTCACTATACATCGATCTTCATTAGTCTTTCCAGGTTTTTCGGGGATCATCCTGTTTATCATTTCCTGTAGCACAAGACCATTCCACTACAATCATATAGCACAGCTTTTTCCATCATTCCTCAATTGATGGACATTCCCTTGATTTTCAATTCTTAGCCTCCACCAAGAGTTGCTATAAATATTTTTTGTACAATTTTTCCCCCTTTTCTCTTTTTCATGATTACTATTGTTAACTGTTTCCCTTCCATCCTATTTCCTTCCCCATGATATTTATTCTATTATCCATCTTCTTTCATCCTATCACTCTTCAAAAGGGATTTGCTTCTGTCTGTCCCCTCCCCATATATAACCTGGTTGCGATCTTGCTGAGGGGGGAGGAAAGGGAGGGAGGGAGAAAAATTTGGAACTCTAAATCTTATGAAAATTAATGTTTAAAACTACCCTTACATGTAACTGGAAAATAAAATAAATGTTAATTGCTGGGGAAAAAAAGAGAGAGAATCTGTGCAGCATAGCCCATAGAGAACTAGCCCTTAGACTCAGGAAAGAGTCTAGATTCAAGTCCCATCCTTGACACAAACTGACTGTGACCCTGTGCAAATCACCTAAGTTTTCAGTGCGACAAGCAACCATCTAAAACTAGCTGTAAAAGCAGCTGTGCGTTGGTATTTGGTAGATGAAATTTACTCACTGGGCCTTCCCTAAAGCAATTAAATCACAGGTACAATAAAAAACAAACAAAAATCCCAATATATATTTTAATTAGCCAAAACCTCAAACTTGGACTTTATATTCTCTTTAGTATATATATCTACCAAGTTTTCTGCAAGGGTTGTTACTGTGTGATCTGTGAACAAAAAATTTGTAACTGTTTCAATACAATTCATTTCCTCTATGTTTTGTTTTGTTTTTGAAAACATTATTTTGAGAAAGCATCCATAGGCTTCCCCGGATTGCCATAGAGTTAAAAAGGTTAAGAACCCCTCCCATAAAAGAAAATGCACTGTATGACTTCTTATGAATCATATTCCCAACTCTAGTGGATATAAAAGCTTTATAGAGAAATTCTCAAGCACACTATTCAAAAGGACCAAAGTGTACCTCTGGCTATATGAAATGCTTACAGAAAAATATAAGGGGCAGCTAGGTGGTGTAGTGGATAAAGCACTGGCCCTGGATTCAGGAGGACCTGAGTTCAAATCTAGACTCAGACACTTGATACTTACTAGCTGTGTGACCCTGGGCAAGTCACTTAACCCTCATTGCCCCACAAAAAAAAATCAATACCATAGAAAAATATAAATAGTTAAAGAGTTTTACTTTCCTCTATGTTGATTTATTTTTTGGTACTTGTTTGAGTAATCAAAAATTTTGCTCTCCATAAAAAATAGATTTTTTTACATGGCCACATTTAGAAATCTTAAGAAGCATTAAATTTCAACATGGTAATCTCATGATTGAATAATTTTATCTTCTGTATAAAATACAGAAAGGAAAATGGGGATAAGTTGTATCTTATGTTTGTTCGTTATCATTATTATGTAGCAAAAATTAATAGCTGGCAAATGGAAAATTAATATGCTGAGTATTGACAAACAACAACAACAAAAGAATCATTTTCAAATGCACTAACTTCTCTGCCTTGCAAAATGTATTAACAAGCTTTCTTTGAACATCTTCTTCAGGGGAAACCTAAAAATGATGGACTCTGTGATCAAGATGAAGGACTCTAGGACATGCTGTTATAATGGCTTTTCCTGATTGCAAGTTTAATACCTTGATCATACTTCTCACAACAATTAAAGAACTTGACCCTTTAAAGAAACATTTTGTTAACAAATTCTACAAGTATTTTTACTTTAATAGATATGAGTGAAGTTAAATTTAGAAGGGAATAATGCCTAAGAAGAATGTTTTAGTAAATATAGTTCCTCCCCAATAAACAAAGTTAACCTGTAGAGAGGATTTAACCAAAACAAATATAGCTGAATTATAACTTCAATACTGTAAACCTTTCCTAAGAATTTCAATCAATGGAGAGCATGGACCATCTCAAAAGCGCCTGTTCTGCTGATCTTTAGAGAGTATGGAAATCACAGTCTTATTTCTGGCTTTGTTGCTATTTCAAAAATATAAAGAACACTTTACATGTGGATGATCATAACACAGGTAGTAAACATTTATACCAAGAAAAGAAGCAACAAATAATGCAAATAAAGGAATTTTAGGAATTTAAAATAAAGATGAGTGACATAGTGCTATGCATACACACATTCACAAATACTAAGGTTTCCTATTCTATAAGCTGTTTGCATGATTTGCATATTATTTCTTACATTAGAGTTTTGTGTATTCGTTCTACAGCATCTTCAAGTTCTTCCTTTTGATCTGGAACAAATCGGTACTCAGAAACATATCCTGGAGTGTGCTTATATGGGTCATAGTCTCCAAGTTCAGCTACAAATAGAGAAAAAAGTCATTTTCCATTTCCACCCCTTCCCCCAATGTGGAAATATACACAAAAAATGTTCTTTGTCAGACTGTTTAGCTATTTCCTTCAAATGCTTTATTATGTTTTAAAATTCATTTGAAAATGACTAAAAAATTACAAGTAACAAAGAGCTGGAGGTAGGTGTCACACATAGTCTGACCAAATTCCTGATTGAATGAACATGGGTTAAAATCTTGCTTTCTCAAAGTTTGCATTTATGATGTAACTTTGACTGTATTTTACCATACAGTAGAGAAATAGTAATCAACTGAAATTTAGAGATAATATATTAGGAAAAGTTTTTGAAAATCTTGCTTAGCATATGCTAACAATACACATTATCACATGGGACATGTATGACCCTGATTCACTAATATCATCCTGAATGATAATTCTCTAAGATTAAAAACAGTGCTTTTTACAACTCCGTGGAGATGAATAAAGAGGAAAATTTAAAATAAGAACCATAGTCACTTAACTCTTGGTGTTACTAGAAGTCAGAGCTCACAAGTATGTAATCTCAACTCTAATCCTTACTTCTGGTATGACCTTGAGTAAGTCTTTTGTGAACTTCAGTGTCCTCATCTGTAAAATTTGAGGATTGTACTAGATAGCACTGCAGGGCCTGATCAGCTTTAAATGTATGACCCTTTGATTCTATGAATTCTTCCTGATTCTTATTTAATAATAATTTTCACTTTACTCTCCTTTTCCAATTAGTTCTACTCCCACTCTAGATGAGTCAATCATATACATGCACTGAAAATTGTTGAAAATGTTGTGGAATATCACAAATAAAAACTATGTTCATTGTTCTTCCAAGATAATGGTCAGGCTAACACAAATATTAACACAAGTTATAGAAACAAGTGAATAGGTATATAATCAGTGACAAATTTCCAGAGATTTACACTGCATATAGAGTCAGCTATAAAAGACTACCTTTACTTATGCAAATATAAAGCAGAGGAGAAGCCTAAAGAGGAGAAAATCAATAATATATAAAAATAGAAAGAATAGTAGAGTAGTAGTAGTAGCAGCAAGCAACCAAAAAAAAAAAACCCCAAAATACCCCAAACTGGAGGAGAAATTAGAGGTGATAATAGGATAGAAGGCAGCAGACAACAATGCCAAGATGAAATGGTGAGGAAGAGAGCTAGCTACAAAGAAAGAGAAGAAATATTAGAATACATGGAAATGTTAAATAATGTTTGTAATTATAACTCCAAACTATTAAAATGATTTAAAATGTTTTGTATATGTGAGTCAAGGATGCAGGAAGATGTATAAAACACCTTAGAAAAATGTTTATTCAAAATAGTTAAAACAATTCAGATGGTGAAGTTTCAATGTTTAAAGTATTTATTTTCATTTAGATATTTAACTTTCAGAAAACTACTCATTTGTAACAGTATAAACTCTGTGATCAAGGTGGACCCTAGTACATGCTGTTACAGTGGCTTTTCCTGATTGCAGTTTAATCCCTTTAACACAATCTGGCTCCAGCTCACCTTTCCATCCACATTACTCTCCTTCATGCTCTTTACATAAGAAAAATAGCAATACCTAACATTCCTATAATATTTGTTATGTGCCAGACACTGTAGTAAGTACTTTTGTAACTGTTTATAATTTTATAATTGTTATTTCATTTGACATTCACAACAACCCTGGGGGGTAGGTGCTATTAACACCCCCATTTTACAGATAAAGAAAATGAGGCAGAGGTCTGTCCCCTGCTCAAAGTCACACAGAAAGTAAGTGTTTAGATTTGAATTTAGATATTCCTAACTGCAGGCACTACATTCTATCCACTGTTCTACCTAATGCCCCTTTTACACTGTAAACGGTCTTACTTTTGTTCCCACCTATAACATTCCACTTCTTATTTCAGTGTCTTTGCTGAGGTTTGTCCCCTATGTTGGAAACAAACTCCCTCTTCACCTCAAAATCTTAGCTTTCTTAACTTCTTTAAAAACTTAATTTAAATGCCACCTCCTATATATAGCAAACCTATTCTGATTCCCCTAGTTGCTAATCCCAAGATCCTGAAAGTACCATGTATCAAATATATGGATTTTTATGTGTTAATGAAGTATACATTTTCACATATACTAGACAGATATAGATATAATATTTATTTTTCTATGTACATGTTGTTTTCCCAAAAAAGAATAAGTTCCCTAAGGGCCTAGACTGCTTTATTATTTTTAATTTTTTATTGTGAGGCAATTGGGGTTAAGTGACTTACCCATGGTCACACAGCTAGTAAGTGTCAAGTGTCTGAGGCCGCATTTGAACTCAGGTCCTCCTGACTCCAGGGCTGGTGCTCTACAGACTGCTTTATTGTGTTTTTTTTTTTATTTGTTGTTGTTTTTTTTTTTTTTTAGTGAGGCAGTTGGGGTTAAGTGACTTGCCCAGGGTCACACAGCTAGTAAGTGTCAAGTGTCTGAGGCTGGATTTGAACTTAGGTTCTCCTGAATCCAGGGTCAGTGTTCTATCTACTGCGCCACCTAGCTGCCCCTCAGACTGTTTTATTTTTAATTTGTATCTTTAATACCTAGCATAGTACCAGACACATAGTAGGTGTTTTAAAACATATAAATGAATGAAGCCTAATAAATAAGGCATTATTATATTTTAGAAGAAATTTCATTTTTGTTTTAGTAAAAATAACTTAGAACTCTAAATTCTAGTCTATTGAACTGATAATAGTCATTTTCAATTAGCAGCATCAATCTCATATAAAGGGTCTCAGGTGAGTTTTATAAAATGACAATGGTATCATGAGCTAAAAGAAGCAGTGGGAAAGATTAAGGAGAAAAATATGCTCAAATAATACTAAGAGTTAGAAATGAAACTAAATTTTTTTCTCAGAGCTCAAAAACTAAAGGAATTTACAGAAATTAACAAAATTATCATGAGATGAAAAAAAAATTAAAACAACTTGAGGTACTACTTCATACCATTACCCCTGAAATAGAAAAAGATGTATCATAACATTAACTAGTAGCACCTACATTGGAGGGCATAAGCTCCCAGCTGAGCAGCAATGTTGATGGGACAGGGCAGTCGCCCCTGTAGTACATCTTGCTTCACCTGCAAAAAGAATTGATATCTAAAAAAAAAAGAAATGAAAGAGAAAATCAATAAAGATGCATACATTTATGGCTTCAGACATTCATAGTCTTGTTAATATTAAACAAGTTTTACTTATATAAAATTACTTTCCCTGGTATATGGGCATATAGCTAGGACTAGATTAGTATGAATAATGCGCCCTGTGAATTGGTCACATCTATTTTTTGTGCTATTTGAAGTTATAACTATGTAAAAAATGACCATTTCCCCCCAGTCTAATAGAAATATGAAGTGTGAATTCAAATAACGTGACCTCTTCAGGGAATTCATTATTCACATTAATTGGGACCAAGGTATAGTGGTAAGGCAAAGAGATTTAACCATGTCTTACATACAAGCATATCAATAAGAAGGATCAAATTACACAGACTCAATTTGAGAAACATCGATATATATTGTTGGCTTGAGAATGGGTCTGACCATTTTGGAAAGCAAATTGGAATTATACACAAAAAAAACTTGCCTTGCCCTGCTATGCGCACCCTGCCTTGCCTTTTCTTTTCTCCTCTTTTCCTTTCTTTCCCAATGGGATTTGGAATGGGAGGTACAGAAAATAGATTTTTCTGTTGATTTTTGAAAGAAGATAGGGAGGAGGTGCTAACCATGTGGAATGCCAGATGTACTTTCAGATTAGGTAGTATTAGTGTTACTTATTTGTTTTGCTTTGTTACAAAGAATGGGAGTAATCTGTAAATGGTTGAAATGTAAAAACAAAACACCAATAAAACTTTAAAAAAACATCCTAGTCTTCATGTTTTACAAGGGACCCAGTTAGGGTAATCTATATCCTTGGTATATTGGAGAGAGCTGCTCTATCAGGGCAGTTCTCTGATAAAGGAATTACTTTACTGGGAGACCACAAGTGTTTTCAAACTGAGTTTCTGGTAATTTAGATGTAGGTACCTTTACAGGAAATATGACACTCATACCAATGATAGGCATTCAAAATAGAAAGAGATCATTACTCACTTAGATAAATTAATTCTGACATCTAAGAATAATCTTAAGTAGCCTGGTGTGGGGCAGCTAGGTGGCGCAGTGGATAGAGCACCGGCCCTGGAATCAGGAGTACCTGAGTTCAAATCCGGCCTCAGACACATAACACTTACTAGCTGTGTGACCCTGGGCAAGTCATTTAACCCCAATTGCCTCACTAAAAAAAAAAAAAGAAAGAAAAGGAAAAAAGTAGCCTGGTGCAATAGATATAGAGCTGTCCTGAGTCAGGAAGACCTAGGATTAAATCTCATCTTTGACACATTCTAGGTAAGTGACCCTAAGGCAAGTCACCTAATCTCTCAGGAAGGGAGTTTCCACATATGGGTGTTATCTATGTTGAAGAAATCATGTGTCCAGTCCATATCCTTGTTCCCCTTGTTAATTTTAAAAAAAAAGTGTAAGAAGGAATTAGTTAAAACCACAATTTTCCAAGAAGATATAATGAACATATTTGCCCAACTGAATTTCTACTTGGAAGAATGTGAACTGAGACAATCTAAGAGACCAATAATACTGGGAGAGTCGTGATAAACAGGTATGAGAGCAATGAGTTGAGGAATCAATGACCATGACCAACTGCTCAAGGCTGATGCTAGTGACAGGCCTGCCAGGGTCTATCCTTTGGTTGCAGAGACTCTGATTACCTGGCTGTGGCTGAATAGCTTGGTGCAGAGGCAACAGAAAGGAGAACTTGGAATGGTAGGAGAGAGTGAGCTAAAGATCTCAGTTCTCCAGGGCATAGCCATCCTGGTCCCACCAGAGCCTGTGCCAGCACTATGAATAGAGGTGGAACTAGAAGCACTCCTGTGAGAACATCAGACCACTTTCTGTTGAGTGTATTACACCACAAAAAAGGTAATCAGTCTGTGTTTATAGAGGGAGTCTTCTCACCTACAACTTTACTATATCAATGAAATTATAGGTTTGGTACCTATTTCTTTTACTATTCATACTGAGCTGGAAGGATACATTATTAATAGAAAACTGTAAGAAGGGATTAAAGGGAAAACACAATTTTATTAACATGTGGTGACTCCATATAGTGGGAAGGGTTAAGGAGGATGAAGAATGGAACTGTCTGCTACTAATCAGATCATTCACAATAGGGGAGACTAAACAACAGATCTGGTTATTTGTGGAGAGTAGCTTAGGTTAAAGTAGGACTCTGTGTTATTTGGGATCCCTGAAGGCCTTTTCTTATATGAATATTTCCCTGTGTGTTTCTTCCCCATGTCAGCCCTAGGGAAGGTGGCCAGGGGAGTCATGTTCTATTGGTTTCTCTCCCATATAGGTGTTTTGCATACTTTGGTGGTGCTTGGCACCTCCTTTGTCACAGGGATTCAGCATTCTGGTACAGGCAAGTCTATATTGGTAAGACCTTCATAATGAACTCTAGGTTGAATCTTCAATCCAGAAACTGTCAAAAACTTTGCCCATTAACCTCAGTAGTTCAGGTAACAGTATCTCTACCCTCACAGGACACCAAAAAGGCATATCCCCCTAAAAACTGTCTAGGGTAGGTCTATCACTCTTATCAAGACTCCATTATCAGAGCAAGAGTCCCCACCTAGGTTTACCTGGGGGAGAAAGCCACAAAATTCCAGTGGTTGGAGGATATTCCAAGGTAAGATCAATGTCCTCCTGAGTAGATCAAGGTAATATCTTTAGGAGAGTGGTAAGGAGAAGCCTTTGGAGCATAGGTCTTTCAATGCAGGCTGTTATCCTGGGCAGACAGATTACCCTTTCAGCACTGTGACTGAAGTCACCCACAGAATTGGTAGCAGTCACCTTGGTCAACACTATTAGCAAGTAAAGTGGTAGAGCCAGTCAGAGTTACAATGGCTGGTAGCAAAGGCAATGGTGTCTGGGGCATTTGAGTATGAAGGACAATTCTAGGTTAACAGGTAATAATTCGTAAGAACATATCAATTTGCGGATGTTTAGACTGTGTATAATGACATTAAGAACTAGGTTAAGTACTTGAGAAGGTTGAGAAGGATGCAGCTATATTGTTTGCTGGTCCCTAGAAGAAACTCTCTAATGTAAACCTGTCATTGCTTCTTCTATCATGCCTTTAGTGGCAGGGGGTCTGGACTTAGAGTCAAACAGGCAAGCATGGAAGCATGCATAGTCTCCTCTATCTTGTGTCTGGTAGTAACACTTAGTAGATCTTTTTTTTTTTTTTGGTGAGGCAATTGGGGTTAAGTGACTTGCCCAGGGTCACACAGCTAGTAAGTGTTAAGTGTCTGAAGCCAGATTTGAACTCAGGTACTCCTGACTCCAGGGCCAGTGCTCTATCCACTGTACCACCTAGCTGCCCCTTAGTAGATCTTTTAATGGTTTGTAGGGGGAGAGGGGTGTTTTCTAAGTCTTGAGTCATGAGACTATTCTGAAACAGTTTAGGCTCCATCTTTGATAAGACAATCTGTAGAAGAATTTCTATCACCTTAAGGGCATGTTTTGAGAGCCCCTGTTATAACAGTTCTCCCAGCACACAATAGAAACCATCCTTCCTTCCCTAACCACTCTGATAGAATTGAGACAAATGGTACACAGGCTTCAGGAGCAAGTGAAAAAATTTTAGACCTTGATTATTAGGATAATTATTTTGGCAAGAGTAACCTATTCATATTGATAGTGGTTACTATCTCCAGCAACAGCCCCACCCCTGCATAAAACTGCTGTACTGTCATTATCTGTAAAGGTCTAACATTGGCATAATATATACAGTACTGGACTTGAAGATCTGAATTTGAATTCCACCACTGAGAGTCTCTAGCTATGTGATAATGGGACAAATCACATAATCTAAGGTTCCTCATTTGCAAAATAGAGATGATAAGCATTATAGCACCCAACTCAGCTAGGACAATATACACACAATGTTTTGCAAAGTTGAAGGTACTATGTAAATGTCAGGTATTATTATTGACTACTGCACTTAAAAGACAATCTCCTTTAACAACTAGAGAGGAGGTAGAGAATTGCCAGAAACCACTATACACAATTATGTCAGTAAGATATGGAATTCTAAGGAAATTGATTACTATCTACAAAAAAACAAACAAAAAAAAAACACAAACCACAAACCCTGCCTCACCAAACCAAAAAATAACATCTTAATTTAAGCTCAGAAAAACAAAATTAAGCAAGTCATAAATGAGTTGTCAAAGAAAACTGACCCTGGAGAAGTGCACTCTGTTTCTGCTATCTCTTCTTCTACTTGGTTGTTTCCTCCCAGAACCTTAATTTAAAGGAATGTGTCCAGGCCAGCCATATCTTCACTCCTTTCCAGCCTCTTCCCAACTCTCAGGCTCCTTTTATCTTGTCTTTGCCCATTTTGTGTTTTGTTTTTTTTAACTGCTTTTGTTTTATACTTTGTACTTTTAAAATGCTTTACTGATGCTTTTATTTTGTATCTCTAGCACTACCCACTAACTCACCCTTCCCTGTCCCACAAATGGAAGCCTACCTTTGTAACAAATAAGCATAACCAAGAACCAAAATTCAACATATTGGACAAGTCCAATTCTTACCTCCTTCCTTTCAGTTTTCTTATATGTATCTTCTTCCCTAATTAGTTACTTGAGAGCAGAGATTGTCTTTCCTTTGGCTTATTTTTGTATTCCCAGCACCTAGCACAGTGCCTGGCACAAAGTTAGTGCTTAATAATGATTGTTGACAATTGCTGAAGCAAGCAATAGACAAACTACCATCAGGTCTGCTATAACTCAATATATTCATTTCTAAAAATCATCATGTATGCAAAATCTTGCAATAAAAACCACAGGGCTTAAGGTAAAAATGGGGTTAAGGTCCCAATGCTCAAAAACTTCATCAGTGAGATATAGAAACCTAATAAAAATGGTAGCACAGCATTACATATGTTAAATGTAAAAACTACAAGAAATATTAGCAAACAAGGGTGGTATAAAATAGACATAATTGATGAATATATAGGTAGTGGGGCACGGTAAACAAGTTATGGCTAGAACTCATTATGGGAATAAGTATTGAAAGTTGGCTATCCATTTTTTTCACTGTTTTGCCAAAAGGTTGAGCAATGCTTCCCTTGGGAAAGTCAATTTCCTGTCATCCTTCAGTGTACCTATTACCTAGCATACCCAGAGCCCCGTGTAGTAATGTCAAGCTCTCTAGATGAACAACCAACTAAGATAGCATAGTCTGGATTTTACACATGTAACTATTGAAAGACAATATTAATATTATACCTGGTTATTTCTTCTTTAAGTTCACAGGGATTTTCAGCATAGAATTTGATGCCAAAATAAAAAGTATATGGAGGGCCAGCTAAAAGAAAAAAGTTAACACAATTTAAAAAGTGAAATTATCCATAATAATTGAATATTTGTATAGTTTTGTTCTTATATAGTACCTTATAAAGATTTCCATGCATATGTCACTACAATCTATAATTTTTCAGAAACCTACTTCAAATTCTTTGTTGAATGAAAAGTTGTTTATTACTTTCTGTGTAATCTGATCAAGTGTTTTAAAAGCTTTACCATTTTTAAGCATCATGAATCAATTGAAAAGTATGACAAGTCGGTTTTTAAAAAAATCCCTCAAACAAATTTTAATATAATTGGCAGGAAAATAATTCTTGTATTATTTATTTGTTACAAGAAAGTCCAAGAATAAAATTCTTATCACAGCCATGTATAACATACACTGCATCCTCCCTCTACCATAGAGCTATCCCTTAAAAAAAAGAATGATTTTTTTTAAATTAGGAAGAAAAAAGTACCCCCAAAGTAGCTAATATGTCAGAACAGTCTGATGTTAAATGCAACATTCTTCACCCAATTAAACACTTCAATTATGTGAAGAAGTAGAGGGAGGAAGATCACTTCTCTAAGACTAAACTCAGTTATAATTTCACAACATTCAATTTCAACTGTTTCATGGTACATTTTATTTTTCTAGTTGTGCTTACATTCCTTCCCATCAATTCATGCTATTCTTCCCAGGTTCCTCTTTATTTACCAGATTCTTCTTTTTAAAATTTTTTTATTTATTTAATTAACTTTTAATATGCACTAATAATCCCTAACATTTATGTAAAAATTTTAGTTAGCTACATAATGAGCAGTTACTTTGTTTGCAGTTCTTCACTAACACACTCCTATACATAGAGTTAATTTAAATATTGTGAGGGGAAGCTAGGTGGCACAGTGGATAGAGCTAGCTGTGTGACCCTGGGCAAGTCACTTAACCCAAACTGCCTCACTAAAATAAACAAACAAACAAATAAATAAAAAACCAAACAAACAAATAAATAAATATTGTGGTGGATATGAGGCTTTTTTTATTTTGTCATTTACCTTGGGTACATACTTAGCGACAGGAACTTTGAATTCAAGTTTATGGACCTTTTGAAAGTCTTTGCCCAATTTTAAATAGCTTTCTGGAATGGTTGATTTTACAGTTCCTCAAACAACAACTGCTGCAACCTTAAATATTTTCCTGTTTTTTCTTAAAAAAAATCCTTGCCAATTCATTGGGTGTGATGTGAAATTTCAGGGATGTTTTGGATTTCTCTCATTGGTATTGTAGAACATATCATTGTTAATGGTTTTCCATTTTTTGGGGGGAATTATTTGGTCATTTCTTTTGACCATTTGGATAAATAGCTTTTGGTCATATATTTGTTAATTGCCTATATATGTTGGATATCAGATCTTTGTCAGAGATATTAGGAAGAGATTATATAGCTGACTACTTCCCTTCTTATCCTATCCTACTTATGTTAATATTATTCATGCAAACAAAATGTTACTTTTATGTTATTGAAATTATTAGTTTTATCTTTTGTGATTGTCTTATCCCTTGTTTGGTTAAGAATTTGCTCCCTACTATTTGATCTTTATTTTTTTTCCCTTTTTGGGGGGAGGGTGGGGCAATGAGGGTTAAGTGATTTGCCCAAGGTCACACAACTAGTAAGTGTCAAGTGTCTGAGGCTGGATTTGAACTCAGGTCCTCCTGAATCCAGGGCTGTTGCTTTATCCACTGTGCCACCTACCTGCTCTTGATCTTTAATTTTAAGTTCATGCATGCATTTTGAATTTATTGTGGAATGTTATAAAACATCAATCTAAACCTAATTTCTCCCATTGTTCTGTTTTCCCAGTAGTTCTCATCAAACAGAAAGTTCTTTCCAACACAATTCATGTTTCTGTGTTTAATGAACATTGTTTTGAATTATTTCATATTCTTTCTCATCTAATACATTCATTAATCTAATTTACTATTTTTAACAGATAAGAGATTTGAAGGTTTTCATGACTGCTGTTTTATAATACAGTTTGAGACCTGGAAATGCTTCCCCCCACCTTTTATCCTTACCTCCCCCCATTATTTCCCTTGATATTGTAGATCTTTTGTTTCCCCAATAGTTATTATTTTGTCTAGCTGGTAGGTTGACTGTTAAATCATTCTTAGATATAAAATAATTCTGATAATCTTGTTAATTGTATTATATTAGTGAATCTCAACCAGGAGCAATGATTATTCTTTGAGCTGTTTAAGTGGGTCTTTATTTCTCTAAGGAATGTTTTTTTTCTTTTCTTTTTTTTTTTTTAGTGAGGCAATTGGGGTTAAGTGACTTGCCCAGGGTCACACAGCTAGTAAATGTTAAGTGTCTGAGGCCGGATTTGAACTCAGGTACTCCTGACTCCAGGGCCGGTGCTCTATCCACTGTGCCACCTAGCTGCCCCAGGAATGTTTTATAATTGTATCTATATAACAGGCATTGAGTGTTCTTCAGTAGATTGCCTCTGAAACATTTTATGCATTTTATAGTTATTGTGAGTTGAACTTTTACTTCTATCATCATCTCCTGGATTTTGTTACTACTATATAAAAATGATACAATTTCTTGTGTTTATTTTGTAATTTGCTACTTTACTTAAGCTATTGTCTTAATTGGTTTCTTTGCTGATCACCTAAGACACATTAAGAAAATAATGCCATCAACAAATAGGGAGAGTTTTATCTCATCATTACTTATCCTTATCCTATTAAATTCTTTCCCTTATCTTATTGCTATTATTGTCTTGTCTAGAACTCTATTAAATAGTAGCTCCTCTATTTACTAGGAAAGTTTCTGACATTTCCCCATTGCATATCATGGTAGCTTTGGGTATTGGATATTTTTATCACATTAGAAAAAGATTACCATGCCAGAATTTCTTTTTTAAAAATAATTTTAATGACATATTTTGTTTTCATATCATCAAAATTTCTCTTAGTAACGCTTCCTCTAACTATCCAACCTAAAAAAATACCTGAAAAAGAAGAGACAAAAATTATCAAAGCTGATAATTGTAAAGGACTTAGCATAGTGCTTGACTATCATTGTTATTATTTGTTGATTTTCTAATTTTTAAGAATTAATATTTAGGTCATTAACTATTTTTCTATATTACTGTTCAATATTTTTAGGTATATAGTTTTTCTTCTGGGAACTTCTTTGGCTAAATTAAAAATTTTTTTGGTATGTTGTTTTATAACTGATACTGTTTTCCACATAGAAATCATTTCTACAATAATTTTTTTACCCACTCATTTAGACTTTCATTATTAAGTCTTGATTTAAGTGCTCATTTTTTCTTGTGCTCCCTTAATTGATAATTATCATTATTGTATTGTGGTTTTTAAATAATATATATTTCTGATTCTTTACATTTACTTGCAATTTTCCCCTAGCCATTACATAAGATTTATTATTTATTTATTATTTTATAAAAAGTTTTTATTTTTTTCTACTACATCCCCTATGGTATTGAAAAATGTGCATGTTCTTAGTGGTACCATTCTGAAGGTAGCATGAATCTTTTAGCTCTCAATTCTCTAAAAACTATGAGGTTTTGATTTTTTGTCCAATCTACAGCTTTTTTCAGTTTATTGAACTGTTTTATCTATTTACATTTAAAGTTATTATAGTATAAACTGATGCAAAGTAAGCAAAGCCAAGAAAGCAATATACACAGTAACTACAGAAATATAAGTGTAAAGAATGACACATCAAAAAATAAAAGAAAATGTAACAAAGTTATTAAGATAAAATCATACTTGAATGAAGAAATATTAGAAGATACCTCCAATTTACCCTTTGTGGAGATGAAAGGTCTACCGGGTGTTACACATTGCACTTGTGGTTTTTCTAAGAAAATCATGTTTGCTTTGTGCTCTTCATTAATTCTCTTCCTTTCCTCTAACATTCAGAACTTCATTATCTGATTCATGTTTTACATCCTTATTTAACTCTTCTTAAATCTCTTTTTGTTCCCTTCTTCCTATCCTGGATTATCTCAGAACCCATCCAGAATGGCTGGGCAGCTGAAAGACTTGCCACTACTAGATACCTACCTTTTTCTTCTCCTTCCCTGCCCCCATTCTAGCAAGGGCTGACTACAACCCATTTGAGAAGCCTAACTGCTCATTTGGCTTAGATGTAATAGGAGTCATCAATTCTATTCTTTCTAGTGTGATGGAGGAAAACTTTAGGTCTTACCATCTGCTCTGTCTGCTACATTTATCTAAGCCTTATCATCTATCTTGACTAAATGTCCTACAGATCCCTGCCATGGTTATCTGACCTAGTGATATAACTTAAGGATCTCTAAGTCTTACCATCTGCTTTGCTATAGAATTCTTAGGATTTCTGGGCTTTTCCACCTACTGTGAAGCTGAACTTTCTTTTATGTGTTCTTTCCCTCAATTTGAGTGTGAGCTCTTTGAGAGAGGAATGGTCTAACCTAGAACTAAGCATCAGGCTTGGCACAGAGAAAGCCCTTAAAAATGCTTTTTTCACTCATTCATTTATACATCTTATTGGTCACAACCTGGAACCATTATAAAGACCAGAAGTTCTTAATCTTTGGCCATCTGGTAAACCCTATGGACCTCTTCTCACAATAATGCTTTTAAATACATAAAATAAAATAGAGAGGATTATAATAGAAAGTAATTATACTGAAATACATTTCTCAAATCATAACAATAAAAAATTTTAAAAATCAAGTTCACAAACTCCAAATGAAAAACTCCTAATATAAACTATTGATATAGTTTATGTTATAGAAATAGCAGGGTTCATATTATTACTATTGTTTTAAACTAAAACTCCCTATTTTGCCTAGTCTGGAAGTCTATTTTGTTCCTTCTTTAGTAGTCTAGTATCTGCCTGTTCATGAAGGTCGACTATATTGATGCAAGACTTAATGTAGCCCAATGTAGCTTAACATTCCAGAGCTCAAGAGATCCATCAGACTCAGTCTCCCCAGTAGAAGGGATTATAAGTATGTGTTACCATACTTGGCCATTTCTATTAAAAGCCATATTTGGTTTTTTAATTTTTTACAGAGTTAAATTAAGAAAATGGAGTCAGAGAACTCAAACAAATATTAGAACATAAAATAGTGCATTTAACAAAGAAGTTATATTGTTAAAATAATGCATCTAACTTAAAATCATATTTTAAACTGTATTGCTATTTCCCCTGATAGAGTTGTGGTTTTTTTTTCAATTTTTACATTTACTCTATAACTTTATTTGTATTTCTGACAGGTTGTATCTAGATCTTTGATCATATATGATAAAAGGTGAAAGAATATTAAATATTTAAAGAACTAAGTCCTGCACCACCATCAAGCAAAAAATGAACAAGTTGAAATCTAAGGGCCCTTACTAAGAAGACAACAGCTGCTGCCATGATGGTGTATAAGGAGCTAATGGCGCCTGAGAGAAATGATTATTTCTTTCTTATATATTAATAACCAATTATTAATTGAGATGAAGGTTTTTCTTATTTCCTCATTCAGTTCTGGGTACATACTTAGGCTGCACCCCACCCAACTAGAAAACCTTACAAAGAATCTAATCTAGGTGAATTCCAGCCCATTGTGTTCTTTTCAGGCAGGTTTCCATGTAGATAGATCCCTTTTTTCTAGATTAAGGAGGATCAGGATAGGGGTAAGGGGTGGTCTAGGTAGAGATAAATAAGAGTGACATAATCAAAATCAGGTCCTCCAGTCCCTCATTAGAATAAGCCTACCTCTCTTATATTATTCATTCACTACTTAATTGTTAACCAATCAGAGTTGACTTCTTTCTGTTGGGAACAACCACTCTACCAAAGGCATATAAGCATTGATCAGCCTCCATGGTTCATCTTTGGTTTATGAGAAAAAGCCAAATGACCATCATTTCATTATCTGCTAGCAATAAGCACTAAAAATTTATTATTAAATAATCAGAAACTGTGTCTTGAACTTTTTATATATCACATCTAATAAATTAGATTCTACTCTCTAAGCCACTGAGATCACCTCTCATAAACACACATACACATGCATGCACACACATATATGTATAATGTTATTGTATTCCTTCTTTAACAATCTGGGAGATGACTGAAAATATCATTGGACATAATCTTAGTTATGCTCTGACTCATATTATTTATATACATTTTTTCAAATATTCAAAATGAGTGTACTAGCTATTCTCAGAAGGAAGCCAAATACTCTTTGATGGTGTATGATCTCTTCTAGGTTAAAAAGGAACCACTTAGTAAATTGCTGTCTCAGACACCAGACTGGCATCTTAACTGATATGAAAGAGGAATACTCTAGGAAAATCTATCTTGTTAAAATTCAAATGACAAATAATCTTTTTTTTTCTCCTTTTAAGATACAGTCAGGCTCCCTGACTCTTTAATTTGAAAGCAAAATTTAAAATTTAGACAGCTAAAAAAAGTACTTATATGTTATCAGCCCCCACAAAAAACCCATATACCCCAACAAAATAACACATTTTCTCCAAAAAGATAACACAGCTCACTCTATGCAGAGTATTTATTCATTTCAAAAAGTTATCATCTATGATCACAACCTATACCATTATTTTGGACACCACATAACTTTCAAATCATACTTTATAAATTGAAAATTAAATACATACTGTTTATTAGTTCTTTGTGCTCTGCAAGGGTTTTTGCAGGATCCAGCCAGTACTGCATGAAGAAAAAAGGTAGTTTGATAAATCAGTATATCATATAAATCATGTGTGTTTATGTACATACTTTTTGGTATTCATGGCACTCAAATATATGTCACGGAAGCATAAGCTATAAAATATATATACCACAGTCTAATATCAGTTGTTTTGTTACTTGTATTAGGAATTATATCAGATTAGATTAATTCAACTGAACTAAACTGAATCCAATTTAACATTTATTATTAAACACCTATTAAGTAGAAAGGCACTTTGTTAGAAACATTCTCTGCCCAGAATCAATGACTCAAGCAATCACTTTTATTAATAGCATGTACATACACACACACACACACACACACACACACACATATACATATACACACGGAGGGGGGCATTATAGGTTTTAGGGATACAAAGACAAAAAGCGAACAATCCTTGAAAGAGTTTACATTCTAGTGGGGGGAAATCAATACAATGACTATTTCCTAAGCAACTGCTAAATTGTTGAATACTGTATTAGATGCTCAGAAAGTGCAATATTTAGCTAACACAGGGTCCATGCATTCAAGGAGGTTAGTCTTAAAGGGCAATATGCTACCCCACCATCCCAGCCTCCAGACTGTCATTATTAAAGGAAATGACTCCTCATTAGCCCCACCACAAACTGCTGAGTGGCACAGGCAAGTCAGCCTAACTTAAGTGGCAAGATGCTCTAAAAGAGAGACAGGAGGTGGTAAGTGCCAAGTGAGTCAAACAACCACCACTGCTTCAACCACCATCTTCTCTCAGACCTATATGAAGACATCAGAGGATCGTGATCCCAAGAACAGTAGGAATAACAGTTCTACCCACCCAACCCCTGAAACTAGCAGCCCAGTTTCCAGCCAAACCCCTAAAGCCTTGTACAGATGTGATTTAGCAATGTCTTCTTCAGATTCTGGAGCCCCTGCCTTCTCAGCAGCCACAGCTACTGAAAAACCAGGGAAAAAAAAGGTCTCATTACCAAAGTCTGGCATTGTCAAATGGTTCAAAATTAGAAACGGATATAGTTTCAGCAATGGAAATTATACTAAAGAAGCTATATTACCTTCTACTTTGCCACTGAACTCTAATAACCACTGGACCTTTCCACCTGACTTACAACTGAAACCTCTTTTGCATGATGCTTCCCCATTATAATATAATATAATATAATATAATATAATATAATATAATATAATATAATATAATATAATATAATATAAATTTCTCTCCTATTTATATTCTCAGAGCTAATTAGGACAATGACCTACACAAAGTCCTACTGTGATGCATAATCACAGCACAGGGGTGACCAAGGGCTCTTAAAGACTGTACTAGCCAAGAGAGGACTACCAGAAGCCAAGAAGGTGAAGTAAACAGGAAATCACCTGAACACTCCCACATTCACTTCCAAATAACTGTAAAATAGCATCTCAAAATGAATTCTGGGGCAAAATAATAAATAAAAAGATGGACTGAAACAATTTTCTAGGCCAAGCCAACTTGAAAGGTTGGCAGGAAAGGTCTATCTCACTTGGGTAAAGGGGGAGCATAGTCCAGGGCAGGCAGTGTCCTTGCAAGCCAGCAGGCAGCCGAACCCCAGTACAAGTAGGTGACTGAGGCCCTACAGCTCCATTGCCACAGTGTGTGACCTGCAAGTGGCACCCTCTCCACTCCCCAGCCCCAGACTCCAATGCCTTAGTAGCTTCTGAATTTCCCCCATCATTTTCATCAAACCAATCCTGATAATTGTGAGTGTTCTGGCCCAGATGAGTAAATGCAGTGCTATATACCAAATCTCTGAAAGCTGCCCAATCCTTTTCTGTTCCACTCAAAATAAAACAGAAGCACATAGAACATATTACCCTTCAGATTTATGGAAAGAAGAATTTATGAATAAATGAAAGAGAACATTGTGGGATATAAATTGGATACTTACATTAAATTAAAACCAATGTAGCCAAGATTAGAAGAAAAGCAGATTACTAGCTGTGTGGCCCTGGGCAAGTCACTTAACCCCAATTGCCTTACTAAAAGAAGAGGAAGAGGAAGAAGAAGAAGAAGAAGAAGAAGAAGAAGAAGAAGAAGAAGAAGAAGAAGAAGAAGAAGAAGAAAAGCAGAAAAATCAGGGAAAATTGTTATAGACAGTTTCTCAGAAAAGGACTCATATTACAAATACATAGAGAACTTAGTAAAATTTATAAGAGTATGAGTCATTCCCCAATTAATAAATGGTCAAAGTATATGAACAGGCAGTTTTTGGAAGAAGAAATCAAAGCTATATATAGTCATATAAAAAAACACTCCAAATCATTATTGAGAAATGCAAATTTAAACAAATTGGAGATACCATCTCATGCCTATCAGATTGGTTAAAGAGATAGAAGGGAGAATGATAAATGTTGAAGGGGATGTGGAAAAATTGGGACACTAATTCATTGTTGGTGAAACTGTGAATTGATCTAACCATTCTGAAGAACAATATGGAATTATGCCAAAAGAATTATAAAACTGGATATACCTTTTGACCCAACAATACCACTATTACACCTAATTCCCAAAGGAAAAAGGAAAAGAAACAATATTTTCTAAGATATTTATAATAGTTCTTTTTATGGTAGCAAAGAATTGGAAATTGCAGGGATGCCCATCTACTGGGGAAAGGCTGAATAAATTGTTGCATATAAGGTGCTATAAGAAATGACAAGCAGAGTTTATTTTATTTTATTTCTTAAATAGCATTTTATTTTTTCCAATTACATTTAAAGACAATTTTAAACATTTATTAAAAAATTTTTTTTGAGTTACAAATTTTCTTTTTTACCTTTCCTTCCTTCTCCCTAAAAAGGTAAGAATTTTAAATAGGTTATATATGTACAATCATGTAAAACATTTTCTTATTGGTCATGTTGTGAAAGAAGAAATGTATGGTTACACACACACACACACACACACACACACACACACACACACACACACACACACACACACAAAACACCCTCCCCCAATGTTGGCCTTCTCTAATGTAAGTCTGGGAGGGAGACAACTCAAAAATCAAAATGCAACAAAACAAATAAATAAATCAATAAATGGAAAACTAAGATTTTTTTCAATCTTAATAGTATTTTATTTTTTACAGTAAAGATAGTTTTCAACATTTGTTTTTTATAAGATTTTGAGTTCTAATTTTTTTCTCCCTCCCCCTTCCCCAAGATGGCTAGCAATCTGATACAAACAAAAAACCCCTCAAAAGTAAAAATAGTATGGTTCAATTTGCATTCAGATTCCACAGTTCTTTTTCTGGATGTGAAGAGCATTTTCCATCCTGAGTCTTGGAACATTGTATTGGTGAGAAGACCTAAGTCTATAAAATTTCTGGAGGGCAATCAGGGTTAAGTGACTTGCCTAGGATCACACAGCTAGTAAGTGTCAAGTGTCTGAGGTCAGATTGTAACTCAGACCCTCCTAACTTTAGGGCACATGCTCAATCCACTGCACCACCTAGCTGCCCAGATAATAAGATTTTTTAAAATCTTGGGGGAGGAAATGAAATAAAAAAGAAATTACTATTTTAGAGTAAGAAGACAAAAAGTCATTGGTACATACTGGTAAATATAGTTATGTAAAATCTAAAGATTAATAAGATTATACTTTCTTAAAATAGGAAGAAAATAAGCCAAGGCTAATCCAAGGATCATTTAATCAAAAATCTCATAAATAGGAGCCACAGGGCTTTTATAAGCCACCACCTTGTAATTTAAAGAATGTTTTTATGTTCACTAACAAATAGGCTTCTTGTCACCTTTCAGTATCAACAAAGTCAAATGTTGCTATTATTTATTTCATCACAGTTAAAATATATCCTGCTCTTCAAAAAACAAATGAAAAAGATTGCAACTCTACTGTCTACTTTCAGAAGCTGCTTTTTACCCTCAAAATACTACAGCTAGATTGAAATATAGTACAGGGGAACCAAGGCTTTGGCTCAGATGCCAACATAAGCCTCTTCTCACCAACTCTTCTTAGTGAGCATGGCTTCCTGTCCCCAAGATCTACTGCTTTCTCAGTGGTGCAGACTGCTACCTGTCCTGGGACCCACTCCATGTAGAATGATCTAGATCAACAGATAATGTGAGGGAAGCATCAACCAAGGGACAGGTGCTGGTCTCCAATACTATCCCCTCCTCCTATAGTAAATAAAGCAACTAAAATGTCTATAACCTTTGAACTAGAGTCTAGATTCCTAGGCTTATACCAGTCTTGTTATGCCTTACCCCACATGTATTCTTCGGTCCAGTGAGACTGGATTTCTGACTGTTCTACAAACGAGAAAATACATTTCTTGGCTCTAGGCATTTTCTCTGGCTGTTCTCCATGCCTGCAACACTCTCCCTCCTCCATTCTCCCCACTGACCTCCCTGGCTTCTTTTAAATCCCAACTAAAATCCCACCTTCTACAAGAAGTCTTCCCCAATACCTCTTAATTCCAGTACTTTCCCTCTTTTAATTACTTCCTATTAATCTTTGCTTCTGCCCATTGTGGACTATTCTTTCCTGTTCTTTGGTGAAGGAGAACTGGAGATGGAACCAATTTATGAGATTCATGAGGTTGAAAGAGCCAGTAGTGTTTTCCAACTGCTGTGGCCACCACAACCCTGATCAGAAACTTGCTTGACTCAAGCCAGCAGAATAAGTTGACCCAGTGGCAAGATTTTGTGTCCTGTAAGCCTAACAGCTACTATGTCCGTTAATAGTTACAGGTGCAGAGAAACTCCACTGATTCTTCCAACCTTTAAAAACTCATAGATTAATTTCATTTCTAATTCTCATTCCCCTAATAATAAGAATATAAACTTTAGGGATCTTATTCTCAAATCCCACTCAAAATTTGGGTTCTCAATGGTCAATTAGCTACATTACCCCCTCCCCCCGCCCCATGCTTCTAAGGGGATCTACCCTTGAGGAGAACTCCAGTTACCTCATGCTATCAGATTGAACTCCCATTCTGGTATGTTTGCTCCAATATTAGGTAATAAGCAATTGATATTAATTAACTTTTACAAAAGAATATTTATTTATTTATTTTATTTTTTAGTGAGGCAATTGGGGTTAAGTGACTTGCCCAGGGTCACACAGCTAGTAAGTGTTAAGTGTCTGAGGCCAGATTTGAACTCAGGTACTCCTGACTCCAGGGCTGGTGCTCTATCCACTGTGCCACCTAGCTGCCCCCCAAGAATATTTATTAAAAAGATAAAGAATCAAAACCCAAAAACGTTCCTTCTGATCTGGAATATACTTTGTCCTCTGAATTGGCATTTAATATGATAATTTAAAAAAACAACAACAACAACACTACTACTTGCAGGTTTCCCAGTTGTTTCTGGGAGAAGAAGAATGAATATGAAGTAGACATAGGTCTGCTTGGGACATTTCCTAGAACTTCTGTCCTAGTACATATCATCAAAAACTAAGTCTATCCTAGTCAAACAAGACCATTTAGTAACTTTAGTTCTTGTGTTTAAAAGTATATTTCTTAAATTAAGGTTAGACCTATTTAAGCATCAAGGTGAAAAGAAATAGAGAATGTTCCATATATTGCAATTTAAACATCTGTGATAGAAACAGTATTTCCTCAGGCACTTCCATATAAATAGGGCTTAGTTTTTCCTAAGACTAGCTTGCTCCTGCATGAGGCACCAAAATGCTCCTTTGAGACTTGATTGGCTTGAGGACTGGTTAATGTTGGCATAGCTTCCTGTTCTTTTGAGTATAGAAGGAGCTCCAGTTCCTTTTTCAGAGACTTCTGACTGTGGACCAACAGCATGACTAACATCAGGAGGAAGCTGCACTTAGCTAAAATAATTAATCATGAAATTTACTTGAAGAATATCCTTTCTCTGTTATACTTAAGTAAACTTCCCTTTTAAAAATGTTTCTTAAAATTTTATTTTTACTCAAGTAGATGTAAAAACAATTTTAAACATCCATTTAAAAAAACTTAAGTTTCAAATTTTTCCCTTCCTTCCTCCACACCTCCTCCCTGAAAAGGGAGGCAATTTGATATAGGCCATACATGTGCAGTCATGTAAAACACACCTCCACATTAGTCAATGTTGTGAAAGAAAATACAGACCAAAAAGAACAAACAAGAAAAACAAAGCATGTTTTAAAAAGTATGCTTTGATCTGCATTCAGACTCCATCAATTCTTTCTCTGGAGGGGCTAACATTTTTCATCATAGTCCTTCAGAACTGTATTGCTGAGAATAGCTAAAAAATTCACAACTGATCATCATATAATGTCATTGTTACTGTGTACAATGTTCTCCTGGTTCTGCTCATTTCAACACTTCATTAGTTCATGTAAATCCTTTCAGATTTTTCTGAGAGCATCCTGCTTGTCATTTCTTGTAGCACAATGGTATTCTATCACAACCATATACTATAAATTGTTCATCCACTCCGCAATTGATGGGCATTCCCTTAACTTCCAGTTTTTATCCACCACAAAAAGAGCTGCTATAAATATTTTTGTATCTATAGGTCCTTTTCCTTTTTTTTTTTTTTCTCTTTAGGATACAGACCCAGTGGTAGTATTCTGGGTCTAAGGGTATGCACAGTTTGATAGCCTTTTGGGTATAGTTCCAAATTACTCTACAGAATGGTTGCATAAGTTCGTAACTCCAATAATACATTATTGTCTCATTTTATTACATTTCTCCAACATTTCCTTTTCTGTCATATTATCCAATCTGAAAGGTATGGGGCGGTATTTTAGTTATTTTAATTTGCATTTCTCTAATTAATAGTGTGAGAAAATAATAGGGTTTTGGAAAAGCCCAAAGGTCCCCTCCAGAGGGGATTGATTGGATTAAGATTGATTAGATTGACTGACTTCACTGATTAATTCACTTTTTTATAGTTTTACTCACCACAATAGTGATTTAGAGGATTTTTTCATGACAATAGATAGCTTTGAATACTTCATCTGAAAATTTCCTGTTCATATCCTTTGACTGTTTATCAATTCAGGAATGACTTGTATTCTTAAGTTCTCTATATACTTGAGGAATGAGGTCTTTATTAGAAGAACTTGCTATAAAATTTTTTTCCACAGTTATGATTACTGTATATTTCCCTCCATCCTATTTTCCTTTCTGTTTATCCTTTCTCTCTCCTTTCACCCTGTCCATCCTCAAACATGTTTTGTTTCTAATGACTAACTCCCCAAATCTTCCAGGAACTTTTTTTTTGGGGGGGGGAGCTGAGACCAATTCACATTTTTCTTTGAAGTTTTGCATATAGCAATTTTTACTTTGTCTTCTTTTGAATTTGTGTTTAGATCTTCCCTGTCACCATAGTAGCTTTCTATAATCAGGTTCTTTTTTTGTTGTTTGCTTATTTCTCCAGTCTATTTCCTGATATTAAAATGGAACTCTGCTCTTGGGGTGGAGGGGACATTGTCCCAAGCTTCAGGTTTTTTTGTGCAGCTGTTTTCAGAGCTAGTTCTGGGGTGGTGGGTGGGGTGTCTGTTCTTCCAAGAGTATAATCTGAAAGGTGTGTTTCCTACTTTCTTGGCCTGTACACTGGCCTATGAGCAACTATAAACATTCTTTTCCACCCTGGAACTGTGACCAGGGTCCTTACTCCTCTGGAGCTGCAAGTTCTGGTGTGCTGATGCTTCTTCTTGTCCTGGCACTTTGACCCAGTACTGCAACTCAGATCCACATATGGGCAATGCAACAGAGTCCTGCACCTAGTGAGTGCTAACAAGAGAGACCCCTGTAATCTCTTGACCAGTTGTCCAACCTCTTTACCGTCTGTGGACTAAGAGCTCTGGAAGTCACTGATGTTGATTAAGTTGCCTCCAAGGCTTGCTGCTGTCTTGCTGGGGCATTGTCTGTGCTGGATTGTGCTCTACTCTCACCCTGGTGGGACAGCTCATTCTTGATTACTTTCCAAGTTGTCCTGGTCTGGAATATTGTTTCACCCCATTCTTTTTTTTTTTACATGAAAACTGTTTACTATGACAAAGACATCATACAATTTTTGTGATCTTGCTCTTTCCTTCTTGCCTTTGTACAAGGCCAGAAGAGAAACATTTGTAACTTTCACAACCTTGAAGCGAACTCCAGGAATATCACCAACAGCATGACCTTTTCGACAAAATCCAGCAACCAAAACTTCATCGTTTTCCTCAATAAAGTTCAAGCAACCATCATTGGGAACAAAGGTGGTGATTTTTTTTGCCATTCTTAATCAACTGGACTCTCACACACTTCCTGATGGCAGAATTGGGCTGCTTGGCTTCAACACCAACTTTCTCCAAGACAATCCCTTTTGTGTGAGATGCTCCTCCAAATGGGTTGGCCTTCAAGGCTGTGCCCAAATGAGCTTTCTTGTATTGTTTGTCATGCTACTTTTGGTCTCTTCTGTGGCTGCGGAGCTTTCTAGCTGTACGAAGACCATGACACTTACCCATGCTGCCGCCATCTGGGCCAAAGCCCACCCCATTCTTTTGTTGGGGTTTCTATTCCAGAATTCAAGGAATTATTCTAAAGCTATTTAGAGGGGAATTTGGGAGAGCTTAGATTAGTCTCTGCCTTTTCTCTGCCGTCTTGGCTCTCCTCCCTACCTCCTCATTGGTTCTGTAAACTTCCTTTTGTTAACTGTTAAAGAGCTTATTTTCATTTTAATTCTGGATTTAAACTACCTGTGGACCTAGCCTGAAATGGGCTTAGCTCACAACATGCCAACAAGAGGTTAATTGTGTGTGTGTGTGTGTGTGTGTGTGTGTGTGAGGCAATTGCGGTTAAGTGACTTGCCCAGGATCACACAGCGAGTATCAAGTGTCTGAGGTCATATTTGAACTCAGGTCCTCCTGAATCCAGGGCCAGTGCTCTATCCACTGTGCCACCTAGCTACCCCTGGTTAATTTATTTTAATGGAAAAAAACCAACCAAACAAAACCTTTTTTAAAAGGTTAAATTAAGATTCTTATAAATGAGGGGCAGCTAGGTGGTGCATCATGGATAGATATCCATCATGATAGAGCATCGGCCCTGGAGTCAGGAGGACCTGAATTCAAATCTGACCTCAGACACTTAACACTTAATAGCTGTGTGACCCTGGGCAAGTCACTTAACCCCAATTGCTTCACCAAAAAGAAAAATGTATTGTCAGTATATTAATTAGGCAAAAACATTATATTTTCTATGAAGAAAGTAACTAGGATCATTATCTCTATCACCAAAGCTCTTACTATAACTTATCAGCTAGACAAAATTTTAATATATCTCCACTTAAACTTAAGTCTTTATAGAGCTACACTCTTTCATAGTCCTTTGTAGTTAATTTGGGTATTTATAATAGTCAAAGTGACTTATTCTTTCAAAATTATTCTTAAAACAATATTGCTGTTACTGTGTACAATGTTCTCTTGGTTCTGCTCATTTCACTCTTCATTATTTCACATAAATCCATCCATGTTCTTCTAAGATCATAGCTCATCATTTCTCATAGTACAATAATATTTCATCACAATCATAAACCACAACTTGTTCAACCATTTCTCAGTTGATGGGGATCCTCTCAATTTCCAGTTCTTTGCCACCACAACATATAGTTTTTACTGGATAGGAAAACAATGAAGACATGCATGCCTCTTGGACATAAATATCTAAGAAATAAGAACAATGAAAGATAAGATCAAGGCCAGCTATTTAAATGATGGTTCTAAACTCTGTTTCTGTAAACAACAACAACAATAACAAAAAGACTGATAATGCATCAACGGTAATGCCTATAGCAAAGAAATGGAAAATCAATCAAAAGATGGTCTGCTTTCCCCAGGTTCAATTATGAATGGTAAATATGCAATAAATATGACCTCATGATACAACATAATGGATTCACTCTCAAGCAGTGCTTGGGCTCCTTCTAGGTGAAGTAGAACCATAGCAGCTAGTGAAACTCTTCTGATGAATCAAAGGAATGTCTGCAGGAGGTGTCTAATACATTATAAACTGAAAACAATTTTCCTCAAAAGAATAAAGTATATTTCCCTTTATTCATGAGCTTTTAAAAATTTGCAGTTAATGAAAATGAAACCAAAAAGGAAGAGAACTATAAGGATCATAAACTGTAGACCAGTGATCCAGACTTTGATTCCCTACCCTGCAAAATTCTAGAATTTCATTAAAAGAAGAGGAAGCAGTTATCATAATGAACCAGCATGGCTACATTAAAAACAGTTCATGTCAGAATGTTATTGCCTTTTATGATAGGGTTACCAGAGGTTAATGTTATATATATATATATATAACATTATAATCTTATCATATTTTACCAATACTCCATGAATTTCATAAAATTCTCTGGTCAAACTAGTGATACATGAACTAGATGATAGAAATTGATTCAGAATCAACTGAATGCCTGAATCAAATAGTAGCCATTAATGGTTCAATGCCAGCTTGGAGGATGTCTCCAGTTGAGTGCATAGTGGTCAGTAATGTTCTTTTAAACCTTTTTTGAAAAAACAACAACAACAACAACAACAACAAAGGAGGGGCAGTTAGGTGGTGCAGAGGATAAAGCACTGGTCCTGGATTCAGGAGTACCTGAGTTCAAATCCGGCCTCAGACACTTGACACTTACTAGCTGTGTGACCCTGGGCAAGTCACTTAACCTTCATTGCCCATTTGCAAAACAAAAAACAAAACAAAACAGAAAAAAAAAACAATGGTTTAGATAAAGGCATAAGGAAGATGACTATCAAATTTGAAGATGACAATGAGCCAGGAAGAATAAATAGTTTATGCATTAGTTAATGGAATTAAGATTTAAAAAGATTATGACTTTGGGTTAAATCTAAGAAGATGAAATTAAGTAGGATATGTGTAAAGCATTATACTTGGATTAAAAAATATGTACACAAATACAAGTTGGGGGAGGTATGGCTAAACTGCCGATTGTCTGAAAAGGGTTGATAGAAAATTGTTAATACCAAATGTAATATTAACAGACACTTTAACAGGCTCCTTTAATCATGCTAGCAAATGTCATGAATTCCAGTAGTGTCCTTCCATTCCTATCCTTAAATTGAGCCGAACCACACCCTAAATCCCCACCCTGAGATTTTGCCTTGTAAAAGGAACCCAGTTTAAGCTGGTTCTAAGCCTCTAATATCCTTGCTTCTTTCCATTGAGATTCATGGCATGAAGGGCAAAACAGCAAAACAGTGATTTTCCTTGCTCAGATTATGGAGTACGGCTGGGATTTCATGACCAAGTTATGCTACCTCATACTGTCTTCTCCCCTCTCCCCTCCTAAAAGTATAAAGAACCTTTCATGGATCTCTTGGTTGGGAAATCCATTGTGCTTTGCACTCCTGGGACATCCCCCAGGGTAGCAGGTTTGCTACTTTTTCTTCTCAATTAAAGATGCTTTATTCTTCAATTCATGGTTTTGATTTATTTCAGGCCTTGACAGGGTATAGGGGTTCTAGTCAACTACAATATTAAGCCTAACAAAGAACAGGATTAGAGTGTGGATGGTTAAGTACAGTCATCATAACTTACTGATAACTCTTTTCATGAGACAAGAATTTTATGAACAGTAGATGAATTAGGTAGACTTGACAAACTAATGTCAATGTGAGGAAACAACAAATTTCAGTTTCAGTCTCTTGTTTTTCAAAGTATAGATTTTCAGACAGTTTCCCACTTACCTTTTAGGTTTGATTTCTTTCCAAAGGAAATGAAGTTTCATTTAGTCTAAAACATTGACTCCAAAGCATAATATATCATCATCTCTCTTAGAACATCAGTACTTAAGGGCAGCAGCAACTTTTATACTTCCAGTCTCTAGCAATGTTTTGCACTTAATGGGTGCTTATTAAATGTTTGTTGAACTTAATTATATTGAATTAAATTGAAGTGAATGTAGAAAACCAGTAACGAGGAAGTTTAATTAAAAAGCACGCATAGGCTATTTAGCCAGGAATAAGCCTTCAGGGTTCTTAAGACTTGGGACAAAGAATACACTGCAGGAGATTAAAAGCAAGAGGTGGGCTAGCAAGACTTTTTAGAAGGCATAATACTGTCTATCCCCTTCATGAAAAGAGTGAGAATCTGCCAGACTCTTTCAGTTTAAAGGTCCCAGAGCTTTCTGGTAGAAACACAGCAGAGCCCATGACTCATACGTAAATGAATAAAAGCCATGTGCTCTTTTTTTTCCTTTCCTTTCCTTCCTTTTCTCTTTCTTTACCTTCTTCTTTTCTTTCCTTCCTTCTTCTTTCTTTCTTTCTTTCTTTCTTTTCTTTCTTTCTTCTTTCTTTCTTTCTTTCTTTCTTTCTTTCTTTCTTTCTTTCTTTCTTTCTTTCTTTCTTTCTTTCTTTCTTTCATATGTGCTCTTTTTTTGTTTGTTTTTTGTTTTTTGGGTTTTTTTTTTGTGGGGCAATGAGGGTTAAGTGACTTGCCCAGGGTCACACAGCTAGTAAGTGTCTGAGTTTGGATTTGAAACTCAGTCTCCTGAATCCAGGGCCAGTACTTATCCCACTGTGCCACCTAGCTGCCCTCATATGTGCTCTTACAACAGCCAGGTGGTTCCTCAGTAGATAAAGCTCTGAGCTTGGGAGTCTGGAAGACCTGAATTTAAATCTGGCCTTAGATACTTAATAGGTGTGTGACCCTGGGCAAGTCACTTAACCTCTGTTTGCCACAGCAGTTTTCTCAACTGTAAAAGGGGATCATAATAGCACCTACTTCACAAGACTGTTGTGAGGATCAAATGAGGCAATGCTTGTGAAAAGCTATTTACAGCACAGGGCCTGGCACATAGTGAGTGCTTTACTAGATGCTTATTCCATTCTTCCCACTTCCTTAAAAAAAAGTACACACTTTAAAGTTTTATCTGCAGTATCAGAATTTTTTCCATCACTTTCTCAAGTATGGACAATCAACAGAACAATAAATCTATAGCATTTGTTTACTTCCTTTTGTGTAATTCTCACATCGGATAATTTAACAAATGGCTCTCAAAAGCTCCCCCAAAGTAAGAGCTAAAGATTTAAATCCCAAACACAACCCACTCTCCCATGTAGAGAAGTGTGGAGAGAAAAGGCACAGCTAACCCAATATCAATCCTACTTTGGCTGATGTTTCCACATTGAAAGAATAATATTTAAAATTAAAAAAATAAAAGGCACAGGCTACACCTAAGACTATATTCCCTTCTTTATATGTTTATGTGGTAGCAAAACCTTTTGTGATCGAGGCCTATCCTCATCTTCACCACAGTGAAAAATGTATAGTCCCTGAAATTTATACACAAAGATTTCTGTGGTCGTACAAAAGAGCCTACAGAAATAAGCACAAAAAATTTACATAATTAATGTAGTTACTACATGTTGGTGCCTTGACATTGATATTGTAACTGCAAATCACGATGTACACACAACAAATACAACGTGTTATGGCATTTAATTATAATACATTAGGCAATACAGAATATATAAGCACCAAAATGTTTCACATAATAAAGACCTTAAGTCATAGCACATGTTTCACAAACATATTAACAATAAAGTTACATGCAAAATGCAGTGATCTACATATAGCATAGTCAAAGAAATACCAGAATATTATGTTATCATATTTGTAGCAAAGATAATTCTATTACTTCTTCTGCTCTCTGTTGGTGTCCTTGTATATAATCCCTGATCCCCTGCCCTTTTGCTTCTCCAGGTAGAATGTTTCCATCTACCATTTCCTTTTGTTGCAGGCATTCTATAAATTCTGACATTCTAGGTAGGCAACCACTAGTGGTCCTTTACCTTCTGTGGCTGCTTTTTTTTTTTTTTTGCGGGGCAATGGGGGTTAAGTGACTTGCCCAGGGTCACACAACCAGTAAGTGTCAAGTGTCTGAGGCCGGATTTGAACTCAGGTACTCCTGAATCCAGGGCCGGTGCTTTATCCACTGCACCACCTAGCTGCCCCCTGTGGCTGCTTTTTTAGCTCTAGCATTACCCATAATACATCATAATTCATCATCATTTTTCCTTCTGCAAGATAGTTAGCATCACTGAAGTTGTTCATGGTTTACTATACTTCTGCTCACACAAGCCAGTATGAATTTGTTTGCTTCCTGAGATATTACTGTTCCTTTTCCTATCAGCATCGAGTAAACTGCCCATCAAGCATGACACAGGCAGAAGATTTGTCATCCTTTCTTTGAGTGGTATTAAGAAACTTCACATACATTTGGTGCATCTCTTTTCTGGAGTTCTCGAAATGCAAATATGTTCAGGTCTGTCCCCCCCACCCCCACCCCCAGCAATGGTTCAACTACCTCTTAAAAAAAAAAGTGAGTGCATCTTTTTTTTTTTTAATTAAGGCTAGGCTCAGGTTTGCAGAATGTCACCTTGGGTTGCCTCTTGAGCTCCTTTTGATCTTTGGCACACATTATTCCATTCCCTTTTGTGGTTTCTGGTTGATATAAAATATATTATTCAAATATGCTCTCCTGTTCATTTATTTATTTATTCATTGTTCATTCCTCCATTTATTTATTTGTTCATTCATTCATTTATTTGTTTGTTTGTACCACATTGCTATCTTAGCCCATTGGTTTTCTGAGTGACATTGGAGAGGGAGGGGGAATTTAGCTCTGTTGCAAGCCAGTGGGTTGGCCTATACAGCCCTGCCTGAGTGTGATGGCGGTGGGTGGTACTGGATGAGGGCTGTAGGGGTTAGAAATTAATTACCCTTCTCTGCTATTACTTTATTGAATTTATTGTGGATTTTGGAATCCTAGACCAAGGAGATAGCTGAAATATTTTAAGTTCTCACACATACTTCCCATTTTGGAGAGGTAATGAGGATTGTAGAAAATGTCTAGTCTTCTATCTCATTGGTCACATGAACCTGGAGTTCTGATAAATGTACTTCAATACAATTGGTTCCTATATTATCTTGTGTATTCTATGCATTTAGAAGCATTATACTGAGTATAGGTCAATAGGCTCCACCAAACTTCAAAAGGAGCTCATTCTCCAGAAAAGGTTAGAACCTTTGTTATGGGCCCAGAGCACCCCAGAAGTTCTCTAGGGTACATCAAAGAACCTTCTCCTTGAGAAACTAAACCAAAGGACAGACACATCTAAAGAGATAAGTGGAACCAGATCAGACTGAGCTAGCTACAGGGACCCCCCCCCACCCCCACCCCTTTCATTTCAGTCTCTTCCACCCCTGGGGAGATAAGATTAGGTGTGGCTGCTGCCTTTGTGGCCTGAGGAGCAGAGAGATGGCTTGAGAGATCTGCAGCCAGCCCTCACCCAACTCCCCCAGCTACCACCAGAAGGGGTGGTCCTCCCTCAATAAGGGAACTTTCCACAGTCAGATGATCACCTCATGGGACCCCCATCAGTCCTCTATAAAAGTATCTGTCTGTCTCCTGCTCAAGGAGATTGGTATCTCAGAGCCATGCTCTGTGCCATGCCTTTCTCCCCATGAGAAGAAGTCCAGGAATTTCTCTCTTGGTTTCCCTTCCCTTCCCCAGCCCCTAAATAAACTGCTATCTTATTTTATTGGTTTTGTGTGCAAGAGGGTATAATTCTTTAGAGAGGAATTCCTAAGGACCCCCAACCCCTAACCCCTATCCTGAAAACCCTACCCCACTTCCCCCATGACACCTTGAACAATAATAGCATCTCACAGCAAAACCTCAATATCCTGATATCCATTTATTATTATTAAATTGTTTTCAATTATCAAACATTTTTTTTTCTACTGTAATGATTAGAATGATGCCACCTGCTTGAGACTTACTGTAGGAAAGCTCCAACATGAGGAGAGGGCCTCTGAAGGCAGGACCATGCGTCTTTTCTTTGGCGTCAGGAAGTGACATTTGCTTGTGGGAGGAAGAAGGGGGAGGCTAGTGCACTGGCTCACTCTCTTTCATGTGGACTCTGGCGGAGAGCAGAGCTAGGAATGCTCTCTCCCTTTAATAGACAGATGAATCTAGGCCTTTCTCTTTCTCTTCACCAAATTCTTATTCTCCTTAATAAATGCTTAAAAGTCTAACTCTTGCTAAAGCTTATAATTTATTGGCAACCACTCATTAGATATTTTAGACAGTATAGCTAGAATTTTAGCCCTTACACTACCTTCAACATTCCCTTTCCACTTAAAAAAAAAGAGGAAGAACAAAAACAAAAATCCTTGGTAATGAATAAGCCTAGTCAGCAAAACCAAATTCCCATGTCTACAACTGTGTTTCTTATTCTGCATATTAGTTCCATCATCTCTCTGTCAAGATTTATAGAATTCTTCATTATGGTACTCTGGAATCATGATTGATCATCATGTTGGTAAATTAGATGTTTCAAAATTTGGGTTCTTTAAAATGTGATGTCATAGTCTAATTTTCCTCCTGGTTCTTCTAGGGATTCTAAATATGGTCCATGTGAGGAAGAAGTACATTCCAAGAATAAGGGATGGTTTGTGCAAAAGCATAGAGGTAGGAGATAGAGAGTTGTATTTGAAGAACAGCAAGTAGGCAAGTTTAGCTAGAATGTATATTCATGAAGGGAAGCGACATACAAAAAGCTTGGAAAGGTAGGCTTAAATTACAGGGTGCTAATACCAAACACCGGACTTTGTATCTCCTTCTGAAGGCAATAGGAAGCCACTGAGGCTTATTGATCTGGCCAGACTTGTGCTTTTGCATATATCAATCTGCTTGCTGTATGGAGGGTAGACTCCAAGAAGGAATGGACGTGAGAAGAGAGACCAATTAGGAGGATACTGCAATGTTTGGGCAAGGGATGAAAAGGGCCCTGAACTAGGGTATTTCTGGAGTCAGTAGAGAGAAGGGGAGAGATGTAAAATATGCTGTGAGTATAGAGAACTTTTGTTCATGTATCATTTCTGGAAGCAGTGTATTTTTCCCATAAATTTTATGTGCAATCATTTTTTAAAATTATACTATGTTGTGGAAATGCTTGGTTTATCCCATAAATTAAAAACAAAATAAATAAAAAATAAAAATAAAAGGTTTTGGTTAGAGTTGAAATCTCAGGAACTCTAAATAAGGACTCAAGGCAAGACTGAACCATAAGAATCTTTGTGGAAGAGATGGCTTGGGATAGAAGATTATATATGTAATTGAAAAAGTTTATTTTCAAATAAATGCCCCTTCACTTCCCCCTCTACACAGGGGACAAGGAATAGATAGAAAATTTCTATACCTCAGAAATGGTGGTGTGTTTCTTGGGCAGTGTTACTACAGAAGATATAACATTTTACTGCCACACATGGTGGCACAGTCTATAATCCCTGATACCATGTGGTCTGGCTGGTGGATCTCTTGAGTTCAAGAGTTCTTAATTTCAGTGTGTTAAAACTGATCATGTGGGGCAGCTAGGTGGCGCAGTGGATAGAGCACCAGCCCTGGAGTAAGGAGTACCTGAGTTCTAATCCAGCCTCAGATACTTAACCACTTACTAGCTTGTGACCCTGGGCAAGTCACTTAACCCCAATTGCCTCACTAAAAAAAAAAATGATCATGTGTCTGCACTAAGTCCTGAATGCAATATGGTAAGCCCATAGAAAAAGAGGGCCACCAACATACCTAAGAAGGAATGAACCAGCCCAGGTCAAAAATGAAGCAGAACAAAAGCTCTCATGTTATTCAGTAGTGGGATTGGGCCCAAGAAGGACTGCTGTGTTTCAAGACTGGGCAAAATAGGGAAACTTGGTGTCAACCTCCCCTTCCAATTTTTTTGAACTTATTTCCTTTATCCCAATTCCCAATGACAACTTAAAAGCATTAGTAAAATACCAAACTCTCTACTAGAACATGTAAAAACAAGGTTAGAAGTTTACAAATTATCTCACTTTTTACCAAGGTTTTTTAAAAAGGAAAATAAAATTTTAAAGCCCACAATAACTTACTCCATGTTATTCATACATCTTGTGTTCTCACCACACAAAAATAACATGCCCCGACAACTCTCTATTTAAAATACTTGTTTTGTTGTCTTTATAAAACCTATATGCCCAAAACATTAAGTATCAGCAAACTCTAATCTTTGGAATGAAAAAAATATATTTGTAATTAGTCTAAAGCTCTCAGCAGTTATCAATGATAGCTAATTCTTTTACAATATAATGATATTTGAAATTCACTTATTTCTCATGTCACTTTTTTTGAGAATTAAAAAACAGTGTGATAAGGACTAAGTAAATTTAGCAAAACAAATTAATCTTCCAAGGTAATATTTGAAATACCAGATTAGGTCTGGAAGTTGAGCTGTTTTTGATTTCTATTAAGAAAAATGTTATTTCAGAAATATGGACATATTATGCAAGATGCTTTTTATAGCCTTCAATGTATAGACTTACAATTCTGTTAGAGTTTACTTCAAGTATATGGGAGATGGAAGGTGGGGCAATTATGGGGTAGAATTCAGTTGGTTTACTTAAAAATGATCTGAGTTTGACCTCAATAAAATTGAGCTCTCTTCCTTTGAAGCAGGGTTTTAATAATGGGCTCTTACTTTTAGAGACACTTTTTGGGAGACACCCAGTCAATACCTGTCTGTATCATGACTTTATGAAAGATGTCCTGAAAAAGAAAAGCCATGAAACTAACTGAAATAAAACCATAAAGTCATCATCACTCAATAGCAGTCTTCTCAGCAGCTTATTCTCATAGTATAATAGTAGCACATTCCTGTGCCTGGCATACCATAGCCAAAACAACAAAGAGTTGTTTTTCTTAGCTCAGTGAATTCACTCCAATGAAACAGGGGCTGGAAAAGAAAGGAGCTACGGTATTTTGGTGCGCTGGACATAAAGAATATGCAAAATGATATGTAAATTATTTCCTCTTAAGTCAAGAGTTTGGGGATTTTTAATAAAACTACAATACTACCCAAAATAAAAATCTTCCTCAAAATAAAACCAAAAGCCCTAATGAAGAATAGTTTTAAAATTTTATCCTACAAGCAGTGATTCATCTCCATTTTCTTCCACTTATTCAAAATGATGACTCAGGCATTCCAGTTTTTTATGAGCATAATTTTCATAATAACAGCTCAGTGATGCTAGTCTATCATATGCTACTAAAGATGGAAATATTTAGGTATTTTATATAATTTTATTTAATCAACTTTTCACTAAAACTTCTTATAATCACCTTTTTTACATTATACATTTCTCTTTTTAATCTCAATTTCTTATTTGTCTCATTTGTAAAACAAAACAAAACAAAAAAATATCTACTGTATGTAAATATCTTAATGTATATTATATTACGTTCTCAATCCACAGGATTGATAGGATAGGATAGGCAGAGAAATGGGAACAGAATGGTTTGTCACCTGAAAAAAGCAATAAGGACTTGGAACGCTGAACCCTTACTTCTGAACCTGTGTTTTCTCCATTCAATATATATCCTTTTGGGGGAAAAAAGATGCTTCAAATAGATGAAAGAAATTATGCCCCAAAATGTTAATTCTCATGGCTTCAAAGGTATTTTAATTTTAAAAAAAATCTGATACCATAAAAACATGTCAGGAAGGATAGGAAATGAAGTGATCTAAATGAATTACAATTGCAAAAATATAACCTAGCTTTTAAAATCCCTTTTTACTCACCGTCTGATGGTTTCTGTCACAGTAACGCAGTCCAAAATAATCTATCTCGACTAGGTTTATGTGATGGAATATGTAGTCAAGGACAACAGAACCTTTCGTTGACTTCTGCAAGAAAGAATTTTCAGAATCTTTTCATAAAGACAGTACAATCACAGGTATAATTATTGTTAACTTTGTCTAATACTAGGATAATTTTATGAAGTCTGAGAAAACAACTAAATTTTACTTGTTCTATAATTATTTCCTTAAATCTAAGGAAGAAAATAAGAGCTACATGTATACATCAAGCAATTTTACAAATGACAGTGTCTTGGAGTTTATAGCATAACTTGTTTTTGTTTTGCTGTATATGATCGATGGGTTCTTTTGGTTATAATTTTGTTTTATGTGCTCAGAAATTCTCAGTAAATTTCTCAGATTATGCTATACTTCTGGGAGACCTACAATTCTTAAATTATCTACATATCCTATCTTAGAAACCAAGATGTTTTTCTTGTTTACAGATCATGTTTCCTTTTAATGTTATTCCTTTTCTTTTTTTTTTTGCTTCTCTTTTTTCTAAGATTGGCTTTTACTTCTAAGTATGAAATTTGTCATCATGGATTCAAATTTTTGTTTGTGGGGCAGCTAGGTGGCACAATGGATAAAGCACTGCTCTTGGATTCAGGAGGACCTGAGTTCAAATCTAGCCTCAGGCAGTTGACACTAGCTGTGTGACCTTGAGCAAATAACTTAATCCTCACTGCCCTGCAAAAACCAAAAAAAGCAAAAAACAAATTTTTGTTTGTTCTGCCCATTATTTCTGCTGTGTAAGACATAAAATTTTTATTTCATAGTTCTTATTTTCTCCTGAACCATTAGAGCACACACTACTGTGGTTCTGTGTTCTTTTGGGAATCCACAGGATCTTCTGCTTCATCAGGCATTTATATATATAAATATATATGCAATATTTATTCTTGGATGTCTGGCCTCTTTTAGATGAACTGGGGGACCATCTTCCCTAGTGTGTATTAATATTTTCCTGTTGGTGTATGTGTTCAAGATTTTAAACTGAATTGTATTTCTCCTTAATCTTTGGTCATTTCAGTTTCCCCCGCCTTCATATTCTTCTATTGCTTACTTCTTGATACTCTGATGGAAGTTTCCTTGGGAAGCTAGGTCTCAAATCTATCTAGCCTCCTCCCTGGGGAAGGTCACATTTCATTAGCATCACTCTCCACTCCAAATAACTTCTGAGGGGGTATCATTGGTCTCAGTTGTATGCCAATTCCCCTTTCATTCAGTCCCCCCTGCCCCCAACCACCACAAATGTGGCACTATTGCTCTATTTCCTTTCATTTCTCAGTTCTATGTGAGTTCTGCTTCAGCATAGCACCCTGCTATGCTAGTTTGCCAAGCAGAGCAAACCTCTCTTTCTAGACCCCTATGTTTGCTGCACAGGTTAAAGGTGAAGGGGAATGTAGAGTTCTAGTTTTTTTGTTGTCTCAGAATGATAGAATAAAGTCAGGAGCAGGCCAGTGGGTTAGGGAGCCCAAACTACAGCAGCAGAAAGTAAACTGATGAGTGAAATCCCAGGGAACAACTGTAGGGTGATGTGTGCTGTTCCTCTGTAGCATGGGGGCAGAAGGAGAGGGGGTATAGAATGAATGGATTAGGAAGTAGCCTACTCTGCTGTTAATTCATCTGATTATTACCTCATTCAGCTTCTTGTTTATCTTAACCTGTGGAAATAGCTTCAACTGCGTACCTCTTTTACATAATCCTTATTTAGAGAAGTCTGAGAGGTCATGAAGTTTGGAGGAAATGTCTAGTTCTCCATCTTGTTGGACCATCACCAAAAAGATCATCGTGAAAAGAGAATGAACCTTTAACAGACTTATAGTCTCATCAGTCTGGTAGAATAATAAAGTTTATTGTATATCTCCCACTTTTTCCAACTCTCTAATAGAACTATGAAAGAATATGGCTGTGTTTCTTAAAAGTTTTTAAATGTTCATAATAGATAATTGGTGGAGAAAATTCAGCAATTTCATTAACAGATATGCCTATAGAATTCAAGATGCTGCAGTCACATACTACATCTGCTATTTTGCATTTGAATGAAGCATTTATTAAGTGTTTACTATGTGCACAGTACACTGCTATGCACTGGGGTTAAGAATAGAAAAATGGGGCCATCCTTGAATGGGAGGCACACACATATGTAAAGTTTCATCTGTAAGTCAGATGGAAAAATTGCATGGTCTTTAGGGTACGGTAGTAAAGCAGATATCACTGCCCCTTCTTTGTCTTCTGATTCTCCTTTTCTTTTCTACCCAAAGGCCCAAATCCAAAAGGGGGAAAAGACAGAAACTAAGTACCCTAAGGATACTAGAAACATTAATTTTTTGTAATTCTGATCATAAGATGAAAAGATTTAGAGCAAAAAGGGACCTAGGTCACCTAGTCTAGAGCTTCTTAAACAAAGAGTACATAGATTTCAGGGCAGCTAGGTGGTACAGTGGATAAAGTGCTAGATTCTCTTCTGAGTTCTTTTTTGTTGCATAATGTTTTTTGTTTAGTGACATTAATTCCAACAAAATCGATACCCCTTTAGAGATAGCATAAAGAAGGATTACTTTATAACTGAAATTTTCAAGATATGAAAAAGGTAAGGCTTTCATTAAAACTTTTTTATTAAGCCATCTCAATTCATTATTTAAATCAAACTTATGGGTCTACCTAATTTTTATCCTGCAATAAAACTGATGGACATATGACTTTACATCCTTAAAAGAAATAAAGAGGGCTAAGTCTAAAGCAAGTAATGTGGAAAAAATAAAAGTAATACTTTCAAATAAAAGAAGCTTCAGACTTTTTAGAATTAATTTTATACTCAAGAAGATGAGGATTATGCACATGATCAAAATGCTTCAATATATTAATTTGTTAAGAATAAAGGGGACTCAGTCTCCTATAGTATGGAATAGATGATACTACACAATTTCAGCAGATTCTCAGAAAACAATTATGTTTACTTATAGGCAATCTAAATTTTATATACAGACGATCTATATACCACATGGCAAAATATAAACCAGAATTTTATAATCTTAGAGAACTCCAAATAGAAGTTTATTTGAAAATATCAACAATAAAGTTTTCAACAGGGAACAAAGAATTTTTCAAATGAGTAATAATACCTTCATAGATTAACATGACATTAAAAACCAGAAAGGCAGGTTTCTACAGGCTACACAATGACAAGTTTTACATTCAAGCAAAAAAGATCTTATTTCTTCACAGTGGAAATATTCTACAGATTAGCAAATGTACAGTACTTCAACTTAAGCATTTTTAAATTCTGTGAATCTACAAAGTATTTTATTATTTAGTATAAATCAATGCTCAATGGGTTTTTTGTTTGTTTGTTTCTGATAAAGTAGGATTGGAGCTAAGGGATACTAGATTAAAGCTATGAAGAGATATAAGGAAATTCCCTTCAGTATAAGTATTATCAGGGATAAAGAAATGGACTGACCTATGCTGTTGTAGATATAGGAACTCCCAGACGAGGCACTTTTTCTCTACACTATAGGCTGGTTGTTTTTTAAAAAATAATTATACTTATTTAAACATTCCTTTTTTAAAATTTGAGGTTTAATTTTTTTCTTTCTCTCCAACCTCTCTCCCAGCCATTGAGAAGGCAAGCAGTATATCAATTATACATCTGAAGTCATGCAAGACATTTTCATATAAGCCCTATTATAGAAAGAGAAAAAAGTATGCTTCATATCTGCACTCATTCATCAATTCTCTCTTTGGAGGTAGATAGCATTTTTCATTGTGAGTCCTTTGGATCATTGTCTTGATAAGAGTAGCTAATTTTTCACAGTTGATCATCATTATAATATTGCTGTTACTATGTACAATGTTCTCCAGGTTCTGCTACTTCACTTTGCATCAGTTCATATAAATCTTCTCAGGTTTTTCTGAAATCTACCTGCTAATCATTTCTTATAGCACAACAGTATTCCATTGAAATAATATACTACAACTTGTTCAGCCATTACCCAATTGATAGATTTCCCCTCAATTTCTAATCCTTTATCACCATAAAAAAAGAGCTGCTATAAATATTTTTGTATATATGGCTCCTTTACTCTGAAAGCTGCATAAAGTGCTAAAGGGTTAAGTGGCTTGCCCAGAGTCACATAGCCATTTGTTAAAGACAGAACCAACCATCACTAAATGCTATTTAACTAACACTTCACATTTTTATGTCATAGAAAAGTCTAACAAAGAACATTCTGTCCAAGCAATCTTATGAGAATCGAGTCAGTTCCAACTGAATTCATGTAGTCTTTTCCAAAGAAAATCCTGAGGTATGTAGTAAAATGAATAAAACCTGCTTACACTGCAAGGTGCAAAGTATATGTTTCAGCAGAGGCTAAACCAAAGGCAGCCTGGCATAATGGGCAGAGATCTATGCTTGGGATCAGGAACACAACTAGATTCCATTTCTGACATCTTGGAGCTGTGTGACTACAGACAAATCATTTAATCTCAGTTTGCTCATTGGTAAAATGGGGGAAATAACACCTGTAGTACCTACATTATAGGGCTCTTTTGAGAACCAAATATGATGTTTTTTGAGAACTTTAAAGTATTTAGTCAAGTATTATTATTGTAAAAAAGCTCATCATTTATTACCAGCAAGTATAAAAGGGTTCAGTGAAGTGGAAGGGCATGTGATATAGTGAAGAGTAAAGGACTTGGAGTCAAAAGGTCTTGGGTTGAAATCCAGGCTTTGATACCTCCAAGCTATATGATGTTGGGGCAAGTTATTATGACTCTCGGGGATCATTTTTCTGTTTATGCTTTGAGAGATAGACTAAATGATATTTAAGGTTTCTCTCAGTTCTAGCATATGATTCCATCTTTGCATTTACTTCCTGCCTTTTACAAAGATTAAACTGTTATGTTTTATAATTTATTTTCTGCACAGTAAATCCTCTTACTTGCAGGTAGAATATCCCAGCCAGATCATTATGCAAAAAGAGTAATATTTTTTGGATTTTGAATCACAGAATTTTAGAGCTGGAAAGAGCCTTATAGATTATCTAATCCCTGTCCTTCATTTTACAAATGAGGAAATTGAGGCACAGAGAAGTTAAATGACTAGCTCAGCATCATACAAGCTAGTCTCCACTAAGGCATTAACTGGGTCTCCTGATTTTAATCCAAGAGTCAATATATTCCCACTACACCAAGGATCATAAGAGAATTGCCTTATCCAGTTTCTTATGTCTTCTTCCTTTAGCCATGAAATTAGACAAATGATTATTTTTCTCTCTTTATTAATGACCAATTATTAAATTAGAAATGAAGATTTTCCCCTTCTATTTCTTCACTTAGAAACCAGACCCTCTAGATTATTCAGCTAGTCTTTGAGGGACATTGCTGATTGATGAGATTGCCCAAATCCTCTGGGTACCTGCTTCTCGATATTGGGTAGGATCACACCTAACTAGAAGACTTTACAAACAGAATCCAATGTAGGAAAGTTCTAGCTCTTAGGAAATAAGCCCCCTTTCCTTGGAACCTTCCATTAGAATTTAGGGTGACCCAGTTCATGAAGGGGAAAACCAACCAGAGTAGTCTGGGTAAAGAGGGATTCTTTTGTCCAGAGTGCTGGAGGCAGCTGAATCTCATGATCAGATTACATTCTCAGCAAGAGGAGATGAAAAAATTTGCCCACCTCCTCATTAATATGTCCACCCCTTCATTGTTAACCAATCAGAGTTGATTTCCACCCTCAGGGACATGACTTTTCCCAAAGGCTTTTAAGCATACAATGTTCTCCAGGGGATATCTTTGGTTATGAGAGAAACCACTGCCCTCAATTTGATTATTTGGTAGCCATAATTAATAAATTGATTATAAATTACCCAGAAACTGTATCTCAGAAATTTTCATTCACCACAAAATTTTCAGCATCTTCCTTAGACATATTACTTGTGTGTTAAATATGCTAACAAAATAGTTGACCATAATCTTATAATTAAAAAAAATTCAGTCCATAAGGAGACTGATGGATTGAATTAGCAGACAGAAAATCAACATTAATCAACACAAATCCTATCTTTGAGCAAGTAGTAATATTCAAAGTTAGTCAACAATATATCTGTTTTTAATCAAATTCTCTTCTGTTTAGTTCAAGTAACAAGTAAAGTCTAAAAGAAACCATTTCTTGCATGTTATCAAAGCACATACCAAATAATCCAAACTCACTGATTCTATAAATTTAGTATCACAGAATTTAGAGCTGGATTGGATTTTAGGGATAATTTAATCCTAGGGTAAAGTGACCTATACCACAGGTCACTTTAAAATGAGGAAAATCAGACACAGAGAAATTAAATGAATTGCCAAAGTAATATAGGTAGTAAACTGAACACCTGGGACTTGAATGAGGTCTTTTGATTCCAAATGCATCTCTCTAGTTTGATTATTTTCTGCCAAAATGGACAAGTCAAACTGAACACAAATATTGTCATTTCAATTATTTATTATAGGTCTGAACACAGAATGGATAGCAAAATATCAATCACTGCAGGTAAAAGCCATGCACAACTACTAACATCCATTTTGTTTTGAAAGGATTAAAAAAAGTAAGATTATATCCCTAAAATCTATTATTGGGGAATATGTTTAAAACATTCATTTATTTAGGATATTTAAATTGGTCTATTTTCTAATCTTCCTTAAAGTTAAATGAGCAAAACAACCTATCATAAAGGTCACAAAGTTTGATGGGGAAACAGCAAAATTAATAGGGAAAAAAGCAGGGATTGAGAAGGATTAAGAAGCTGAATAATTACAGGAAGCAAATAGCTGTAAGCAAAATAAACTTCCTGATTAAAGGAGAAGAAAAAGCAAAGCGCTAGAATGTAATGGGGGGAGGGGTGCCTTAGATTGCCCCTTAGACATTTGGGAAATGGCTGAGCCAAGTGTTGCATATGAATGTAACAGAATATTATTGGATACTGAGAAAACTTCAGAGAATCCTGGGTAGTATGAAGTGACCCAGAGGGAAATGAACAGAACCAGGAGAATGATTTTTTTTTTTGTGGGGCAATGAGGGTTAAGTGACTTGCCCAGGGTCACACAGCTAGTAAGTGTCAAGTGTCTGAGGCTGACTTTGAACTCAGGTCCTCCTGAATCCAGGGCCAGTGCTTTATCCACTGCACCACCTAGCTGCCTCAAGAATGATTTATACAAAGACACAAGCATCATAAAGAAAATCAGATTTGAAAGACTTACTTAAGAATTCTTATCAATGCAATGATTGACCATGTCTCTGTGAGATCTATGATGAAGCATGTTACCCATCTCCAGACAGATGGACACGAGGTACAGGAAAAAAAATATATATATGTGTGTGTATGTGTGTGTGTGTGTGTGTGTGTGTGTGTATTTGACATGTACACTTTATGGATTTATTTTACTTGTTTGTTTATTTTTTTCTTTCTCTGTTACTAGGAGAACAAAAGAGGGAATAGCAATAGAGATGCCCTCAAATGTACATAAGAGAATAGAAGTTCAGAAGGAAACACAGAAGAGCAAGGGAGTTTTGGAATTTATTAGGTAGCTTTTAAAATACTATTTGTGGGGGCAGATAGGTGGCGCAGTGGATAGAGCATGGGCCCTGGAGTCAGGAGTACCTGAGTTCAAATCCGGCCTCAGACACTTAACACTTACTAGCTGTGTGACCCTGGGCAAGTCACTTAACCCCAATTGCCTCACACACCCCCCAAAAAATATATATATGTATATATAAAATTTGTGTTTTGCTGTTTGAAAATATTCTTTTAAAGGCTTTTAAATTCAGAATAAAAAAATTTAGGTTAAAAAATGACTTTATGCCAAGCTAGTCTATGTTTCTACAAAGAGAATAATTTCAAAATTTGAAGAGAATAATTTTAATTTTAGCCTTAATTTTTAATAAATATTTCTTTTTAAAGTTTTGAATTTGACTAATATGGAAATGTTTTCCATGACTACATATGTAAAACCTATGTCAAATTGTTTGCATTCTCAATTGGAGTGGGGGAGGGGGAGAAGAGAGGAAGGATGAGGATTTGGAACTCAAAGTTTTAAAAATGAATATTAAAATTGTTTTTACATGTAATTGGATAAATAAAATATTAAATAAATTAAAGTTTTGAGTTCCAAATTCTATTCCACTCTCACTTCCCTCCTCCCTCCCTGAGGGGGTAAGCAATCAGATATAAGTTACACATATGCAATTATGTAAAACACAATTTTTTAAAAAATATTTTTTGACAGTTTAAGTTTCTTATATCACCATAGTTATCCCAGGTATCCCTCTCAGAGAGACATCTCATACGACAAATAATATTTTTATAGAGGGGGAAAAACCCCCAGTACAACTGATCAATACATTTAAAAAAATACTAAAACATGTATGATATATAATGTGTACAACTCCCACCTCCACAAAGGGATAGGTTTGGGAGTGTCCTCTCATATCTCTTCATTTGAGTCCTGCTTCATCTTGATAATCTTGTTACATTTACTTTGATTTTTTTGTAGTTACTGTGCATAGTTTTCTTGACTGCTTACTTCACTCTGCATCAGTTCATATAGATCTTTTCATGTTTCTCTGTACTTATCACACACATTATTTTTTTCAGCAAAATATTCCATTACATTTATGTACTATAATTTGTTTGATGATTACTCAGTTGATTGACATCTGCTTTGTTTCCAATTCTTAGCTATCACAAAAAGTGCTGCTATAAATATTTTGGAGTATATAGAAACTTTCTTTTTATTAATAGCTTACTTGGGGTATAAGTCCAGAAATGGAGTCTCTGGTTCAAAGGGTATGGTCTTTTGAGTCACTTTATTTGCATAATTCCAAATTGCTTTCCAAAATTTCACAGCTCCATCAACAATGTATTAGTGTACCTATTCTTTTATAGCCCCTTAGACATTGACTTTTGCCAGAGGGGAGGTCATTTTTGCCAATGTGCAGGGTGTGAGGTAAAACCTCAGGGGTGTTTCTATTTTAATTTCTTTTATTATTATTGATTTGGAGCATTCTTTCACATGGTTGTGAATACTTTGCAGTTCTTTTGAGAACAGTTTGCATATCTTTTGGGGCAGCTAGGTAGAACAGTGGATAAAGCACTGATCCTGAAGTTGGGGAAGACCTGAGTTCAAATCTCACCTCAGACACTTATTAGTTGTCAAGTCATTTAACCCCAATTGCCTTAAACATCCAGGGCCATCTCCATTCATCCTGAGATACATATATATATATATATATCTTATCTCTCTCTCTCTCTCTCTCTCTCTCTCTCTCTCTCTCTCTCTATCTATCTATCTATCTATCTATCTATCTATCTATCTATCTATCTATCTCTTGCTACTGAACCCAGATGGCTCTGGAAGAGAGAGTGAGGTTGGTGACCTTGCATAGCCCTCTCTCACTTAAATCCAATTCATCGCAAGTCATGACATCACCCCAATGTCATGGTCCTCTTTGAGAACAAAGGACAAACAACAAAATCACTAAATTCATATCTTTTGACCATTTAACTATTGGGAAATGGCTATAGTTTTTTCTCTATCTCTACACACACACACACACACACACACACATTTTCTTGAATATCAAACCCTTTTTAGAGAAATGTGATGCAAAGATTGTTTTCCCCATTCAATCACTTCTCTTCTTATTCTAGACACATTATTTTTGTTTGTGCAGAAACTTCTGTTTTAAGTAATCAAAAGTTTTCTATTTCATCTTTGGTAATTGCCTCAAAATCCTATGAGAATTATATGACCTATTTCTCTTTTAATTTTTAAAAAATAAATTATCTTTAATATTAAGGTCATGTATCCATTTAGAATGTGTTTAGGAATATGTGTAATATGTAATATGTTTACATCTGGCATATACATCTGGTGGAATATGTATAATATGGTTCCAGTCTAATTTCTGCCAGATGGCTGTCCAGATTTGCCAGTAGTTTTTTCCCTAGTTTTTAATTTTATCAAACACTAGGTTATTGAGTGCTATTGGTTCTTAATCTCCCTTGTCTAGTCTGTTCCATTGATCTATCTCTCTAGTCTTAAATTAATACCATATTGTTTTGATGACTACTATTCTATATTTTTAGCCTCAATTTTATGATATAAATGTAAAACCTTAAACTCTTTAAAACTAATCTTTTTTGTTGTTTAGTCATTTTCAGTCATGTCTGACTCTTCATAACCCCCTTTTGGTGTTTTCTTAGTCAAGATGCTGGAGTGGTTTGCCATTTCCTTATCTAGCTCATTTTACAGGTGAGGAAACTGAGGCAAACAGGGTTAAATGACTTGCCCAGGGTCACACAGCTAGTAATTGTGGGAGGCTGGATTTGAGGTTTAAGACTTCCTGATTTTAGGAGTGGCACTCTACCTACTGTGCCACCTAGCAGCCCCCAAAACTATTACTATTTACAAATATTCACTAATGTAAATAATTTCTTAAGAAAAAAATAAGAGAATATTTGATTTTATTACTACAAATAATTTTCCATTCTACCTAGAAGACTTAAGGCTATGGATTATTTGTAGTATTAAAAACTAAAATCGGAACTATTTGTTTTCTCAAGTATTTATATATATCCTATGAATATTTCTTCTTTCCTCTAGTCTCTGAAGAATGACTTTTCTCCTTGCCAAGTCCAATTCCTCTTGCTCTCTATTTGATCCCATCTCCACCTGTCTTCATAAGATTTCATCCTCAATCATTCCCCATTTCTCTTAAATCTTCAGGCTCCCCTTCAACCAGAAACAAAAATTGGTATTTCAAAATAATGTTTCCTTGGCAATCCTATATGTTTTACTTTATTTTTTTATTTAAAAATCCATTCTTCAGTGGGGTCCATAGGTTTTCAAAGGGGTCCATGACATAAAAAACCAAAACATTAAGAACCCCGACTTCCAAACTTCCCTATTTCTATTGAAGGTACCATCATCCTTCCAGCCTATTGGGTTCATAATCTTGACATTTTCCTGTATTTCTTGCTCACCCTCACTCCATATATCAAATCACTTTCAAATCTTTTCATTTGTCCCTTTTCTCACATTCAACCCCTTCTCTCCACTCAAATAGCCACCATCTTAATTCAGGCCCTTATTATTTTATCAAATCATTTATCAACTAAATTATTACAACAGCTTCCTAATTGATCTACCTGAGTCAAGTGTCTCATCACAACAATACTACATACTGATACTAAAGTAATTTTCATTCTTCTTTTCTCAAAGATAAAATATAAACTCCTCTGTTTAGTTTTTAAAGACAGTTTTATTGGCATGTTTTGTTTTTACATTAAAAATATTTATAAGGGGCAGCTAGGTGGCACAGTGAATAAAGCACTGACCCTGGATTCAGGAGGACCTGAGTTTAAATACAGCCTCATACACTTGACACTTACTAGCTGTGTGACCCTGGGCAAGTCATTTAACCCTCATTGCCCTGCCCCCCCCCAAAAAAAACCCCAACAAAACATTTATAGATTATCTGCATGCCTAGAGAGGTCTCCTGTAACAAAGTAAAACAATTAAGTAAAACTAACAGTGGAGATCTCATCTGAAAGCATATGCAACATTACACCTCTATTTTTAATTGTTTTTAATTAGCCAAAATTACTTTTTGTCCCTCCCACCTCTCTCCCAATTGGGAAAAAGAGAGGAAAACAAATTCCTTATAACAAATATACAGTCAAAAAAGACAAATTCCCTTGTTGGCTGTATATAAAAACATATATTACATTCTGCATCCTAAATCTTTCACCTCTCTGTCAGAATATGGATAGTTTGTTTTATCTTTAGTCTTCTGGAATCATGGATTATTTAGCTCTTAAAGCCCTACAGAACCTGGCTTCCACCTATCTTTCTAGCTTCACTAGAAATGATTCCTCCTCCTATAACTGCAATTTACCTAAACTGACTTCCTCTCTGTCCCTCACACATGACTCTCCATCTTCTGTCTCCATGACTTTGCACTGGCCATCTCAAATGCCTGGAATTCACTCTCACCTCCATCTCATAAAATCCCTTGCTTCCTTTAAGATGTTGCTAGGGGCACCATCCTCTATATGAAACCTTTCCTCATTACCCCAATGCTCTTCTCTCTCAAACTACATTATGTTTAACTGATTTGTGTGTGTGTATATATATATATATATGTATTTTGTTGTCTACATTTATGCTGTATACATACACATACATACATTATTTGTCTTTCCCATGAGAGTCTAAGTTCATTGTATGGATTGTTTCATTCTTTGTACTTGAATCTCCAGCATTTAGCACAGTGGGTGACACATAGTAGACATTTAATAAATAATTGTTGATTGATATTTATAGCATAGTTTTCCTGTGTAAAGGATATAGAACCTTATTGCTTTTTATAAGTGTAATACTATACAAGAAAACAGTAGATTCTAGTCCCTTAAGCAGTTAAAGAAATGAACAAATCATTCAGTTTCTTATCTATAAAATTAGGATAATACCATGTGTCTAACCTACATTACTGAATTGTAATAAGGATCAAGGGACAGAATAGCATTAAAACACTCAAGGGGAAAAACATAAAATACTACAAAGCTGAAGATATTTATCAACATTATTAAATGTTGGCTTCTAAACATCCAACATAATGTTTTAATTCTACTCTCCGGAGTTTCTGGAACATAGAGTGAATGACAGGAATGTGATAGGATGGATAATTGTAATATTCTGCAAAAAATAAAAATCTTTAAAGATAAAAAGTAAATCTTTTCTAATGTACTAGATAAAATTATTTTTTAAATTTTTCCCTGTAAAAAAAAAACCACAGTTTGAGCCAAATTCAAGTGTTTGACCTGCTTTTTGTTTTATGTATTTCTTTTTTTGTTTTTGTTTTTTAATGTATTTCTTAAGAGAATTCTACAGTACAGAAAAATCCATGAACCCTAGGGAAGAAAGGGTTTCCTTGGTGTTTAAAAGGATTGCCACGTAACTGCTTTCTGCTTTCTGAAGAGACATTGTGTAGCATTTCCTGCTCTTTGAACAAAGGAATATTGAATGCCTGAGGCCAGAGGCAGCCAGAGTGCAACAGTCTAATGTTTTTTAAACGTGCTTTACTCAGCACTATTGTCGTTGGCCATGTGTCTCTAGGACTAGAGCTGAGACCAAGGAACATGATCTGAATAGAAAATGTTGTCTTGTACTCTATCCCAATGAACTGAGTCATTTAGATAACTGATATTCTCCAACTTCCCCCTCAAGAGAGGGGACCAATTATATCAAAACCTAAGAAATAAATAAATAACGCAAACAAACCAAAGTAGTGTCTGTACTATCACATACCTTGATCCAGAAAAGGTATCCAGAAACAGGCTATGGGGTGCATAATGTCTATCTCAAGCATGTCCTATAGGGCAAAGCTTCTTAAACTGTGGGTCCTGATCCCATATGAAGTTGTATAACTGAATGTGGGGGTCTCGAAAAATTTGGCAATAGTAAAAGGTTATGTATACCTATTTTATCCACTTATATACCTGGGGTTGTATAAAAAATTCTCAGGTAAAAAGGGGTTGCAATATTTAAAAATATTTAAATGTTAAGTAGTACTGAAATAACATTTACCTAAGGGTTAGGAAATGTGGTATGAGGCAGCTAGGTAGCGCAGTGGGTAGAGCACCGGCCCTGGATTCAGGAGGACCTGAGTTCAAATCAGGCCTCAGATACTTAACACTTACTAGCTGTGTGACCCTGGGCAAGTCACTTAACTCCAATTGCCTCACACACACACAAAAAAGGAATTGTGGTATGCCATAAGTAAAGTATGATATTTGTGAATGCCTTCTTTTGCCTGCATCCTGAATAAGGTAACCTCCTCACCTGCTTTCTTTGTTTAAAAATCTCAACTTTGGGGAGATTAAGATTTCAGTTAAAACACAGAGTAAACTAATTGATTTCCTTTTTCCCAAACTACCAGTCCAGTGGGGGGGGGGGGGGAAATCGCTATTTGGAACCCAGAAGACTTTGGTTCAATCCCAGCTCTGCCTAGTTACTATCTGCAGGGGCCTTAGCAATTACCTAGTGTGTCTGGGCTTCAGTTCCCTCATCTGTAAAAGACTTCTTAAGGTCCTTTGTAGTTCTATATTATGATCTTATGACCTTCATTAAAAAACTTTCTCAGACTTAGCTATGGGATAACCTCAAAGTTCATTAACGCAAATCACCTATTTAGAAAACCTTTCTAGACTTGATTTCTTTCTCTTCTTGCCTGTTATATGATCAATGAACTGCTCCTTTGAATTTCCAGGTGAGTAGAGCACTGAAGTGACAAGGCAATTCAATTGAATTAATGCTCCATTTAAAAAAAATAGTCATTAAAATAAAGTCATATTCCCAGCACCTTGTTGGGACAGAGAGGACCCTGGATATCTGAAGACCACACCAAGAAGAGCAACAGGCCCTATATAATCCTATTAAGCTTGGAGAGCTTTGGGTACAGACCTGGAATGGGCTACATATTGTTATCTAAGAAGCAGCTAAATTCAGAGAATCCCATCCCCAATTGGCTGCAGGGTGATTAAAGTTTTGGCAACAGCAACTCTCAAAGAGCATCTACCATTTAGTTTTTGTTTTTTTGTTTTTTTGGGGTTTTTTTTTTGGTGGGGCAATGGAGATTAAGCGACTTGCCCAGGGTCACACAGCTAGTAAGTGTCAAGTGTCTGAGGCCAGATTTGAACTCAGGTCCTCCTGAATCCAGGGCCGGTGCTTTATGCACTGCACCACCTAGCTGCCCCTACCATTTAGTTTTTTAAAAGTTGTGCTCAACTTCTTTAATCTGTATCGGTGGAAGGAATGTATACCCTGACAAGATTGCAGCTTGTTTTGTAGAAATTTGGTAAATAGATGGATAGATGTCTCACTCTAATTCTGTCTTTTACTATTAGGAATGTGTATCAATATATGCATACAATTTTTTCTATAATAAATCTATGAGGAATGGTGTTTCTAGAAATCTAATCCCCTCAGAAAAGGAGGGCCCTTGAGAACCAGAACCAAGTGAAATGAATGAAAGTGTTTATTTATATCATGTTCATTTACTGAGTAAAAGACCTGTCTAGTTATCTCAATTCTGTCAATGACCTAAGTCAGAGGCATTAAAAAAATAGGATTTTTAGTGGAAGTTTAGTGGCATTTGGACATGAGTATGCTGGGGACTCCTGCAAGAGAGGACAATGTGGGGATGGAGATTCTAGAATAATGGTCATCTAGGACTTAAGGACATTAGTTCTGTGAATCAAGAAAGAAATAGAAACAAAGTTCCGGTCTAGAAAGATGGGAAAAGTCAGGTTTAACCTAAGGGAAAGAATCAGCCATACTACTGATTAGTGAATAAATTACCTTTAGAGAAAAACCAGTCAGGTTAGTCCAGGGAGCTAAAACTTCCAGGGGGGAGAAATCAAGATCTTCAGGAAGCATGGGAACAAATTCCAGATCAGTGGAATTATAGGCTAGTGAATACTGAAGCCTGAAGCCCAAGAAGTCTTGAGGTTAGATATGGAAGAGTCTTTTTTAGGGAAAGGCAGTGGTAAGATCTCAAATGGGCCAACAACAAGTTAAAACAGAGGAGGAGGACAAAGTGGGTAGTACCCTCAAAAATCAAGCCCCCTACACACAGAGATAGAGCTAGGAAATAGTTAATTCAGGAACCTAGAACTGGATCCATCACCCAACACAAATAGAACTGGGACATCTAATTCTTAACACAAGAAAGAAAGAATCAGTCAGGATGAGAAATACTAGTACCACTTTGCTGTAGAGAAGACCGAAAGTACATTGAAGTAAAACTTCCCTGAAAAGGTTGTGTCATGATTCTAGAGAAAGAAAAAAATAACCAGTAGGGGAATCAGCCAAGCCTTGAAACTTGAGGAGAGTCAGAGAATTCTGAGTGGGACCAGGAGGAAACAAACCAATAGCACCTGTGGGTAATCAGGTAAAGTAATGCCAAAGAAATGAAAAGACAATTTGGGGGAGCATTTACTCTTCATCATGTATACCTTTAAATTTTTATCTCCTCTCTTGTCTTTCTTAGACAGCTGGATAGAGCACTTGTCCTGGAGTCAGAAAGACAAGTTCAAATCCAGCCTCAGACACTTACTGGTGACATTACCCTGAAAAGTCACCTATCTCTGTCTGCCTCAGTTTCCTCAACTGTAAAATGGGGATCATAATAGCACCCACTTCCAAGGGTTGTTGCAAGGGTCAATTGAGATATTTGTAAAACACATAGCTCAGTGCCTGGCACATAGTAGGGCACTTAATAAATGCTTGTGCCCTTCCCTTCCTTTCCCTCTTTCTGTCTTTCTCCTATCCTTTTCTTTCTTTTTAAAAAAATCTTCTCCGTTGCCTTTGTCACACATCTGTCAGTGGCACCTGCAACTCTACTAATGATCCTCAGAGCTAAGAGGGTTGTTCGCCTTCAAGTTAAAATTAAAGTTAAGAACATCAGAAATTTATGACTTTCTTTCTCTTTTCTACCACTGACCTCCAAAAATAAGATGAAATTTGCATTCAGATGGTAAATATACTCATAAGCTTTTTTTTTTTAATTTTGTAAGGCAATTGGGGTTAAGTGACTTGCCCAGGGTCACACAGCTAGTAAGTGTTATGTGTCTAAGGCTGGATTTGAACTCAGGTCCTCCTGAATCCAGGGCCAGTGCTCTATCCACTGCGACACCTAGCTGCCCCACTCATAAGCTTTTTAAACATTTAAAACTGATTCCATCCCGGAAGGAACTCTCTCCAGAAGATGACTGTTAACTAAACTGTAGGTATAGTATACCTTGGACACTTTCAGGTTATATGACTTGTCTATGGTCATACATCTCAGAGGCAAAACCTAGGTTTACATGACTCTAACTACAGCATTCTACTTTTCTCATACAATTTAAATACGACTAAAAAAGAGCTACTGCATTTAATACTTTTTTTTGAGAGTAACAAAGTTCAAAAGGTTTTGAAATTTAAACCATGATTGGTATCTACCAGGAAATTAATTCCTAGGACCTGAGAACAGTTTCTCAGACAATCACATCACTGATTTCAATTTCCCAAGTGTATAATTCCTATGTGAATAACTCCAAAATTTCTATAACTGTAATAGCTTCAAGTTATTATCAAATTTTATGAAACCTATAAGCTTGTATTAAGCATGCAAACTCAGTCGTAAACAGTCTGCCAACCAGAAGCTTGCTAATTTTTATTCCTTTGAAATTGAGGTTCCTCTCTTTAAAATTATTTAGAAAATATAGATGGATAAGGGACTATATCAAATGAGCAATATTCATTTCACAAATATCTTCATCTGAACCTGAATCTAATAAATGTAACCCATAGTTGGTCTAATTCAACATGTCTAAAATCAAACTCATTATCTTACCGCCTAAATCCATGACTCCTAACTTCCCTTTTTCTCTCCAGACAAGGACATTTTTCCAGTCACTCAGGTTGGTAACTTACGGTACAATGGAAAGCAACCTCCCAAAGGCAGTGAGTTTTGTGTCCCTACTTCTGCTAATTTACTATCTGTTTTACTTTTGGTAAATTGCTTCTCCTCTCTGGGCCCTCAGTTTCTTCTCATCTGGAAAAAAAAATGAAGGGGTTCAACTAGATGACCTCTAAGTTTCCCCTTCTAGCTCTAGATCTATGACCCTATGGAACCTTGACTTCCAGCCCTTCTGATTAGAGAACAGTCACCATAAGTAGCCTAGCCCTAAATCTACCGCGCATAATCCTATCTTCATGAACTCTATACTTTATACTCCATGCTCCCATTTTTTCCTCTAGCTTTTATGTCATCAAATCAACACTACCAAAAGACTCTTCCCTACCTCCCAATCCCCTCTATGTGTTGTGCTCCTCTATTAGAATATACGTTCCTGGCAAAGACAAGATGGCTGAGTAGCAGAAAGAAATCAGAGAGTCCCCCCGCCCAAGAAAAATAACCAACTTCTCCAAACAGATCTAGAAAACGCACCACACCAAATCCTGATCAGGAAATCCAAGTAAACAGGAACAAGAAGTCATTTTTCTAACCCAGGTCATAATAGGATGATAGAATGAGAGACATCATGGTTGAAATCTGGGCAGGAGCTTTCAGTGCAGGAAGAAGGAGGAAAGGGAGTGGAATAAGAATTCATTAAATGCCCACTATATGTCAGGAACTATGCTAAATGCTTTTTACAAATAATATCTTCCTAGAAAGACTTATGAACTGATATAGTGAAGTGAACAGAACCAGGAGAAAGCTGAACACAATAACAGCAATATTGTTTGATGAAGTACTGTGAATGACTTAGCTATTCTCAGCAATACAATGATCCATGACAATCCCAAAGGACTAATGAAGAAGCATACTATCCACCTCCAGAGAAAGAACTGATATTGATTGAACCCAGACTGAAGCATGCTATTTTAACTTTCTTTCTTTTCTTTTTTTCTTTTATTCAATTCTTCTTATACAAAATGACTAATATTGAAATGTTTTACATATTGCGCATGTATAAACTATATCTGAATGCTTACTGCCTCAGGGAAGGGGGAGGGATAGATTTTGGAACTCAAAACTTAAATTAAAATGTTTATTAAAACAACAACAAAACCCCAAAATATTATCTTATTATCTTAGAGGTTTTGCCCTAGAGCAAGAAGAGGTGTGAGAGCCAGCATAGGGACTAAACTTATACTGAGGAGCAGGAGTGGCAAGTTCTGTTGCTTGCTACCTAGCTCTGAGTCAGAGATATAGGGCGGACTAAGGAGGGGACCTTCACTCAGGGGTGGAGTTACAGGATGAAGAGCAGTTGCAGGTCCTATGCAGTTCATTAAAAGGGAAGCAAGTTCAGAAACAAACAGCAAGTATATGACTCGGACCCCAGGAGCAGAGAAGGGTATTGATCCTAGCATCTATCCCAGTCTGACGCCTGAAGAAGAATAACAGAGTCTGAAATCCCAGATGACAGCTCTGTCATTCTGAAACTAGTTTTCCAGGTGGCTGATAGTGGCTGAATCTAGCAGCAGTCTACTGAAACTCCAAACAGGGTGGGCCCAGAGATCAGATGGGGGGGGAAAGCAACCAGACTTTAAAAGCACTGAAAGCTTGCAGGCTCTCGAGCTGTCCCTGAGATCCCAGATCTCTACTGATTAATGAATAAGAATGGGGCTGGGGGCTGGGGAGGGGAATTATGTACTCTAAGCCATATGCATCACCTTTACAAAAACTAGCCTTGTATTGAAGCAAAAAGATCTAACAAAAAAATGTAGAAAAGAAATACTAACCACATAATTTATTATGACAATGAAATAAAAATTATATTTAGTAAAGCAAATTGAGACTAAATAATAAAGAATTAATGGGTCAAAGAACAAATTATAGAAATAATTGAAAATTTCATAAAGAAAATGACAATAATGAGAAAAGATATCAAAGCTTATGGATGCAACTAAAACTCTCCTTAGTGGAAATTTTATTTCTCTAAATGCTATTCAACAACAAAAGAGAGAAAGAACCAATCAATTAATTGGGCATGCCAATTTAAAAACACCTGAATAAAAAAAATTTATTCTTAGCTAAATAACAGAGGAGAAATTCTGAAAATTTAGAAATTAATGAAATTGAAAGCAAAAGGACTGATAAACAGATGAATAATTAATGATGAATTAAGAAAAATATAAGGGGCAGCTAGGTGGCGCAGTGGATAGAGCACCCCGCCCTGGATTCAGGAGGACCTGAGTTCAAATCCGGCCTACAGACACTTTACATACCCTACTAGCTGTGTGACCCTGGGCAAGTCAGTTAACCCCAATTGCCTCACCCAAAAAAAAAAAAGAAAAATATAGATTTCCCATATTAACAAAAATTAAATTTTTTTTATTTTTTTTTTATTTTTTTTTTTATTTTTTTTTGAGCATATTTTTTATTTTTTCCGTTACATGTAAAGATAGTTCTCAACTTTTGTTTATACATGCTTTACAATTTCAGATTTTTCTCCCCTCCCTCCCTTCCCCCTCCCCTCCCCCCCCCTCCCCTAGACAGCAGGTAATCTGATATAGGTTATATCTAATATATCTATACATATACATATAGATATACTATATACACACACATATATATACACATAATAACATTAATCCTATTCCTGCATTAATCCTGTTACAGAGACAAGAATCAGAGCAGTGATGCAAAACCTCAAAATAGAAAAAAAAAACAACAGCACCCAAACAAAAGAAATAATATGGTTCAATCAGCATCTATACTCACAGTTCTTCTTTTTTTTTCTTGGATTTGGAGATCCTCTTCTATCATGAGATCCCTGGAACTCTTCTGTACCATTGCATTGGTGAGAAGAATATAGTCCATCACAGTAGGTCAACACTCAATGTTGATGATACTGTGTACAATGTTCTTCTGGTTCTGCTCATCTCACTCATCATCAAGCTCACGTTAAGACCTCCAGGTTTTCTCTGAACTCTTCCTGCTCATCATTTCTTACAGCACAATAGTATTCCATTGTTATTCATATACCACAACTTGTCCAGCCATTCCCCAATTGATGGGCACCCCCTCAACTTCCAATTCCTTGCTACCACGTAAAGAAAAAATTAAAATTTTAAAAGAATTCATTACTAGAAAATGAACAAGCTATAAATCAACTCTCCAAGGTGGAGAGGTGGGGGGAATCAAACAACACCCCAGGACCAGACAGATGAACAAGTTAATTCTGTCAAATTTCTAAAGCAAAATTAATTCCAATACTACATAAACTCTTTGCAGTTATGAGAACAGGAAGTCACTTTCCCAATCTCTATCAATGATGCAAATATACTATTGATACACAAACTAGGGAAAGAAAGCAGAGGGAGAAAAAACTGGAAACCACTTTCCCAAATTAAAATTGATGCCAAAAATTTCAAATAAAATACATAAAATAGGTTACAATGGCATTAGAAAGTTATAAATTATGATGTTTAATTTATGTCAGTAATGAACAATTAGTTCAAAATAAGTCTATAAGTATAATAAACTTTTAGTAATATAAATAATAAAAACTGTAATTGCACCAATAGATTACTGAAAAGGCTTAGACAAGATCTAAAACCCATTTCTATTAAAATAAATTTTAGAAATCAAGGAATAAGTGGTCTTTCCTTACTATAGTAAACAACATTTATCTAAGTCTAAGAGCAAACATCATATATAATGGAGAAAAGTCAGCAGTCTTTTCAATCAGATAAGGGTAAAACCAGGATGTCAATTATCATTATTACTATCTAACAAAATACCCAAAATGCTAAATAGAGAAATAAGGAAACATATAAACTGAAGGAGTAAGCACAGGCAAAAAAGAAATATAACTATCACTTTTGGCAAATGATAAAATGGTACACCTAGAGAATTCTAGAGAATCAACTAAAAATTACTGCAAATATTAACTATAGCAAAGTTTCAGGATGTAAACATAAATCATCAGCATTCCAATATATAATCAACAAAATTCAGCAAGAAGAGATAAAGAGAAATTTAATTTTAAAAAAACCTACAGAAGCTATAAAATACTTGGTAATGTCTACCAAGATGCAACTTGGGACTATATGATTCCAACTATAAAATACTCTTTGCAGAAATGAAGACAGATGCAAATAGAGAAACACTCATTTGTAAGGAACCTGGAAGAGGGGAAGTATACAGGGGTTCAATAGAAAATCAGTACAGTATTCCACTATTCTCTTTTTTCAGTCATTACTTCATATCCTGGAGTTTTATTCTGTGGAACTCTGCCAAATAAAGCTTAGGTGTGTATAGTTTTTGGCTATGCTTTTTGAAATCCATTGAAGGGCCTGTGGGCATGTCTGAACCTATACTTATGTTTATCAAATGTATAAAGTATGTGATTACAAGTTTGAGTTCTCATTGGAAGTCTGTGTTTTCTTTAGACCCCCCTACTACATGCACAACATACCCTAAATATGAGTAGCAAGGTTCAACTACTGCACAAGAACTCAATGTATAAAAATGGTATCTGGTTTAGGATAGCTCATGAACAAATAGAAAAACAAAAATAGCACATCAAACTATTCCAAGAAGTTAAAGACACTTTAATTACTGAACAATACTGCTCATTCATCTTGGACTCCTATCATCCAATTAATTCATAGCATGAAGGATTGGTAAAGTCCAGATGGCCTGGTCCCATTAAGCAAGTCCAGTCCTCTAGCTGTAAGTGCCACACTGATCCTTTTTCTTTTGTCTAACAAGCATGCTTATTGAGAAAATCTTTTCCTAGGAGGTCATTGCTACTCAAATTTGGAAACTTTCACATTAGCAATTCTCTAATTTGGGATTCTCCATAAGGTAATCTCCTCAAATTGGCAAAGTCCACTCTCAGGATTTCTACTCTGAAGCTGCAATTTAACACCATACCTGTACCAAAGCCTATCTCTGTCTTGTGCCTCTTATTAATGCCCTGGTTACCACCATATATCTTGAGTATGGAAAGTCCATTTTCAGGAACTCTAATCTCTGACCTGTGCTCAGAAATGGAAACAGAAAAGCAGAAGAGGGTGGTCAGGAAATGGAGTCCAGGAACTCCTCTTAATCAGGCTTGCCATTTGCTTCTCTGACAACTCACCAGTACCTAGAGTGAAGGCAGGAGATAAGGAGAAATCTTCACACACACACACACACACACACACACCAAGAGAGCAGAAACAATTTGCCTTTATACCCCACAATATTAAGTTTCAATTATCTTTTATATTTTGTTTTCTACAACTTTTTTCTTTTCTTTTAACATTATCTGTTCTAGGAATATTTTTTCAGGTACAGTATTCAACTTGTTTATCTTAGTACAGTGACGGTAAAACAAGTGGGTAATGTTTTTGTAAAGCTAAAGTCACACCTTTTGTTTTTCTGAATTCTTGTAAATGTTTAAAAGTGTTCATGTCAAACTGTGCCAACTTCATTCAAATTAGAAGAATGTTTACATTTTGTTTTCCACACCATTAGTTTGATCCAACTGTAATGTCAGTAATGAATTGTGGCTAAGGATGGCAACTCTTTTCTCTTTGTGTACTAAACTAGTGAAGATTTGGGAAAAGAACAGAAACAGAGAACCTAGTTTATTCAGGTTTTGTGCTTCAATTTGGCACGGTGTCATATTTAGAAAGAAGGCTTCTGACTCCCTCCAGGGCAGGTTTTGTCACCAGCTGCACTTTTGAGCATTCAATATTGAGTAGATGCAAATTTTTCTTATAACAATGGGAAGAAAAATAATCCTGGTATTATGTGATATATTATAGATACAATTACCTCTTTAAAATGTGTAAAAAGTGATAGCAAGGGTCAGCTAGGTGGCACAGTGGATAGAGGACTGGCCCTGGATTCAGGAGGACCTGAGTTCAAATCTGACCTCAGATACTTAAGACTTACTAACTGTGTGACCCTGGGCAAGTCACTTAACCCCAATTGCCTCACCCCCCAAAAAAATGATAGCAATAGGTTCTACTTTACAAGAATTAATGACAAGACAATTGATTTTTCCTTCACAGAACACAAGTAGAAAGCTGTGAAGTTTTAAACAGTTGATATTCCATAAGAATTTTCATTTCAGTATGGGTTCTCAAAGCTTTCAGGTATTAATTAATTCAATCTCTATGGTAGGCACTGAAAGTTAGAGAACAGATCTAGCCTAGCTATCTTGCTACAAAAGTACAACCTGGTTACTACCGAAGCATCTGCTTTATTACAAGTGCTGCTATGGAAACAATACTAGTTCACCAATTGGTGATTTTTTTGGAACAGATTTCAAATAACTCTGTTTTGCAGGGCTTCTGGGAGAGAGATGCCAGAAGATGGAACAAGCAACCATTCTACATATATATCAGACATGAGGGACAAAGGTAGGCGGGGTTAAGTGGGGCACTTGATGCCTGGGTGCACACTCCCCTACCTCATTCCTACATGGTGTTGGACAATGCTCCTGTCCCTAACACTTCCATGAAAACTGATGATTATACTCTGGTGGCCAGAGAAAGTATGCATTTCCCCTCCCTTGTCTAATTAAAGAATAACTGGCTCAAAGCTCTGTTCTAGTTAAGCTGGTAGATTATTTCTCTCATTTAGGGAAAGGACAGAACCCAAGAGGAAAAGCAGATTTTCTTTCAGCAGTTAGTAGTGGGAGTTTTTTACTTCATTCTGTCCAAACAAGTGGTTTCTTCCCTTCCCCTTCCCCTTCCCATTGCTATTGCTCTTTACTGCTATTGTTTTACTTTAGTCTTTCCCTATCTACTGTCCCCTTCACTTCTGCCTCTAAACTGCTATGTCTCCTCATCTCACAAACTCCTCATGTTACTTTTCTTTCCCACAACCATCCTTTCTGTCCTTTGTGGCTAAACTTCATGAGAAAGAGATCTATAAGAAGTGCCTCCACTTTCCTCTCATTCTCTTAACTCCTTTCAATTCAGTTTTCAAGCTCGTCATTCTACAAAGCTAAAGTTACCAAATTCAATGGTCTTTTTTTCTTGATTTCTCTGGTGCCTCTGACAATGTGTTTTTTTAAAAAATTAAACTTAATTGAATTTAATTCAACAAGTGTTTATTAAGCACCTATTCTGTACCAGGTACTTTGTTAGCCTCTGGGATATTTTTTTTTAAAAAAGAAAGAAAGAAAGAAAGAAAGAAAGAAAGAAAGAAAGAGAGAGAGAAAAAGAAAAAGAAAACATTCCCCTACCCCAAGGAGCTTACATTCTAATGCTCAAAATATCTTTGCCCTCAACTCTCCTTGACCAAACTTGCCTTTTTCTGTCAAAGGTCCCACCATTTTCTGTTCTCCCATGTTTGTAGCTTCTGTATTATTTGACTTTAACAATGTCAATCAAACTCTTCTCCTTGGTGAGTTCTTTTCTCTAGATTTTTTGGGACACTATTCTCTCCTGGTTCTCTTCCTACCTACCAGATCACTCCTTCTCAGTCTTCTTTGTTGGATCCTCATTTAGGTAATATCTTTTAACTGTAGGTATCCCACAGGGGTCTGTCTCAGAAACTTCTCCCTCTATACTACTTCACTGGGGATCTTATCAGCTGCCATGAATTGAATTACCATCTTTATGCTAATAATTCTCAAATCTATCCTGCCCCAACCTTTCTGTTGACCTCCAATCTTACATTTCCAACTACCTTTCAGACATTTCCAACTGGATGTCTAGTAGATATCTTAAACTCAACATGTCTCAAAAAGAATATTCATTATCTTTTCCCTGAAGCCCTTCCGTCTTCCAAAACCTCCCTATTACTTTTGAGGGCATCATCAAGTCCCCCGGTGTCAAAACTTTCATCCTTGACATCTGTCACTCGCCCCAGCCCCATCTATAATCTGCTGCCGAGGCCTGTCAATTTCACCTTTTCAACAACTCTATAAACAAGAGGGTCTATAAATGGAAAGAAATTAATAACACAAATCTATATGAACCTCTAGACCTGGTAAGATAAACCCTTGAAGCAAAAGTGAACCAAGCCTTGAGAATCAAGTGAGTTACCAGTGTACAACCAGGGGGCCACACATGGGACATTTCCTCTTTAGACCTGTTACTAAGGAGCCACTTCTTAACCTCTACAAGCCATATAACAACTATTCAACCCTACCTGTGATGCCCAGTGCAAATATCTTCAGCCTATTTTTCAGCCTCATACATTACTCCCCTTTTCTCACTGCAATTCAGTTATTTGTCCTCTCTACCCTGACACACCTTCTTCTTCCTTTGCCTTGGTGGCCCCTATGTCTGGGATGCACTCCCTTCTATGCATGAAACACACATTCCTGGAGGAGAGCCTTTATTATTTCTCTCTATATTTCCCATTCATTGGAGTCAACTGCCAAAGGAAAAGCTGAAATTCAACTGCATATTTTACCACTGAAACAAAATTTCCCATTTTGCTTGCCTGTTTGAGCCCTCCTTTGCCTTTTCATCCATCTCCCTATAGGTTCTTTTCAAGAGCCTACAGGAATTATTTTACCTTTATTGTTAACATTTGACTTGATTAGGTGGGATATATCACGTTTTCCTTCTATCTTCTTCCCTCTCTTCTTTTTTATGCACTCTCCTCCAATTTGTCCCACACAAACATGATTCACCTATAAATAGTATGTAGTGAGGTTTAGTTTCTCCACCATCACTTCTATTTAATGTCCACTTTCACTCTTTTCTCCTAATGTGCTTTTAGAAAAAAAAATCTAACAGTCTCTCTGTTGTTCTTTCTTGATTTTTGTCCTTGGCTGCTGTATTTGTTTATCTTTCCTGTAGTTTTGTTGTCTGAGATATTTGAAATAGAAATAATTTGTGCAGATCAATTTTCTTTGTGAGAATGCTTTGAACACCTCTTCATTGAACATACATTTTTTATTTCAATGTTGAGTTTAGGTATGTCATCTTGGGCCACATCTTGAGTTCCTTTGCTTTACAGAACGTTTTATTTCATTCACTTCTTGCTTGTGTATACAGAATAATTTTCTGATAATCAAATTTCTTTTCCTTTATATTTGTCTTTCTCTATTCTCCCAAAACTATATTTTAACAAATTATGTTCTTTTTCTTGTTCAACATTCATATGTTACCTCAAATTGTCTCGGGGTAAAGAGTCATATCTGAGACCACTGGGTGAATATGCTAGTTTGTACATGCCTCTCTCTAAGCTAGAAATAGCTTAGATATTATATTAATGATGAATTAAAAGTGTTTCTGCCAGACTTGTACTTAATACAAAGATTATGTGTGTAACGATTGGAATAACGCCACCTGCTGGATACTTACTGTAGAAGAGTTCTGCCCATGAAGGGAAGGTCTTTGAGGGCAAGACCAGGAGTCAGGAAGTGACGCGGACTAGTGGGAGGAGGAAGGAAGAGACTGGCGCTCAGTCTCGGGCTCTTTCCTGAGGACGCTGGCGGAGAAGGGAGCTAGAAATGTGCTCTCCCTTTAATAGATAGGAATCTAGGCCTTTCTCTCTCTCTTTACCAAATTCTTATTCTCCTTAATAAATGCTTAAAAGTCTAACTCTTGCTAAAGCTTGTAATTGATTGGCGACCACTCATTAGATATTTTAGACAGACTAGCAAGAATTTTAGCCCTTAACATGTGTTAATATTTTTTTTCTCTGACATTTGTTTAGACAAAGATTGAAAATTCCTTCATAAAAGGCAAGTTATTCTTCAGAGAACTCTCATTTCTTTTATCTTTGAAGATGGGGTAGTTTTTTTGTCTTCTACGTACCCAGAGTACCAGAATCATATACAATAGCTATCAATACATTTTTATCTTCTGTATATTATTGTCTTCAAAAAGTCTTAGTCCATGCACAATAAAATCTTTCATTTTATATGTTCTGAAAATGAGATTCTTTTCCCAGTTTAACCTTACCCCAGCACCCCCCCCCCCCGCCGCCTCGTTAATTCTCTCATTTCTACTCCTACTCACAGAAGGAATATAGGATAAGCAAATGCTATAAAATGGTAACAAAATGCTATAACTGAATTTTCCGTGGAGATTATCTTCTCTCCATATTTAAAGGGAAAAAGAAATTTAAATATGAATAGGACAGGGGCAGCTAGGTGGCACAGTAGATAGAGCACCAGCCCTGGATTAAGGAGAACCTGACTTCAAATCCAGCCTCAGACACTTGACACTAGCTGTGTGACCCTAGCCAAGTCACTTAACCCCAATTGCCTCACCCCCCCAAAACATAAACAAATTTTTAAAAAAATGAACAGGACAGGAATCAGCCAACTGTTGTTTTTTTTTTTTTTAAAGGACAAACATCAACAGTCCTAAGTTATTTTCACTCATCAGTTTTGTTCAGCAGTATAATGAAACTAAAAACTCAATCTGCGTGTCAGGTTTGTGAATTCCACACCGGCCTATCGCATATTACACAGATTGATAAATGTATTCTGCCACTACACAGGTGTTTAGGATTAGATAGAGAAAACAAAATATCTACTTGATGATGAAACCAGCTATATTTTTTTGGGGTTTAGTCATATATAGAGGTGTGATTATTTGCCACGTGATTCCAAACAACGGAAAACTTTGCTGGAAATGATACCTTTGTCAGCATAGTTCTGGGCCTAATAAAAAGCCAGTATTAGAAAGTACAGAGGAAAAATGAACAATGAAGAACTGGCTAAAAAAAATTCACGAGCTCTTACTCATGTAGAAACTAGTCCTCACAAGTGAAACAGATTCCAGTGCCTTCCAACTAATCCCTGACCCTGGATATTCTAGCAATGTATTAAAAATAATATTGAATTATCTACAGTTTTAAAAAATATATACCTGTTAGCAATTCAAATTCTTTGCACCAGAAAAGAGCTCCCAGAAATATTTTTTGTACATATAGGTCCTTTAACTTTTTGTTTTTCAGGGAATTTATTTTAAAAGAAAAGTTCTGAGTTCTATCACAATTACTGAGTACCCATTAGGAAAATTCCCAATACTAAGAGAGTAGTTGGAATCTGTGCTCAATCTAATATGTATATCTAGGTAACCCCTGTTGTTTTATGGATGAGGCAAAATTCAGTTTACTAGAAACATATAGGTGACAAAATTTATATTACAGTATATATGGATGGACAGGAATCCCGATGGAAAGTTGAGGAAAGAGCTAACCTTTTCTTGGGACTTCCCGCAGTTTGGATCTTCCTTTCCACAGATGATCATAGAGGCAAGAACTCTCCTAGATATTTCCCTTTTCTGCTATATCTCAAACCTTCATTTTCCATGTTTGTTTCAACCTCTCTAATCCAGATGCTCAGATTCTCTGATTCTGAGATAACTTCTCCCTTTTTTCAAAGTGCTTTGATGCCTAGAACTGTAGCATCAAGCTCAAAAAGAAATAAGGCCACTAAAACATACATAAGGCTCACATGTTAACTAAGGAAATCACATATTAACATTTTCTGTGTTCTGTTGTATTTTTAACTATTTTTAAAAATATTTCCCAATCACATTTTAATCTGTTTCCACAGAGACTGTTAGAGGATGTCATCTCAATGTGGTCTGTTGTGTTTGATACTTCTGGCTTAGAGTATGACCTAAATTATGGCTTTGATGATTCAAGAAGATGCACAGCCCTTCACAATATTCAGTTCTGATTGTTTGAGTCAAACAAACAAAAATGTTCTCACAAGAGACAAATGAGGTGGCTTTAAGTCCCACCCACCCCCCTTTACACATATATTTAGTCTTAGACTCAATCTGGCCCAAATATTAAGGTATTAAATTGAAGGTCACCTGTATTTCACCTGCTACTTCACAGCACAGATATTGTTAGCACGTTGAGACATGTTGAGACAAAATTCAAATATACTTAACCTAGAAAAACATGCCAAGATCCCATTTTTTTTTTCCTACAAGAGATTTTCTACCCAGTGGCTCTGATTGCCTATATCAGCTTTGGGCCTGATCTTACATAGACCTGTTCTTTGTACCACCTCAGAAGAACCAGTTTTCATGTTATTGACACAAATGCTACTGCTCCTACTTTTACATTTTACAGGATAAAAAGACCCAAATAGAGAGTTGTCATTCTATGAAGCTCTTTCCCTTGTTCTCTTTTGAAATACATGAGAATAATCTATAGAATTCTATAGATTATTGAAAAAGCCTTCCAAAGTTATATAGGAGAATTACAAGAATGTGACCCAATTTCTTAAAAAAGCAAATATTTGAAACATTTATATGATTGAAATGTATTGGGGAGGAAAAGAGAGGAGGGGCGAAAGATGAAGAGGAAGAGGAAAAGGGAGAGGGAGAAGGGAAGAAAGAGGGAAGGGTGAGGGAAGGAAAAGGAGAAGGAGATGGAGAGGTAGAAAGAGTCATTTGAAATTATTCAACTGTAATAAATGTGCAATTATTGTTACTTTAAAAAAGACTAAACTATACAACAATCAAGGATCTATAATTCCTGTTATTATGAATTTTGAACATCCAATTACATCATGAGGTTCACTCTTTATTAAAGAGTCATGATATTTTTGTAAATATGAGATTGAATTTCAACAATAAAACATATTTTAGTGGTTATTTGTAAAAAAAAGAAAAGACCCAAATAGAAGTTTCCCCAACAACTTTTTAGACCAACACAGCAAAATCCTGGCTGGGAAGGGAATATATATTTGCATTGCCAATACCCAGGATCAGAGAGACTTTGAAAGACCTCCTCAGAGTCACAGACTCTTTGGGGGCATCTTCATGGAATGACAGGGAATTGTTAGGGTAAAGTATTCACAGTCATTCAGAATTTCTGTTTGAGGTTCCACTGGCTTCGAGAGAGGACTACCATTCAATTTTTGTGGGTCAGGCAAGGAAAGTAGAGAGGTATAAGCAAGATTGAAGCATGAGAAAAGTGGTGGAGGAGGCGTGAGGGTGGTAGCAGGAGTAGACTATAGCAGACTGAAGTTGACAGTTTGCAAGAATAAAATATAGTCAACAATCTTTTTTCTTTTCTATGTTTTCCTAGAGCACCATGTTGTGGAGATATCCACTTAAAATTTTAACATCTTTCTTCAGAAAACCACCTCAGACCACCTAGGGGGAGAGTTCATAAGTATATAAGTATTTCATTTTCTGTTTCCTCTAGTACTTAACTGTTTCTTTCAAACCCTGGTTATGAAGCCTGAAGGAAAGCGAAGCAGGAGGATCCTAGGAAGTTTTATTATTCTTCATCTAGGTAACACAGTAGAAAGAGCATAGGACCTGGGGTTAAGAAGACCCAAGTTCAAATCCAACCTCAGATACTTACTAGCTGTGTGTCATTGGGCAAGTCATTTAACCTCTGCCTCAGTTCCTCATCTGTAAAATGCCCTTACCTACCAGGGTTGTGAGGATGAAGTGAGGTAATATTTGTTAAGCCTTTATAAACCCCAAAGTGCCATATAAATGCTAGCTATTATATGCAGAATCAAGAGAAGGAAATCAATTATCAAAGAAAAACCATCAATTTCCCACTAATTAATTCTACCACTATAAAGTCTTTAAAGGAAAGAGTAATTAAGTCTTCCTTTCTCCCTTCCCCTCTTTCTCCATTCCTCTGGTGATAAGCAAAAGATCTAGGCTTCTAATACCAGAGAGCTAAAATAAAGATATGCCAAATAAAAAAAAATGATACGCCACATGCAAAAACACAATATCCACTTGTGCTCCAGATCTTGATATTTTACTTTAAAGCTAAGGGCAAAGGGAATATGCTAACTAGATAATAAGAAATCAAAAGTTGATTTTTGTCAATAAGATATATAACCCAAAGACTTCTTGTCAGGTTTCACTCTTGAAAAGCCATATCTTGCACTAAAATTACATTATACTGTATCATATTCTCATTGAAAGGACATATAGAGGGGCAGCTAGGTGATGCAGTGGATAAAGCACTGGCCCTGGATTCAGGAGGTCCTGAGTTCAAATCTGGCCTCAGACACTTGACACTTACTAGCTGTGTGACCCTGGGCAAGTCACTTAACTCGCATTGCCCTGCAAAAAAAAAAAAAGAAAGAAAAGAAAAGAAAGGACATAAAAATTTGCAGAAATGAATATTTAATACAAGGGGACTGATTATGAAAAGAATCTATATACAATAAATTTCTCATCTTAGTTTTGAAAAGTTTGACAATGATTTCTCTGACTCATAACAATAATAATAGTAGCTTACATTTATAAAGCACTTTAAGGCACCCTCACACACAAGGAAACTGAGCTTTAGAGAAGTGACTTACCTAGTCACATAATTAATTAAATGTCAGAGATTCAAACCTACGTCTCCACAGTCCTCAAGTCTCTCATAAACAGTCATGGATATTGGTAAATATCTACATGCCATTAATCTAAAAAGTAATAAGGGCAACCTGAAGACTTAAAGAGGCTCCAGGCTTTATTTTTTCTTTTATGTAGGTAAGGGCACTAAATGAATTTCTTGAGGTGCTGCCTTTTCCTTGACATTATATCTGTCTATTCTTTCTCCTTTCCTCTCATTTTTTACTGCTTTCTAGACATAACAAGCAGCCACATGTTGATTTTCTTTAATGGAGGATTGTTTGTCCTTTGTTTTTCAAAGAGAATCAATGACATAAAGGGGTGATATGCTTGAATTGCATTTAAGTGAGGTAGATTTGCACAAAGTTACCAGCTTCACTCTCTTTTTCAGAGTCACTGAAGTCCAGTGACAAGACAAGTCAGGAAGACTGGTAATGGCTGAGGATGCAGTGGATTCCCTTGGTGTCTTTGATGTCAGACCAAACTCTAAGTGCTGCACAGCACCTGCTTCAGCTGCCTTCAGGGCCACTGGAACAAATTGTTCTCATCTTCCCATTCCACCTGGGGAAGCCTTCACACACTTGGGGTAGACATCCCCTTAACTTACCATGGGTTTGGGGCCTGTCAGTTACCCTCCACCTGGTTTAGTCCAGCTGTTGAAAGGGTTTACTGGGATGTGGCCACTGTGCAGGATACAGTTTTTTGGAGCCACGGGTTAAAAGTTGGATGGATCAAGTGGACACCAAAGTTGGAAAGCAGCTGAATATGAATATGACTCAAAAGAATTGCAAACTATTGCCAACCATGTGAGAATATACTAGAAATCACAAATGAGAGAAATAAAAATGAAAACATCTCTGAGGTTTCATGTCATAACCAACAGATTGACCACAAAAAAATTTTTTTTTCAAAACCAACTTTGGAAGGGCTGTGGGATGACAGGCATACTGTTGGTGGCACTATGAATTGATTCAACTTTTCTGGAAAACAATTTAAAATTAAGCAAAAGAAAGAAAGGTTGCTAACTGTTGAACTTGGGATTATTCTACTGGGCATATACCCCAATGAGGTCCAAGGCAGAAAAGTCCCATAAATTATATATGTATATATGAGTGGGATATGGTGGACTTGAGTCAGTTCAGATTCTGAGGATGGGGTCTGGAAAAGTACCCAGCCCCCAGTTCCTGTTATTGTCAGATCATTCTGTTCATGTTTCGTCACATTGCTAATAACAGGAATCATGCATAGTGCTTTGCTGAACTTGATATACCCTGGTACCATCCCTGCCTACATTCCAAAGCCCCTAGTTCTTGTTGTTAGTTATGCCGTTGCTACAGCACACTTCTTACTCCCCTCCTTGTTCTATGACCAAGCAGAAGAGCTGTCTCCTGCTAGCACAGACCCACCCTGACACTACCTCTCCCTTCTTGCATTCCTAAGACCCAGCTCCTGGTACCATCTCTCCCCTCTCCCCCTTGCTCCTCCTTACACGGGTGGAGTGGTTTCACCCTTTCCCCCTCCCCTTCCCCCAATTCTAGTTGAGCATGCATCCATACCATGATCATGCACTGAACAAACATACTGGGTGAGACAGGATTGGATGTTAGATTGTGAGCTCACCTTGTGCACCCCACCTCAAAACTTCCATAAAAACCCAACTCATGAGCCCATTAGTGTGCTCCTCATCCCTTGCATGGCGTCACCCATTCTCATGAGAATGAAATAAATCTGCCTCTGCTTGACTCGGTGTTCTCCTCGAATTATTTGGGTAAACCGAGGCAATTTGTCCCAAACATATGTGTGTATGTATGTGCATACACACACACACATATATATACATACTTATATATATATACATATATATATGTAAACTGTCTGGAGACTATAGGATGATTAAATAAGGATTGTTGATTTCATAGGAGAGATTCAGTAAATCATAAATGAAATGCAAGTCACTAAGTACTAGGAGGCTCTGATTTAAGTCATTGGAAGAATGGGTAAAGATTGAAGAACAAAGGAGGTGAAGATTGCAGAAACAACATAGAATTACAATTAAACTGTAGCAGCTGGAGAGTGAGATAATTGAAAATTTTAACTAAGACACTAGCTGTGTGACCCTAGGTTAAGCTGACTTAACCCTGTTTGCCTCATTTTTCTCATCTATAAAATGAGCTGGAGAAGGAAATGACAAAGTATTCTAGTATTTTTGCCAAGAAAACCCCAAATGGAGTCACAGAATGTCCTATAGGACTGAAAGGATAGAAAAGCAACAATTAGGAAGAGATTCCTAATGGTAATGATAATTTTGCTACTCCTCATATTAATTAGCATTTACTCAGTTCATTGTGATTTGATGGCTATCAATGATTGTATTAGTAAATTAATTAATGCTGTTAGAATAAGTCATGATTGATTAATCCACTTTGCATTGATGATCATATGAATTGTATTTGATTGATTAGATAGATTCATACTGTATCAGTTAGGTATGTAATGAGGATTTATTAATACCTCCTCTTTGCAGGTCTAAGTATACTGTGTTTATAAAAAGGTTCATGTGCTGCAAATAATAAACCTCATTCCTACAAATCACTCCTTTCCATTCCTTTGTGACCTTTGCTTCAAAGCCACAACTTCCTTGGACCCTAGGATACTATTGGTCAAACATTATGGTCTTATGATTTTTGGAAGGCTCTGTGATGTTGAAAGGGTTTTATGGCCTTTGGGAAGTCCCTGCTGAGATGACCTGGAGTTGATGACCTGTGGAAGGCCTGTTGACAAAGTGCTTTAAATTGATGGACGTTTCCCTTGGCCTACCATAAAATTTCCCCATTTCTGGAATTGAGCCAGGAGACTAGTATAACTGTATTGAAGAGTATGTGTCAAGGAATAAGATGTAAGAAGATTGGAAAGGGCTAAATGATAAAAGGCTTTGAATGGCAAATAGAATATTTGATATTGAAGGAGATAGGAAGCAATTAGAGTTTATGAATAGGGAGGTGACAAGGTTGGACTTGTGATTTAGGAAATCTACTTTGGTAGCTTGAATAGAGGATGGATTGGAGTGGGGAGAGGCTGGAAGAAGACAGATCCACCAGCAGGCTGTTACAGTAATCAAGACATGAGGTGAGAGTGTCTGCACTAGAGTGGTGGCAGTGTCAAAGGAGAAATGGGAACATATTTGAGAGCTGTTGCCAAGGTGAAATCAGCAGGCTTTGGTCAATAGCTTGGATATGTGGAATGAGAGATAAGTCATCCTGGATGACTCCTGGGTTACTAGCCTGAGGGGCTGAGAGAAGGGTGCTGCCTTCTGTGGTAAGAGGAGGGAAGGAAAGATAATGAGTTCTGTTTTGGACATATTGAGATGGGAGACATGGGCATGTTTGTAAGTAATAGAAAAAGAGCCAGTAGACAGGGAGAAATTGAAAATAAATGAGAGTATGATGGGGGGAAGGGGGGGCTGATCTGTTGGAAGAGATAGGATAGATTGGGATCACTTGAACAGGTAGAGGAGTTAGCTTTCACAGGAGTAAGACTATTCCATCATGTGAAACAAGGGTGAAGGAGGGGAGAGCATCAGAAGGCACTTGGTGATAGGAGATGAGAAGAGGGGAGGGGAGGAAGTTCATGGTGAATGGCCTCATTGTTTTGTGTAAAATATGAGCAAGGTTCTACACTGAGAGAACAAAGGGAGGGGCAGCCAAGAAAGGTTTAAGGAAAGATGAAAAGGTTTGGGAGAGCCACTGTGGAGAATGAGATAGTGAGTTGATTAAGGGAGGTGAGGAAGTATCGCTAGGATCTTGAAGGCCCAAATGAAGCTATATAACATAAATTTGTAGTGGATCCAGAAATGGTTGTGTAATTTTCTCCACCTTCATTGCCCAGAGAGTCAACTTAATCTATTGAATTCTATTTTCTACAAACTGATTGAGCAAAAAATCATACTAAGTGAAGAACTGGGTAGACTTGTTTGCCTTGTGCAGAGTCATCTGGTGCTATTTTGCTCTAAGTCCTGTTTGCTGAAAATTAACTGGACAAAGTAGGATCCTGATGACTGAACATCTTGTTGATTTTGTGTGTATTGTCCATAGAGAACCAATCTAATGACTAATAATTCTCTGGCTTAAAAAGAACTGTTATACCCTTTGACCCAGCAATACCACTTTTGGGTCTTTTTTCCCAAAGAGATCATAAAAAAGGGAAAAGGACCCACATGTAAAACAATATTTATAGCTGCTCTTTTTGTGGTGGCAAGGAATTGGAAATTGGAAATTGAGGCGCTGCCCATCAATTGGGGAATGGCTGAACAAGATGTGGTTTATGAATGTAATGGAATTCTATCCTGCTATAAGAAATTATGAGCAGGAGTTCAGAGAAACCTGGAAGGACTTGCATGAACTGATGATGAGTGAGATGAGCAGAACCAGAAGAGCATTGTACACAGTATCATCAACATTATATGTTGATCAACTGTGATAGACTAGATTCTTCTCACCAATACAACGGTACAAGAAAGTTCCAAAGGACTCAAGATGGAAAAGGCTCTCCAAATCCAGGAAAAAAAAAAAAGGAACTGTGGAATATGGATGCTGATTGGATCATACTATTTCTTTTGTTTTTGGTGCTGTTGTTTTTCTTTTTTGAGGTTTTTCCTTTTTGCTTAGATTCTTCTCGTATAACATGACTAATGCAGAAATGTGTTTGGTGTTATTTTATATATATATATATATATATATATATATATGTATATATATAAAACCTATATCAGATTACCTGCTGTCTAGGGGAGTGGGGAGGGAGGGAAGGGAGGGAAAAAAATTGAAATTGGAAATCTTATATAAACGAATGTTGAAAACTATCTCTACATGTAACTGGAAAACAATAAAATAATTTTTTTTTTTTTTTAGTGAGGCAATTGGGGCTAAGTGACTTGCCCAGGGTCACACAGCTAGTAAGTGTTAAGTGTCTGAGGCCGGATTTGAACTCAGGTACTCCTGACTCCAGGGCTGGTGCTCTATCCACTGTGCCACCTAGCTGCCCCAAATAATTTTATTTTTTAAAAAAAGAACTGCTAACTACATTAAGAATATAAAATTTTCCAGTACTGAGGCATGAGGCTCTGGATCCATCTTTTCCAAAGAGAAGAAAACCAGAGGAAGACAGTGCCTGTAAAAGTCAAGAGTACTCTTTATTAAGCATGCACAAACACGAATGTGGAGCAGACAGCCTAATGCTGAAACATCTCAGTTTGGGGAAAGCAGGAAGTGATTTATATAATTTTCTAACAAAGGAGACAGGAAATGGGCTGATCCAGGGAGGGAAGGGGGTGTGTTATGGACAGAGAGTTCTACGTGTGAAAGGAGAGTTCCAGGAATAGGGGCACTGACTTCTTGGTACATTGAACAGTAAACAAGATAAACAGAATGAAGCAGAGAACCCAAGGCTCGAGTACAGATAACAATATGAATGGGATGTCTCCAAGACTCCAAGGCTAGCTCACAGTTCAAGGGCCACCCAAGGCCAGTTTGAACTTAGCTAGTTTCAGGATCACTAATTCTGCATTTCCATTTGGGTTTTACTCTTGGCAAAGGATTGTTTGTTTGTCAATTCATTCTAAATCCTGATTGGTCAAGTTACTCCATTCCACTCCCCTCACTTAGCTGAATAATTGGGAAGCTCAAGCAAATCAAGGTAGTTAGCATATTCGTTTTCACAACTGTAAGTTGAAGAAATTTGTTAAATACTTTTTTCAATTCAAGAGTAGAAGAAAAGAGTATATGACCAGCTGTAGAGCAGTGAGGATCAGAAGAGGCAAAGTTAGCAGAGAAATAGCTTCCTGTGATACAGATATACCTGAATGGATCAATAAACATACCCCAAACACATTAGTTTTCTTCATTCACTTGTTTCCCTATCAGATTTCTATAAATCCGTGCCCACCGTCCTCCATTAAGTACTGAGTATGATAGTACAAGAGTGACCTAGAATATGTATAAATTGAGGTATTTTTATTATTCCTGCTTTTGCTTTAATATGAGTTATTATTATTAATCTTGCTTTATTACTAAGTACAATAAATGGCTATATGTAAGACCTAAATGTATCATCTTTGTAAGCAGCTAGTTTTGTATAAATAAAAGCGCTCCATTTGGGGTTACAAGGTTTATAGTGGTAAGTGGGAATGTATTCCTTCCACAACAGGGTTACCCCCTAGATCCTTGAGAGAGTTTGATTATAATCATGTTATTGGGGACCTTTTCAGGAAATCTAGACTTCTCAGTGTGTGGGCAGGTTAGGTGAGTGAAGAGCCAGAGAGTGAAATGAAGCATCTATATGCTTTGTGTGAGAAGTTTGCATGGTTAGTCCAAGCACATTACATTAGGATTTCATAAAACCATTTATGGGGCAGTGAGGTGGTAAGGAGAGAAGTAGTCTGGATGACTTGAGGGGGGAAAAATATTTGCAAGGCACTTCGGATACAGTCAATATAGTTGTTGTATGGCTCATGGTGACTTTGAGAAACATAATTATAAGAGTGGAATAAGTAGATGTTTTAGGAATAATCCAGGTTTGGCACTTCAGAAGGGATGACTGTGGATAGGACAAGGGACCAAGGCACTCTAGAGTAGAGAATAGCATAAAGTTGAACTAGTTTTCTATGAGTCAAAATTTGAAAAGGAAGAATCATAAACCACAACTTGTTTAGCCATTTCCCAATTTATGGATGGGCCCCTGTTTTCTAATTCTTTGCCACTACAAAAAGAGCTGCTATGCATATTTTTATACATATAGGCCTTTTTTCATTTTTTTTCTTTGATCTCTTTGGGATACAGACTTAGTAGTGGTATTGCTGGGTCAAAGGGTAGACACAGTTTTATAGCTCTCTGGGTAGTGTTCCAAATTGTTCTCCAGAATGGTTGGTCCGGTTCACAATTGCTCCAACAGTATATTAGTATACCTATTTTTCCACATTCTCTTCAGTATTTGTCATTTTCCTTTTTCTGTCATATTGGCTAATCTGATAGATGTGAGATGATTGATACCATCATCCTTCTAGACAACAAGGTTAGAAACCTCAGATTTATCCTCAACTCTTCCCTTTTTTTCCACTCTTCACATCCAAAGCCATTACCCTAGTTCAAGCCCTAATCAGTTTGCTGAAGCTGTTGTAATAATTTCTGGATTGGTTGTCCTAAATCTAGTCTTTCATTTAATACATTCTTCATACATCCTTTCACAAAAGTCCATCACAATCTGACTCATTCCTTCCTTTCTTTGTTCAATGCACATTACTTTCACCTACTCTATATTTGAGTCTAACTGGTTCTTTACATAGCATTCTATGTTCCACTGCTGCTGTGACTTTGTTGGGGACTCTTCCTCATCCCCGGAATGCACTTTCTCCTAACATCTGACTCACAGGATTTCCAACATTCTTCAAAGCTCAGTTGAAGTGCCATTTCATTCTGAAAGCCTGTCTTCCTGTTGATAAGGATCATTATATTGTGGGAATTTTGTATTTAATGTTTTTAGTACAAGTTTTCAATAATACTTATAATGGTAGATACCATTTTATAGTGCCTACATTCCAGGCACTGTGTTAAATGACTTACAAATATTATCTCATTTGATGTTCACAATGACCTTTTGAGGTAAGTGCTATTATTATCCATCCCCATTTTATGGTTGAAGAAACCGAGGCAAACAAGTTAAGTGACTTGACCAAGAACACACAGTGAGTAAAAGACCCTTTTCCTTTACAGAGGTGGGTAATCCACAGGTGTGGAGCATTGTGTATAGCTTCAGATTTTTTAATACATTGCTTTTTTTTCTTTTCTTCCTCTTGTGTGTGTGTGTGTGTGTGTGTGTGTGTGTGTGTGTATGTTTTAATTCTTTGTAATAAAGGGAAGCTCTTTTGAAAAGGGAAGAGAAGAAATGCAGGAAAAAATCTAGGTGATATAAAAAATACAAGCTATCAATAAAAATCTAGCATTAATCATAAGTAAATGCTGGTTAGGTGAAGTTGAGGTACAGTGCCAAATGTGTGAAAAGGCATGTGACTACGGGGCTTCATCTATTTTAGGACTTCCAAGGTTAGTAGATATCAGTTATTTAGCCTGCATCCCTTACTTTCCAAGATAGATAATTTCTTCCTCAGTCAAAGGCCCATAGATATGAGAATGGGAATGAAAGCACTTGCATTTCTACTCTTGCTTACTTCTCACGAACACTGAGGTGGAAAGGATAACTGACCACAGAGGGTGGTCAGAATTAAGATAAGAGCAGATGGGGCAGCTAGGTGGCGCAGTGGATAGAGCACCGGCCCTGGAGTCAGGAGTACCTGAGTTCAAATCCGGCCTCAGACACATAACACTTACTAGCTGTGTGACCCTGGGCAAGTCACTTAACCCTAATTGCCTCACTAAAAAAAAAAAAAAAAAAGATAAGATCATATGTCTTTCCTAAAATTCACATGAGCCAGAAGTAGGAAGAAAATGGAATCATTTCACAAATTTCAAAGAAATTGAATCATCGAGGCAGCTAGGTGGGGCAGTGGATAAAGTACTGGCCCTGGATTTAGGAGGACCTGAGTTCAAATCTGGCCTCAGACACTTGGCACTTACTAGCTATGCGACCCTGGGCAAGTCACTTAACCCCCATTGCCCTGCAAAGAAAGAAAGAAAGAAAGGAAGAAAGAAAGAAAGAAAGAAAGGAAGGAAGGAAGGAAGGAAGGAAGAAAGAAAGAAAGAAAGAAAGAAAGAAAGAAAGAAAGAAAGAAAGAAAGAAAGAAAGAAAGAAAGAAAGAAAGAAAGAAAGAAAGAAAGAAAGAAAGAAAGAAAGAAAGAAAGAAAGAAAGAAAGAAAGAAAGAAGTTGAATCATATCTGGGTGATGAGAATTCATCTCAAGGTGGCCACTATTGAAATTGTGTTAGGAGGATTATGTTTAATTTTGTAGGTCATGGCTTAAATAAACTTTTAATAATGAATTTTTACAACAGAATCCATTTGTAAGTTGAGGACTACATGTACTGGCAATAACTTCTCATTTTCTTGGGTCTGAATCTTCTGCAAATCAGATTTCCCTAGGTGCTACTGATACAGCTCTTTTTTGACCCCACTACTTTTCATTCTGGCAATTCCCTTCCCTCTTCCCTTTGTAATGTGACCTTTCAGAATTGTTTTCTCCTTTTGCTTGCTGTCCTTGATAATTTGAATAACACCTCTCCTTTCTTTCTTCTCCCTGGCATTTTTTCTTCTTTTCCTTATCATCATTCCCAAACCCTCAATTTTCACATGCACTTTTTACCTATTGAGAAGCCACAAGCTGCTAAAGTTATTGTTCAGTTGTGTTAGTTATGTCTGACTCTTTGTGAATCCATTTGGGATTTTCTTGGCAGAGATACTGGAGTGGTTTGCCATTTCCTTCTCCAGCTCATTTTTTACAGATGAGGAAACTAAGGCAACCAGGGTTAAGTGACTTGCCCAGGATCACACTGCTAGTAAGTGCCAGAGACCAGATTTGAACTCAGGAAGAAGAGTCTTCCTAACTTCAGGCCAGGCACTCTATCCACTGTGCCACCTAGCTGCCCCTGACTTCCAATGACAAACTACTAGATAGGGTACCTCTAGTTTTCAGGGCTTGCAAAGACAATCCCTTGAGAAGTCACTTCAGAATGTGAGATATTTCTTAGCATCAATACTTATTCATTTAGAAAAGCCATAATAACAACAGATAGTATTAATGAAGAGTAGCTTTTCTCCCACTAAGAGTGGAAACAAGTATACCATATCATTTATATAATATGGGCCACTCCTTAGCAGATTTATAATTCAAGTAAAACAAAAATTTCAGTATCTATTGGTTATAGACAGTGGTTCTTGGAACAAAATTGTCATCTTCAAGTAAGAACTGAGGTTCTTGTACTAAATTAGAATAATAAGAATTTTCATCAGCTAAAAGGATGAAAGTGAAATAAAAAGAATTGTTTAGTGCTTCATTAAATTACTGAATAATTGGCAGAGGAGCATTAGGGGAAAGTATGGAAAGATCAGGGATTGTAATCCTTAGAGAGTGCTCCAAATACCTTTTACCCTCTTAAATCTTAACATGGTGGTGCTGGTGTTCTTCAAACTGTAAGGGCCAAATCTAATATGGGGAGAGTTAATTGGGTGGCTCACCATAATATTAGGGTTCGTAAAATAATGAGGGACCTCTAGGTCCAAAGTTTCCTCTCTTCCAAACTGCCTTTTTTAGTTATTTCTCCCAGGCTAATAAGAAAGGAGATTAACAGCATCTTTTCCACAAATGAATCAGATTTTATTAATGGGAATAAAATATACAACAAAGGTGAAGTTAATAAAGCCAGTGACAAGGGAATAGGGGAAGAGAAAAATGGATAAGCTCCCTGGCTCTAGCAAAGACTGACTCAATCCCCAAACTTGCTTCCAGCTCAGCTAATTTGAAGGGCTGCCCTTGTTTCTATTAACTCACCACCTAGGGTCCGTAGTTTCTATGGGAGTCAGCTGTGCAGCCCCTCTCCAGTCCGCTCTCAGAAGCTCACCAACAGGAAAGAGAGAGCTGTTCTGAGTGAGTGTTCTTTTCTACTTTTTCTCTCCCTCCCCCAAAAGGGAGGTCCTTCGAGTTGCATGGCTGAGAGTGGTCCCCCTGCTGACACCAGCAGTATATGTCACTCAGGGCAGGCCAGGTGTGGCCTATATCTAATCATTCCCAAGTAGGTACTTAGTCAGTTTCTCATTCTCACCCAATTCAAACAATACTAAATGAATCAGGTGGGACTCCTGGGTGTCTGTCAAATTCCATTATTTTATCACACTATTGAACTTTATCAATGATCACAGTAGGAAACTTTATTGAATTGATTTTTTGTTTGTTTGTTTGGTTTTTGGTGAGGCAATTGGGGTTAAGTGACTTGCCCAAGGTCACACAGCTAGTTAAGTGTCAAGTTTCTAAGGCTGGATTTGAACTCAGATCCTCCTGAATCCAGGGCCAGTGCTCTATCTACTGTGTCACCTAGATGCCCCTATCAAATTGATTTTTGCAGTTAATATGAAAAAAGAAACCAAAGGGTTCACATTTCTTAAAGCAGCCATGAGTGTGCTCTTGAACTTCTTATTGAAGTAATATTTGATATAATAGCAAGGAGGTGGTATTGTGTTTATATAATGTTCATGATGCCATGTTAATAAAAAGCAATCTGTTACTTTAAAAAACCCCAAATAAAACATGTAGCTTGTTATGACATATAATTGTAGTTTCATCTTTAAAATTCTTCCAACCCCCCGAATTATTAATTAATTAACAACAATGACTAATTAAATAATAAATAAACTAATATGATAGGCCAATAACAACTTTCAGAGAATCATAGAATTTGATAATAGAAAGGGACCTCAGTGATCATTTAGTTCAGCTCACACATGAAAGGAATTCCCACTATAACATACCTGACAAGTTGTAGTCTAGCTTTGGGTTGAAGACCTCCAAGGAGGTCTTCACCTCTCAAGGCAACCCATTCACATAGGGTTGGGCCTTTTTTTTTTGTGGGGCAATGAGAGTTAAATGACTTGCCCAGAGTCATACAGCTAGTAAGTGTCAAGTGTCTGAGGCTAGATTTGAACTCAGGACCTCCAGAATCCAGGGCCAGTGTTTTATCCACTGCACCACCTACCTGCCCCAAGGCAACCCATTCAACTTTTACATAACTCATTGTTAGGAAATTTCCCCAGACATCAAGCCTACATTTATGTCTTTGCAAATTCCACCCATTGCTCTGCCCTTTGAAAGCAAAGAGAACAAGTCTTATCATCCTTCTGCATACAGCACTTCAAATATTTGAAGACAGCTATCATGTTCCCTTCCATCCCTTCACTCTCCCAGTCTTACCTTCTCCAGGATAAACATCCCTAGTTCGTTCAACTAATCCTCATATGATATGGACTCAAAGCCTTTCACCATTCTGGTGGCCCTCCTCTGGACACTCTGCAGGAAATCAATACCTTTCTTAAACGATGGTATCCAGAATGGAATATGAAACTCTAGATGAAATCTGCTGAGGGCAGATATAGACTATCACCTCCATATTCCTAGAAACTATGCTCCTCTTAATGTAGTCTAAAAACTGCATTAGCTTTTTTGGTTGCTATATCACACTGCTGACTCATAATGAGCTCATTAAAACCCCATATTTTTTTTCCACAACAATTGCTTTCTACTCATGCCTTCTCCATCTTATACCTGTGCCACTGTTTTGGGGGTTTTTTTTGGTAGCAATGGGCATAGTTCCCATTCTCCCTTTTCTCTCTCTTCCTGGGCTGGCTCATTCACCCAACCTGTAGTCATACTAGCAGGTATGGTTTCCCAGTATGCAACTAGCTATGACCACAATAATACAGCTACAACTCACACTTTTTTCTTTCTGGATTCTAGGGTTAATAGTGGTATCTAGAGAATAAACTCACACTATTCACCACCATAGTTCCTGAGACCCCAGTAATGTGCTTCCTATTGTCACTAAATCAGCCACCACAACACCATTAATTCTTAAATACAAAACATTTAATCAATAAAAGATAAATTCAGGAATAACCAAACTATCACAGTTTACCTATCAACCTGGGTCACACTCTCCCACCAATTCATGGAAGGTACATGATTTGAGAGATCCATGGGTCATGGACTTTAAGCTTTAATGTTCCTAGTGCTTTCAAAATTAATCTGTACTACTTGAAACCATTTATCTGTGAATTTCTTTCTTTTTTTGTCTTCATTACTCTCTAACTGAAAGTAATTCTTCTGATCTTGAGCAATGGCAGTCACAAGTTCTTTAGTTTCCTGCCATGTTTAACAGGGTTCTGAGAAAGTGTTCTATTATTTTATCAAATGTACAGGGTGTGCTAAAAGAATTGTGACAGTTTTAACCTATTAAAGCTTAAATATATATTATATATCAACAATGACATTGAGAATTACAAAACTTCTCAGGGTGGCCCGGTCAATTATTCATACAAGAGAATTCTTTTTCTCTCCTATCAGCAAAGCTGCTTCCCCAATATGCAAAGCTTGTAGTACAACAAATGCAAAACTTATATTTTCTCATCTTTCTCCCTCTCAAATCATAGAGAAAAGTAGGTAACAATGTACCCTTGAGAAATTTGCCTTCTTTAAAGCTATAGATGGAACTAGAGAACACTAAAATCAAAGAACTCTATAGAGAGAAGCAGAATTCCCTTCTATCAACACCATAGATAGAACTCTCAGCTGACCTTGACTTTTCCATTGAGCCCTTTCTTCTCATTTTGTGACCAAGTATTTAAGCTTCAGCTTCAGTATTTGACCTTCCAGTAAATAGTCTGAGTTAATTTCTTTAAGTATTGATTGATTTGATCTTGCTGTCCAAGTTTTTTCCAACACCACAATGAAAAAGCATGGATTCTGCAGCACTTAGCTTTGTTTAGAGCCCAACTCTCACGGCCATATATTGCTATTCAGAAAATCATAACTTTGACTACATGGAACTTTATCAGAAAGGTGATGTCTCTGCTTTTTAGTTTGCTGTTCAAATTTGCTATAGCTTTTCTTGCAGGGAGCAAGCATCTTTTAATTTCATGGCTGCTGTTGCTGTCTGCAGTGATCTTTGAGCCCAAAAATATAAAATCTAACACTGCTGCCTTTTCTTTTCCCTCTTTTTGCCAGGAAGTGATGGAACCAGTTGCCAAGATATTAAATTTTTTTGTTGTTGTTAAGCTTCAAGCCAGCTTTTATACTTTCCTCTTTCACCCTCATCAAGAAGCTTCTTAATTCTTCTTCATTTTCTGCCACCAGAGTGGTATCATCCACTTATCTGAGATTGTTGATACTTCTCCCTGCCACCTTAACTCTGGCTTTTGATTCATTCAACCTAGTATTTTGCATGGTGCACTCTGCGTATAGGTGGTACAGTAGATAGAGTGCTAGGCCTGGAAGCAGGAAGATTTATCTTCCTAACTTCATTACCAGTCTCAGATACTTATTAGCCCTGTGACCTTGGGCAAGTGACTTAACCCTATTTGATTCAGTTTTCTCATCTGTAAAATGAGCAAGAGAAGGAAATGGTCAACCACTCTGGTATCTTCACCAAGAAAACCCCAAATGGGATCACAAAAAGTTGAACACAACTGAATGACTGAAATGACAAAACAACAACTCTGCATGTAAGTTAAATAAAGTAACAGTATCGAACCTTATTGACTACTTTTCCAATCTTAAACCAATTAATTATTCTATGTTCAACTCTAAGTATTGCTTCTTGGTCCACATGCGGATTCCTCAGGAGATAAGTAAGATGATCTAGTTCTACTACCTTTTTGAGGACTTGTCACATTTTGTTGTGATCCACACAAAGGTTTTAGTGTAGTCAATGAAGCAGAAGCTGAGGTTTTTCTGGAAGTCAATTGCTTTCTCCATAATACAGCAAACGTTGGCAATTTGGTCTCTAGTTCCTTTGCCTCTTTGAAAACCAGCTCGTTCTGACAATTCTTGGTTCACATGTTGCTGAAGGCTAGTTTGCAGAATCTTAAACATAACCTTGCTAGCATATAAAATAAGTGAAATTGTTTGGTAATTTGAACATTTGTTGACATTGCCCTTTTTTAGAATTGGGACATGAACTGATATTTTCCAATCTAGAGGCCACTGTTGAGTTTTTCAAATTTGCTGGAATATTGAGTATGATAGTTTAATATCAATCATCTTTAAACATTTTACACAGCTTAGCTGGAATTCTGTAACCTCCACTAGTCTTATTGTTAGCAATGTTTCCAAAGGCCCACTTGACTTCATGCTCCAGGATGTCTGGCTCTAGATCAATAACCACACAATTGTGGTTATCAATGATGTTAAGATCTATCCTGTATAGTTCTTCTGTATATTCTTGTCACCACTTCTTAATCTCTTCCATTTTTGTTGTCTCTACTTTTTTTGTCTTTTATCATGCCCATTTTTGCATTAAACATTCCCTTGATATCTCAAATTTTTCTTGACAAGATCTCTTGTATTCCCCATTCTATTGTTTTCTTCTATTTCTTTGCACAGCTTATTTAAGAAAACCTTATCTCTCCTTGCTATTCTTTGGAATTCTGCATTCAGTTGGGTATATCTTTCCCTTTCTCCTTTACCTTTTCACTTTCCTTCTTTCCTCAGCTATTTCTAAAGCTTCATCAGAAACCATTTTGCTTTCTTGCTCTTCTTTTGGGGGGGGATTAAAAAACATTTTTTTAAAGTAAAAATTTTTATTTATAGTCTTGGGTTCCAATATTTATCCCTCCTTCCCTCCCTCCCCTCACTCCTCCCTAAGGTGGTAAGCAATCAAATATGGGTTATACATGTACCCTTATGTAAAACATTACCATATTCATCATTTTGTACCAGAAAACTTGAATAAAAGAAAACAAATGAAAGTGAAAAATAGCATGCTTCAGTCTGTGATCCATCAATATCAGTTCTTTCTTTGGAGGTAGATAGTATGTTTCATCAATAATCCTTTGGGATTGTCTTGGATCATTGCATTGTTGAAAATAGTTAAGTCATCCACAGTTCTTCATCAAAAAATATTGCTGTCTCTGTGCACAATGTTCTCATTTCTGCTCACTTCACTATATATCAGTTCATACAAGTCTTTCCAGACCTTTCTGAAGTTATCCTGTTTGTCATTTCTTATAGCATAATAATATTCCATCACCATTGTATACTGCAGCTTGTTTAGCCATTCTCCAATCGATGGGCATTCCTTTGATTTTGTGATGAAATAATGGGATTTAGCAGATACTCAAGGACCCACCTGGAGATTAATCTAGACTGATTGAATCAAGTGAGAGTGATCGACTGATGATTAGCCTACTTCATGTTAATTGGATTGTAATCACACCTGGCTAACCCTTAAGAAGGTTTTGTTCTCAGAAGCTAGACAGTGAACTCAACTTGAGAACACCTTCAAAGCCAATGGATTTGGATGACTCCAACCAATCAGCTTGAAGCAATGTGTAAGGACTGCCTCTGCTCCGGACCTATAAAAAGCTTCCACAAGCAGTTTGCAGGAGGAGTTCCTGATTAAAGCAGGCTTGTGGAGGAGGACTTGAGGAAGAACCCAACCAGGCTGGAACTCTAGGCTAGATAGGCTTTTTCTTAACTTTCTGAACTCCTTTGTGAATACCTGTATGCTTTAATAAATGTTTAATGCCCAAAGACTGGTGCTAAAGCTTCTAATTTAAGGAGACCACAATTTAGATTTTAAACATCACAATTTCCAATTCTTAACGACCATAAAAAGAGCTGCTATAAATATTTTTGTACAAATAGGTCTTTTTTCTTTTTTGGGGGATGTCTTTGGGATATAAACCTGGCAATGGTATTGCTGGATCAAAGGGTATGTACATTTCTATAGCCCTTTGGGGAATGAATAACTGTCTATTTGGTAAGTGTAATGCCTTAAGATTTTGAGATAAGAGTTCATTATGTGTGAGAATAGCAGAAACTTGGCAAAGGAGTTGAAAGTAAGGCATTTCCTATGGATTACTTTTTTGACAGTAGTTACGCATATTCATTCTGCATCAGATGTGATAGTCTGTTTTTTCTGGTACTAATAGTTATACTGGTTATATTGTAGGTATTTCATTTGACTAAAATTTGTTGCTTTTCTTTGCAGTGTAATGCTTATCCAAGGTCCTGTGACTTCAAATAGTCAAAGCCTTTATAACTGTGATTCCAAATTCAAGAGAATATTGTTTCCACTACACCATTGCTACAGCTCATGAAAATTGTTATCCTCTACTATAGAATTTTTAATTTTAGTATAAAAAAAAGAAACACATAATGCTCATTCTTTGAGCTTGTAATAGGAAGTTTCCATTCTCTGAAAGTTCTGGAAATGACTAACAATAATACTATTTTACAAATCTTGGGCTGAGTCAATTTTATTTAAATATTAATGGTTTCTGGCTTGCTGTCATTCTGGTTTCATTAATTCAGTTCAGTGAATCTAGGGGGGAAAGCAAGTGGTCATCTATAAGACTGTTACTCTTTAGAGTTTGTTAATCTCATCTATTAAAATGCTGAAGAAATTAGTAATCTATTACACATTTGTGAGAGTAAACTTGAAAACTAATTTATAATCAAACTATGTTATTTGTTCCTTAAAATCCTTACCAACCTAGATGGCCCACAGAAAAGGTTCAGGCTATATTCAAATGTATCTTACTGCCATTTCCCCTGGTACAAAAAACCTTAGAAGGGATAACCCTACCCCCATCCCCACATTTTTTAAGTCAACAGAGAAAACATTTCTTTAAGTAGTAAGAACTCAACCTTAGTCTTAACATAAACCAATAATTGAATAAACAACTGATATAAGTAGAAAACAAATATATAAAAGCTATTATAATGCAATCACCAAAGGCGGTTTTAAGGCAAAATACTTGGAAACCTAAAGATGATCTATAGGGGACCTCATGCATTAAAAAGCCTATATCATGGGGGCAGCTAGGTGGCGCAGTGGATAGAGCACTGGCCCTGGATTCAGGAGGACCTGAGTTCAAATTCGGCCTTGGACACTTGACACTTACTAGCTGTGTGACCCTGGGCAAGTCACTTAACCCCAATTGCCTCACCAAAAAAACAAACAAACAAAAAAAGCCTATATCATACACAAAGGTTAAGGGCCACCCAAGCAAATCTAATTAAATGGCTTGTGTTTTCTAATTTTTTTTTACTTTGTAACTTATTTTGAGCATTATTATTTTCTCTATATTTAATTATATTCTCTTAATGTATTCAAGCCACCTGACCCAGATCAACTATATCTCAGTTACTAAGAGACTGGTAGATACATGATTCCTACAATACAATAAATATTTATTAAGTACTTACTATGTTCCAGACACTGTGCTAAGTATTGGAGATACAAATAAAAAAAAAGAAAATAGTCCTTTCCCTCAAGAAACAAGCTAATGTGTGGGAAGATAATATCCAAAAGGAAGCTGGAAATGGAATAAGGGTACCCAGTGGATAGCCTGCTCTAGGACAAATACTGGTAGAGTTGAAACCAAAGTAGCTGGTGGGAGATGAAGAGTTGACTGAAAATTCTATTGTCGTTGTTAGGAGTCTTTTGTTGTTTATTCAGGCGTGTCCAACTCCATCCCATTTGGGGTTTTCTTGGCAAAGATACTAGGTTTTTATTTCCTTCTCCAACTCATTTTACAGATTAGGAAATTTAGGCAAACAAGGTTAAGTGACTTGCCCAGGGTCACATAGCTAGTAAGTACCTGAGGTCAGATTTGAATTCTGGTCTTTCTTATTGGAGGCCCAAGAGCTCTAGCTTTATCCATATAGCTGGCCAAACTGAGACTTTGCAAGTTGTTTTGCTCCACCCTCAAAAACAACAACCTCCATCATAGGAGCTGAGGCAACTGAAGGCATTGATGAGATGTGAATAGAAAAGTTGAAGCAACCTCCATGCTGATGAGTTTTCTGATGATATGCTTATCCTGGAGGTGAAGCAGGGACAGGGGGTATGGGGGTGGAGGGGTAAGGTGCATGAGGTTGATGGAATCAAAACCAAACAGATTAACTAGTACAAGGTGCTGCATTAGTTGTAGTGATCTTTCTTCTTTTTAAAAATATTTTATTTTCCCCAATTACATGTAAAAATTTTAAATATTTCAGTTTTTTTAGTTCTGAGTCCCAAATTCTCTCTCTCTCCCCATCCCCCTCCCTAAGATAGTAAACAATCTGATATAGGTAATATAGGTTTTCTGGACAGCACTCTCTCCTGGTTCCCCTCCTACCTATCTGATTTCTCCTTTTCAGCTTTCTTTGCTGTATTCTTTTTTTTTTTTTTTTTTGGTGAGGTAATTGGGTTTAAGTGACTTACCCAGGGTCACACAGCTAGTGTCAAGTGTCTGAGGCTGGATTTGAACTCAGGTCCTCCTGAATCCAGGGCCAGTGCTCTATCCACTGTGCCACCTAGCTATATTCTTTATGGGGATTACACCCTCTAACTATAGGTATCCTCAGTATTCTGTCTGGGACTCTCTTCTCCCTCTATACCACTTCACTTGATGATCTCATCAGCTTCCATTGATTTAATTACCATTTCTATGCTGATGATTCTCAGATCTACTTATCCTACCCCAAACTCTGCTTATCTCCAATCTTGCATCTCCAACTGCCTTTCAGACATCTCAAACTGGATGTCCAATAGACATATTAAATTCAATATATCCAAAAAAGAGTTTATCATCTTTTCCCCTAATCCCATCTCCCCCTCTCCCATTGCTATAGAAGGCAACACCATCTTCCCAGTCCCTCAGGCTCATAACCTAGGCGTTATTCTGGACTCCTCATTGCCTCATATCTGCTCCCTACCATATCTGAACTGTTGCCAAGACCTGTCATCTCACCACTGCAACATCTCTCAAATATGGTCCCTTCTCTCCTCTGACACTGCCATCTCTCTACTGGAATACTCTCCTTCAACTTTGCTCACTGATTTCCCTGGCTTCCTTCAAGTCCCAACAAAAATTCCATCATATATAGGAAGCCATACCTAACCCCTCTTAATTATAGTGCCTTTCTTCAGTTACTATTTCCTATTTATATATCCTAAATATATGTTGCTTTGTATGTATTTAGTTGCATGTGGTCTCCCTCCATTAGATTCTAAGTTCCTTGAGGGAAGGGACTTTTCTGTCTTTTTTTGTATTTTTTGGTACACAAAAAACACTTAATAAATGGTAATTGATTAATTATTTTGTATAAGAAGTAAGGTATTGTAATGGATAAAAAGCCTGCCGGGAAACTGGGATTCAATATTGGGCATTGACACATAATGACAGGTCACTCTTGGCAAGTCATTTAATACCTTAGTGCTTTAGGCAATTCTCTATAAGTTGTAAATATTTAATATTCATATATGTGTGTGTATGTCAATGTATATATATATATGTATTGAATATACTTATATATGCACATGCTGTCACTTCTGATAAAATATAATTGACAGCAACATAAGGGTTGAAATTGTTGCATTTTTCTGTACTACTAGTTCTTAATTTAAACCCTATGTCTATAATCAAGTTTAATAGAAAAAAAATCCTAAAGGTCTAACGATGCCCCAAATTCTCTTCTAGCTTGTTTTGTTTTAACTTACTGCACTTGACTTTGCTTCTAAGCGATCATACATCACTACTATTCAAGAAATCACAGAAAATATTACTAATTTTAATTCAAATTACTGTTCTGGTTCTGACCACAGGAAGTAGAGTTTGGCTACAGACCCTTTTCAAAATTTTAAATATTCAGGAATACTTTGAAAATGGTCAATTCCTATTCAGAAAATATAGCCGAATTGATTCACATAGTCATTAGTTTTACTTTGCCTTATAATTACTGAATATAATCACTCAATAGTATTAAGGCATTGAGGTATTGAAGCAGCTAGGTGATACAGGAGATAGAGAAAACTGGGCCCAGAGTTCAAATCCAGCCTCAGATACTTAGTAGCTTTGTGAATCCTTGGACAAGTCACTTAACTTGTTTGACTCAGTTTCCTCAACTGTAAAGAAACAAATAATAATAGCACCTACCTCCCAGGTGCTTATGAGACTCAAATGAGATATTTTAAAGTGCCAGCTAGTTATATATTTTATTAGGCAAATTATGTATTAGAAAACTACGATAATAATTCTTAGCTCCTAAACTTAAAAATTCAGCCAATTAATAAGTTAATTAAGTCTAGTAAGAACATTAACTACAATTTATTTACAAAATAAAATAGGGGAGAAGTTGTAGAACATCTGTGTCAATCTACAGGAGACAACCATATTTCTTAAGGATAATGTGCCACACATAGGTAAGTACTTAGTAAATACTTTTTATGGCAGTAATATAATATGTGTTTTATTTCAACAGATATTTGTGTTAAACATATGGCCACCAGAATAATTATGATATGCTTTTGTGATACTAAAATGAGCTAAACCTTTTGAGAGGTGATTACTTATAACAAAAGCCTGCTTAAATTGTTTACCTACATGGCATATATCCAGATTTTGCAACAGCACTACAAAAGGGTTTATTGCTTTTGAATCACTAACCAATTTTAAAACTATTTGTTGTACAAGATAAGGACCATCAAGTTTTTAAAAGCAAATATGAAATCCATTGTTAGATTCATATTTCTTTTACAAAATCATTCCATTAGGTCAGAGCCTTGTGTTTCTATCATGACAAAATTATACTATGTATGCATATGTATGTATGTGTGTGTGTGTGTGTGTGTGTAATGCAGTTTAAAAAGTTAACACTGTAGAAAATTTGAGACTGTGGGAAAATGTATAGGATGTTTCTGGATCAGATACTCTAATTCTTTAGTCTCATAACATAAGAAAACTTTGGTGTTTTCAGCATACAGAGGGTTATTACTTTTGATTATGAATCTGTTAGGCCAATACAGTGGGCCCTATAGTGTTTCTCCATACTGGCAAGTCAAGGTTTTCTGTTTCTTTACAACTGGAATGATATTCTTTGTAGCAGAAAGGAGGAAGCATTCACTGCCCAAGGAAACCTATTGTATTGGCTTTAAGAATAACTCCACTAGATAGTATTATTTACCTTTGCTTCAGTCACTATAGCAACGAGGGACAAGATATTCTCAAATTGTTTTCTGCCAAAGAAATAGTTAATGTAATGGGAGTATCTCACTAGTGACTGCTGCTTTTTTTTTTTTAAAGCAGCAGTAGCATAACACCTATTAGATTTGAATCCTGGATACTTTTTACTAGCAATATCAATGCTAAGATGTTTAACATTTAGAAATAATTTCCCACAAGTATTCATAAAACTTGTGAAAAGAGTATTGATTTCCTGAGATTTAAGGACAAACTGTGCTGGCCTAAAAGCCTGAAATTTTCAATTCTGAGAAGACAGTCCTGAGAAAAGTTGATTTGTTCTATTAAAAATGAGTGATTCTTTCATCCAGACAATGATATCCTATTAGATGTTTCAAAACTGAAAGAGAAAAAGCATTTATTCTGAGTCACAGAAGCCTAGCAAAATAGAAAAAATACTGGTTTTGAAGAATAAGATCTAAACCTGGAAAGGACCTTAGAGATCATATGATCCAGCTCTCTCATATTTAAGATAAGGAAACTACATTCCAGAGAAGTTGTGAATTCTCTAAAGTCTTATAGGTAATGAGAGGCAGAAATGAGATTTGCACCTAGGTCCTTCACATCAAATCCACTGATCTTCTATATCATACTTTAGCTTAAATTCAAATCCCTGGCTACTTCCACTACTTCACCTATCTGGACCTCAGTTTTCTCATCTGCAAAAGGGGTGGGGGAGGTGTTGAAGTAAACTCTTTTTAAGTTCCCTGACAGTTCTAAATCCTATAATATCCTAGATTATAATTGATCTCCAACAGAACAGGGACACTCTCTTTTCTAAATTTTGCATCTTATATAATGCCCAGTCCATCACAGTATGACCAACCTTACAATAAACAATTAGCATTTGTTGAACTTTTAAAAAGCAATTCACAAGCACTGTTATAAGACATGAAAGATATATAAGTGCAAGAGTTTACAAGTGACATTCATAAGGATTCATCAGTACTGATGAAATAGATCTCTGCTCATATCCTTTGTGTATTTGGGTTTTATAGATTTTAATAGTGTAGTAGTTGCCTTTCAACGACCTACAACAGAAGCAAAGTTAGTTGCCTTTCAACGACCTACAACAGAAGCAAAGTTTTGTTTCTCTCTTAAAACAAACGGGGAGACCAGCCTGGGAGCAGCACTTAACTCCCCACCCGCCTCGGGGCAATGAGGGTTAGTGACTTGCCCAGGGTCACAAAGCTAGTAAGTGTCAAGTGTCAGGTCAAATTTGAACTCAGGTCCTCTTGAATCCAGGACCAGTGCTTTATCCACCACGCCATCTAGCTGCCCCCAGCAGCACTTAACTTAGTAAAGCATAACCCACGAACTTGACACACAACCTTGTGGTACAGGACCGCTTATTTTATAGAGGAAACAAACTCAAAAGTGAAGCGACTTGTCCAAGACCTCACACATAGTAACCATTAGAGGTGGGTGGGTGGAATTAGATTACATGATGAAAGATTAATAATATTTTTGCATGTTTGATATTTAGGTTACCACGATTGCATCCCAGGCAACAAACAACAACCCAGTGCGTACTCTTGAGCAAGTCAAACAATAAACCCAGGGAGAAAGAAGCCATGATAAAATAGTTCAGAAGTCGTGCCTTCAACATATATACCATGTGATGCATGCAAATATGTACCCGCGAATCCGTTTCTTTAGGGGAGGCGCGCGTGTTATAGACTATAGGATACCATTCACATTTTTCATGGGGCAGTAGATGGTTGCTATTGACCGGTAATCCAGTGTTTGCACCATCAATTCCCCGCTCCCCCCCAACTTAGAAACGAGATTCAAAATTGAACGTTTCTTGACAGCGTCATCGAAAGGCTGTGAGGGCCCCCACAACACCGTATTTAGAGTACACCCCCCCCTCTACCAGACAAAGCCCTTTGCGGACAAGTGCCCTGGGTAACCCTAATGTAAACAAAACCTGATCATCTTACCTTGATTCCTTGCTGTTGGGTAGTGAGAATTAACTTTGACTCATCCAAGAGCAAAACTTCGCAATAAAATTCTTCCTGGACAGCACAGAAACAGCCCATATCTGCTTTAGATGGGCTTATTTATAAGGAGGAAAGCAAGAAAACAGAAGCAGGATCCCGAATCACCCCCTCCCTACAAGGCTCTGATCTGTATTGTCCAGTGGCAAGGACAAGAGAAGGGAGCAAGTAGCTCGTAGAGGATTTCCAGTCCACAGTCCACGAAAGGCCCCAAGGACCGGTTAGGTCCTTCCCGCCTTGGGAGTCAAAAGTCAACAGGGGACTCAAAAGCTTCAGCTGAATTCGACAGGCAAGACAGACTATCCCCGCACATCTTGTGTCTCGGGTGAGAAGGAGGAGGGACGTGGGGAGACGGGTGAGAAAAGCCTCTCCTGCAGTCCTGGGAAAAACAAAAGTCTCATAGCAATTGGGCAGGAGGAAAGACAAGTGCTGGGGGCCCTCCCTGCCCTTTTTCCTCTCTCTCCTTCGACTTCCAGGACCGACAACTAGGTCTGGTCCACCTGGGCCAAGAGAGTGAGTCCACCCCGGCGGCTTGGGCTCCTCCTCTCCCTCCGCTGCCTGTGCTTCGGCTCCGGGTTTCCGCCCCGCCCCACCCAGCGGCGGCCCAGCTGCCAGGGTGGGTTCACCTCACACTTAGGGACAGAGAATGGAGGGCGGGAACAGGAGGCCCGTATTTCTTTTGTGTAGAGGACACCGGGGTCTGCGCGAGACCTTTCAGCCAGAAAAGGGAGGCGGCCGAGGCTACGGGAAGTGGGAAGGAGCAGCTGCGAGAACAAGGGGGAGCGCGGTTGGCCCAGCTCAGGTGTGCGGAGGGGGTTGTCCGGCACAGGCTTCCAGGTGACTGGCCAGGGAAGGGCTTGTCAGAACCGACGGACGGGGGGGAACTACTTTTGTCTGTCTGAGGAGCTCAAGTGCATGGCCATGGGCCAACCTGCTGTGTCCAGGCAGGAGAAATCCTCCCTGTCTTTACGTCCGTCACGGCTCGCGGACCTGAACACCGGGAGGAAGAAGCCAGCTTCTGAAAGACCTGCGGCCGCCCGGCTACCGAGGAGAGCGCCTTCCGTCTGCCTCAGCTTCTCCCGGGGGTAGCCCGAGTGCTGGAGAAGCAGGGAGAACAACTCGGGAGCAGCACTGGGGGCTTGCTCGAATTCCTGGAGAAAGAGATGGGGGCGATCCCAGGAGCCAGGGGCCCTCCCACTGCAAATACCAGTTCAAGATCTGAGCCCCGGGTAGTTCTTCCTACAGCCCCTGAGGCCCGGCTCGGAGCGGAGGACAATGAGTGAGCGGGTGGCAACTAGCTAGAAGGCTAGTCCGCAGCTGGGAGCGATGAGTCGGTCGGACTTGTCCCATCTAAACCTGTGGTCCGGCTGGGTTCCAGGACGGATCGCTTGTTCTGACCATTTCCAGACTGTGGAGGCTAGAGCGAAGCTGAGGGGCAGGGTCATAGTGAATAAAGCTCTGCACTGCACTCCAGCACCCCACGCCCTTCCAGCCTCCAGCAACAATCCTGGACCCGTGGACACACTAGCTCTGAGGCAGCAGTGACCCCTGGTGGGTCTTGGTAACCGGGCAGAGACTGGAACAGGTGCAATTTTAGTGATTAAAACAAACATTCTGGAAACAAGCTAACAAAGCTTTATAGGAGGAGTGAATCAGGTAGGGAAGGGAAATTTTAAAAATGTGCCTCTAACATACTCCTCGTTAAATAGTGACGGTCTGGAATGTCGTGGCATTGAAATAAAAGAATAATAATGGAAGCTTTTGTCCCTTTAAGCGGTTCCCTGCAACAGTGACTAGCCAAAAAAGGCCTAACCTTTGTTTAGGAACATTTGACCCCTTTTTTTTTTTTGGAGACCCATAAAATTTTAAACAATCCTAAAAATGCTTTATAAAACTGCAAACTTTTGCTTGGGTTCTACCTCGACTACCTCGCAGCCATCTTCTGTCACTCAATTCCTGTGAATTTGATACAGATTTTAAATTTATAAGCAAAATCTGGATTCATGTAGTACGCGCCTGGTTTGAACAAAAGTTTTATCAAACTCTTAATGCACTAATAGGTACTATAAATGATTCTCGTTCATGCTTTTATACCTTTAGAATGTAAGATTTAGCTTTTACCTTTGATACCGTTTTCCTGTTACACAGTACTATGTCGTATTAAGTAAGAATCATATCAGAAACCCATATAATTGGGACAGCTAGGTGGTGCAGTGGATAAAGCACCAGCCCTGGATTCAGGAGGACCTGAGTTCAAATTCGGCCCCAGACACTTGACATTTATTAGCTGTGTGACCCTGGGCAAGTCACTTAACCCTCATTGCCCCGCCAGAAAAAAGAAAAAAATAAACCCATATAATAATTATATACAATTTCTTGAAACCACAGAGAAATCAAATTCCTGGGGGTTTTTTAAGGCATTTTTTAAAGGTTTCTTGCCCAATCATTTATTTTAAAATATTGCTGACAGGTAGTTCTTTCATGTGCATGTGCACACACTATTTTAATCTCAAAATGTCATTCTTACAATTAGAAAAAGTAAAACATGGCAAAAAGAAAAACCAAACAAAACCCAGTAGCTTGGATGTACACACTTTAAAATCCCCCCTACAATTAGTTACCTTTCAGTTCAGCAGAGTAGATGCTACATTTAAGCATTTGTTTTCAAGGCATTCTGCTTTACTATCACATGCTTTAAATTCTTATAATCCCTTCGTTTTGATTTTCAGCAGCAGGGGAAAAAGAAGGACATACAGCTGCAGAATTTTCATACTAACTATGATTCTCAGAGGAAGTAATATTTATTTCTAATGATAATTTATGTTATTGAAGAAAATTTGATGAACAGCATTGTTTTCAGTGACCATAACGAATTAAAGAGAGTAAATTAAGAAAGACATACTGGTTAGGTCAAAGATAGAGTTTCCTTCTAATGAGTGAGTTTGGATATAGTTTTCTTTATCTTAAATAATTAATTGAGTGGAGGAAATACAGTGAAGGAAAGTCATTGTATAACAGAGAAACATCTCAAGAAAAAAAACCACTTTCACAAGAGAAAAATCCCCTTTTTTCAACATGTGAATAGCATAATATATACTTATCTACTGTGTTTTGATCTTCAATGTTGAAGAAAATCTTTGATCAAGATGACTGTTTATGACAGTGGCTATCTTCACTTCTTTCAAGATATAGTTCATGTAGGGGAGCACCTCTGACATGAAGCTTTTCTTTATTCCAACTTTTAGGGTCCTTCCCATGAACCAACTTGTGCTTACTTTGTATAAACACACACATGTACATTTTGTTCCCCCCCCCCAATACTATGTAAGTTGCTTGTAAGTAGGGCTTATTTACTCTTTTTGAATTTCTATCCCCCATACCAAGCAAAGTATGTAGCCCAAACTAGGCACTTAATAAATCCCTGTTCATTGATTGGCTGGCTTTAGTTTGATTATTTAAAATTAGTTACTCAACACAGTGATGTAATTTCTCACATTAAAAATCCATTATAGGGGGCAGCTAGGTGGCTCAGTGGATAAAGCACCGGCCCTGGATTCAGGAGTACCTGAGTTCAAATCCGACCTCAAATACTTGACACTTACTAGCTGTGTGACCCTGGGCAAGTCACTTAACCCCCATTACCCCACAAGAAAAAAAAATCCATTATATTACAAATCTTTTTAATTTTGGCATTATAACAAAACCTGGTGTACTTTACCATTTACCATCCAATTAAAAGCTGTATGCAATTATAAGATCATACATTTTTTCCATCAATGAAGACAACACATTTGGTATCTAATATAAGTTTCTGATGTGCTTTGTCAAAAGAAGAAGTGGCATTATAGAAAAAAAGTTTGAAAGAACAATTTGACTATACACGTATACACAGAGGAGATATATGCTAGGTAGAATACAGTTTTAATAGTGTTGAGGGACTGATTTTCAATATATATGAAAGGGGAAGCTTACTGAATGCTTGAAAAAAATCACACTTTAACTGAAAAAAAAAAGTGACAAAGAGAATATCAATAACGACTGAATGACTACTTTGCCCTCTATAAAATCTTTGTGAGAATGAATAATTAGGCTTTATTTAGTGCCAGAAGGAACAAAAGAAATGACACTGACAGTGATTATTATAATTCTACAGAAGTTTAACCAAGTTAAAAATTAATTAATACAACATGGAAACCAAAAAAGCCTAGAAGAGACATTAGTCAGGAAACATCTACCTTATTTGTGGTAGGAGCAACATTTACTACTGATTAGAAAATTGGAAAGTTCCTGACACACAAGCCAGTTTTTTTTCTAAAATAGTAATGAAACTATTGACCATCTGGTGATGTCCATGTGTAGGATTGCCTTTTGGGATATTGAAAAAATGTTTGCTGTGACCAATGAGTGATCTTGATAAAACTCCAAGGGCAAACTTGCCTCTTATTCCAGTTTATTTTATTATAAAAGTATTTTATTATTTTCCAGTTACATGTAAAGATAGTTTTCAAAATTTGTCTTTATAAGATTTTGAGTTCCAATTTTTCCCCCTTCCTCCCTTCCCTCCCCCCTCTCCAAGATAGAAAGCAATCTGATATAGATTATATATGTACAATCACATTAAACACATTTCTGCATTAGTCAAGTTGTGAAAGATGAATCAGAACAAAAGGGGAAATCCTCAAAAAACAAACAAACAACAGAAACAAAAGTAAAAACAGTATGGTACAATCTGCATTCAGAATCCACAGTTCTTTTTTCTGGGTGTGGAGAATATTTTCCATCATGAGCTCTTTGCAATTGTCTTGGATCATTGTATTGCTGAGAAGAGCTAAGTCTATCACAGTTGATCATCACACAATGTTGCTGTTATTGTGTACAATGTTCTCCTGGTTCTAGTCACTTCACTCAGCATCAGTCCACTTAAGTCTTTCCAGGTTTTTCTGAAATCTGCCTGCATCATTTCTTTTAGCACAATAGTATTCCATTACATTCAAATACCACAACATGTTTAGCTATTCCCCAATTGATGGGCTTTCTCTCCATTTCCATTTTTTTGCCACCACAAAGAAAGATGCTTTAAAAATGTTTGTACATGTAGGTCCTTTTCCCTTTTTTATAATCTCTTTGGGATTCAAACCTAGTAGTGTTATTATTGGGTCAAAGGGTATGCACAGTCCCATAGCCCTCTGAGCATAGTTCCAAATTGCTCTCCAGAATGGTTGGATCAGTTCACAACCCCACCAACAATGCATTAGTCTTCTAATTTTTCCACAGCTTCTCTAACGTTTATTGTTTTCCTTTTTTATCATATTAACCAATCTGATGGGTGTGAGGTGGTAGCTCAGAGTTATTTTAATTTGCATTTCTCTAATCAATAGCGATTTAGAGTATTTTTTCATATGGCAATAGATAGCTTTGATTTCTTCATCTGAAAATTACCTGTTCATATCCTTTGACCATTTCTCTATTGGGGAATGACTTGCATTCTTATAAATGTGATTTAGTTCCCTATGTATTTTAGAAATGAGACCGTTATTAGAAACACTGGCTGTAAAAATTGTTTCCCAGCTTTCTACTTCCCTTCTTCTTCTTCTCCTTCTTTTTTTGATGGAGCAAATTTGCTATTCTGCTCTGACTTGCCCAGGGTCAGACAGCTAGTAAGTGTCAAGTGTCTGAGGCCAAATTTGAACTCAGGTCCTCCTGAATCCAGGGCAGGTGCTTTATCCACTGTGCCACCTAGTTGCCTCCTCTACTTCCCTTCTAATTTTGGCTGCATTGGTTCTGTTTGTACAAAAACTTTTAAATTTTAATGTAATCAAAATCATTTTGCATTTCATAATATTCTCTATCTCTTGTTTGGTCATAAATTTCTCTCCTCTCCATAGATCTGAGAGGTAAACTATTCCTTCCTTTCCTAATTTGCCTATGGGAGCACCCTTTATGTCTAAATCATGTACCCATTTTAACCTTAGTTTGGTATATGGTGTAAGATGTTGGTATATGCCTAGTTTCTGCCATACTATCTTCCAGTTTTCCCAGCAGTTTTTCTCAAATACTGATTTCCTATCCCAGAAGCTGGAGTCTTTGGGTTTATCAAACAGTACATTACTATAGACATTTACTACTGTGTCTCCTGTGCCTAACCTATTCCATTGATCCACCACTCTATTTCTTAGCCAGCACCAAATAGTTTTGATGACTGCTGCTTTATAGTAAAGCTTCAAATTTGGTATTCTGTTCTGAGGCCTCTGTGGCTTGTGGATTCCTCGCTGCACTGGGTTTATTCCCTGCACTGAGATGGCTTGGTCAAGTTGTGCCTGTCCTATGCATGGTTCTCTAGCTGGCAGTTTGCCCTCTCAGCCAAGGCTGGCAGGTCTCACAAATGACCTTTCCTGAAGTCTTCTAAATTATCTCAAGTTGGATGATTGTGTCTGTCTCTCTGTCTTTTTGTAGGTTCTGTATTTCCAGATTTAATGTTGATTTAATATTGTTTTTGAGGGAAACTCAGGTGACCTCAGGCAACTTCCTGACTTCTCTCCACCATCTTGGCTCTACCAAAATACCTCCAATTTAAAAAAAATTCCTACTTTAGCATTCCAATCCCTTTTCATAAATATGACAACTTTTCTTGGTGTTATTTCTAGAATATGCTGTACGTCTTCTTTTTTTTTATTTTCTTATGAGATATTTTATTTTTTCCGTTACATGTAAAGATAGTTCTCAACTTTTGTTTATACATGCTTTACAATTTCAGATTTTTCTTCCTCCCTCCCCTCCCTCCCCCCTCCCCTAGACAGCAGGTAATCTGATATAGGTTATATCTATATATCTCTATACATATACATATAGATATATATATATATACACACACATATATATACACATAATAACATTAATCCTATTTCTGCATTAATCCTGTTACAAGAGAAAGAATCAGAGCAGTGATGCAAAACCTCAAAATAGAAAAAAAAACACAACAGCACCCAAAACAAAAGAAATAATATGGTTCAATCAGCATCTATACTCCACAGTTCTTTCTTTCTTTTTTTTTTCTTGGATTTGGAGATCCTCTTCTATCATGAGTTCCCTGGAACTCTTCTGTGCCATTGCATTGGTGAGAAGAATATAGTCCATCACAGTAGGTCAACACTCAATGTTGATGATACTGTGTACAATGTTCTTCTGGTTCTGCTCATCTCACTCATCATCAGCTCACGTAAGACCCTCCAGGTTTCTCTGAACTCTTCCTGCTCATCATTTCTTACAGCACAATAGTATTCCATTGTATTCATATACCACAACTTGTCCAGCCATTCCCCAATTGATGGGCACCCCCTCAACTTCCAATTCCTTGCTACCACATAAAGAGCAGCTATAAATATTTTTGTACATGTGGGTCCCTTTCCCCCTTCCATGATTTCTTTGGGCAAAAGACCTAAAAGTGGGATTGCTGGGTCAAAGGGTATGCACAGCTTTATCGCCCTTTGGGCATAATTCCAAATTGCTCTCCAGAATGGTTGGATCAGCTCACAGCTCCACCAACAATGCATTAGTGTTCCAATTTTTGTACGTCTTCTTAAAATTGATCAACTTTGGCCTCTTTGGCATCAGTGGTTAGAGCATAGACTTGTTTACTGTGATGTTGAGCAGTTTGCCTTGGATTCAAACAGATAACATTGCCATTTTTGAGATTATACCCCAGTACTACTTTTCTTACCCTTTTGTTGACTATGAGGCCATTTCTTCTAGGGCATTTTTTCTAAGGGATTCTTGCCCACAGCAATAGAAATAATGATGACCTGAACTAAATTCACCCATTCTCCTGTCTATTTGAGTTCACTGACACATGCCCAAAATGTATAATCTTTCCATCTCCTATGTGACCACATCTAGTTTACCTTGGTTCATAGACCTTCTATTCCAGGTTCCTGTGCAATATTGATCTTAACAGCATCAGATTTTCCTTTCATCACCAGACACATCTTTTCAGTTTTGGCCTAGCCACTTCACTCTTTATGGAGTTATTTGTAGTTGTCTTCTGTTCTTGCCCAGTAATGTGTTGGACATATTCTGACCTGAGGTGCTCATCTTCCAATGTCAAATTTAATAGTAACATAAAGTTCATTGGTGCAGGAAGAGGTAAAGATGGGATAGTAGATGCTAACAGGATATCAGGGTCAGGAAAACAAAAAGATCTTTCTGTCTTTCCCCCACCCCACTCCCCCACACACCTCCTGCACACTTTTATGCTGTCTTGCACATTTTTGGAATCCTTGTTTGGGGGTCTGCTTAGTATTACATTCACCCTTGTTCCTCAGGTCCCATTTTTATCTGTCTGTATTTTCTCACCAGGTGTCCCTTTTTGCTACAGTTAAAAAAAAAAACATTCTAAAGATTAGTGATTCCTCTGCATGGTGGACTTAAAAGGGGCAATTGCAAAAATATTCTGTACCTTTCCTTTATCTTTGTCATAAATATACAAAGAAATGATATTCTTCTCATGCCAACCAGGATATTTATTTTGACAATAATAATGAGTTTCAGGCAGAGATTGGTTAACAAAGGCAGTATTAAGAATTCTTGCATATCTAGGGTTAATTGGGTCTAATCCTGCATATCACTTAGCACTTTTGCAGTGCCTATCATAAAAACGATAAGGGGTCTCTCCATCCTCCCCTATATTACCCTGAAATCAATTCCAATTATCTAGGCTGACAGCGCACATCTCCATTCCTGTGATAATTGCTTCTCTCCCTTGTATATGCCCAGCATAGTCAGCTGGAAGATTAGGATCCCAATTGTGATTCTGTACTGGCCAATTAGGTTGACTTTCCTGCCTCTGAGCTTGTCCTGCTATAACTAGTGTATTTGCTAAATCAATCATTAGCAGGTTTTTTTTTCCTCCAGGGCATAAAAGAGTATCTAATAAATATGTAATATCACCCTAATTTGGATTATAGCTTCTGAAGATTTCTTGAAATTTGTTAATGACTGCAGGGGAGTCCTCATCAAATTTTGGGGTGTCCCTTTTCCAAGTGGAGAGATCAAAACTGAAAGAATGAAGCATCCTGATGATTATATATCCTCCTGTTAACTCATTTTGTATTATCTTTTCTCTTAAGGGAAAAATAAATACTAGCAGAGGTTCTTCTCATTTTGGAGACTAGAGTAAATGTTGGGGGGTGCAGAGAGGGGGGGAGGGAGAGGGTAGAGCTGTGGGTTAAATTTAAAACCCCTGTTAACTGTTAAATGGAAGAAACCCCAGGTCCAAAAAGAGGACTCTGGGAGCCAGAGTCAAATCACAGTTTACAAAGATTATAAATGTATTTATTAGGGGCAGCTAGGTGGTGCAGTGGATAAAGCACCGGCCCTGGATTCAGAAGGACCTGTGTTCAAATCCGGCCTCAGACGCTTGCTAGCTGTGTAACCCTGGGCAAGTCACTTAACCCCCATTGCCCCACCAAAAATAAATAAATAAATAAATAAATGTATTTATTGCCTCAGAAGGAGCTTGCTAGCTGAACAATGAAACAGGGTCCTCATCTGTTCAAAGTCCAGTTGGAAAGGGTGAAGTATTTATACTTTTCAAACAAAGAAAGGCAAGGGATTAAGGAGAAAGGCAGGAATTGGGCAGATCGTAGAAAGGAATGAGGCAGGGAACCCCATTCCCAAGGGGAGAAAGAGATCCAGGAAATAGGTGGAGTAAGGCATTCCAGGTATCAGAGTGGTGACCCTTTGATAGACAAATCAGAAGGCATTCTTGGTGATCAGCAGTCCACATTTCAAGGCTTGAGCACAGATAATAAGATAAGGGGATAACTCCAAAACCCATAAAACAGGATGTGTCTGAGAGCCCCATAACTAACAGTTAGGGTAGTCTCTGAAGATAAGGATGTCTCTTTTAGTTCCACAAAGCACCAAATGGCTCAGGGTCTGCTTCGAAGCTGGTATGAGCTTAATTGACTTCCAATTTGCTGATTTTCTGCATGTCCAGCTAGATTTACTCTTCATCATCACAAAGGATTGTTGGCATGTCAAACAGCCCTATGTAGGGATAAAAATTGTCCAATCTGCAATAAAAGGGATGGAGGCAGAGTTTTGAGCCAATGGCACTTTATTAAAGGATCCATGGTCCCCTCTAATGAAGGGGACCTCAGATCTTCCTCACAATATGAGATGCCCCCTTTTTTCCAGGGCCATATCTTTATGTGTGTTCTTCTAGGCTATACTTTCTAAAATTATTGCTAATTATATATTAATGGCTATTCCATCTGTTTTGGCTGTAAGCATTAATTAATTAATAGCATATATACCAGTAAAGAATTGACCACATATCTCTCTAATTTCCTCATAGTCTTAGGCCTTCAGACTTACATACGGGTCCACGAAGCTGAGAGTGAGAAAGAGGGCAAGAAGAGAGCAAAAGAGATAGAGACTGACCCAGGTGTGCCCAGGGATTTTATCCCCCTTAGACAGATGCAGGTCACCATACATTGATCTAAGCTAATTGGTTATAGCCTCATTCAGCTCCATTGATTGACACAACTTGGGGGGTAGTCCAGAGAGGGTAAATTCCAACATTTAGGTGCTTCTTCCCTTGTTAAACCAAAGAATCAATCTGCATTCCTTTTGTTCACATGGGTTCTTCCAAGGCAGGGCTGAACCACACTTTCTGAGGTAAGGGAGAGAGAGCATCTAAAACAAATGACTGGGTTTCTCTTAGAAATCCATTATCAATAATTATTTTCTCACATACGGTTTGATACCAGATTTGACACTTGAACATTCTTTTTTTTTTGTGGGACAATGGGGGTTAAGTGACTTGCCCAGGGTCACACAGCTGGTAAGTGTCAAGTGTCTGAGGCCGGATTTGAACTCAGGTACTCCTGAATCCAGGGCTGGTGCTTTATCCACTGCACCACCTAGCCATCCCCTACATTTGAACATTCTAAAGAGACTATACAAAAGACAAAATTCCATTGGTTGATAGATCTTGCTTTACAGCCCCCAAAATGATGCATCAGCTAGAAATGGTATGTCAGCAGGGGGGTCTTGGACTGAGCAAAGCATGGCGCATCTCCACTGACTAAGTGGTCATAAGATGGTCACTTGCTCATGTTGGAGAAGAGAGAGAGGTCCAAAGGTACAACAATAAATTGGAGGATTTTCCATGTAATTGAGTCACTTTCACCACACTGGGCTTGGTCACCATGACAACAAAAAACAAGAGTGGAGGGCCTCTAGTTAGCTTCCTGTGATTAAGTAAATGAACTTGCAATCTGTAGCTCACAGCTTCAGGGTCTCATATACAGAACTTACAATCACTACACCTGTGGAATCATATTAAATTGATTAATGCTGATTAAAATAGAGTAGGGGTCTAAATGAATGATTTCTCGCATCCACCCCCACCCCCTCACCCCGCCCCCTCCCCGACCCGTGATCCACAGAAAGATCACAGTCTTTCTTTTGATCATTACAATCTAACTGCATGTCACCTCCATGGGCAACACAAAACCAGAAGGAGACAGTCACCTTAGGGAAGAGGAAAATAGGCACAACTTATACTGATTATGTTCCATTTCATTGAATATTAACTTATAATATACTAAATATACAATAAATGTTTGAGATGACTTTCTCACAGACCAAGAACCATGAGGGACAAGTACCTCCTAGTAAAAATATGTAAATTGGGGGACCATAGGGCATTTGTACAGGCAGAGCAGGGAAAACATTATCTATATACTGGTTCTGGAAATCTTTTGAGTTTATGAAAACAATTCAAGCATTTTTGACAAACAGCTGCCCTATTATGGTGATGAGAGGCAACATTCCTGCAGACAACACAAGCAAATCTAGACAGTTATAAGGAATAGGTTGAATTCCACAAACAAAGGAATGATCAATCATTGCTGTCAGTGGTGGAGCAAAAGCTGAAGTAGGAAACTGAAAAGCTGGATTTGATGCTCCACTCACTGCAGGTTCAGGAACAGGTGTAGGAGGAATGTGAGAGGGTGTTGATAATAGAAGATTAGAGTCAAGGCCTCTCGTTAAAATTTCATGACACTCTGGAAAAGACACAATCTTACAGGCTCCAAGGTGTATGTCCTTAAGGTGGCACTTTTTCAGGTGGCATGTAGCACAACTGAGGCAAGGCAAGTAAGAGGTATTGTTGAAGCAGCAAATTGGGTTATACACTTTCCTTGAAGAAATCTTTTAAAAAGTTTCTACAATTGGGGTAGCTAGGTGGTGCAGTGGATAGAGCACCGACCCTGGAGTCAGGAGGACCTGAGTTCAAATCCAGCCTCAGACACTTGACACTCACTAGCTGTGTGACCCTGGGCAAGTCACTTAACCCCAATTGCCTCCAAAAAAAAGGTTTCTACAACTATCACAACACAGAGTCCCATAGCAACAGCTTATAGCAAACCCACCACAAATCACACAAAGAAAAATCAACTGCTATGGAACAACTCTCCTCATCGCACGTCCCACAGTTGTCCAGTCTCTGAAATATCCTTTGATGCAGTCCTGTGGTCTTCTGGACAGCTCTCCTCTTAGGAATACTGGAATGAGTGGGGCTTCAGAGCAGCTTGTAGTGGATTTGCTTCTCCAGTTCAGGTCACTTGCAGAGATCCCCTTCTTTTTCTGTCAAAATCTCTGACAAAAAAGATCTTAACAATTCTACTTTGTTATAACAATAGGTCAGGTAGTGAGAGTTGCCTCATACCTTATTAGCACTAATATAAACATCACTAGAGCAGAGAATTTACATTTTTAGGTTGACAAATTCAAATAACAACTGAAAAATTTTAAATTTCTGAACCAAAATTTTATATTTAGTATATTACCTAATCTTATTAAAACTATTTATTAAAATCAAATGGGGGGAGGCTAGGTGGCGCAGTGGATAAAGCACTGGCCCTGGATTCAGGAGTACCTGAGTTCAAATCCGGCCTCAGACACTTGACACTTACAAGCTGTGTGACCCTGGGCAAGTCACTTAACCCCCATTGCCCCACAAAAAACCCAAACCAAACCAAAACAAAACCAAATGAAAATTTTTCACTCCAGCTTTTTTCTTTTCTAGCTATTCATCCTCTCCCTTATGTCCTCCTTTAGGATAATGAGATACCAGTAGGGAATTATTAACTGAACACTTTTTTTGTTTTGTTTTGAGGGTTAAGTGACTTGCCCAGGGTCACACAGCTAGTAAGTATCAAGTGTCTGAGGCCAGATTTGAACTCACGTCCTTCTGAATCCAAGGCCAGTACTTTATCCACTGCGCCACCTAGCTGCCCCAACTGAACACTTTAAAAAAAAAAATATGACGATTCCTGATACACAACCGAATTCATTTAAAAGTTGCCAAAATAATTGCAATTTTAACAAAAGGCTCTGGGATGTATAAATGCAATGAGTAGTCAGTCTCAAGACAGTACAGATCAAATAAGTTATTTATAATAAAATATGTTTGTCTTTCAAGACATGCTTAACATCCAGGTGGTAATAATGAACCCAAATAAAATTAGCTTTTTCCATTTAGGTAACACAGGACTTTCTAACATCCTTTCTCCCCCCAAACCAAAACTGAAGATGTTTCTGTTTTAGGCTTACTAGTTAATAGAACAACAGTTTGGTACCATAAACTGTTCCTTCAATATTCAATTATCCTCACATTAATTTTATAAAGGACTAAAATTTTAGGATAAAAACCTTATCTTACACCTCTATCTTAACATAACTCAGATGTGCTCTAGTGTTAGCCTATGAAATAAGGATTTAAATATTGTATTTATACTGATAATCAGGTATGATTATATAAATTTGCCATAGAAAAAAAATAGTAACATTATACAGTAAGGGATAAATGCTTCCCTATTTTCATATCAATTTCAGGCTAGTGTCATATAAATAGCCAATTGTATTGAGCCAGTCTTAAAAGGTGGGATATTTTCTATTCAAGAGGAAATGCCATAGTGGGTAAATTGAGACAGGAAAGCCTACCTAAGCCCATGCAAAGAGTCATTCTGCCAGCCTTCTAATGAGAATTCCACCTGTAATTCATGGATGTCAATATGGTTACTGGCAGCATAGATCATTGACCTACTAGGATTCTGTGATGATCACACCTAGAATCAGACTCAGAATATCAACTACAGTCCCATGAGACCTAATGGGAAGTTTCAATAATCATAACTTCTTGGATTTACATGGATTCAGTTATCACATATCCTTGATGTAGATGAAAAAGCTCAAAGTCTATGATTTTACATTTCTAAAACAAGTCACCTTCTTAGGTCAGATTTGAAGGGGCTTCTTCATTCTGGATCTGCTTCCTAAGTTCCAAGATGACACAAACTCAATACAAAATAGAGTTATAAGAAGAATCATTATATTAAGAATACATAATTCACCTGGAACTTGAGAGAATTTCACTTGTTGCATCATGAGGGCCTGAATTAGAAAATGAGTCCTTGTCTCTCTTAATATTATTAGATGTTTCGAATGATTTTTACATGTAAAATTCTTGCTCTAATTTTGAAAATTGTAAAACATTTTCCACTGACATCTACCACTAATCATCTTATCATAATGAAAGAATGTTATAGAGTGGTCTCTTATAAACTAAATAGCCCATCAATTGTAAGACTTCATGGTCTCTATTATTTGTGATTCAAATGATAATTAAAAATGATCCATCACGGGGCAGCTAGGTGGCGCAGTGGATAAAGCATCGGCCTTGGATTCAGGAGTACCTGAGTTCAAATCCAGCCTCAGACACTTGACACTTACTAGCTGTGTGACCCTGGGCAAGTCACTTAACCCCCATTGCCCCGCAAAAAAAAAAAAAAAATGATCCATCACTATATGAGCATGTGAAACAATAAAATATCACCAGTGAGGTTCTTCTTCTATTCTATTGCCCTTATCAATGGAATTGGCTATGTGAGAAGAAAGACAGGGACATAAATGAAGATTTATTCTGTTTGATTTCAGGCATGAGTCATAGGCAGCCAATTGTATGACAGAATGTCATCAGAATTAACCACATGGGAAAATGTCTTATTTACCAAGATGGGGATAGGTCAAGAGAATCTTACCTTCACCTTCACGAGGTCATCTTTTTTGTTTTTTAAAAAATAAACTTTATTAGTTAAAGTTTTAAGTTCAAAGTTCAATCCCTCCTTCCCTCCCTCCCCTCACCCCTCTCTGAGGTGGTAAACAATCAAATATAGGTTACACATGTGCAATTTTATAAATATAATGGTCATTTTGTATAAGAAAACTTGAATAAAAAAATGAAAGAAATTGAAAATTAGCATGCTTCAGTCTGTGTTTAATCAATATCAGTTCTTTCTTTGGAGGTGGATAGTATGCTTCATCATTAGTCCTTTGGGATAGTCTTGGATCATTGTATTGCTGAGAATAGCTGTCATTCACAGTTCCCCATCAAACAATATTGTTGTCACTGTGCACAATATTCTCCTCATTCTGCTAAACTCACTATAGATTAGTTTATACAAATCTTTTCAGGTCTTTCTGAAATCATCCTGCTTGTCATTTCTTATAGCACAATTATATTCCATTACAATCATATACCACAGCTTGTTTAGCCATTCCCCAATGGATGGGCATTCCTTTGATTTCCAATTCTTAGCCACCACAAAAAGAGCTGCTAAAAATATTTTTGTACAAATAGGTCTTTTTCTCTTTTGGGGGGATGTCTTTGGTAAATAAGCCTAGCAATGGAATTGCCGTAGCTAACAGCTCTGGAGCCTAATATATAGAACTTCTAATCACTTCCCCTATGGAATCATATCAAAATGATTAATACTGATTGGAATAGAGTAGGGGTCCAAATAAATTCAAGGCCAGAATGGTTTCTCAGCCAAATCTCTGTCTGTCTTAGTCCAAATTTTGCTCAATTTAGTCCCTTTGTCATTCTTAGTTGAACTGGAAATTTTCCTTAGTCTCAGGCTTTTAATAATTGCCCTAATAGGGATCCAGCTAGGATAGTATTCGAATTTCCCTTTATAAATTGTCCAGGGTTATACTTTCTTGCTTGGATTGTTTAAGGAGGTGCTTTTGTTTGATGAAACCTATGTTCTATAAAATTTGTATGGTTTTGCTCTGTTTAACATAGAAAACTAATTACCTTAGAGCTGGCTCATTCATTTATTCAATAGATGTGTAATAAATGCAGATAAGACAGTACACAAAGTAAGGCCCAAAAGAAACAAAAACAAAAACAAAGGCAAAAACAAAGAAAGACATACACACAAACAAATACACATTTTAACGTTTTTACTTATAGCATCTTACCTGTCTTGTCTATTAAATTTACAATTTGTGATAGTAAAGGCAGGATTTTCTGCACCAATAGGAGAAATTTTTTGTCCTGTGGCTGGGGTCCTGCTGTTGGCCTAAGATTAATTCTCCTATTTACTAATTTTAATAATGTGTACACAACCATTTAAAGTGCACTTTTAAAAGTAGGTAGAGATTTCTCATACTCTAAGTGATCTAAAAAGAAAGATATCTATTTATTATTTTTAAAAGCTTTATAAAATGTATTTTCTTCCTCATTAGTGTGAGGGAAAACTTCCTGTAATAGAGGTCTCTTTCTTTCTTTTTCTTTTTCTTTTTTGCAGGGCAATGAGGGTTAAGTGACTTGCCCAGGGTCACACAGGCCAGATTTTTAACTCAGGTCTTCCTGAATCCAGGGCCGGTGTTTTATCCACTGTACCACCTAGCTCCCCCAAATAGAGATCTCTTTCTAAAAACATTTTCCCTCTACTAAGGTGGAGGATAACTTTTCTTAAGCTTGTTCTTCTCGAAATTGTAGGTTTACCTTATACTTGGAAGGAAATAGCCCTGAAGCAAAGAGAGTCAAATTTTCCAAAGCAGTCTTCTCTTGGGAAGTCCCTTGGTATACAATCTTCACTGGAAAGCTGTCAGGTTTGTTCCCCAGAAAGGACCACCCATGGATGCTTGTAATCAGTTCCTTACATCCATTTGAGGTTGCCAATCATAAAATTAATTATCTTCAATAAAAGAAACTAAGGCAAAACTTTTCTGAGTATAGTATGACTTATTTTTCAGGCTAGCATTTTGCACATTAAACCAGGTCAGGAGATTCCTCAGATATCAGAGACAAGGACTGATTTGCAGAGATGGTTTTTATAAGAAAAAAAGAGGAATTGAAAAAGTTACAAAAACTTGTTTTGAACATAATTCCATTGGACAAGGCAAGTCACTTGACTAGTTAGGCTTTCTTAATTACATCCCAGAAGTCCTTGCTTCACTTATATTACTTTTTGAAACAAGAAATGATACTTTAAGAAACCCACAGATCAACTGCCATGTTTTCTTGGTTTCCAGAAAGGGGAACTTGCTTCAGGGGGTCCCAGAGAAAAAGGGAACTGGGCCTGAGAAAAAGGGACTTGCAGTTGATGGTTGTGAAACCAAGCAGTCAATCCCCATCCTATCAAGTGTCAGAAGGCGAAACTTATTTTAGATTAGAATACTTAAATTATACTTACTGAAAAGGGGAACTTACTTAACTTTTGGTCAACCCTCCTTCTCTAGCTGCTAGAGAATTTAGCCTCTTTTTAAAAAAATTATTATTTTATTTCTACAAAGATATAGATCTTACTTCAAGTTATCTGCTACTAAATAAGGAAAGATATAGGTCTTATCAATCTATCTATTCACTTAAGCTATAGGTATTATTTAGGCTAAAGGGAATGCTTGTGTTAACTTATCTCAGCTGTTAGGGCTAGCTTTTTCCAAAGAAGAAGACAATCCTTTATTTAAGATAAATCAAAGTAACTTAACCTTTTGAAAGAGTCCTATTAATAACTGGTTTAATCTTATGCTTATTGTATTGGTTTAAAGATACACATATATTCTAAATTATCTATCAATAAATGACAACTACTAATAGAGTTATCGGTTTATGACTTTCTTCACTTCGAAATCAGTGAGAGCACAGATTCATTTAAATATGTCAGTGAGGGGCAGCTAGGTGGGACAGTGGATAAAGCACTGGCCCTGGATTCAGGAAGACCTGAGTTCAAATATGGCCTCAGACACTTGACACTTTACTAGCCGTGTGACCCTGGGCAAGTCACTTAACCTTCATTGCCTTGCAAAAAATAAATAATAAATATGTCAGCCATTGGGGTAGGCACTGGGAATGCAGACAAAAGTGACAAAAGAAATTGAAGGAAACATTTAGCAATGAAAAACAAACAAAGTTATGAGAGAGGGACACAGGGTCTAGGGAGAAAAAAGGAAGAGATTCTTAACAGTCAGAGAAGGGAAAGCTATTTTCCAGCCTTTACACAGGGGTGGTCTAAGGCTCACATAGTGAGTTTGCAGTGACACAATTCCTTGTAGATCTGCTGATGAAATTTGGGCATGTCCTGCTATGTGAAGGAATTCCTCACCAAGAAATAAGCTGGTCAGGAAGTTCTACTCTTGCCATAACATTCAAAGATACTGGAAAGACATGCATGGAACCCAAAGTGGCTATTCACTAGATCTGAATCACTTTCAATATTCAGTTGCAATGTTAAATGCCCTGAGAAGGTGTGCACTGACCTAATTAGAAGAGCCAAAGAAAAGTAAAGGGACCTGTGAGCAAGTAATTGCTCACTAAGACACTTCTAAATCACAACTAGAAAAATTCATTGCTGTGAAGGTTCAAGCCTTGGGATAAGTTCCAGATAGGAATCTACAAAATAACTCATTGATTTGCCCAGTCTTTCTGAGATTGTTAAACAATAAATAGATTAAATAATAGATCATTTCTATCAGCACTGAACCAGGTGTGGAAGCAGAAGTCATCATTGTAGATGCCCAATCAGTTATCTCTTTTTTTTTTTTGGCGGGGCAATAGGGGTTAAGTGACTTGCCCAGGGTCACACAGCTAGTAAGTGTCAAGTGTCTGAGGCCGGATTTGAACTCAGGTCCTCCTGAATCCAGGGTCGGTGCTTTATCCACTTCACCACCCAGCTGCCCCGCAGTTATCTCTTTTAATAAATTGATTGCAGACACACTTTAAAACGTCCCTTCCCTTAAGAAGGTAACATTCAAATGGGGGAGATGACACCTATAGGAAGTGATGGACAAATAAGGAAGTGGTCAGAAGAGTTATTGAGATGAATGAACCTGTAGGGCAATCAATTATTAATGCTAACAATATTTATTTGATTGCTGTTCCCAGAGCAAGCAATAGAAAGCTGGGAGGGAGAGAATAGACCCAGGTTTCCTGGTGGGTGACTAGATGGGATATGAAGTCTGGTCTGGTTGGTTGGTTGTTGTCTTTCGTTCTCAAAGAGGACCAAAGTGACATCACTATGTTAGAGTCAAGTTACAGTGTGTCTGACTGTGACTGATCAGACCAATACAAGCTTGGAATGCTCTACCACAGGTCAAGCACAAATAGTCCATGTGAACATTTGGGTTGGATTCTCTAAATTTGTGCATCTCATGTTTCTTTTGAACTGCTTCAATTCTACTTTGCTCATAGAGCATAGCACACACCATGGTGGTTGGTCCTTTGCCAGTGTCTCCCATGTCATGCAATCAATTCCAAGCTTCTTAAGGGAGACCTGGAGAGCTACCTAATATCATTCCTTCTAACCACTATGTGAACATTGCCCTGTGTGAGTTCTCCATAAAACAGTCTTTTAGGCAAGTGTACATTTGGCACTAGAACAAGGTAGCCAGACTATCTGAGTTGTGCTCTCTGCAGTAGAGATTCAATACTTGGCAGTTTAGTTCAAAAAGGACCTCAGTGTCTGGTATCTTATCCTGCCTGGTGATCTTCAGAATCTTCCCAAGATAATTCAAATGGAAGAGATTCATTTTCCTGGCATGGCACTGGTATAATGTCCAGGTTTCATAGGCATACTACAATGAGGTCAGCACAATGACTCTGCAGACCTTCAGTTTGGTAGAAAGTCTAATACCTCTTCCCTCCCATACTTTCTTTTTATTGCAGGGGGGAGGCAATTGGGGTTAAGTGACTTACCCAGTGTCACACAGCTAGTGTCAATTGTCTGAGGCCGTATTTGAACTCAGGTCCTCCTGAATTTAGGGCCAGTGCTCTATCCACTGTGCCACCTACCTGCCCCCCATACTTTCTTTCAGAGCCTCCCAATTGCTGAACTAGCTCTGGCAATTCATGTGTCAAGCTCATCATCAATATGTATACCCATGTAAAGTATACTGCCAAGGTAAGTGAACTTACCCCGCAGTATTCAAAACTTTTCCATTTGCTGTAACTGATGGTTCAACATGTGGATGGTATTGTGCTGGCTGATGGAGCACCATCATTTCTTGCTGTTAATTGTTAGGCCAGAATTAGCACAAGCAGCAGAGAATCAATCCATACTTTGTTGCATTTTAGCTTCTTGGTTGCATTGAGTGCACAATCATCAGCAAACAAAAAAATCATACACTAACACTCCCTCCACTTCAGTCTTGCCTTGTAACCTTTTTAACTTGAAGAATTTAACATTAGTACAGTAGCTGACCTTGATGCCATGTTCATCCTCAATGAAGGCATTTGACAACATGTCTGAAAACATCACACTAAAAAGCATGGAAGCAATCATACAGGCTTGTTTCACTCTGTTGGTGACTGGGAAAGCTCAAAAGTATTGTCCATGATCCGGAATCCATTTAAGCATGCTATCATGAAATTGTCATACAATATTGATGAATTTCTCCAGACAACCAAATTTTGACATAATTTTCCATAATCCTTCCTGACTGAAAGCATCAAGGGCCTTGGTCAGATTTACAAACATTGTGTTACAAACCTTTGTTCTGTTCTGGCATTTTTCCTGGGGTTGTTGGGCAGCAACCACCATGTCAATTGTTCCTCAGCCCTTTCTAAAGCCACATTCTTGGTAGATGACCCTCTTCCAGGTGAAGGATGAAATTTTTAAAGTGGACTCTAGCAAGAATCTTGCCAGCAATGACTAAGAGAGAGAGATCCTCTTATCATTGTCACAGGACAATCAATTTCCTGTACCTTTATAGAGATGGACAATGGAGGCATCCTTGAACTCCTGGGGGATAACTTTCTCTTGCCCTATAACCCAGGAAATTTCAGTCCATTTTTGTATACACAGTGGACCCCCCACCTTGTAAATATCAGTTGAAATAGCACAAGCACCAGGTGTTTTGCCACAGGAAAGTAGCCTAATGGCATTCAAAACTCTTCTTCAGTTGGACATTTATCTAGAGAGGTGCTGACTTCAAAATGAGGTAAATGGTAAATGGCTTTAGCATTGATTGACAATGGTCTATTGAGAACACTATGGAAGCTTTCAGCTCATCTCTCCAGAATCATTTGCATATCACTAATCAATGTGGCTCCATCAGCACTGAATAGTTGTGATGCACCATATGTCTTTGGCCCATAAATAGCCTTCACTTAGCACTTTGGATTGTTACTATCAGTGTAAAACAGAATTTAATTTGCCTTCTTACTGAGCTAAGAATCCTGCATTTCTCTAAGCTTTAATTGCATTTTATTTTTTAAAATAAGCATTTTTATTTAGAGTTTTGAGTTCCAAATTCCATCTCTCCTATCCCTTTTCTTTCTCCTCCCTCAGGTGATAAGCAATTAGATATAGTTTATACATGTAAAATTATGAAAAACATTACCATATAAGTAATTTCATATAAGAAAATATGAATAAAAGAAAACAAAATGAAAGAAATAAAATGAAAAATAGCATGCTTCAGTCTGTGTTCAAACAAGATTCGTTCTTTTTTTGGAGAAGGATAGTATGCTTCATCCTTAGTCCTTTGGCATTGTCTTGGATCGTTTGTATTGCTGAGAATAGCTAAGTCATTCACAGTTCTTCATCAAACAATATTGCTATCACTGTACAACATTATTCTCATTCTGCTCAACTCACTATAAATCAATTCATGCAAGTCTTTCCAGGCCTTTCTGAAGTTATCCTGCTTTTCATTTCTTATAGCACAATAATATTCCATTACAATCATATACCACAGCTTATTTAGCCATTCCCCAGTGGATGGGCATTCCTTTGATTTTCAATTCTTAATGATCACAAAAAGAGCTGCTATAAATCTTTTTGTATAAATAGGTCTTTTTCTCTTTTGGGGGGGATGTCTTTGGGATATAAACCTAGCAGTGGTATTGCTGGATCAAAAGATATGCACAGTTTTATAGCCCCTTGGGCATAGTTCCAAATTGCTTTCCAGAATGGTTTGATCTTTTTACAACTCCACCAACTGTGGATTAGCATTCCATTTTTCCCACATCCCCTACAACATCTAACATTTTCTTTTTTTGTTACATTTGCCAGTCTGATAGGCATGAGGTGATACCTCAGAGTTGTTTTAATTTGCATTTCTCTGATCAATAGTGATTTAGAGCATTTTTTTCATATGACTGTGGATAACTTTGATTTCTTTGTCTGAGAACTGCCTGTTCATATCCTTTGACCACTTATTAATTGGGGAATGACTTTTATTTTTCATAAATTTGACTTACTTTTCTAAATATTTGAGAAATGAGGCCTTTATCAGAGATAGTTGTTTCAACTATTCTTTTCCAGTTTTCTGCTTTCCTTATAATCTTGGTTACATTAGTTTTGTTTGTGCAATTTAAAAAAAATTGATATAATCAAAATTATCTATTTTACATTTTGTTTTGGTCTCTATTTCTTCTTTGGTCCTAAATTCTTCCCCTGCCCATAAATCTTAATTTGCTTATGGGATCGCCCTTTACTTGTAAATCATGTACCCATTTTATTTTAGTACACAGTGTGAGATCTTGGTCTATGCCTAGCTTCTGACACACTATTTCCAGTTTCCCTGGCAGTTTTTGTCAAATAATGAGTTTTTTGTTCCAAAAGTTTGTATATTTGGGGTTTATCATAGAGTAGATTACTATAGTCATTTACTATAATGTAATTCATACCTATTCTATTCCACTGATCTCTATTCTATTTCTTAGCTAATACCAAATTATTTTGATAATCCACTTTATAATACCATATGAGATCTGGTACCACTAGACCTGCACTTTAACTTTTTTTGTTGTTGTTGTATTTTGCTGGGCAATGAGGGTTAAGTGACTTTCCCAGGGTCACACAGCTAGTTAGTGTCAAGTGTCTGAGGCCAGATTTGAACTCAGGTCCTCCTGAATCCAGGGCCGGTGCTTATCCACTGTACCACCTAGTTGCCCCAGCGTACTTTAACTTTTGTTGGAGTTAAATGCTGCCTTCTTAGAGATAGACAAACTATTCTACTGATAAACCAAGTGGAGTTCTCATTTTTTCATTTAGCAGTTTCTGAATTTCCCCATTATTTTCATCAAACCAGTTTTGATGTTTGTGAGTGTTCTGACCCAGATGAGCAAATGTGGTTCTGTACACCAAACCTGTGAAAGCTGCCCATTCCTTTTCTGTTCTACTGTTGCCAATTGTGTATTTGCTCAACTTTACCTCCAAGTTATCAAGAAATTGTTCCTGCTTAGAAAAGTTCTCTAATCTGTTGACATTAAGTCTTCTGATAGTCATTTTGCCATGGGGCTGTACCTTTTGTTGAATGGTAATATTTAGCTTAGAGAGGATAAGTCTATTATCAATCCAGCGTTCTGTACCATACATTGCCTTCATCACTTTCACATCCTGTCTCTCTCTTCTCCTTACAATCATATAGTCTATTAAATACCAATGTTTGCTGTGAGGGTGTATCCACGAGATTTTATTGCATTTTTGGTGGGTTTATTTTTGTGGGTTTTTTTTTTTGTTGTTGTTGTTTTGTTTTGTTTTGTGGGGCAATGAGGGTTAAGTGACTTGCCCAGAGTCACAGCTAGTGTCAAGTGTCTGAGGTCCAATTTGAACTCAGGTTCTCCTGAATCCAGGGCCAGTGCTTTATCCACTGTGCCACCTACCTGCCCCCGGTTTTATTGCATTTTAGGTAAGCAGAATACAGTGTTGGTGATGAAGTCACAATATATACAAGTCTTCAGTAGTAAGTGACCATTGCTGTTGCTATTTCCAATTCCATTCTCCCAAGGACTCCCTTCCAAGTCTAGTAGTCTGAGTCTACTCTAACATTAAAGTAATCCAGAATTATAAGCTTGTCCTCTTTTGGCATATTGATGATAAGGGTCTCCAGGTCTTCGTAAACAGTGTTTGGTTTAGTTTCTTTTTTAACCTCATCAGGGATGTGTGACATTTTCCCTGCAAGTGGCAATCTCATTGTCATGAGTCTGTCATTCACTCCTTTTGGTAGGTATACAAGCTTGTTGACTAAATTAGTTTTCCTTGCAAAACTTACAACAGCTTCATGGCTCTCTCCTTCACTGTGGCCACTTCACATGTATCCCACTCTGACTTCAGTAAGCTGGCCTTTATTTGCAAGCCTTGTTTCACCCTTGCTATTTGGATGTAACACCTGCTGAGTACTCTCATAACAAAAGCTGTTCATCTTTCAGGTTTATTGGATTTTGTGTTGTCTATATGTGTACACACATTCCATGGACTGCTGGTGAATGGAATCATCTTTGCAGTAGTTTTTGTACTTTTTTGTGTGTTTTGACCATGTGGGGGATCTCTACTTGCAGTAGAAATCAGGTAATTAGGTTGGGTAAGCAGACTATTTTTTAGAGCACCTTTTCTAGCTCCTTCCTCACACCAGAAGATGAGCAGGTCCTTCAAAGGCTGCTCAAACACCCAGGGGGCTGCTGAATCCAACTACTTCCAGTGAAAAGATGACCCTATGACCTGGGCTGCCTATGTGTAGGGCTGTGACTACAGCTCCCAATATATCCATACCTCCTGCTTCATTACTTACCTGTTGCCACAGGACTTTGATATAGGTAAAAATTGTAAAATGGCCTGGGTCCATGGTATTTTGACTTATGCATAAATTGGATTTAAGTGTTGCATGTTCAGAATTGCACAAAGTTGTCAGCCTCACTCTTTCTTCTAGAGGCATCAAAGTCTGGTGGCAGGACAGAGTCAAGATGACTGGTGATGACTCAAGATTCAGTGGATGGGGGGCAGCTAGGTGGCACAGTGGTTAAAGCACTGGCCCTGGATTCAGGAATACCTGAGTTCAAATCCAGCCTCAGACACTTGACACTTACTAGCTGTGTGACCCTGGGCAAGTCACTTAACCCCCATTGCCCCGCCAAAACAAAACAAAACTCTTGCTTCATCTCTTCAAGGAATTCTAACTGAATTTATGCCCAACCTGTGTTTTTCTTTGATGCATTACTTTTAGCTATTTTGGGGTCATTCTTTTTCTCTGCTTTTGTGAGTGTCTCTGCTATCACAGTAGCTCTTTATGATGACATTTTTTGTTTGTCCATTATTCCAGCTAATTTCTGAATTCAGATTTGTTAGGGCTATTCTAATGCACTATTGGATAAAAGGTCTGATTGTTGCTTTCTTAAGGTATTGAGTATTGTGTTATTCCAAGATCTCAGGCAAAGGCCAGAGAACTTCAGGTTTTCAGTGCTTTCAATAAGGTCTCATTCAGAGCAAAGTCTGCTAGCTACCTTCCTGGTCTGAGCTCCGCAAGTTCCTTACCTGTGTTTGGGTCTGAGCAATAATAGACTGCTTCTGGAAAAGTTTAGCTGGATTAACCAGATCTGTGGTTCAGAGTAGTAGATTGTATACTTCCTTTTGGTCTGGGATTTCTGCTTTGGTTTTCCTTTGCAGGCTGGGTAAGATTCTGAAAAAGAGACTTTACTCTGCTTCTGGAGTATGAGCTACACTGCTGCTATTGGCTTCTGAACTTCTTCTTTTCTTAGTACTCTGAGCAGAACTTCCCTACTCAGGAACACTCTCCCTCACTTCCACCCAGTTCAGGTACCCTTTCAGTCTGTTCTGGATCTGTGACCCAAAATTGAATAGTGAGTGACAAAATTGCCAGTTGGCACATGTCCCCATTGCAGTGCTCCAGTATAGGTCTAGGGGTACACTCAAATGGGCCCAGGGCTTACTCTTGCCTGGTACACTGCCTCTCCCTGGACACTGGATTATTTGTTAGATGGCATGCTCTTGTCCTGACCCTGTTCCCAGAGTCTGCAGATCTCTCTGTCTCCTTATCCCCAGCTGACTGGACAAATGACCAGTATAACTTTTTCTGGATTTCCCTATCTGGATCCAGTCTTGTGTGAAGGAGTTTTATGGATGGGAGTTTAGCTTCATTGCTTCCTGCTACTCCACCATCTTAGCTCTGCCCTGTTACAAGAATAATTTTCTGCTACAAATATTTTAGTATACATGAGGACTTTTTTCTTATTAATGAAACAATTTATTCTCTCTCCTTCCCACTAACCTCTTTGAAATAAAATTAAGAGATGTTACTACTTACTACTTACTAATCACTACTACTTTCCTGGACCTTTTTTGGTCCATTGTGAACTCTGATCCCATGCCTAACTTCTGTTTCAAATTTTCATTGCTTATTTGCTGTCTTCCCTCCATGGCATTACCACCTTTGGTTATAACCCTAGTAATAGAATCTCTAGATCAAAGGTATGGACATTATAGTCACTTTATTTCCATAATTCCAAAATATTTCCCCCCAAATGGTCATATTGATTGACAACTCCATAAGCAATGTATTAGTGTGGCTATCTTCCTATAACACCTCTAATGTTGCATATTCCCAACTTTCAACCTTGAGTTTGTATTGATTTCGTTGTATCTTATTACTACTGATTTGGAACATACTTTCATATAGGTGTTATTATTTGATAATTATTTTGATAACTGTTCATATTATTTAGTTTGGCAATTTAAAAAAATTGTTGCAGAAATCATGCAAAAATGTCATTCATTAAAAATATGGAATATTTAGCAAAGATATAGCATAGAGTTAGCTGAATGACATCCCCTTTCTTTGCATTTGTCATAGTGGCATACCTGTTGGAAGCATGTCTTAATATCAATGCCTCATTGTTGTATTGGCTTTTTTGTACTTAGGTGACTAAGAAGCTACAGCAACAGTTTGGACCTTATTTCCTAGGTCTAATTAAGTATGAGGACAACATCAATGCTTTTTATGGAAAAAAAATAGCCCACTCTACCTGGTAAGTGCCTTAGTTAATGTTGTTCACAGCACAGCATGCCATAGAGGGAAGACAGCAAATAAGCAATGAAAATGAGATTGAAACAGAAGTTAGGCATGGGATCAGAGTTCACAATGGACCAAAAAAGGTCCAGGAAAGTAGTAGTAAGTAGTAACATCTCTTAATTTTTTTGGTTCTTTTTCAAAGAGGGTAGTGGGAAGGAGAGAGAATAAACTGTTACAATGATGATGATGACCACGACAATGACAACAATGAAGAAGATAAATAGGCAGATAGAAAGATAGATAAAATGTACCAGCCTGAGCTACTATACAAGCTGAATGCTAAGTGAGGTAAGGGTCTTTTTCTTTGTTTTAAAAGTTATAATCTAGTCTTTTGGTTCTTAGGTTAAAAAACAATTAATCAAATGAAAATGAGTTAGAAGGTGTTGCTTTTTTAGAGAAGTTAAGCTCCTCTAGTAAATCCTTATATGATACCTGTTCAAATTTTATTCCATAAACTGAATAAACAAGAAAATGTATTGAGGGTACAAAACATCTGAACATCAGGTGTCACTGTTGCCTTTCATGTGGTTATTCAAGGCAATTTTCTTGAATCAGTAAAAATTAAGTAGAAATAAATGTATAAAGAAAAATAGTCAAACATCAGAGATGTCACAGCCATATCTTACTCTTGATATAAGCATCAAAAAAAGAATAAACATAGTAAAAACCCTTCTTACAGCCTACCTAAATTTTGAGAGCATCAATGTTTTCTTGATATCTTTTGTTTCTATTTCACAGCCATTTCTGTATGTACCCTACCCATCTATCAATTGAGCACCTTCTAAAAAACAAATGAGCAAAAACAACTGACACTGTGACCATGTCTGATATTCAATATCCACATTCTACATTTGCAAATACCTACTACTCTATCAAAGGAAGAATATATATATCATTATCTTTTCTCCAGAACCAAGATTTACAGTCATTTATAATTCAATTTTATTTTAGAGTCCTCTCTCTACATTATTGTAGCTATTAGATATCAGAGGGACCATGGATACTGAAGGGTTTCTTAAACTTTTTTTCCACTCACAACCCCTTTTCATGTGAGAAATTTTTACATGACCCTGGGTATATAAGTATATATAATAGGTACACATAACCTTTTACTGTTGCCAAGTTTTTCAAAACCCCTATGTTCAGTTATATGACCCCCTATGGGGTCATTGACCCACAGTTTAAGAAGCTTTAGCATAGTGGATAGAGAGAGTCAGTTTTGGAGTCAGGAATACCTGAGTTCAAGTCCCATCACCAATACATATTGACTGAGTGACCTTAGGTAAATCACTAAGTTTTCTGTGCTGCTGAAAACTCTCTGTGACTTTGGAAGAGAGAGTTTGCTCACTAGAGAGTCCCAGTGAAATCATCAATTTGGTCTGAAGTCATTGTGTCTAAGATTAAAGGATATAGGTTTAGGGCTGGAAGTGAGATGAGTACATCTAATGTAATCCAATACCTCATTTTAACTGTTGAGGACACTGAGGGCCCAGAGAAGATTTGCTCAAGGTAATGTCAGAGGTAGTATTAGAATCCAGGAATTTTTACTCCAGAGCCAGCTCTCTACATAAACAATGTTGGATTGGTCTTTTTTCTCCTGTTTCTGCTTATTTCACCCTGTATCAATTCATATGCATTTCTAGTGATTTTCTGAATTCCTTATGTTCATCATTTCTCACTGAACATTAGTCTCACATTCACATGCCACAATTTGCTCAGCCATTTCTCAGGGCTACAGGATCTACTTTTTTGTTGTGTTTTTTCCCCCACCACCACCACCACAGAAAAATGCTATCTAAATATTTCTCTGGCATTTAATTTTTCAAAACATCAAATAAATAGGGGGACACAGTGAATTGACAACTGATCTGGAGTCAGGAGGACCTGAGTTCAAATCCAGCCTCAGACACTTACTACTTGTGTGACCCTGGCAAGTCACTTAACACTGATTGCCTCCAAAACAACAAACAAAACATAAACACCAGTGACCAGTTGGCTAACCAGTGTTGTAAATGCTATGTGAATGGATGAGGACGGTGAATTTAGGAGAACAGAATAAAGAATATGTTAAATATGATCAGAGTATATTTTGTGGTACAGTATTAATTTAGGGTAAAAACTATTATCATGTTCCAGATCCTTTGAAAAGATTCACAAATGCAGTTTGAAGGTCAATAAGTGATGTCTACCAAACATTATCCATAGTATCATTGATTTAGAACTACCAGGACATCAAAATTGGAAATCAAGGGAATGCCCATCAATTGGAGAATAGCTCAACAAGCTGTGGTATATGAATGTAATGAATACCACTGTGCTATAAGATGTGATACAGGCAGATTTCAGAAAAACTTTGAAAGACTTAAGTGAACTGATGCTGAGTGAAGTGAGAAGAACCAGGAAAACATTGTACACAGTAACAGCAACATTGTGTGATGATCATCTGTGATAGACTTAGCTTTTCTCAGCAATACAATGATCCAAGACAATCCCAAAGGATTCACGATGGAAAATGTTCTCCATATCCAGAAAAAAAGAACTGTGGATTCTGAATGCAGATTGAACCATACTGTTTCTACATTTTTGTTGTTGTTTTATTCTTCTTGAGGTTTTTCCCTTTTGTTCTGATTCTTCTTGCACAACAAGACTAATGCAGAAATATGTTTAATGTGATTATACATATATAACCTATATGCGATAGCTTTCTGTCTTGGAGAAGGAGGAGGGAAGGAAGAGAGGGAGAAAAAATTGAGAATTAAAAATCTTATGAAAACAAATGTTGAGAACTATTTTTACATGTAACTGGAAAATAATAAAATATTTTTATCATTAAAAAAAGAACTTTGGAATTGATTGCATGACATGGGAGACACTAGCACAGGACTACCCAGCATGGTGTGCTCTCATTAGGAAGGTACTGTGCTCTATGAGCAAAGCAGAATTGAAGTAGTTCAAAAGAAATATGAGATGCACAAATTTAGAGAATCCAACCAAATGTTCACATGGTCTATTTGTGCCTAACCTGTGTTAGAGCATTCCAAGCTTGTATTGATCTGATCGGCCACAGTTGGACACACCGTAACTTGACTCTAACATAGTGATATCATTTTGGTTCTCTTTGAGATGAAAGACAATAACCAACCAACCAGACCATACTTCATATCCCATCCAGCCACCCACCAGGAACCTGGGTCTACACCTTTCCTCCCAGGTTTCTATTGCTTTTTTCTTGGAACAGCAATGAAATTGATATCATTACTATAAGAATAAGTGATTGCCCTATAGGTTCATTCATAATCTCTGTAACTCCTCAGATCAATTCCTTTTTTGGCCATCACTCCCTATATTTATTACCTCCCTCTATTGGAATGTTAGCTTCTTAAGGATAGGGACATTTGTTTTTTTGTTTTTTAGTGTGGCTGCAATCAGTTTATTAAAAGTGATGATTTAGCTGTGTGACACTGCGCAAATCACTTAACCCTCACTGCCTTGCCAAAAGACAGACAGACAGACAGACAGACAGACACACACACACAGAAAAAGAGAGAGAGAGAGATTGATTAGGCATCTGCAATAGTGACTTCAAATTCCACACCTGTTTCAGTGCTGATAGAAGTGATCTATTGTTTAACAATCTCAGAAAGACTAGGCAAATCAAGAGCCAGTTTGTAGATTTTCATCTGGAACCTATCCCAAGTCTCTGAACCTTCACAGCATCTTTACTTTCAAATTCTTTTCTTTGTCTCCTCTAATTAGGTCAGTGCACACCTTCTCAAAGGATTTAACACTTCAATTCAAAGTTGAAGGTGATTCAAATATCGTGAATGGCTACTTTGGGTTCCATAGATATCTTTCCAGTATCTTTGAATGTTATGGCAGTAGTGCAGCTTCCTATCCAGCTTATTTCTTGGTGAGGAATTCCTTCACATAGCAGGACATGCCCAAATTTCATAAGCACATCTACAAGGAATTGTGTCACTGCAAACTCACTATGTGAGCCTTGCACTACACCTATGTGAAGACCGGAAATCATCTTTCCCTTCTCTGACTGGCAAGAACCTTTTTCTTTTTCTACTTGGACCCTGTGTCTTTCTCATAAACTTGTTTGAATTTCATAGTTAAATGTTTCTCTTGGTTTCCTTTGTCACTTTTGTCTGTATTCCCAGTGTCTACTCCAATGGTTGACATATTTAAATGAATCTGTGACCTCATTGATTTTGAAGTGAGAAGTAATAAATTATAAGGCTCTATTAGTAGTTACTTATTAGCCTGAAAATTCAATCATACCATACTCTGATTTTTTTTTTGCCTTATTTCCTTTTATTTCAGATAATTAATTTTATAATTAGTGACCTTGAATGGCCATGAGGAACTGACTCGAGGCATTTATAAAGATGGTCATCTACCTGAGAGCCAGTCTGAGCTTCAGAAAGGGCTGAGGAATGAATGTCATGGTGTTTGCTGCCTGACAACTCCTTGAGAAATGTCAGTAGCAGAACAGAGTTCTATACAAAACTTTTGTTGATTTGACCATGGCCCTTGATACTGTCAGTCATGAGGTCTTGTGGAAGATCATGATAAAATTTGGTTGCCTGGAGAAGTTTTGTCAGTATTTTATGCCAGCTTCATAACAGCATGCTTGAATGGGTTCTAGATAATGGATGATGTTCTTGTGTTGTTTCAGTCACCAATGTAGTGAAGCAGGGTTGTGTGCTTGCTCCCATGCTTTTTAGCATGATGTTTTTAGTGATGTTGTCAGATGCCTTCAAGAAGGATGAAAATGGCATCAAAGTCAACTACAACACTGATGGTATATTATTTAACTTGAATAGGCTATAAGCCAAGACTAAAGCAAAGGGAGAATTGGTGCATGACTTTTTATTCACAGATGATTGTATACTCCATGCTGAGATGCAACAAAGTAGAGACTGATTTACTGTCACTGTGCTAATTTTGGCCTGACAATTAACACCAAGAAAATAGAGGCTCTCCACCAGCCAGCATTGTACCATCCATACATGGAACCATCAGTTATAGGAAATGGAGAAATTCTGAAAGCTGTGGATAAGTTCACTTACCTTGTCAGTACACTTTCCAGGGATGTACACATAGCCAAGTGAAGCTATAGTAGGCTTCTACCAGTCACGGATGACCATGAATCAGTGCCTTGAAGAGCCACAGGCCACAGTGTAGCTATTCAGTCCGATACGGGAGCTGCAGCTCCTGCCGCAACGAGGATATTGGAAAACTGCGCTCTCTGTTGCCCATTGGTTCCTGCATCTCATTCATTTTTCTTCCTCCCGACCTTGAAGGCCCATCTCAGCTGCACGCAAGCTGCTCCTGAGTACTGAATTCCATTGGGTGGTCCTTGGCCATCTCCTCCCAGCTGCTGATGTCTATTCCCAGAGTCCTCAAGTCTCGCTTGCATACATCTCTGTAGCGAAGCTGGGGGTGTCCAGCAGGTTTTTGGCCTGAGGCTAACTCACCATAGAGTAGGTCTTTAGGAATGCGCCCTGTCTTGCATGTGGTGCACATGACCGAGCCAGCGCAGCCGTCTTTGTTTCAGTAGCGTGTAGATGCTCAGAAGTTGCGCGTGTTGGAGCACTTCTGTGTTGGTGATCCTATCTGACCAAGATATGCCAAGGATGCACCTAAGGCAGCTCATGTGGAAGCTGTTAAGCTTCTTCTCTTGTAGTCCATGTTTTGCTGCCATACAGTAAGGTACTTAGGACGCATGCTCTATAGACGGCAAATTTGGTTTGTCTTGTCAGTTTACTGTTTGCCCAGACACGCTTGGCAAATGAAGCTATGCCGGTATGGATTAGTAGTAACCTACAATATTGTTGTTGTTGTCTGTCTTTTGTCTCCCTCTGCCACTTATTATCCATGTGACCTTGGTCAAATCAAAACCTCCGTGTGACTCAATTTTCTTCCTCATCTACAAAGTAAAGGTTGTGCGAGATGACCTGAGTCTCCTTACAGTTCTATATTTGGGATGCTATTATTTTATGTATATACAACACATCACTCCCACCTAGGTAAAAACATATAAATACATAGGATCAATGGCCTTAATTTCTTCTCATGATTCTTGGTCATGAGGATCAAAGTGTCCTATCAGTGTAGCCCAGGTAAAACACAAAAATTCTTAAACAGATTATGTACATTTGCTTACTCTAACTTTTTTTGTGTGTGTGTGGGGGCAATGGGGGTTAAGTGACTTGCCCGGGGTCACACAGCTAGTAAGTGTCAAGTGTCTGAGGCTAGATTTGAACTCAGGTACTCCTGAATCCAGGGCCAGTGCTTTATCCATTGCACCACCTAGCTGCCTCTACTCTAACATTTATAATAAAAACTTTACCAGTCAAGAAGCATTTTTATAAATCCAGCCTCCACTGAATTTGCATAAAACCAACATGCTCTACAAATACTTAGATCAGAAAAGAGAATATTTAGCAGGAATAAAATGGCTATAGCTTCAGATATTTGAAGGGCTATAATATGGAAACAGAATTCGACTTGTTATGCTTGGACCCAGAGGGTAGAACAAGTTGTCAGTGACAGTGATATAAATTTTGGCTTAACATAAGGAAAAATGTATGAACAGTTTAGACCAGTCTGATAAGAGAATAGGCTTCTTCGGGAGATAGTCAATCCTCCCCTTTGCTAGAGGTCTTCAAGACAAACCTGGAGGACCACTTGTCCATGTTGTAGTGACAATCCCTGTTTAGATAACAGGACTATATAATCACTGAGATGCTTTACAGCTCTGAGATTTTGTGACCCATTGGTCTAGGGCAGGTGGCTTCTTTATGACTAATACTGAAAACTCACTTGGACCATTCATACACATTCCATTCCAGTCTCCTTGTCCTGTTCTTGTGCATGTTACTAGCACTAGGAAAAAAAAGAAGCCAAATTAAAAATTGAAACATTTGATGACAGTTTGGAGTAATGAATTCTTCAAATGCTCTTTCATTTGAAGAGCTACTTCTTTTTTGTTTTTGTTTTTACAGGGCAATGAGAGTTCAGTGACTTGCTCAAGATCACAAACTAGTAAGTATCAAGTGTCTGAGGCTGGATTTGAACTCAGGTCCTCCTGAATCCAGGGCCTGTGCTTTATCCACTGTGCCACCTAGGTGCCCGAAGAGCTACTCTAATGAAAAATAAAGGGCTGATATCTCTGAGGATGGACATGGCAGAGAAGTTATAGCAGATGCTAAGAATTGTGTCTCATTGCAGTATCAGTAGAGAGGAAGATGAAAATAAATCTTTTGGCAGTAGAAACTGAGAATACTTCAAGGGTTAAAAGGGCAGAGAAAGCTCAATACAACTACTATACTATGAAACATACCAACACTGCTTGATGCAGGGGGGTAGGTCAATTTTTTTTTTCAATAAGGTAGATCATTTTATCTAAGAGGAGAGATAAGAAAAAGACTCCCTTCTATAACACATTATAGAACTGCTATTGCTGGTCTGGGAGCTCCAACTCTGGAAACTCACAGTGAGGGAACTCTGGATACAAGTACTTTCATTTGTATTTTGCAGACTGTTTATTTCACAGATTGGACTTTTTTAGCCCAATTACTATAGGAGCAAAGGAAAGACTTCTAACAGACTAACCTTAGAAATGAGGCCACCTCTGCCTCAGCTAGCTAGGTAGGGAAGATTTCTTGAGGAGTGCCTCTCTTACAATTGGATTTGCTTTTCTTTTCTTTTCTTTTCGAAAAATTTTTTGGGGGGCTAATGAGGGTTAAATGACTGGCCCAAGGTCACACAGCTAGTAAGTATCAGGTGTCTGAGGCTGGATTTAAAGTCATGTCCTCCTGAATTCAGGGCTGGTGCTTTATCTACTGTGCCACCTAGCTGCCCTTGGACTTGCTTTTCTTCACATTGTGAGGGAGGTTGCTTGTTTATTGTTCAGCCCTTCAACATTCTTACAGGAAACTCCTTAGATTTGGCCAAAGAGTTGTTTGAAACTCTCTTTTGAAACTTAATGGCATCTGCATGGACATCTCTGAATCTACTGCCAAGCTTGGCAAATAGGCCTTGGTAGGAACCATCAACTATCCGGTGACCCCAAGTGCTCTTATACAACAAAGCATGCAAAGGCACACTCTTGACTTTCCTCTACTTCATTTTCATCTGTTCCACGCATCTACATCATATTCAACAAATATCTGCTGAGTACCTACAATGTGCAAAGCACTTGACTGTGTACAACAGGGGATACAGAGAAGAGACACAGTCTCTTTTTATGGATCTTATACTTTAGTATAAGGGAATAATATGTACATGAATAATTATGAAAATTAAAGACAGCATAGAAGCTGCAATGAAATCCATATTCCAATGTTGGAAGACATCCCTGATCTCTCACCCCCAATCCTGGTTGAAAGTGTTCTCTACTTCCTCAGATTTTCCTAGCACATTTTGGTTGTCTCCTTTGTCTGAATATTTGTTCAGGGTGTTCAGAGAATACTAGCACCTCTGATGTGATGGCTTGCTGAGACCTTTTCAGGGCTGTTCATCCACTTTTGGTGTCCACCTGTCCCCCAACTCTGATTTGTGGCTCCAAGAAACTGTAGAATATGGAAGGGCCATACCCCAGGAAAACGATTTCAGCAGACAGGCTAAACCAAGTTGAGGGTAACTGATAGACCTCAAACACAATCATGAGGTACAGGGATACCTACCCCAAGCATGTGAAACCTCTCCCTGCCCCCATGCTGTACAAAGGGCAAATGAGAATAATTTGTCCCAACAGCCATGAGAGAGGCTGAAGTGGGCACTGTGAAGAGCTTAGACATTAAAGATGCCAAGGTCATCCAATGCATCCTGGGCTATTGCCAGTCATCCTGATTTTTGTCTTGCCTCTGGACAATAATGACTCTGGAAGAGAAATTAAGGCTGACAATTTAGCTCAACTCTGCCTCACTTAAATATAATTCATATGCAAAGCAAGACATCACTCCTGATGTCAACAATAACATCAACAACAACAAACACACCTTACCTTTCACACATTCTTAGCTGAAAAACAAGTCACTTTCCCCACCCCTACCTCACTCCCAAAGTCAAGATAGAGTAGTTAATAGAACACTGTCCTCTGAGCTAGGAAAACCTGGGTTCATTTCTGTCTCTGACATATCATCTTGACTGTGTGACCCCAGGTAAGATACTTGACTTCTCAGTATTTTGGACTGTAAGAGCTAAAATTCTAGCTAAACTATCTAAAATCTAATGAGTGGTCGCCAATAAATTATAAGCTTTAGCAAGAGTTAGATTTTTAAGAATTATAAGGAGAATAAGAATAAGAAGGTGAGAGAAAAAGAAAGGCCTAGATTCCTATCTATTAAAGGGAGCGAGCATTCCTAGCTCTCTTCTCCACCAGAGTCCTCAGGAAAGAGAGCAAGTCAGAGCACCAGCCTCTCCCTATTTCCTCCCACAAGCAAACGTCACTTCCTGATGCCAAAGAAAAGACACATGGTCTTGCCCTCAGAGACCTTCACCTCATGGCGGAGCTTTTCTACAGTAAGTTTCCAGCAGGTGGCGTCATTCCAATCACTACAGTCCCCCCTTTGTTTCTTCAAGAAACGGGGTGCTTCCTTGATGAAACAGTCAAAAATAACAGAATATAATATCCTATGTTAACTAACAATATGTTAATAACAATATAGAAAAGTGAGAGAGGAAAATTTTGTCCAAAGGGGCGGTTTTTTTGTCCTCATAAACTGGCGCTTTGACATTGGTCTTGCAAAGGGAGGGCCTCTGCAGAGAGTACATGTTACAAATGGTGTAAAAAAAGAGAAAAGAAAAAAACAACAACAATAACAACAACAACAACAAAACTGTTCATTTAAAGTCTCTGAAAGTCTTTTCTCAGATGTCCTCTAGATGTAGTTGTGGAATGGAAGTCTTTTCAGGGGTTGATGTGTGGATGCTGGTAATAAGCCAGGAATCTTTCCTACAAAACTGAGCTTATAACAACTTTAAAATAGCTTTGTCAATAATCAAATCAAACAATGACATTTCTCAAAAATATGTCTAAGGGAATTCAGAATCTTAGTTGTTACAAATGAAACATATAATAAAACAAAAATTGAAATATTCTCTAAAACTTAATATTACTATAGTCCCCTCTTGTGGAGGGTTAATTGAGAAGACAATTGCTGTGATATTAATTTTTAAAAATAATTTTTATCTTTGTTTCATCACTTTTTGCATCATCTGCCTAATTATCCTCATGCCATTATGAGAAATTTAAAAATCTAATATAATTGGTAACAGATGTCAAGGCCAAATTCAACACTGTATTTATCATGACACCTGAGATAATTATGGGGGTTACCATAAAAGAACAGAGAAATGATGGGATATGAGCATTCCCATACTTGAGCAATATATACTGCCCATGCAGTATGCCAGGCTTAAAATAGGTGGATGGAATATATGTCCATGCCACTGAACATATTGGAGGAAACTGAGTCAGACTTAATCAGATGCATAGGATTGAGATGTCCATGGTATCAGGTATATAGGAGTGGGCATAGAAGGCAGGTGTAGAATGAGATGGGTGGGATCAAAACTTCCAGCCATCTGTATAATATTGTGGGGAAAAAGAAAAAAAGAAAAATTAAACCAAGAGAATCTAACCTCAACATTTGTCAAAAGCCATTTCCTCAGCCATACCTTGACTTCATGCATGTCTCCCCTCATGTGACAGTTCACGGTCTGCTCTTGCATGTATTCCTCTTGTAATTGGATGGCATCTTGGCTAACTGGCATCTGATAACTCAGAATAAAGGCAATAAATGTCTTAAATGATAAGTTCCCATAATCCAAGTCTCATATGGATTTAAAAATTGAGGATAATAAATGATCACAAAAAATGTGAATACATCTGGACTCAGAATATAATATATAGTTATGCAACAATTTCAAAATTTTTTTACTAAGTATACAATTACTTTTGTGAAAAATCAGAACATGTTTAAATACAAGGTTTAAAGCACAACCACAATCTCAAAGAAAACTTTTTTTTTAAAAAAGAAAATTTTACAAATGTTACCCTCTTTTTTGTGGGGGGGGAATAGGCTTATCAAAAATAATATTTCTAGAATCAATTTACACTTGCCATGGCAACCAATTGCCAGGGAAATGCTCTATAGAGTTCGATCCAATAATCAGTTGAGAGAAAAAAATACCAAAAACAAAACAAAACCAGAATATGGGAGCACAATACTGCTAGAATTAACATTGTATTATGAAATCAAAACCATCTTGCATTGTTTCTAAATTAGATAGATGAATGAATAGAAGAAAAGGACACATGAAAGAATAAAAGACAATGAAATTCAACTAGGGAAATCTAATGAATCTGAACTTAACATTAATAAGAGTATTACAAATATAAACTTGATCACATGACTATAAAAGCTTTTACAGATATTCTCTTTTTAAAAAACAAAGCAAAGTATAAAACACAATCTCAAAAGCATGAAAATCTCTATGAAAATAGACCCATACCATTAATGTCAAAATGTAGATGTAATAGGCCTAGAAATCCTATGTAACCTCTGACTGACATTATTACTCTGAGTGAATTTAGAACACTTTTGATTCTGGATATCTAAAATCCCCAATACTCATATCAATACCTTGCTGCTTACTTCTACATTTCTGTAAAACATGTACCCTTCCATGGCAAAAGAAGCAGAGTCTTGAACTATGATGATGATTGTCATTTTTTTTTTTTTGGTGAGGCAATTGGGCTTAAGTGACTTGCCCAGGGTCACACAGCTAGTAAGTGTTAAGTGTCTAAGGCTGGAATTGAACTCAGGTCCTCCTGAATCCAGGGCTAGTGCTCTATCCACTGTGCCACCTACCTGCCCCGATGATTGTCATTTTTATTCAGCTTAAGTTTTTCTTCTTTAACCCCTCTATATTGTCTGTTGGTCCTTTCATAATACAAATGCTTTATAAGGTTACTAATTAAAGACAAAAGCAGATTAGCAAAATTATGAACAAAATGAGCATATCTGGAATTTAAAGGGTTTTCTAAAGTTGTCTCAGAATCACAGTTCAGCTGGGGAGGGCTGAAAATGCAGGTAGAGAAAGCTGCACATGCACATTAGATCTCTGGACTTCCCTGGCAGGGAATCAAGGGGCTTGGCCAAAGGGGTGGGGGGGTGGTAGAAGGTGGGTCTGGAGAGGAGGGGAGGGACCAGGGCAATTTGAATCAGACTAGATTTTGAACTCAGGCATGGTTTCCCCTTCCCCCACTGCTAGGGGATTAAAGCTTCTAGAGGTTGGGTCGTGGCCTCCAGGCAGGCAAATTAGAGCAACAATTAGTGTTAGAACTTGGAAAAGTTTGCAGGAATCAGAGGTTTCTCTGAAAAAGCATGGTTGGGAGAGAGGGGGATATTTAATTCCTTTGTGTGAGCACCTTGCTGGCTTTCTAACAAAACTAAAAATAAAAATAGAAAATCCACAAAAGCAAATCATAACATGATCTTATCCCCATTTGTCTGGTTAAACCAGAGTAAAATCAGAAATAGGGTATTCTAGGGAGTTTAAAAGATCCATTTGAAAATTTAAAGGGAAAAAACAGCCAGTACTTAGCAGTTTTAAAGGGACAGGGTAGAGGAAATTTCTTACCCCAACCAGAGATGAGAAGACTGAGGTTCAGCTTTCCTCTTCATGGTCAGCCATCATGTAAGGGCCTAAAATTCTAGCTAAACTATCTAAAATCTAATGCGTGGTCACCAATAAATTATAAGCTTTAGCAAGAGTTAGATTTTAAAGCATTATTAAAGAGAATAAGAATTTGGTGAAGGAAAAAGAGAAAGGCCTAGATTCCTATCTAATAAAGGAGCGAGCATTCCTAGCTCTCTTCTCCACCAGAGTCCTCAGGAAACCCTTCTTCCTCCCACAAGCAAACTTTGGCGTCAGGAAGTGACGCATGGTCTTGCCCTCAGAGAGCTTTACCTCCTGGCAGAGCTTTTCTACAGTAAGTCTCCAGCAGGTGGTTGGAGAGGAGGGGAGGGACAATTACAGGACAATCGTTACAGGACAATTCTCTAAGATTAAAAGTGTCTAACCTGAATCTGAGAGGGAGTTTCCTCATTCAAGAGTTCCTTATGTCAATGGAATCTTAGGTCCACTTTCTTTCCCATATCATCTCCTACTCTACCCCAGTAGAATGTAAGTTCCCTGAGGACAGACTATGACATTTTTTTTTCAACTTTTCACTAGCACCTGGCATAGTATCTTGCACAAAACTCCATGCAAAAGATGGAGCAGCAGGAATGTTTTGCTCTAACTCCCACCATGTTATACTCCCATGGGAAATACAATTCTCCCTAGATAATTGAAAGGGATTCATGCAAGGATGGAACAGTAATGAATCAAGAAATAAAAACTAAAGGAAAAATTTTCTTGATTCTACTTAGCCTTGCCCTAATAATGATAACATTTTTGGAACTGACATGGATATTATATGAAAGTTTTCTACAATTTATAATTAATTTGATATGAATTGTCTAAAGCACTATAAGATATTTATGCATAATATCACTTTATAAAGATAATTGAAATAAATGATTTTTACCTAAGATGTCAAATAGATGTATTTAGTCATTGCAAAAAGGATTGATAAAGTGTTCCATATCTTCTGTGAATATAGAAACCGAAGTTATATACCACTTTAAATAAAGGATTTAGGTTTCAGATAAGGAAAGACTTGGAACAGAATGAAAAATTAAACAAAATATAGGTTGACTGCCCATTAATTCAGCCTTTTTTCTTTAGCTGAAGAGAATGTTCTTTTTCATCCCTGCCACACCTTCTCCAGGATTATAAATTTTCTTGCACTGAGATTTTGAAAATCAGATAATTGTGCTACACTAGAGCTGGAAGGATCTTGGAACTCTTCTCTTCAAATTGCTTCATTTTTTGGATTAGGAAACAAGCTCACAGTAACCAGATCTATTTAGTATCTTGACATTTACAGAGGTACTAAGCGACAGCACCAACTAGCTCTTACTGGCTCATAAGAACTGATTGTGAAATTTTTAGTGTGAGCATTTATACCTCAGAAATTGGCATATACGAAAAATCAGAACTTTAATTATTATTTTATTGATTTCTAGACTTAATGCGATGGGAAAAATGTTAATAATACCAAATTAAACTTAAATCTAAACTTCAAGAGATTTTCCCCTGGGTCTCTCTCTGTGTATGTGCAAGGGAGTGTGAAAAAGGCCCTGATTCCGTTCTTTGGAGTCAAGTTTCCCCAGGGCCATGAACCTCATACTGGTAAGTTCAGAGCTGAGTACCCTTTCTTTTTGTTTGTTTGTTTTTTAAAAGAGCCTACTCTATTCTCAAGCCTTTTCATTTAGAAGGGGGAGAGACAATTTGATTAGATATGAAGTAAGGTCCCCAGCATAGAGGAGAGGGAGAGGGGGGTGTTGTGGAGGAATGGATGAGAAAAATAAAGTTTGGCACAGCTGCTGTGTGGAATAGAATAGATAATCAATTAGGAAGGGGTAAAAGGATTACTTTGCTAAAGAAAGGGGCTAGCTGTGATTAGATAACATAAATTTGTAAAGTACCAGTCAACAGAGCTGCATGACTGTGATTTTAGGGTCTTAATGTGTTGTCTCTATTGATGGAGAGTAATGGTTGTTGTAGTGATAATTGAAAAACTTTACTATGTCCATCCTCACAAAGGGCATAGCTCATTTAGAACTAAAAGAACCTTCAAGGTCATTGAGTCCAATCCTCTCATAGAGAGATGAAGACAGGTTAAGTGATTTACCCCAGAGGTCACACAGTTAGTAGATCTAGCCAAAGTCCTGCAGGTCTTCATTTTTAGGTGGTCTTACATTTCACAGGTACCAATACAACACTGGCTAACAGAGTAATATATTATTCTCTCTGTATTATAGTGTGACTAGTAATACCTTTTTTTCCTATTTTTCTAAATGATCTTTTATACATTTCTTTGTTTCCCCTAAAAGACAAGAATGTGAAGGCAAAGTTTTATCAGTTGTAGATAAGACTATATTAAGGAAACCATGCTAATGTAATTCCCAGAGATTAGAAATGTTTTCAAACCCAACAATATGGTGATTTAAAATACTTTACTCATATTTTTTCTCACTTGATTAGCCCTATAGCTATGCTTAAAGAAACATGAAAGCATGTCATTAACTAAGTGTAGACCTGCTCTACATTTCCAGAAGCATAGATCAAGGGCTCAATAATATACAAATCTATTACATATCTCATTTTCTCAGCAGAGACTGAGCTTAGTTTCTAACAAAAAAATTATATTTGCTACCTACCCACCTTTCTTCTGATGCTTGAAGAATTACTGATCTAACTTGTCTTAAGTACCTTAAGTTGTTAGAAAGGGAAGTGTCATAGAAATACAAAGCAATATTAAATGATAAACAAATTACTTTGACTTAGAGATATGTTTTATGCTTTGCTCACAAAGAAAAATATAAAGACATTTTAAAGTACAGTTTACAAAACAACTACCTTAGCTTCCTATTAGAATTATTATATATATAGTAGAATAATAAACAAATTTTAAAACTTGATGTATTTTATACTTCTATTACTAAATCTAAGATATTCTCTCTTGATTATAGATTTCAGCAAAGGAAGCATATTATAAATACATTTTATTTTCACAAGAGAAAGCCAGATTCATCAAGTATTGTCCTGTGATAATATTTCCAATCAAGGATGAATACATTGAAAATAAATAGTAGCACCACAGACAGAGCTACACAAAAAACCACAATTAGTGAATTTTCTACCTGCTCTTCCATGCTCTGGGGAAAAAAACCTGATATGACATATATACAGGGAGATAATATGCTAACCAGTACAATCAAACTATATATCTAGCTTATTGCTATTTATCTAACTCACAGAAGGTTTAATGGAAAAAGAACACAGATCTGAGTGCCAACATCAGGGTTCTTCAACTTCTGACTGCAAAAGCCTACAAAGTATGACATAGGCACTAGTAAGAAAATAAGGAAGAGTTTAGAATGTGTTGTCAAGAACTGAAGTGGTCAGCGAATGAGCCTCTTTGTTGTATTCTATGGCTAGACCTCAGGCAGCTAATAGCACAGCTTAGTAGATAAGACTTTCCTGGCAAAGCATAAAATACAAGGACACACACACACACACACACACACACACAGAAAGCCATTGTTGTAACCAGAGTCCTCTGCCATATTATAGTCTGTTCAAATTCTATTGTTCTTTTTGTCAGTATGGTTTTTCAGCCACAGGATAAGGGCTATTTTAACCAGTACTAGTCTAAAGATCAAGGCTATCTCCAATCCTGCTTTTTATACACTTCCTATAGGCAAATTCAAAAGTATACTACATATTGTTGACCTTATTAGGACTATATGGCCCATAACTCAGCTGCCCTTCTTCCTAATTGTGGTAACGACAAGACTCCCGGGTTCTAGTCTAGTATTCTGCCATTAAGTAACCCTGAAAGTCACTCAAACCCTCTGAGCCTCAGTTACCCATCTATAAAATTAGATGATTGTACTCTAGATATATTCCAGAACTAAAATTTTAGGATTCCAAAATTCAACAAAACAATCTCAGGTCTTCCACTCAGGAAATGCAAGTGCCTTCCATGTATCAGCAAAAGTCTCTCATCCAGTATATTAGCTATCCTTCTCAGATTTGTGTTTTCTGCAAAACTGATGACCATATTGTACCATAAACAGATAGATACTGTATTCTCCATATTTATATATATTCACTTTCTCTATAAACACATGCAGACAAATATATGTTAATATATAAGTATATATCTCTGCGTCTATATTTCCCCAAGTCATTGAGGAAAATCTTTTTTAAATTTTAGTGAATCTTTAATTTCACTTCTGTGTGTATTCCCCCTAATGATTAAACACTCATTGTTGAATCATGTCCACTCTTCATGACCCCATTTGGGGTTTTCTTGGCAATATACTAGAGTCATTCCCATTTCCTTTTTCAACTGATTTTTTTCTATTTAGAATTTTATTTTCCAGATTACATGTAAAAACAAATTTTGACATCAATGTTGTAAAACTTTGTGTTCCAACTTCTCTTCCTCCCTCCATTCCCACCCCCCACTCCGAAGAACTCAAGCAATTCAATATAAGTTATACATGAGTAGTCATGGAAAACATTTCCACATCAGCCAGGTTGTGAGATTCAGATTAAGGAACCATAAAAAAATATGCTTCAATCTGTTTTCAGATACCATTTAGTTCTTTCTCTGTAGATGGGATTGCAATTTTTATAAGTCCTTCAGAGTTATAGTGTATCATTTCATTGCATTGCTGAAAATAACCATGTCCTTCCCAGCAGATCATCTTATACTATTGCTGTTCTTTTGTATACAGTACATTTCACTCTGCTTCAGTTCATGTAGGTCTTTCCAGTCTTTTCTGATAGCATCCTGTTCATCATAACCTTTATATAGTACCTTAAACTTGACAAAGAATTTTCTTTACAATAGCCCAGCAAAGTAGGCAACATACAATTTACCATTATAATCAATCATAATAATTATTTTCCTCCATCCTATTTGCTTCCCATGATATTTACTCTATTTTCTATCTTCTTTTACCCTATTCCTCCTCAGAAGTGTTTTGCTTCTGACTGCCCTACTCCCCTGCTCTGCCCTTCCTTCTTTCAACCTTCCCTCCTTATCTTCTTCCCCTCCTACTTTCCTTCAGAGTTAGATAGATTACTCCTCCCAATTGGGTGTATATGTTATTCCCTCCTTGAGCCAACTCTGATGGGATTAAGGTCTTTGAGCTAATTCTGTGTTCTAAATTTTTTTCCTCCCTCCCTCCTCAACCCTCCCTATGAAATAAAGCAATTCAATATAAGTCATGCATGTGCAGTTATGAAGAATATCTTCACCTTCCTCAAAAGTGTTTTGCTTTTTCCTGCTCCCTCCCCTAATCTGTCCTTCCTTCTTTCCCTTCTTCTCCCCTCCCCCTCTTAACTCCTTCCCCTCCCAATTTTCCTCAGGGCAAAATATATTACTATACCCACTTGAGTATGTATGTTATTCCCTCTTTGAGGCAATTCTGATGATAGTAAAGTTCACTTACTCCCCCACTCCTTCCCCTCTTCCCCTCCCCAGTCTACCTCTCCCTTTCCCTTTCTTCCAGTGCATTCCTCTTACTCCTTAACTTTATTTTAAAGATGTCATCATGGATTAGCTAGGTGACACAAAGGACAAAGCACCAGCCCTGGACCCAGGAGGCCCTGAGCCCAAATCCGGCCCTAAACATAAGCCACCCCACCCTGCCTGCCCTACAAAAAACAAGAATAAACAAAAAATAAATGCTTTACATATATGATCCCTTCATATTCAGTTCAGACCTGTGTCCTCTGAATGTATTCCTTTCAGCTGCCCTAATACTGAGAAAGTTCTTATGAGTTATAAGTATTATCTTCCCATGTAGAAATGTAAACAGTTTAATCTTTTAATATCCCTCATGATTTCTTTTCCTTGTTTACCTTTTTATGCTTCTCTAGGGTCTTGTATTTGAAAGTCAAATTTTCTATTCAGTTCAGGTCTTTTCATCACAAATGCCTAAAAGCCCTCTGTTTCACTGAAGTCCCATTTTTAACCCTGAAAGATTATACTCAGTTTTGCTGGGTAAGTGATTTTTTGCTGTATTCCCAGTTCCTTTGCCCTCCTGAATATCATATTCCATGCCCTCTGGTCCTTTAATGCAGATGCTGCTAGATCTTGTTTTATCCTTACTCTAGCTCCAAAGTATTTGAATTCCTTTTTTTTCCCTAGCTGCTTGCAATATTTTCTCCTTGACCTGGTAGCTCTGGAATTTGGCTATAATATTCCTGGAGGTTTTCCTTTTGGGATCTCTTTCAGGAGGTGATCTGTGGATTCTTTCCATTTCTATTTTACTTTCTTCTTCTAGAATATCAGGGCAATTTCCCTGACAATTTCTTGGAAGATGATGTCTAAGCTCTTATTTTGGTCATGTTTTCAGGTAGTGTGATGATTTTCAAATTATTTCTCCTGGATCTATTTTCCAGGTCATCTGTTTTTTCAAGGAGATATTTCATATTTCCCTCTTTTTTTTATTCATTTGGATTTGCTTTGCTGTGTCTTGGTTTCTCATAAAGTCACTAGCTTACATTTGTTCAATCCTAATTCTTAGGAAATTATTTTCTTCTGAGAGCTTTTGTATCTCCTTTTCCATTTGGCTTTTCAAGCTGTTGACTTTTTTCTCATGACTCTCCTGGATCACTCTCACTTCTCTTTCCAGTCTTTCCTCTACCTCTCTAAATATTCCTTCTATCTCTCCTACTTTCTCTTCAAAGTCCCTTTTGAGTGCTTCCATGGCCGAAGACCAATTCATATTTTTCTTGGAAGTGTTAAGGCTAAAATTCTAGCTATATTCTCTAAAATATCTAATGAATGGTTGCCAATAAATTATAAGCTTTAGCAAGAGTTAGGCTTTTAAGCATTTATTAAGGAGAATAAGAATTTGGTAAAGAGAGAAGAAAAGGCCTAGATTCCTATCTATTAAAGGGAGAGAGCATTCCTAGCTCCTCTCTCCACCAGAGTCCCCAGGAAAGAGCGTGAGTCAGAGTGCCTGGCTCCCCCTTCCTCCTCCCACAAGCAAACGTCACTTCCTGAAGCCAAAGAAAAGACACATGGTCTTGCCCTCAGAGATGTTCACTTCATGGAGGAGCTTTTCTACAGTAAGTCTCCAGCAGGTGGCATCATTCCAATTGGTACAGAAGCTTTGGATGTAAAGCCCTGAGGTTGCTATCCTCTTCTGAGGGTATACCTCTATCTTCCTTATCACTAAAGAAACTTTCGATAATTCTCAACTTTCTTTGCTTGCTGATCTTGCCATCTTTTACTTGACTTTTAACTCCCTCTTACAGGGAGGCCCTACTTCCAAACTACACTGTCCCAAGCTTCAGAGGGTCTCACCTGGCCTGCTCTCTGGTCTGAAGATAACCTCAAGCCAACTTGCTAATTAACCAGCCATCAAAGTTTTCTGTGCTTTGGTTCTTAGCTCCAACAAACCTGTGTCCCTCCCCCACCTGGGCCTCCCACTCAAGATTTCTTCCTAGTTCCCTGCTGGGGTGGGACAGCTGAATTCCTCCTTAGGTCCTACAGACACCCCTGTTTTTTTCACACACCCCCCCCCAGATATCACTGACAGTGGCTCAGCAATCCCATCTGTGAGGCTGTGGTTTTTTTCCCCCAGAATCTAAGGATGTGGTTTATATGATTCAAGTGACTTGAATTTATCAAGGACAGTCAGGTTTTCTCTTATTATATCTTTACTTATCTTGGATGTGAACTCCCTCTTGGTCATTTGTGTTCTCTCATTTCCAGTGTAATGGTTATTCTCTATAGCAGAAAAAAGAAACAAGGTAAGAATGAGACAACTATTCCTTCTCTCTATTGTTGGTTATCTCCTCATCTACTCTAAGCAAAGGTATTATTCCTTCTTTAATAAGCTTTATTCCCCAATACAGCTACACACACATACAATAACAACAGCAGCAGCAGCAGCAGCAAGAACACATCTTTTTTTCTTGTCCTTAGTTTCCTTCACCAGCTGCAGCTCATTTTAAGTTTTAATTTTATAGATCTTTATTACTTTATTATTTATTTAATCATTCTCTTTCAGCTGACCTTGCTTTTATCTTCTACACATTTCTTTTAAAAATCTAAGTTGGATAGTGAGTTCCCCATGCATCAACATTAACCTGTTCAGATAAATCCCACTTTTCTTCTGCATTGGAATTGTTTACATTTGTGTCTTCAGGATTTTGTTCTTGAGCAGCTAACATCCCTCCTGTGCCAACTTTCTTCTAAACCATTTTAGTCCATGAAAACTTAATTATCTTTCCTTTTAACACTTTGACATGTGCTTTCCCAAAATCTAGGGCACATGTCATACTATGCTTTGATATTCTCTTCTATTGCCCAATATTCTCTTCTTCTCAATTATAAACTCTAGAATAGAGTGGTCACTTCCTCACCATTTCTCCCTGTTAGTGAGAATCATATCTAGGTTAGAATTTCCCCATGTTAGTTTCTCCACCTTTTGATGGATAAAATTAATCACTAAAGCAAGTAGAGAAGTTATTAGTTGTTCTACTTTTGGCAGAGAGAGAGACAGAGAGACAGAGAGAACTCCAACAGGTGTCTGGATAATGAAATCCTTCATTACCACTTTATCATACTTTGGTGCCAGACCTGTGCTCTATTTTCTAAATTCCTCATCTATTTCCTCTTTTTGTCCAGATGGTCTGTAGTATACTTCACTGACAAAATCACTTCTGTTCCTCCATCCATTGACCTTCATCCAAATATATTCTATCATGCTTTCTCCCTTTAGTTCCTGCATTTCCTAAATGATTATACCTTCTCAATATACAGAGCCACCCCCACTTCATTACGTTTTGTCTTTTTTTTAACTCACATATACCCATCCAGAGTCAGAGTCCTTCCAAGGCTTTTATCCCATCAGTTCTCAGTGATACCTATGAGACCAAATATACTCCCTTTTATGATCTCCAGATCTTCTTGCTAGTTGCCTAAATTTTGGACATTTGAAGCCATGAGTTTTACTATTGGCTATTTTCTTTGTATTTTGTTTCCCATGAATTTCTGGGCATCTTAGCTGTTTCTCATCTTTCTTCTTTGTGACTCTTCTCTATAATATATAACTCTGGTGATATACTTTGGGGAAGTTAGAACCAAGGAGAAACAGATGTGGATGACATCATCAAACTATATGAATGGTCCTAAAGCTTTAGGGTATGTTGTCCCTTTTGGATGTATCCTGGTCACACATATTCCTTATATGTGTGTCATGATGTATGCCCCCTATAATGACTTGGATTTTGGTTTTTTTCAGTAAAAAAGTTGGTGTGTGGTTTTTTTGTTTGCAGACAATTGTGTACTTAATGCAGCCTCTGAGACTGAGATGCAACAAAGTATGGATTGATTCTCTATTGTTTGTGCTAATTTTTACCTAATAATTAATACCAAGAAGACATAGGTGATCCACTAGCCAGCACCTCACCATTCATACATTGAACCATAAGTTACAGCAAATGGAGAAATTTTGAATGCTGTGGGTAAGTTCATTTCCTCAGCAGTATACTTTCTAGGGATGTACACAAGATGATTAGGTTCATGCATGCATTGTCAGAACCAGCTCAGTGTTTGGGAGACACTGAAAGAAAGTGTGGGACAGGAGAGGTATTAGATCGACTACCAAACTGAAGGTCTTCAGAGGTGTTTTGCTGACTTCATTGTTATAAGCCCGTGAAAACTGAACAATGTACCAGCACCATTTCAGGAAACTGAATCTCTTCCATTTGAATTGTCTTGGGAAGATTCTGAAGGTCACCTGGCAAAATAAGATACTGGACACTGAGGTCCTTTTTTAAACCAAACTGCCAAGCATTGAAACTCTACTGTAGAGATTTCTGTACACATTGTTTGAATGCCAAATGTAAGTTTGCTTAACATACTATTTTACAGGGAACTCACACAAGGTAAATGCTCACAGGGAGATCAGAAGAAGTAATATAAGGACTCTCTCAAGGTCTCTCTGAAGAATTTTAGAATTGATTGTGAGACATGGGAGACACTGGCACAGGACTGCCCTCATCAGATAAGGCACTGTGCTCTGTGAGCAAAACCGAATTTCAGTAGCTTAAAAAAAATGTGAGATGTGCAAATTTAGAGACATCTCCACTCTAAATGTTCATGTGGACTATTTATGCCTGACCTGTGGTAGAGCCTTCTGAGCTTGTATTGGTTTGATCAGCCACTGTACCTTGACTTCGACAATGATGTCATTTTCGTCCTCTTAAAGAACAAAGGACAACAACCAAAGAGGAGGAGAGTGTTTATATTCTGACATGGCTTTTTTATTTACTCTGTTATTTCATTAAATGTTTTGAAACTAATTTTGTACTCTAGCTGACTAGAAAAAAATAAACATGAGCTATGATTTTGAGTGGACACAGACTCTCTCTCTCTCTCTCTGTGCCAAAAGTAGAACAAATAATAACTTCTCCAATTGCTTTAGTGATTAATTTTATCCCTCCAAAGGTGAAGAAACTAACATGGGGAAATTCTAACCTAGATATGATTCTCACCTAGAGAACCTAGAAGAGTTATTCTGGAGGCGCCATGTGAGACAAAGGTGACCCAGGCGCTAAATATATTTAGACATAACATATATACATACATATACATACACACATGGATGCACACATACATACATACATGCATATATACATATATTGAAGGCATAATTTGTGTGTATATGCCTTAACCTAAAGAATCAATTAACAAACATATTGTGACATGCACTTGGGATACAAAAATAAAGAATGAAACAATGAAACAATCCCTATGCACAAAGAACTTACATTCTAATAAGGAAGACAACAGATAAATATATAGCTATATACAGATTAAGTATAAAATTAATAAATACAAAGCAGTTAAAGAAAAGGTAGTTTGGGAGGAAGAGCACTGGCATCTGGGGATTGGGTGGGATCCGGAAAGGCCTTATTTAGATGATGGTGCTTGAACTGTATCTTAAAGTAATGATTACTATATAAGATGGAGGGAGGCTATTATAGGTATGGGGGATAATCAGTACAGAGACAGGATGGAGAAACAGAAAGAAGGCAAGTTTGGCTGGATCACAAAACAGAAGAGAAAGAGCAATATTAAATGAGTTTGGATAAATAAGTTGGAGTCCTGTTATGAAGGACTATAAAAATGAAGTGGAATTTATATTTTATCCTATAGACAATAGGAAACCACTGGAGAGTACTGAGTGTGGAAATGACAAGGTCAGATCTGCACCTAAGGAAAATAGGAGCAGTAGGGTGTAGGATGAATTAAAGTGATGAAAGACTTAAGGTAGGGAGACCAATCAGGTTGCATGAGGGGATAAGGGCCTGAGCTAATGAAGTAGCTTTGTGGGTGAAGAGATCAGATAAAAGAGATGTTGTACACTTTTAAAAAAGCAATATTTGCAGGGTCAGGTAGGTGGTACAGTGGATAAAGCACCAGCCTCGGATTCAGGAGAACCTGACTTCAAATCTGGCCTCAGACACTTGACACTTACTAGGTGTGTGACCCTGGGTAAGTCACTTAACCCTCATTGCCTCCCCCCCAAAAAAAAAACAAAAACAAAAAAACAAAAGCAGTATTTGCAAACTGACTATGTGGGATGAGGAATAGCAGGAAGTTAAGATAATGGCAAGTTTATAAACCTAAAACGCTTGATTTAGCATAGTGATTGGCACAGAATAGGTGCTTAAATGCTTATTGACCGATTGACTGGATGGACACCTGGTGATACATTCACTAGACAAAGTTTGAAAGAGGAGAGGGCTTGGGGAGAAAGAAAATTAGTTAAGTTTTGAATATGTTGAGTTTGACATGTCTCAGAGATAGCCAATTTGAATGTCCAATAAGCAATTCATGATGCAAGACTGATACTCAGGGAAAAGACTGGAAATGCATTTAGAGATATCTGAATCATCTATAGAGAGATGAAAGTTAAACCTATGGGACCTAATGAAGTTACTAGGAGAGAACATAGAGGGAGAAAAGAAGAGAAGCTATGACAAAACTTTGGGTATCACCAACAATTAGGGGGCATAATATAGATGATTAGACAGTTAAAAGACTGAGGAAGAGCAATCAGGCAGGTAGTAGAAAAACCAGGGAGGAGTAATGTAAAAAAAATAAAATCCAGAGAGAAGAATACTCAGGAGAGGATACATACAAGAGTGTCTAAAGCAGCACATAGATCAAGAAGGAAAAAGACTAAGAAAGGAGAATCACATTTGTCATTTAAGAAATTGTTGGGGGGAGACAGCTAGGTGGTGCAGTGGATAAAGTGCCGGCCCTGGATTCAGGAGGACCTGAGTTCAAATCCCACCACAGACACTTGATAAGTAAAAAAAAAAAAAAGAAAAGAAATTGTTGGTACCTTTAGAGAGAGGAGTTTCAGTTAAGTAATGAGGCTAGAAGCCAGATTACAAAGGTGTAAGTGGGAGGAAAGGAAGTCCCCAAGTTATAGTTCTTGCCTTATAAAAGCTTATATTCTTTATACTTTATGACACTGTAAATTTTCCATGAAAGATGATGTAAAGATTATACCAGGATATTATGAGTCAGTTTTTACTTCTTCACAGGAAATCTTTAGAAGACAGAGACTTCAGTGTGGATGAATTAATGCAAAAAAAGTTAAAGCAATACCACAGTTTTCTGTGGTACATTATGCCATATTTCAAGAAAAAGTAACTGTAATCCATTGAGATTCTTTTCAGTAACCTTATCTCTAGGGCCAACTACTATGATTCAGAGAAGGCACACCACAAATCGATACTTGCCTTTTGGAACCAGAAAAATTAATCATAACAATGTACTCCCTAAAGATCTCTCTCTCTCTCTCTCTCTCTCTCTCTCTCTCTCTCTCTCTCTCTCTCTCTCTTTCTCTCTCTCTCTCTTTCTCTCTCTCTCTCTTCCTTTCTCTTTCTCTTTCTTTCTTTCTTTTTCTCTCTTTCTTTCACATGTCACCCAGCCTTTCTGTCTCCAACTCAAAAAGTTTCCCAGAGGCAGAGGTTTTATGAGTTGGATGGAATTTGTCAGTTGGTACAGAGCTCAATTATGTTTGTGATTCATGATCCATGAGCCTACCCAGGTAGAACCAGTCCAACAAATCTATTTTCTTTGAGATTTCATGTGGTTGATTTAGGGAGACAAGCCAGCAAAGGCTGGTGGTGGGATTTCTTGAAATGATGTGACAAGTTCAAGGAAGTTGGGGTGAGGTTCCTCAAGCAAATTTCAATAAGGGTCAAAAGGTAAGGGAGCTTTATATTGGACACATTGCAATATATTGACAGGTATTCTCTCTATCAAACAGGCACTAAAAGAAGCTAGAGAAAATGAGTTGTCCCAGAAGAGGATAAAGACATTTAGTTGCAGTGACACTCTCCCAAAATGGCAGGACCCATAAGCTCCTTGAAAGCAAGGACCCTATGTTATTCATGTTTCTATTTCCCTTCCCCTCTCTCTACCATCACAGTATTCTGCACATAGTAATGAAAATTTATTGAATTCAGTTATGTGTTCTAGTGGAATTTATAGCATATTTGAAGTGGGAAGACCAGAGTTTGAATCTTGACCACAAATGCTTGACCATACTAATCAGCTTTGTGGAGTAAAACTGATCTGGCAATGAGTAACCACCATTACATTTACTACTTCAAAAGGCTTGATGATCTACTGCCCTGTGGTTATACTCAGAATCCCTGTGATTCTGAGTCATAGTCTTCCTAGCTCCCTTTCTTTTCTTTTTTCTTTTTTTTTTTGAAGCCCCTAAATTCTATGACTTCCAAGAAGCATCAGAGAAATGTAAATACCATTTCTATGTACTCTGTAAAGCATCCCTTGCCTGATCTCTGATTTTCCTTTATGCTCACTGGAACTGTTGGAATTATTAAAATTAAAATTATTACATTCTGTATTTACTTATATGTATACATGTTGTTCTCCTTCCCAATAAATGTAAGTTCCTAAAAGACAAGGACTGTTTCATTCTGTCTTTGTTTTCCTATATCTAACTCAGTGCCTGGCATTAATGCTTATTTAATTGAATTGAATTATATGACCATGAGCAGATTGCTTCACCTCAAGCTTATTTTTGTCATCTGCAAAATGAATGTTGGCCTAAAACATATTTGATGTCTCCTCCTTGGACTTGCCCCTTACAAGAAACCTAATGGCAGAGATAATGTTGCCTAATACTGTCAAAATTCCCTAATATAAGGCATTTCACATAAAACCAGTTCAGCAAAAAGTATTGGTATATATAGTATCAAGGAGAACTATTATTTACTTACTTACAAAAAATTAGAATGAGAGTAGATAACCAGGTTTCTACCTTAGAGGGTTGGTCCTGAAACTATATTTTGCTTTAACTTGCTTAAAGACAACTAATTTTTGCAAGCCCTAAATCCTCAATTAAATAGTGTTATGAGAAAGTGTCCTTATTTTCTGTAGCCATAGCCCCTCAATAAGCCTGCCTATATATCTGAATGGAGCCACTTTCCAGTGGCTTCCTTGCTGGTCCTTTGGTGTTTACTGAAAATTTGAACCTTTTTTTCAACAGTCACCTTTGATCATAGAATCATAGATTTAGAGCTAGAAGGGAACTTACAGATCATCTTGTCCAACCCCCTCATTTTATAGATGAAGAAATAGCCCTAGAGAGATCAAAGTCACATAGGGAGAAGGGAATGGAACATGCATTTGAACTTGGGTACTCTGACTCAGGAAAATTCAGGTATTACAATCCCAGGACACACATGGCAGAGCAACGTTCCAAACCAGTGATAATTTGAACCTGAGACTAGCTGGGACTGCACTGAAGTGGGGGAGGTGATTTAATTATCGTCATAGCCCCAGGAAACCAGAGGATATATAGACAGGCATATTAATAGTGGAATTTGGCAAGAGATAGTGGGACAAGTAGGCAGTCAGTGTCTAGTAGGCCTGAGGCAGAACAGCAGAGGGAATCCTAATAAGTAGGGAAAATGTAGTATTAGAAGGGTCTGATGATAAGAAGTAGGTTGGAATACAGTAAGAGATATAGCTGATCAATCATCATTAGAACAATCCAGCATCAGGTGGCCAAAACTCTGCCACAAGGATTAGTGTTCAGGGGTAGGACTCTAGTCCCTTGAAGGACTGAAAAGGGCAAGACACTGGGAGAAACTGGAATAATAAGCTGGGCACAAAGGTAGGGCCTTGGGCATAGGGAATAAGACAATAACTAAATTACTGGCATTAGGGCTAAGATTAGGGGTATGGTTTCAGAAAGAAAAGCAATATCCTAGTTTAACCTCTAGATGTCACTCTGGAAGGCATCTGGTGGAGTACAAACCCCATTTTTTCTGAGAGTGGGAGATCAAAATTCTGCCAGACCATGCCTACCTCCTCCTACTGGGGCTGGCTCAGCACAAGGTTTTTCCTTTAGCTCTCAACCTCTCCTCTAATTTCCTCTTCTCCCTTAGGATAATGAACAGTGACTTTTTCCTTCAGGGACCCACACCCACACAATGTGATGTCCTCCCCTCTCACTTTTTCTCTCATTAGAAATTGATGTTGGAGATTTATCAGTCACAAATTACACCATCAACAGACTCATCTATGTCTTAAGGCAATGAAACCAAATCCATTAGAATCTTTACTCTGCTTTATTAATGAGTTTATAATTTTTTTTTTTAGTGAGGCAATTGGGGTTAAGTGACTTGCCCAGGATCACACAGCTAGTATGTGTTAAGTGTCTGAGGCCGGATTTGAACTCAGGTACTCCTGACTCCAGGGCCGGTACTCTATCTACTGCACCACCTAGCTGCCCCAAGTTTATAATAATTAATGACGTTGAAACTAACAACATAGCGTATCAAATTCCCAGATAGAAATCCTCTAGCAATTGGCCAGAAAAACAGAATCAACATAAATAAGTTATCAAAAGAACAAATTATAATGGATGCCTATCAATAATCAAAGTAATAATAATAACAGTAATACTATTACTACTAATAATGTAGCTAATATTTGTATAGTGCTTTAAGGATTTCAAGTGATTTATATGTATCTCCTTTGATCTAACAAGCAACTTTTTTAAGCATTGGAAAGGGAAAGAGAATTGAAGAGCTAAACCTTTGTGGCACATCATCTAAGTTGTCATAGAGGGGTAGACACCTCCCAGCAAGCACAATCACAGTCCTAGTCATAAAGTTGTGTGATGAAGCAGATTGCCATGGAATTCTGATAGTCTGCAGTCCTGATGGCTCTTCTCTGCATGTGCAAGGGGTGATGATGATACAGCAGCTAAACCTACTTAGTTGTTCTGCTCCCTTGATGTTCCCCATTGTCTTCTCTTTTGCTCTAGTATTTTGTTTTTGTTTTTGCAGGGCAATGAGGGTTAAATGGCTTGCCCAGGGTCACACAGCTAGTTAAGTGTCGAGTGTCTGAGGCTGGATTTGAACTCAGGTCCTCCTGAATCCAAGGCCAGTGCTTTATCCACTGTGCCACCTAGCTGCCCCTGTCTTCTCTTTTGCAAACTTCTTGTAGGGGTTGCATAAATTTGCACACTACAAGCCTAAGCCATACTACAAGATGAGCAAAAATTCAACACCCAGAATTGTCAGTGAGTGTTCACATGACTTTCCTATGAAGTCTTCAGCATGATTCCCACCTGAGGGGTGTGTGTGTGTGTGTGTGTGCGCGCGCGCACACATGCATGTGTGTGTACCTGGTGACATTCATCCCTAAAGTTTGGAATTTTGCAGTCCCTTGCCAAATCAGCTGGAGCATGCTTGTCATCTAGCAAAATACAGCATAGCATCAAATACACATTAGCACATTACAAAACAAGGATGATTAAACTAGCATTTTCTAGATGATAACTTTAGGGTGTCATACACAAGTATAAAATGATACATGCAATAGACATAGCACAGTGAAAAACATCACAGATTACCTTAGTGGCTATAGATCTAAATAACATGCAGAATACATTAGAGGTAAATATCATAAAGGTTCACATAGATACATAAAATGAAAGCTAATATACATAATAGCAAACTAATAATGCAATATTAACATCATACCTACAAAATATGTAAAACAACAAAACTAAAAGCACATAGATAACAGTAATACTAAATAGTTAACAAAATAATGTGGTTTCAATGCAGGTATAATGCCTATACAAAATAAATTTGCATAACAGAAAATAACAAAGCAAAAGCAAACTCCAACTATCAGTAATTAACATGTACATCAGTGAATATATGTAATTATATTCAAGGTACACATTACATGGATGAGCATGAGAATTCTTATCTAGCTACATGTGTACCAGTTTCATCTGGGACATCATAATTAATCTGGTTACTGGCTAAATAATTTCAGCTTTGCTGTAGGACTATCTGCATATATCTGTATTAATTGATTGATGAGTTAATCATAATCTTCACCAGATATATAGTTTTGCCTAAACCTAAACTTATAGAGGTACTAGGTCCAAATGTTAGTATATTCTAGGATGTATGTCTGTGTCCTAGGAGTCTCTATAGCTGAAGCATTAGGTAGAAAAGGATTCAATCCTTTCTTGTTATTTGAACTGCTTGTTGGGTACAACACAAGAGTCTTCTTTACTTTAATGTCTGTTTTTGAGTCATTTTATGGGTCAGCCAGTCTTGTATGTCTCTTTTAGTCAAAGTCTGCTAAGATGAATGTCCATCAGACTCAAACTGTCCACCAGGGAGTATAACTAAATCACCATTGGCAGGGAATAATTGCAGTGAATTGTCTGCCTGAGTCCCCTGTAAGGCTCTGTAACTAGGCAAGTTGACCTATCTCACTAAAACTGAGTGACTTTGCATAGGTCTGCTAACATGCATCCTTTGAGTATCCTATGATGTTCCTCAGCAGAACTCCCTCACAAGATTGAGGGTCTCAAAAGTTAACATGGGTATTACATTATCATATATTTCTCTCGGTATTCTGCTGAGCTGAAGTTGTAGCTGAGTAGTAAACTTCTTTTAGCTTCTCTCTTAGCCAAGAGATATGCTGGTTGTAAGTATCTGCAGACTCTTATTAAAATTAATATTATTAAAATTAATATTTTCCTGGGGCAGCTAGGTAGATCAGTGGATAGAGCACTGGCCCTGGATTCAGGAGGACCTGAGTTCAAATCCGGCCTCAAACACAACAATTACTGTGTGACCCTAGGCAAGTCACTTAACCCCGATTGCCTCACAAAAAATTAATATTTTCCCAATTATTAAGCATTCATTTATTTTTATCCTACACCCCCCAGCTGAAAGAAGGGAGGAAAAAAGAAGAAAGGGGAGGAAAAGAAGGAGGGAAGAAAGAAATATTCAATCATGATTCCAGAGGACCAATAAAGAAAAATGATTTCCACCTCATGACAGAAATGATAAACTAATATGAAGAATAAGAAATTCATTTTTGCAGGGGACTAATGTGGGAATGTTTTGTTTGACCATGTTTATGTGAAATAGGTCAAATAGAATGAAGGAGAGAGAGAGAATCCTTGTATAACAAACACAATCGATCAAATCATATACATTTCTTATTCTACCTATTAGTCATATGCATTTCTTATTCCACATATTAGTTCACTATCTCTGTCATGAAGTAGACATCATTCTTTATCAGTCCTATGGAACTGAACATTTAGTCAATCAGTTATTAAGACTTTCAAAATTGTTCATTTTTATAATATTGATGTCATAAAATAAATGGTTCTTTTGATTCTATAAACTTCATTATGCATCAGTTCATACAATTCTTTCCCATGTCCCAATCATTTTCTTTGTCTTACAAACTTTGCTAAGAAAATCCCAAATGGGATCACAAGGAATTGGATGCAACTGAAATAACTGAACAAAAACACTATAAAGGGTCAAAAAACTTGCAATAAAGTACTGCAGAAGGCAAAGCATATGGGTTCACAGCCAAGAATAACTCATCCAGCAAAACTGAGTGTAATCCTGTGAGGGAAAATGGGCTTTTAAAGAAATCAAGGACTTCCAAGCATTGCTGATATAGAGGTGCATTAGAAACTTTGAAGTTCAAACAAGGAGGCAAGATAGATATAAAAATGTAAACAGAAATGGACAATGATAACGGACTAAATAAGGATAAATTGCTTATATTCAAATATAGGGAGATGGTTTTTGCATCCCCCGAGTCCTATCATCATATAGGTCATAGAGAAAATCCAATCAGACAAGGTCTGGAAGGGGTTCTATTATGTCTTGGATCTTAAAAGAAGAATGGAAAAAGATGGGAAAGGAAATAAATTGGAGGTTAGAGAGAAGGAAAGAAAGATTAGGAAAAAAATATCTCAAATAATCAGGGTACATAAGTCTATACCATCCACCTATACCATTCACTTCTTTAGATCTTCTTTCCTTCTTTAGGTATCACCATAGCTTCAGTGTCATATGGCCCTCTGGACAGAGCATCTGCATCCACAATAGTATTCCCTGTGTATGGTGTGTTTATTCTTTGTATAGGTCATGTGGATGTCCACATGGGTATTTCCATATGTAGCTCACAGGGAAACATGAATGGGTATATCGGAAATCTTCCTGACATCTCTCCAAGGGGAGTTGTATTTCTGCCTGCAGGGGAGCAAGAGATGGGAGCCAGTAGGCTATCATTCTGCTCTTCCCAGACAGAGAAAACTGAATTGGATTATACTTTATCCCTCCACCCCTCCCAAATATTATTAGTCTAGTGAAATAGATTTTTAGGTTGGAGCTGTTTTCCTGATAATTACCCCTTAAAGGGGAAAGAGTTCCCCAAGCTTCTCTCTGAAGGCTTAACACATAAAAGACCATCACAAATAATATACAACCAGGTAACCCATTTATTCTATCAGATAGAAAACAGAAATCAGAAAAATAAAACAGATTAGACTATACCACATAATACATAGAGTAAATGAGCTCTTTTTTTTTGGTGAGGCAATTGGGGTTAAGTGACTTGCCCAGGGTCACATAGCTAGTAAGTGTTAAGTATCTGAGGTCAGATCTGAACTCAGGTCCTCCTAACTCCAGGGCCGGTGCTCTATCCACTGCACCACCTAGCTGTCCCAATGAGCTCTTTCAGTAGGAATGAAATAACTTAATCAAGAAAGAGAGTCTCTGAACTTTACTAAAGGGAAATTCCCCCAAATCCCTAGGTAAGCAAACTGGAAACCAAGGACATGAGAAGGCAGCTTTCCCCTATATGGATGCCTTCCAAATTCTCTCTTTTTCCTTCAGATTTCTCCCTAAAGAAGGTCTAGAACAATTTATGTCCTCTCTCAAATCAGGAAGCAAGAATGGTTATCTTCTCCTATGCTCTCAAGTTAACTCTGCTCTTTACACAGGCACTTAGCATAGAATAACCATTCTCTGTGCCAATGGGAAATATCTCACCTAAGCAGCAGCTTGTGGAACACAATGGGTTTTGGAACTTTAATTATATCTGTTTGGCAGTGAATATTGAATTCATGGTTAGCTAGGGCTACTGCCCATCTTCAGCAAAAAGCATCAAACTTGGCACTGATTGTGATATGTCAGCATACTTTTGTTTGTCAGTACTTGTAACTTTGCTCCATATACACAGTCATTGAATTTCTCAATGATTGCCTTTTCAAAATCAAGAATTCCACCTTATGAAGGAGTAATGGTCTCATTATCACTCAAGCCTCTTGACAAATGCCATTGCTTTCTATTGACCATCACTCTCAATTCAGAACTCCTTCTAAACCTTTTCAGCAAGCATATGTTTACAGGATAAAAGAACTGCTTGGATCTACAGAGACTAACACTGGTATATGGATGAAGCAGTTCACTAAATCTTTAGAAGCTTGTCCATATTCATCTGTCCACTGGCTTCCAAAAGCCTTTGTTAGTTTTAAGATAATTTTGCATTTCTTATTCTTTTCTTCTGTGCCTCCTTAATAATATGGCCCATGGAGGTCATTGAGTGACTTAGCAATAACAGCATAGTTTCTAACAATTTAAAAAATAGTAATCACTAAATCCCTAGACCACAAAGATTCTTTGGATGTGACCATGTAAAAAGTATGTATTTCTTTGCAGGGTCAGTGTTCATACTTGAACAAATACTTGACAAAAGTTCTACAAAAGTGATAATTAACGCATGAGGTGGAGCCAAGATGGCAAAATAAAGGCAAACACTCACCTGAGATCTCCCAAATTCCATTTTAAACAGCTTTTAAATAATGCCTCAAATCAAGTTATGAAGTGGCAAAACCAACAAAAGGTGAAGGCGAAACAATTTTCCAGTCCAGGACTATTTGAAAGGCTTGAAGGGAAGGTCTTTCTCAGTGGCTTGGTGGTTAGACCTGGAGCCAAACACAGATTGTGGATTGGGCTCAGAAGCAGATCCTGGAGGCAGTTCATCAGCAGGAGCAAAAGCAGTATCTTGAGTTTGCAACTCACAGATTGTAAGGGTATCAGACAGCTGGTCAGAAGTAAATTACCAGGAAGCCTTTCCTGTCGCTGGGTGCAGGACTCTGTTGCATAGCTCATACGCAGTTCTGTCTCTCTATTTCTTATGGGAGCAGATCCAGGGGCCATGGTCACAGCTCTAGGGCAGAGAAGAGTGATTCTGGTCATTCATAGAAAAGATTACAGACTAGAAGAACAATGACCACACCTTTCCCCAGATCATACCACCTTGATAGACCAAAAAACTACAGATTCCAAGAGCTAGCTCTGAAAATAGGTACAAGAAAGTTCTGAAGTTGGACAGTGCCTCCTCCACCTCTGAAGTCTGCTCGAACTTTGACATAAAGTTATGAGTCAAGAAGTAGGCTTTAAAATGAGTAAATAACAAGAGAAGAGCCTGAATGTAGAAAGTTACTGTGGGGACAGGGCATATCAAGATGTAAACACAGGAGAAAATGAAGTCAAACCATCTACATGCAAAGCTTCAAAGAAAAGTGTGAATTTGACAAAACCCTGGAATTCCTGGAAGAGTTCAAAATTTTTTTTAAATCAAATAAAAGAGGTAAAGGAAAAATTTGAAAGAGAAATGAGAGTGATATGAGAAAACCATTAAAAGAAAGTCAATAGCCTAGGAAAGGAGGCACAAAAACCACAACAAAGAAAATAGCATCTTATAACACAAAATTGTCCAAGTGGAAAAGGAGATACAAAAAGCTTACTGAAGAAAATAATTCCCCCAAAATTAGAATTTGGGAAGAGGATGCTAATGATTCTAGGAAACATCAAGAAATAATACAACAAAATTAAAAGAATGAAAAAGTAGAAGATAATGTGAAATGTTTTATTGGAAAAACAACTGACTGGGAAAATAGATGCAAGAGAGATAATTTAAGTGTCATTAGACTACCTGAAAGCCATGATAGAATTAAAAAATAATTATACATGATATTTCAAAAATTTATCAAGAATTACCTTCTATTGATTAGACAAATGCAAATTAAAACAACTCTGAAGTACCACTTCACACCTAACAGATTGGCTAATATGACAAAAAAAGGAAAATAATAAATGTTGGAGAAGATGTGGAAAAAAATGAAACACTGATGCATTGTTGGTGGAGTTGTAAACTGGTCCAACTATTCTGGGGAGCAATTTGGAACTATGCCCAAAGGGCTATGGGTCTGTGCATATCTTTGGATCAGTAATACCACTACTAGGTCTATATCCCAAAGAGACCATAAATAAGGGAAAAGGACCCACACGTACAAAACATTTTTAAAGCAGCTTTCTTTGTGGTGGCAAAGAATTGGAAATCAAGGGGGGTATGCCCATCAAGTGGGGAATGGATGAACAAGTTGTGGTATATGACTGTAATGGAATACTATTGTGCTATAAGAAATAATGCATACAGATTTCAGAAAAACCTGGAAAGACTTAAGTGGACTGATGCTGAGTGAAGTGAGCATAACCAGGAGAACATTGTACGCAGTAACAGCAACATTGTGTGATGATCAACTGTGATAGACTTAACTCTTCTCAGCAATACAATGATCCAATACAATTCCAAAGGACTCATGATGGAGTCCTTCTGCACATCCAGAAAAAGAACTGTGGAATCTGAATTCAGATTAAACCCTACTATTTTTACTTTTTATGTTGTTGTTGTTTTTTGAGGTTTTTCCCTTTTGTTCTTATTCTTCTTTCACAGCATGACTAATGCAGAAATATGTTTAATATTATTGAACATATATAATTTATATCAGATTGCTTGCTGTCTTGAGGAGGGGGGAGTGAAGGGAGGGAGGGAGAAAAATTTGGAACTCAAAATCTTTTTTTTTTTTGCAGGGCAATGAGGGTTAAGAAATGACAAGAAGGGGGCAACTAGATGGCGCAGTGGATAGAGCACTGGCCCTGGAGTCAGGAGGACCTGAGTTCAAATCCGGCCTCAGACACTTAACACTTACTAGCTGTGTAACCCTGGGCAAGTCACTTAACCCCAATTGCCTCACTAAAAAAAAAAAGTATACATAGACACAGGGCAGAGGTGTAAGTTGAACATGATAGGACAATTAAAAAAATAAAATAATGGGAAGAAAAAGAAGGAGGCACCAGGAGAAGGGGAAAGAGAAGGGTAGAATGGGGCAAGTTATCTCACATAAAAGAGGTATAAAAGGAAGAGCTTTTATAATGAAGGTGAAGATGGAGTGCTGCTGGTAGGTAATATGAACCTTAGTTTCTTTGGAATTAGATCAAAGTGAGAATAACATACATACTCAGTTTGATATAGAAATCTATCTTTCCCTACAGGGAAGTAGTATGGGAGGTAGATAAGAGAAAGTGGAGTGTACATGTGAAGGAGGATTGGGGAAGGTAGGGTTCAGAAGCAAAACAGACTTTTGAGGAGGGACAGGACAAAAGGAGAAAGAAATAAGGATAAACAAAGGGAAAATAAGATAGAGGAAAATACATAGTAATTAAAACTATGAATGTAATAGGATGAACTCACCCATAAAATAGAATACCAGAATGGATTAAAAAACAGAACCTGACAATATATAGTTTACAAGAAATACACTCAAAACAGAGAGACATACAGAAAGTAAAGGTAAAGAGGGATGGAGCAGAATTAATTATGCTTCAGCTGAAGTAAAATAAGTATGAGTAGCAGTCCTGATCTTAGACAAAGCAAATGCAAAAATAGAGATAAAAAAGATAAGGAAGGAATCTACATTTTGCTACAAGACACCCTAGACAATGAAGTAATATCAGTACTAAATATATATGCACCAAATGGTATAGCATCCAAATTTTTAAAGAAAAAGTTAAATGAATTATAGGAGGAAATAGACTATAAGACTATACTAGTGAGGGACCTCAATTTTCCCCTTTCAGAACTAGAGAAATCTAACCAAGAAAAGAAGTTAAGGAGATGAGTGGAATTTTAGAAAAGTTAAATATGATAGACCTCTCGAGAAAAGTGAATGGGAATTGAAAAGAATATACCTTTTTTTCTCAGCAGTACATGGCACCTTCAAAAAAATTGACCAGGTATTATTTTTTTTTAATTTAAAATTTTTTTTATGGGGCAATGGGGGTTAAGTGACTTGCCCAGGGTCACACAGCTAGTAAGTATCAAGTGTCTGAGGCCGGATTTGAACTCAGGTACTCCTGAATCCAGGGCCGGTGCTTTATCCACTGCACCACCTAGCCGCCCCCTGACCAGGTATTATTAAGGCATTAAAAACCTCACAAGGAAAAACAGAAAAGCAGCAATACTAAATGCATCCCTTTCAGGTCATAATACAATAAAAATTACGTTCAATAATGGAGCATCAACATATAGATTTCAAAATTAATTGTAAACTAAATAATCTAATCCTAAAGAATGTGTGTGTAAAAAAACAAGTAAAAACAATCAATAATTCAAAGACAATGATATCAATGACACAAAATACCAAAATTTTTGAGGTGGAGTTAAAGCAGTACTTAGGGGAAATTTTATAACTCCAAATACACTAATGAAATAAAAAAAAAGCAAGTCAATGAATAGGGTGTGCAACTAAAAAAAACATTAAATGAACAAATTAAAAATGCCCAATTGAAAATCAAAACCAAATTTAAAACCCTGAAAAATCAAATGACACAAATATGATTTTGATACCTAAACCAGGAAGAGCAAAAACAAAAAAAAAAACTATAGACCAATTTCTTTAATGAATATTGAAGCAAAAATTTTAAATAAAATACTATCAAGGATATTGTAACAATGTATCATCACAAAGATCATACACTTCATGGGGTTATAGTATTTATATCGGGAATTCAGGGCTGGTTCAATATTAGGAAAACTATCAGCATTGTATACAGTAAGCAATATTGTATGATGATCAACTATGAATGACTCAGCTATTCTCTGCAATACAATGATCTAAATGCAGTTCTGAAGGACTTAGGATGAAAATGTTACTTACCTCCAGAGAAAGAACCAATAGAGTCTAAGTGCAGATTGAAGCATACTTTTAAAACTTTCTTTATTCGGGTAGCTAGGTGGCACAGTGGATAGAGCACTGGCCCTGGAGCCAGGAGTACCTGAGTTCAAATCCGGCCTCAGACACTTAACACGTACTAGCTGTGTGACCCAGGGCAAGTCACAACCCCAATTGCCTCACTAAAAAAACCAAAACAACAACAACAAAACTTGCTTTATTTTTCTTGCTTTTGGTGGTGGTGGTGGGGTGTCTGTGATTTCTTTCACAATATGGCTAATATGGAAATGTTTTGCATGACTTTATTTCACTGGAGGAAGTCTTCACATGTTTGGGGCAGACACCTCCCTAAATCACTGATGGGTTTGAGGCATGTGGGTTACCCTCAATCTGGTTTATCCCATTTGTCCAGATTTTTTACTAGGCTGTGGCCACTATGCATGCTATAGATTCTTGGAGCCACAGGTCAGATTAGAGTGCCAAGTGGACACCAAAAGTGATTGGGCATCCCTGAAAAGGGCTCAGCAAATTCTCAAACTTGACTTCTAGTTCTCCTTGAGCACCCCATACATGCCTAAGTCAATATGGCACCAAGCAAATGACAGCATAGTTTAGTCAAAAGAGCATCACACTAGGACGCAGAAGAGCTGGGTTACAACACTGGATAATTTGTTTAACTTCTCTTTATTTGCAAAGTACATACAATAATCAATACTTTACTAATCCCCAAGTTTTCCACTGATATCTCATCATGACATAGAAGTAACCCTGGACTCTAGAAGGTAATGCCACTGAACAAAGCCATAAGCAGGGTGAGACAGCCAAAGCTTTGTACCAGTACATCAGCATCCAAGGGATAGGGTCTTGATTCCTATTTATATTGGTTCTCTAGACTTCCATCCCCACATCTTACGGTCCTCTACTGGCAATATTCCTGAAGATCATAGTCTCAAAAGATCATAGATTTTAAACTGGAATGGACCTTAAAGGTCAATTAGTTCAACTTTCATTTTTACAGATGAGGATACTGAGACCTAGGAAGGCTAAGTGACTTCTCCAATATTCTACCTTTCCCCATAACCACATCTAATACTTGTTGCCTCTCTCTAATTCTGCCTTCTCCTGGGGATTAGAGAGTTAGGGGGGAATGTTGGGGGGGGCATCAGCAACGTGATGAGAACTCAGGCTCCTTTCCCACTCAAATGAATATTCCCCAGGTGCCAGAATTCCTAGTTATAGCTCTGCCAATAGAACATAAGCTCTGTGGGTTTAATAACAGTAACAATAAAATGATAATGACAGCTCACAATTACATAGTGTTTAAGGTTTGCAAGGCACTTTTCAAATATTATCTCATTTTATCCCAACAACCCTGAGAGGCAGGTGCTATTACCCCCCATTTTGTAGTTCAGGAAACTGAAGCAGACAAATATTAAGTGACTTGGCTAGGGTTACACAACTAGTATGTGTCCGAGGCTGCATTTGAACAAAGATTCCTGGTATGTAAAAGCAGAATGCAGAGAGAAAGCTTTGTAGGTGGTATGTAAAGACTATCCTACATAAATGTAAAGAATTAATTCCCACAAATTTGGTGACTCTTTTGGCTCATTTCCACAAATTTGGTGACTTTTTTCCACTGAGGCAACTCACAAAAAAAGTGTTAATGCATAGAGGGGTCTTGACCTGAATGAGTTTTGGGGTAGGGGTGGGTGATTTGCAGCAGAATTACAGCTCCTTCAAGTGCCTACCTCATAGAATTGTTGCAAGGATCAAATAAAATTGTATGTAGGAAAGTGTTTTGAAATTGTAAAGTGTTCCACAAATGTAAGGTTTTATTAATATTGTTATTGTTGTTGTTATTGTCTTGAGGCAGTGCGATTACTAAAGTAATCTGTGTTTGAATAAGACTGATACATTTTACCCTAGGGAAGTTAAGAACAGATGGTACTTACTCAGATGTGCAGGGCACTGATTGCATTCAATTTGAAGTGATCGTCTGGCAGAGAGAGAGAAGCAAAGAAAACCACATAAAACCTGTGGAGGATGTTTCTACCTAGCATGAGCAATGGTTCTCAATATCCTAAACATAAGCCCTGACCACCAGGACACCTAGTTCTTCCACTTACTTACACAGCCTTCTCTTTCTTCTGTTTCAAGGTGCAAAATTTCCAAATGCAGTATTTAATAAGAAACAGGACCAGTGGCCAGGAACTCATGACTTTTTGAGTCTGGAGGAAGGTCAATTTGCTTTGGAAGTGAGTTCTGCACCTGTCACTGTAGTGCAAAGGAAGAATACAATGGAGACTTTCACCCAAGATTCCCTTTTCTTTTTCTGAAAAGAGTGAAGTCTAGGCAGAGGTGAGCTTTCCTCTTTCAGAACAAAAGCTGGAATGTTAAGCTCACCTTATTTCTGACACACCATCAGTCTTTCTGGCAGCTATCTCCCTTCTTTCCTTCAGAAAAACAACCACTAGACCTGCACTGTTCAAAGAAACAGCTTACCATTGGCAGAAAAGAAACAGAAAATGCTGATCTTGTATTCTTTTTATATTTTTTCCCTGCCACTAATCTTGTAGTGCAGCAGACTAATAGAAACTCCAACAGCTTTGTCCATGCTGGCAGTTTGGAATGATGCCTAAAGCTGCTTGACAGAGGCATTCTTTTCTCTCCATCACTACAGAATGTGGTAGAAATAAGAGACACTTTTAGCACATAATGTGGGAAAAGTAAAATTATACTCTGACTTGCTGGGAAAGGGACCAAATGAGGACAATTTCAGCAATTATCAGCATAACATTATTTTACTTTCTGGCACCATTCCACTCAGTATGCTCTCTCATTTGTTTCACTGCTTGGGTTTTGCTGGGGGTGGGGGTGGTGGCAGCTAGATGGGGGAGGGTTGTATTTATATAAATATTTCTTTCTCCAAGTACAGTTTTTTCTCTCCCTTAATTTGCCTAGGTTTTTCATCTTTTCTATATAAGAGTCTAAATTCTACATTACTACTAACCAAAAAAAAAATGTGATTAGGGAATGATGCTGAATAACATATGGACTTTGAGCTTCAGGGTTTCGTATTAGTTGTATTTCAATGTACAGGATAATAATCAGCAAATTGATTCAAAAGAAATAGGATAGGGGCAGCTAGGTGGCACAGTGGATAGAGCACCAGCCCTGGAGTCAGGAGGACCTGAGTTCAAATCTGGCCTCAGACACTTAACACTTACTAGCTGTGTGACCCTGGGCAAGTCACTTAACCCCAATTGCTCACCAAAAAAAGAAAGAAATAGGATAGAGTTTTACTGCCTATTAAATGGTTGTGATAACATTTAACAAGTTAAAATAATTAAACTGGGTCTTTTTATTTTATTTTATTTTTTTGCAGGGCAATGGAGGTTGTGACTTGCCCAGGGTCACACAGCTAGTAAGTGTCAAGTGTCTGAGGCTGGATTTGAACTCAGGTACTCCTGAATCCAGGGCCAGTGCTTTATCCACTGCACCACCTAGTTGCCCCCTAAACTGGGTCTTTATGAAATTATATTATTACCATTATCATCATTTCTCCTGAGATATCAGTAACCAGAAAGCTAGATTGATTTTCAGTGATGTCACACTCACAGCACCTGGGACATTTCTTCTTACATATTGACCCCCAGAAAATCTACCACAGTTTTGGGACAATCTGTAGGAGCTCACCTTAAACCACAGCTCATGAACCCCATTAATGTAGTTTCTTTTATCCACCAAGGAGTATATTAGTTGAAGAAAAAAGAATATCATCAAATGAATAGCAAATAAAGTGAGACAAAAAGATTCCTACCACTCAGACATTGGGTACACTATCCCCAAAGCTATGACATTATAAGTGGGAAAGGGCTCACAGAGAATATATGTGACTAAGGAACACACATAGAGAGCACACACATATAAATATACATGTAGACAGAGAACATGTGTGAAAAGTATTACATCAGCAGCCTATGTGACCAAAGAACATTTATGGCCAGGGTATATATGCTTTAAATGTTACAAGCAAGGGGCAGCTAGATGGTGCAGTGGATAAGAAACCGGCCCTGGATTCAGGAGTACCTGAGTTCAAATCCGGCCTCAGGCGCTTAATACTTACTAGCTGTATGACCCTGGGCAAGTCACTTAACCCCAACTGCCTCACCAAAAAAGAAATGTTACAAGGCAATGCCATCACAATGTTCTCTGATATTCACTGACAGGGTTGTATCTCTGCTCTCCATTGGTCATGCTTTTTATACTAGATGGAGCATTTCTACTAAGAATCTCTGCTGCTTTTGTTTTGCTTTCATATTCTTTAGGGCCATCTGCTGAGTACATTGGCTCCTAGTTGACAGGATTCAAAGATTATAAAAATTCTCCCTAATAAGACCAAGGTGGAAGTTCTTTACTTAATAACTGAAGCTATGTGCCACCATATTTAGCTAAGGACAAATAACAAAAAAAACAACAACCCCAAACCAAAAAAAACTAGTTAGGATAACTCCAGGCAAAATTAAATCTATTATTTTGCCTGCTGGTTCCTGCTGCTGATATCAAAGTTTATTATTTCTGACAGCTTCTTGACTTAGAGGTTTCTTGATACTTCCATTTAACTTCTTGTGGAGATCTTGTGCCCACAAAACCCATTAAAGGGGCTCTGTCCTCTCCAAATTCCCATGGGAGATGCATGGAGTCTGGGGTACTCCCAAGACCTCTGAATGGAATCACAAATGTAGTTGAGCCGGAATAAAAACTAAGGAAAGAAATCAAAGCCATTGCCTTCCACCTTCCCGGTTCACATTTCTTCTTTTATTGCATATATGCTGGCAACAATAAGAAGAAAGAAAAATCTCTGGATTTTGCATCGTATTGTGAATAAAATAAAACTCTTTTGTCTCCCTATATTCTTACTGATTCATGCCTTGACCCAAAAGCCTGGGATAATTATCCTGTTGGACAGGCCAGTAGGCTTGTACCACTTCCCCCAACACACAGACAGACAGACAGACAGACAGACACACACACACACACACACACACGCACACACTCACAGAAGTACTTTGACAAGAAGGCACCCAGAGAAGAAAGTAATAACTTCCAAACCAGGTTATATTGGAACACAAGTCTAATAAACTCAAGGTAACAGTCCTCACTATTACTTACAATTTCTGTGAAAAGGTATGGTTCATTCAAGGATCAACTATCCATTCCTTAGACTTGTATTGTTTTCAAGCAGTCTATTCTATTACTTTCAATTGACTAGAATCCATCAAACAAAGTTATGTCTATGAAGTTATATGCTCTACTTTCTGCTCATAGAGAGCTCTTCTCTACAGACCATGGGCTTTCTTTCCCATGTCTGTATAATTCATTCACTTCTTCAAGAATATATTTATAGCACATTTGTATTATGTAGTGCTACACTGACCAAAGGGTTAAAGTGCCTAGATGACTGAGGTGAACAAGGTAAACCTAAGGAAGAACAGACTTGTAATGGAGGGAGTCTTACTCTTCAATAGGGTCACAGAGACTAGAGTGTAATCACAAGGGACCAAGGAGATGTTGAGGAATTTTCTACAACCTTAATCAATATTAAAAGATTATAGGGTCAGGGCAGCTAGGTGGCGCAGTGGATAAATCACTGGCCCTGGATTCAGGAGGACCTGAGTTCAAATCCAGCCTCAGACACTTAACACTTACTAGCTGTGTGACCTTGGGCAAGTCACTTAATCTTCACTGCTCTGCCCCCCCTCCCCCCGCAAAAGATAATAGGGTCTTAAGAAAAATAGATGAAGACAATCAACCCCAGAGGAAAAAAACACCTTTTCTTTGGCTGGGAGAATTAAAATAATAAGTAGGATTCTAAGCAATGCAGAATTCTTAGCTCAGGAGTGCTGTGTGGAAGCAGATCTTTTCATCTGTCAGCAAAAGGAAGGACAGGACTTTATCTATGCATCCCCAGTACTGGCCATATCATCAGGGCTACTGGAGCAATAATGCATCCAGCTTGGAAAAAAGATACACATCCAAGGACAGAAACAGATGCAGAAAGATGTACAACCTGAGAGAATAAGCAATTTCAGGGAGCATGAGCCCTCATGGTAGAGAGAAGTGACAGCTATGAACTCAAGAAAACAGAACCCAGGAGCCCAGATGAGCAGCCTGCCCAGCAAAGAACTACACTCAAAGGAGGCTCTATGAGGATTCTGCAAAAACAAAAAAAGACTTCCAGTATCAGGAGTTGTGTTATCTTACACATTTCCTAAATATATATCTTATGACCATTGTATTCTCAGTTGGAGCAAACTCTTCCTATCAGCGGTATGTATTTCTGCGAGAGCTCGCCTCATGTTTGGGAGGAGAGGGGAGAAGTTAGGGACTGGTTTTGACTCTAACAGCTTAATATGCTTTAGCCTTTGTTGAAAGCTAATTTGTCTGCTGGCTGATTGTTGATGAGAAATACACCAGAGGAGCTCATAAGCTACAGCAGTATGAATAATTATACACAAGGCTACCCCTGAAACCTGAGGTAGCAATCACTCTTTTGAGAATCACTCCTATATGTACAAGTTAGGAAAGTACCCTAGAAGTGATGTTATAGCCTTAAGTGAAAAAAAAAATGTAAAATCTGAGAGCATATCTGGTAACTTTATTGGTGGCTTAAAGGAAACCGTGAGATCTGTTCTATTCCCTCACTTACCAATCCTTGCTTGCTAGAGAATGTGGCAACATTCCAGAGACTAATTACTGGTTATCTGCATTTAGGATAAGCTATGTGATAGAAATGAGCCTTGGAAAGTGATTCTCACGAAGAAGAATGGCTATTGTTATAAGATAAAGAGAAAGTTTTAAAAAGTGCTGACTGCAAAATTTATAGTAACCTTACAGTTTAATGAACATGCATGTTAAGGATGCCATTCCTTCTCTTTGATAGGGGTTTGAGAGCAGGGGACGGAGGAGCTTTTGGAAGCAATATAAAAGATCAGAAGGATGTGATTGAATACAATTGTATGTTTTTTTCTTTGCTTTTTATTTTAAGGGGTTCCTGCTTCTGTTTTAGTTATTTTGCTTCTATGGTCTTGCTAGTGTTTAAAGTTCATTGATTAGAACTATAGTCACTGTGAGTGTGTTTGTGTCCTGAATTCAAATTTTAAAACAAGTTATTTATCTCTGCCTAAGTTGCTGAGGTGGCCTTTGTCACATCATTGATCATGTACTGTCTGTGAGCTGTATATATGTATTTATATACGTGTATATATGTACACATATGTGTATATATGTACACATATAGGTATATATACACACATGCATATATGTACACATATGTGTATATACACGCATGCATATATAAACATACATATATGTCATTGTTAGGTGATATTCGGAATACTGGACCTCAAGAAATTTCTAATCTAGTATGAGAGACAATGTGCATAAATAATCAAGATGCAAAGCATTGTTTAATAGTTACAACAGAGTGCTATAGGATTTGAAAAAGAAATTCTAAGTGTGATGATCAAGGAAAGTCTCATGGAATTATAGAATCATAGAGCTTGAAGGGACTTAAATGAATTGATTGACTGTGCTTAGTCTATAGCTCTCAAGCTGAGGCTATCTACTTGCCGGTCTAACCTTTAACAAAACTCTATGATCAATTTGGTTGGATTTTGACAAGAAAAGATATGAAGGGAAGTTATTTCAGATGGAGAAAATGGCAGAAGTAGAGGTAGCAAAATTCAGGGCCAGTTGGGGAAATGGTGAGTAGTCTAAATTTTCTGGAATATGTGATATGAATAGCAAGAGGAAAAAAAGTTGAAGGGATAGATTGAAGACAGATTGCAGAAGACAATGAAATACCATATTAAAGATACTGAATAATGTGTAGTGCATTTGGATAATCCTTTCTTAAAAGGAACAATGTCACAATTGTCTGGGGTTGTCAAATAACCCCAATTTCCCCCTTATATGTTCTTTTAAAATAATTTATATCATTAAATATTATCAAATTACATGTAAAATTTTTAACAAGCATTTTTTCAAATTTTGAGTTTCAAATTCATTCCTTCCCTCCCACTTATTCCTCCCTCCTTGAGAAGGCAAGTAATTTGATACTAATTCTACATGTGAAGTCATGCAAAACATATTTCCATATTGTAAAACTAAATACATATATACACAAGCTAGAAAAATAAAGAAAGTTTAAAAAGTAGGTTTCAATGTGCATTCAGAGTTCATCTGTTCTCTCTCTGAAGATGGATAGCCCTGTTGATCATGGGTCCTTTGGATTTGTCTTGGATCATTGTCTTAATCAGTATAACTTAGCTTGTTATAGTTGATTACCCTTATAATATGACTATGTATAGTTTGGTCCTGCTCACTTCACTGCATGAGTTCATATAAATCTTCCCAGGTTTTTCTGAAACACTCCTATTTGTCATTTCTTATACCACAATAGTATTCCATCATAATCATATACCAGAACTTGTCATTACCCCAATTGATAGGAATCACTTCCAATTCTTTGCCACCACAAAAGAGCTACTATGAATATCATTATACGTATAGGTTCTTTTCACTTTTATTTAATTTCTTTGGGATACAGACTTATTAGTGGTATTGCTGGGTCACAGGGTATGCATAGTATTAAGGCTCTTTGAACATAGTTCCAAGTTATTTCCCAGAATAGTTAGACTAATTCATAACTCCATCTATAGTGATTTAATGTCCCAATTTTTCCACCACCCCTCCAACATTTGTCATTTTCCTTTTCTGTCACATTAGCCAATCTGATAGTTGTGAGGTGGTATCTCAGAGTTGTATTAATTTTGATTTCTGGTGGCAGCTAGGTGGCACAGTGGATAGAGCACCGACCCTGGATTCAGGAGGACCTGAGTTCAAATCTGACCTCAGACACTTAACGCTTATTAGCTGTGTGACCTTGGGCAAGTCACTTGACCCTCATTGCCTCATAAAAAAATTTTTTTAATTTAAAAAAATTAAAAAATTTTCATTTCTCTAATCAGTAATGATTTGGATCATTTTTTAATATAACTATTGATAGCTTTGATTTATTCTTCAGGAAATTGTCTATTTATATCCTTACACATTTATCAACAGGGGAATGGCTCATATTTTTCTCACAAATTTGGCTCAGTTCCCAATATATTTTAGAAATGAGGCCTTTATTAGAGAAATGATGTAAATTTTTCCCCTAGTTTCCTGTTTTCCTTCTATTCTTGGCTGCATTAGTTATATTTGTGCATCAGCCTTTTTTTTTAGTGAGGCAATTGGGGTTAAGTGACTTGCCCAGGGTCACACAGCTAGTAAGTGTTAAGTGTCTGAGGCCGGATTTGAACTCAGGTACTCCTGACTCCAGGGCCGGTGCTCTATCCACTGCGCCACCTAGCTGCCCCGTGCATAAGCCTTTTATTTTCATGTAACCAAAATAATCTGTTTTATCTCCTGTGATGATCTCTATCTCTTATTTGGTCATTAAAAATTTCCTTATCCATATTTCTGATAAATACATTTTCCCATGCTTCCCTAATTTATGATAATACCCTTTATGTCTAAATTAAGTATATGTGGGCAGCTAGGTGGCATAGTGGATAAAGCACTGGCCCTGGATTCAGGAGGATCTGAGTTCAAATTTTACCTCAGACACTTGACATTTACTAGCTGTGTGACCCTGGGCAAGTCACTTAACCCTCATTGGCCTGCAAAAAACCAAAAACACCAAACCAAACAAAAAAAACCACCAAATAAATTAAGTATACATTTTTACCTTATCTTCATATACTGTGTGAAGTGTTGGTTTGTTTATGCCTAGTTTCTGCCAAGATACTTTCCAGTTTTCTCAGGAATTTTTGTCAAATAATAATTTTTTTGTCCTAGGTGCTTGGATCTTTGCATTTGTCAAACCCTAGGTTACTATGGTCATTTACTACTGTGTATTACATAACTAATTTATTCCACTGGCCCACCACTCTATTTCTTAGCTAGTACCAGATTGTTTTTATTTTATTTTATTTTATTTTATTTTTTTGCGGGGCAATGGGGGTTAAGTGACTTGCCCAGGGTCACACAGCTAGTAATTGTCAAGTGTCTGAGACCAGATTTGAACTCAGGTACTCCTGAATCCAGGGCTGGTGCTTTATCCACTGCGCCACCTAGCCGCCCCCCCCAGATTGTTTTAATAATTACTTTTTGTAATGTAGTTTGAAATCTGGAGGTGCCTTCCTTCATATTTTTCATTGATTTCCTTGGTATTCTTAACCCTTTGTTTTTACATGTGAACTTTGTTATTATTTTTTCTAGTTCTATAAAATATTTTTGATAGTTTGTTATTACACTGAATAAGTAAATTAATTTAGCTAGAATTGGCATTTTTATTTTATTGGCTTGGCTTACCTATTAGCAAGTGATATTTCTCCAATTGTTTGGATATGACTTTATTTGTATGAAAACTATTTTGTAATTGTGATCCTGTAGTTCCTGTATTTTATGTTGTCTACAGTTATTTTAAATGGAATTTCTATTTCTTGCTGCTGGACTTTGCTGGTAACATATAAAAATGCTGATGATTTATGTGGGTTTATTTTATATCTTGCAACTTTGCTAAAGGTGTTAAATTTTTTCAAGTAGTTTTTTAGTTGATTCTCTAGGATTCTCCAAATATAACATCATATCATTTGCAAAGAGTGATATTTCTGTTTATTCTTTGCCTATTTTAATTCATGTAATTGCTTTTTCTTGCCTTATTGCAATAGCTAGCATTTTTAGAATGATAATGACCCCAAATGGGATCATGAAGAGTCAGACACAACTGAAAACAACTGAAAAACAACAACACTTATACTTTGGAATAGTAATTTTGTTGTAAATACAACCATTTCCCCAAAGGAAATAAGCAGTGTCTCTTCTAACAAAATGCTTTCTGTGTATTTTATGACACTTTAAGGAAATATGAAAACAATAGATCAAATTGCCTTGGTAATTCTCATTTCATACAACCCTACTTGGTTCATAATTATTGTATTTAATTAGGAAAATCGAAATAGAACAATACCTCCTACATCTTTTTCTTTTTGATTCATCTACAACATTTAGGACCCTCTCCTCTTTTTTTCTTTCCCATATTCCATTAAGATATATTTATTAAGATATGCCTCCCTTCCCCAACCACTAAACTATATTAAGCTAAAAAAACTAAGACTCACATTAGACATAAAACCAGAACTTTGGTGAGTTGTGACGCTTAAGCAATTATGAATTTCAGAAAAATATTTATGATCTGATTTAAATACTAATTGGTTCAGTAGTCAGAGAATGCCAGAATGATTTTTAAAAACTTGAAGAACAAATTATTAGCCACACTATTAAGTATCTGTGAAAAGATTCTATTTTAAGCCTCCTGTCTAAACAGGCTTTTCAAAACTCTTTTAAATAAGAAACTGACATTTCTTGCTAACTTCAGGTTTATAATCTCCACCATAATATTTATAAATTAATTTGAATTCCACATTCATAAAGCAACCCAGGGCCTAATGTAAATGTACATGTAAAATATACAGGGTTCAAATGTAAACATTAAGAAAAAAGTTCATACATATCCTTCCTGTCTTAAATGATGTATTAGGAAAGAGTGTATCGATTTCCCCCTCCCTGTTTCCATTCATGAGGAGTCAGCCAAACAGATTCTCTTTATACATTACTATGCCACAACTTGAACTTGTATCTCCAGTGAATAATGAGGTAATTTATATCAAAATGTCTCTTGTTCAGCCTGACCTTAGAGAAGTATATCAGGTATCTATCAGTTAGATGAAAAAACACCAATTAATAAAATTCTTATGACAAATATTATTTCCAATGAACTCCAGTGTCATTTGCCTTGGGGCTGACAGCCTACTGCTACTACCAAATTGATTGTGAATGATTTTTGAATTTCTAAATAATGATCAAAAGTTCAAAACAGAGTGATTTCATATAGATTTGTTTAAGCAGTCACTTCTTTACATTTTCTCAATAGTGAAGAAAGCCAAGCAAGGTAAGAAATAAATGGAATAAGCAATTCAGAGAACTTTCTTAAAAAACAATGATCCTTAGAGGTATGGAACAGGTTTTGTTAAGAAAATAGTGAAAAGGGACAGCTAGATGGCGCGGTGGATAGAGCACCAGCCCTGGATTCAGGAGGACCTGAGTTCAAATCCAGCCTCAGACACTTGACACTTACTAGCTGTGTGACCCTGATCAAGTCACTTAATCCTCATTACCCTGCAAAAAAGAAAAAAGAAAATAGTGAAAATCCAGGCCATAAGAACAAAAACTCTCTGAAGTAAAAAGTTGCATCTGTGCCAGGACTTGTTAAATAGACGTGGTGAAGCCTGATACAATGGTGGGCACAGAGCGGACATTCAGCATGTACTTATTGGTTAATTCATTAATTAATAGAAAGTCAGAGGTCATATACATACCATAGAGAGAAGTCACAGGAATTCTTTATGTCAAAGACCAAACTCTTGTCCAGTATATACCACTGTGGGTTCTACTCATGTTTTTTCCTCCAATAAAGTGGCATTTTATTCCATGCAGAAAGCACCAATGCTGTTTTTATTTATAAGATATATTCCTAAAGAACTGAAGTAAGAGGAGCCTGGCAGACAGACTGGGAGATTCCAGATTAGGACTATGGATATGATAAATGTATTAAACTGCCTCAAGACTATGTAAATGACCTATCTTTAGATAGTTTTTACCCTAAAATTTTTTTATTGTATTATAATTTTATGCTTTAAATAGTTAACTAAGCAAACCAAGAGGTCCAGTATAGAACAGGTGATTTTATTCCTACAGAGAAAGGCAATACTAAATAATAATCAATTTATAAACATTTATTAAGCACCTAGTTATAAGTTAGGCACTTTGCTAAGTGTGGTGAATCATAGAATGATATAATAGCATTATAAAAATCACTTGGAAAGCTAATATTCAAGTTTTATTGAGTCATTTGCAACAGGGAAGCTCATTAGCTATTTTACACTTCATCTCCATTCAGTAAAGCTCTATGAATGCCAAGTGGGCTCTTTTCATTCAGATGACTCTCTCTCTCTCTCTCTCTCTCTCTCTCTCTCTCTCTCTCTCTCTCTCTCTCTCTCTCTCTTTTCTTCTTCTTCTCCTTCTTCTCCTTCTTCTCCTTCTCCTTCTTCTCCTTCTTCTCCTTCTTCTCCTTCTTCTCCTTCTTCTCCTTCTTCTCCTTCTCCTTCTTCTCCTTCTTCTCCTTCTTCTCCTTCTCCTTCTCCTTCTCCTTCTCCTTCTCCTTCTCCTTCTCCTTCTCCTTCTCCTTCTCCTTCTTCTTCTCCTTCTTCTTCTCCTCCTCCTCCTTCTCCTCCTCCTCCTCCTCCTTCTTCTTCTTCTTCTTCCTGACCTAATACTGCCTCTTGCTATTTCTTCTGGTTCTACCACTGCTGCTATAGTACTTGATAGCACACTGCTCAAATGTTCAGGAGGAAGGCAAGATACTAGTTGCCTTTTGAGAACTCACAAGGTCCTGTAATAAAGGAAAGAAAACACAAATTTGAGGTAGCTCCATCCCAGACACAAATCTGTCTTGGAAGTGATGTACTCATAGGTCAATTCAGGAAGGGAAGGGCACCCTTACCCCTATCCCTCACCACTGACCTTCTGGAGCTAAGAATCATCTTTATACTTCAAGGTCAGAAGAAAGATGAGTCCTCTTTAGTATATTTATAAAGTCCCATCTCATAGTCAATTAAAAGCAGCCACATAGCTAAAAAGAAGCAGTCAGAGGATATATGCAATTGCTTTTAGATGGAGGAAGGACCCTTTCATCATGCATGCCAAAGGGGTTGCTAACAAACAACAAAGGGTTATTTCAAGAAGAAAGTAAGTTGAACTGTCTTTCTGTCTCTAAGACTATATACATTCTTTCCCTTACCTATGTTCTTAACACAATTGAATAGATCTGATTTCCCTCCACCAAAGTTCTATTCTGATGTATCATTGCAGCAAAGAAATTATTTGAAGGCTATACTGGGGCAGCTAGGTGGCGCAGTGGATAGAGCACTGGCCCTGGATTCAGGAGGACTTGAGTTCAAATTCGACCTCAGACACTTGACACTTACTAGCTGTGTGACCCTGGGCAAGTCACTTAACCCCAATTGCCTCACAAAAAAACCCAAAACCCTGAAGGCTATACTATCAGAGTACCAGTTTGGCACCTCCTATAAAGCTAGAATAGATTCAAGTGCAGACCCAATGTCAGATGATATATCTGTGTCTAAGGACCAACCTAGCTAAATTTGGTTTATTTTGTTTCTTGGCCTGCATTAGTGAATCAAAGTAATTTCTATACTTTCTCTTGGTGATCTCAGTAGTTCCTGTGGGCTCAATTATCTGCATATTCAGTCTCAAGCTCTCTCAATTACAATTCCCACATTACTAATTGGCTATTATACATTTTAAACTGGATATACCATAAGCATCTCCTATTTAATAGGTTTAACACAGAACTCGTGGTCTTTCCCTGAAAAAATCTACCATTTCCCTCAACTTCTCTATTTCTAATCATCCTTCACATTCCCAGGTTTGCAAAGATAGCCATTTTTTACTTTTCATTGACCATCTCCTTTACATTCAACCAGTCAATCTTCTAAAAGTCTCAACTCACATCACCAATAGCTAATTCAGACTTTTATCACTTCTAGCGCATACAATTGTAATAACCTACTCATTGGTCTCCCTTCCTCTTCTCTCTCTTCACTAATGCATCTTCCATAGAGCTGCCAGACGGACATTCCTTTTTTTGAAAATAATAATTTATTTATAATTTTCCCCAAGTTACATGTAAAAAAAATTCACACTGATTTTTTAAAACTTTGTGTTTCAAATTCTCTTCCTCCCTCCTTCCCCACCCTTCCCTAACAAATCAAGCAATTCAATATAAGTTATACATGTTAAGTCATACAAAACATCTCCACATTAATCAGGTTATGAAAGAAACAGACAAAATAACTTTAGAAAGAGGAACTAACAAAAAATTATACTTCAATCTATTTTCAGATACCATCAGTTCCTTCTCTGTAGATGGATTGCATTTTTCTAAGTCCTTCTGATAGCATCCTTCTCATCATTTTTTCACAGTTACTATTACTAACTGTATTACCCTCCATTCTGTTCCTTCCCCTTGATATTTACTCTATTTTCTATCTTCTTTTACCCTATCCCTCCTCAAAAGTGTTTTGCTTCTTACTGCCCCCTCCCCAAATCTGCCCTCCCTTACTTCACCTCTCCCCTCTTATCCCCTTCCCCTTCCACTTTCCCACAGGGCAAGATATATTACAATGCCAACTTGAGTGTTTATTTTATTCCCTCTTTTAGCCAATTCTGATGAGAGTAAGGCTCACTCTCTCCCCCACCCTTTCCCCATCTTCTCCTCCACTCCATAAGCTTTTTCTTATTTCTTTTATGTGAGTTACTTTACCCCATTCCACCTCTCCCTTTCCATTTCATACAGTGCATTCCTCTTACCCCTTAATTTTATTTTAAAGATGCCATCATGGGATAACTAGGTGACACAGTGGACAAAACACCAGCCCTGGATCCAGGAGGCTCTGAGCTCACATCTGGCCCCAGACATAAGCTACCCAACCCTGACTGTCCCATAAAAAACCCCCAAACAAAAAAAAACCCTAAATGCTTTATAGACATCATCCCTTCATATTCAATTCACACCTGTGCCCTCTAAGTATATTCCTTTCAGCTGCCCTAATACTGATAAAGTTCTTACAAGTTAGAAGTATCATCTTCCCATGTAGTAATGTAAACAGTTTAACCTTTTAACATCCCTCATGATTTCTTTTTCCTCTTTCCCTTTTTATGCTTCTCTAGCATCTTGTATATGAAAGTCAAATTTTCTATTCAGTTCAGGTCTTTTCATCACAAATGCCTAAAAGTCCTGTTTTTCATTGAAGTCCCATTTTTTAACCTGAAAGATTATACTCAATTTTACTGGGTAGGTGATTCTTGGTTGTAATACCAGTTCCTTTGCCCTCTGGAATATCATATTCCATGCCCTCCAATCCTTCAATGTAGAAACTACTAGATCTTGTGTTATCCTGATTGTGGCTCCACAGTACTTGAATTGTTTCTTTTCTTGACCTGGGAACTCTGGAATTTGGCTATAATATTCCTGGAAGTTTTCATTTTGGGATCTCTTTCAGGAGGTGATTAGTGGATTCTTTCCATTTCTATTTTACTTTCTTTACTTCTAGAATATTAGGGCAATTTTTCCTGACAATTTTCTTGGAAGATGATATCTAAGCTCATTTTTTGATCATGGTTTTCAGATAGTCCAATAGTTTTCAAGTCATCTCTCCTGGATCTATTTTCCAGGTCAGCTGTTTTTCCAAGCAGATATTTCACATTGCCCTCTGTTTTTTCATTCATTTGGATTTGCTTTTTTGTGTCTTGGTTTCTCACAAAGTCATTAGCTTCTGTTTGCTCAATCCTAATTCTTAAGCAATTATTTTCTTCAGAGAGCTTTTGCACCTCCTTTTCCATTTGGCCCACTTGGCTTTTCAAGCTGTTGACTTTTTTTCTTGACCCTCCTGCATCACTCTCATTTCTCTTTCCATTTTTTCCTCTACCTCTCTTACTTTTCCCTCTACTTCTATTACTTTATCTTAAAAGTCCTTTTTGAGAACTTCTATGGCCTGAGACAAATTCATATTTTTTTTGGAAGCTTTGGATGTAGGAGCTTTGACTTTGTTTTTATCTTCTTCTGAGGGTATATTTTGATCTACCTTGTCACCAAAGAAACTTTCAATGTTCTGCATCTTTTTTCTGCCTGCTCATTATCCTAGCCTATATCTTGGCTTTTAACTCCTTCTTAAAGTGGGGCACTGCTTCCAGAGCACACTGTCTGAAGCTTCAGGGGGACCCAGGTGGTATGATTTGAAGAGAGACACGTTTTCAGCTCACCTGGCCTATGTTCTGGTCTGTAAGTAACCATGGGCCTGCTTACTCTTTTCGTTTTTGTTTTTGGGTTTTTTTGCAGGGCAGTGAGGGTTAAGGGACTTGCCCAGGGTCACACAGCTAGTAAGTGTCAAGTGTCGGAGACTGGATTTGAACTCAGGTCCTCCTGAATCCAAGGCCAGTACTTTATCCACTGTGCCACCTAACTGCCCTGGCCTGCTTACTCCTTAATCCAGAAGCAAAAATCTGATTCACTGTGGTTGCAAGCTTCACGTGCCTGTGCCCCTCCCCCACTGGGCCACTGCCATTCAAGTCTGCTTCCTGGTTCTGAATACTGGCAACACAACAGTGCTCCACCTCAGCTCCAGCAGAGACCCCTTCTATCTCCTCCCAGGCAACTGCTGGACCCCCTCACCAGTCCATGAGCTGAGTTCCAGAAGTAGCCACTGATGCTGATGATTCCAAGGGTCTGAAGGCATGGCCTGCCTAGGTCTGGATCTGCATGGTGTGGCTGCACTCTCCTCTCATTCCAGTACAAGAGACCTTCCCTGCCATCCTTTTAAACTGTTTTTGGCTGGAAAATGATCTCACTCTATTCTTTCGTGGGTTCTGCTGCTCCAGGAATTGTCTTATGGAATTATTTGGAGGTATGTGACTGGATCATGTGGGGAGCTCCAAAAGTTACAGCCTTTTTTCCTCTATCTTGGCTCCTCCCCCCACATTGACATTCTTTTTTTTTTTTTTTTGAGGCAATTGGAGTTAACTGACCTGCCCATGGTCACACAGCTAGTAAGTGTCAAGTGTCTGAGGCCAGATTTGAACTCAGGTCCTCCTGAAACCAGGGCCGGTGCTCTATCCACTGCACCACCTAGCTGCCCCACATTGACATTCCTAAAGTAAAGTTCTAATCCTGTCACTCTCCTACTTAATAAATTCCAGTGCCTCCTTATTGCCTTTGAGAGAAAATACAAACTACCCTCTTTGACTTTTAAAGACCTTCACAATCTGGTTACAGTTTATCTTTTCAGGTTCGTTCCATATTACTCGCCTTCATATACTTTACGGTATAGACAAACTAGTCGGCTTGCTGTTCCCTATACTCAATATACTATCTCCTATCTCCATGCCTTGGCATAGTACTATCCCCCATTGCAAATGTACTCCTTCTTCATCTCCACTTCTTAGAATCCTTTTGTTGTTGTTTAGTTGTTTCAATCATCTCTGACTCTTCATGACCCCATCTGGACTTTACTTGGCAAAGATACATGAGTTGTTTGCCATTTCCTTCTCCAGCTCATTTTACAGATGTGGAGCATGAGGCAAACAGAGTCAAGTAGTAAATTTTTGCTTAACCAAATATAAAATAGCTATAGATCTCTTTTGTTGGTTAAAAAAGAAGGACATTTTTATGGAACTAAATCCTATTGCTTTGGTGAAATAACTCCTCCATATATCAAGTGAGAATGTGAATGTCAGACTGAGAATATGAAATTCACCAGATAACAAACTGGAGTCATGCTTAAATAAAAAAAGAAAAGCCATGTGTGAATTATCTGCCCTTTATATTTCAGGCAGCAAGTCCTTGTGATTTATACTTTCTAAAAATTAACGCAAGATTTAACAACATACTCCAAGGTCAGTAATGTTTTTTAGTCCAACACATATGTACATACTCATGAGTGGCAGATTAGATATATTAAAGATTATATCACATGAAAGATTCCAAGGCTATAATGAACAAAGTCTCTCTCTCTCTCTCTCTCTCTCTCTCTCTCTCTCTCTCTCTCTCTCTCTCTCTCTGTTTGTATACACACATATAAATTATATGTATTTCTATTACATATATAAAACATAAATACGAATTTTACTCTGGAATATCCTTCTATAACATTTCATCATAGATGTACTAATATGAAGGCAAAGTAATAAATCTCTGTGTTGGTCAAGACATAAAAATCAGGTGTTTTTAAAAATTAATTTTAAATAAAGGAAGAGAATAGTTTCAAAAATAAAGTTCAGATATTGTACCAAATAACTCAATTTCAAATAGCACTGAATGTTATCAATATTTCAAACTTATAAATTCTATAGGAGAATAACATTTTAATAGAATTACAAGTTATTCGAATTTTGCATTTACATCTTCAAACTTTCCTTTAATGTACTATAAAATTATTTTCACCAGAATTTAGTTCAGCCTTTGTCTTAAGAGTTCATCTATCTGAGTCTTATACAAATTTTTCACTTAGCTGCCCATTAAGTAAATCTAGTCTCCAAGAAACAAGTCTGGTGTCTCAGCCAAATACGGTTAGGTTCAAACAATGCAGTGAAGTTTTCCTCCAATTCTCTAGGTTTGTTTCCTTAAATCTGAATCCCCAAAATAACCTATCCTTCCTGCCTCCCATAGCCACAGCCATACTTCCTACACTCTTGGCATGGCAAGAAAAATTTCAATTTAATGCCCCAAATGAAGTTACAAAGAGTCAGACATTGAAAAATGACTGAACAAAAAAGATTTGTTTAATGCTTAACTCAGAACATCCATATTATACAGACCAGGAACCTTCCAGGGAATCCAAAGATTGATACAAGGAATATAAGGAGTTTTCTCCCTTTATATATTTCAAGAAACCTACTATATTATCTGTAAACTGCCTACATGTTGGCCAGTCAGCTGTTGTTTCCTTGTTCCTTTGAACTCTATATAAACTAAAATTTACCAAGACTCAGGGGGAACAAGCTACTGCTTTTTGAGCTCTCTTCTCTGCTAAATGACTTAATAAACTTCTCTTCAAAAATTTTTCAGTTCTAGGTTTTCTTCTCAACTGATATTTTGGTGTCAGAAGTGAGATCTCTTATGGTCAACCCAAGACACCCAAATGCTATCCTGGACCATGTAGTCTGAATAAGTTTCCATGATCTCAGGATTGAGTGGTGTAGGAATGACCAAGGTGTGATCAATCTGCACAGTAAGAACTGGGTGAGTATTTGATTGGAAGTCAATCAAGATAGGGGGATGTATCACACCTACTGAGGGAAATTACTCAAGGGAGGATTAAATTAGCCCATTCATACTCTTCAGGAAATTAGTCCTTTTAGGTTCTGGTGGTAGTTCTGGCATTGATGAAATTCAATAAGTCCTCTGGGGTAGATCTCTCCCTCTCTCTCTCTTCTTTTCTTTTCTTTCTCTTCCTCTACTTCCCTCAATACTCCCATGACAGGAATAAATTAGATACCTAGTCTGTAACTATATCTAGTGGCAGCTGCACTGATAGCATGGTGAATATGGCACTGTAGTATAGGACTCAGCTGCTAGGACCACCAGTTAAACCAAGTAACTTACCAAGAGGGAATCCTTTAACAGACATCTATGTTATGGCTCATCTTGTTCTGAGATCCTTTTAATTGACTGTGTGACATTGACAAACTGGTAGCCTAATATTAGTCTTACATCCATTCATTCAAGACCCCCAGGTTAATGAGGGAAGCTTAAATGTGTATTGGCCAAATAAACTGTTAACCAGGGTTAGGCATTCATGATCCAAACACTCACACCCCAACCATAGCGAACCCATTTTTTATCTATCTTTACCTTCTCTATGAGCTTCTCAGGAAAACATTTATCTTGCATAATGTCTAGTGTTCTTCATAAATTTTGCTACTTAGGAGAATTCTCAGGATAAAACCCAGCTGAGTCATAAAGACTGTAGTAAAAAAATGTAATGGGGCAGCTAGATGGCGCAGTGGTTAAAGCACCGGCCCTGGATTCAGAAGTACCTGATTTCAAATCCGGCCTCAGACACTTGACACTTACTAGCTGTGTGACCATGGGCAAGTCACTTAAACCCCATTGCCTAAAAAAAAAAAGTAATAAGGGATCTTAGAATGGTGAGGAAGAGTAATGAAGTTTCATACTTGAAACAGCTTGCCCAGATTTCTTTAATCTGATGCTACACTGTCTTTCCCAATAAGCAGGGACTTAATCCCACTAATATTTTTATCAGCATTTCAGGGAGAAAAACTTTTAGAAAAAAAACACCTCAGGATACTTTCTCACTGTCATTTTAACTCTAGCTAGGTTGGGGTTACAGAGATAAAGACTGATAAGCAAAGAAAGGAAATCTTTTTTTCTAATTTGTAGACATTTATGGCATTGTAAACTAATTAGAGACTAAATTTGTAACTGAAATATAATACCTTTGCTGCAAATTTCCAGATTTTGGGTTGAAGATATGGACTGCCACCATAAATCTTTAGACCAGAGGTGACTCTATAATTTGAGGTGCTGTCAGCTAATAGCCCTTGGGGAAAATTGAGGTTTTAAGTAGTATTATTTGTGATTATTAATCCAAATTTGATATTGAGTTTGTCCTAAAACTAAGTTATAGTGTGCTCTCATTTAAAGTGACTAATTATGAACTTCAGCTCTCTTTAGGTAGATCATACTTTAATATAAAATACATTTGATACTTGACATTAAGGAAACATACTCAGAAACTATGTGAATAATAATTAAAAGTGTTACTGTCTCAGAAGTACTCTATACTGTTTTTTTTGTTTTGTTTTGTTTTGTTCTTGGTGAGGCAATTGGGGTTAAGTGACTTGCCCAGGGTCACACAGCTAGTAAGTGTCAAGTGTCTGAGGTCGGATTTGAACTCAGGTCCTCCTGAATCCAGGGCCAGTGATCTATCCACTGTGCCACCTAGCTGCCCCCTATACTGGTTTTTAAATACAATTAGTATGGAATACCAATGATGAATGAAGTGGTTTTTCTAAGTTTTGTTGTTGTTCATTCATTTAGTTGTGTTTGAATCTTTGTGAACTCATGGACCACAGCATGCCAGGCCCTTCTTTCCTTCACTATCTCCTGAACTCTGTTCAAGCTCATTACTGCTTCCATGATACGGTTGCAGAAGTTGATGGTTTTTTTTTTCTGTAATTCCATTGCCTTCTCCATAATCAAACATATGTTGGCAATTTGGTCTCTAGTTCCTCTGCCTCTTTGAAAATCAGCCTGGTCTGGTAATTCTTGGTTCAGATTTTGCTGAAAACTAGCTTGCAGAATCTTAACTAATCTTGTTGATATGTGAAATGAATTCAGTAATTTGAACATTCTTTAGCATTGTTCTTTATGACTGGGATGTAAACTGACCTTTTCCAATCCAATGGCCACTGATGAGTTTTCTAAATTCACTGGTATATTGTTTATAGCACTTTAACAGCATCATCTTTTAGGATTTTAAATAGTTGAGCTGGAATTATGCACTTCCACTAGCCTTATTGTTAGCAATTCTTCCTAAGGCACATGTGGTTACTGGTGATGTTTTATATCCTTCTGATATATATATATATATATATATATATATATATATATATATATATAGGGGGGGGTGAGGCAATTGACTTGCCCAGGGCCACACAGCTAGTGTCAAGTGTCTGAGGCCGGATTTGAACTCAGGTCCTCCTGACTCCAGGGCCGGTGCTCTATCTACTGCGCCACCTAGCTGCCCCTTCTGGTATAATTCTTAATCTCTTCTACTTCTGTTAAGTTCCTATCATTTTATTCTTTTATCATGCTTGTTTTTGCATGAAACATTACCTTTATATTTCCAATTTTCTCAGAAACATCACTTGTTTTTTTCCATTCTATTGTTTTCTTCTTTTTTGCATTGCTCCTTTAAGAAAACTTTCTTATTTCTCCTTGCTATTCTCTAGAATTCTATATTCAGTTGAATATACCTTTCCCTGTCTTCTTTCCCTTTTCCTTTTCTTCTTTCCTCAGCTATTTGTAAAGCCTCACAAGAAAGCCATTTTTCTTTCTTGCTTTTCTTTTTCTTTAGGATGTTTTTTGTTGTTGTTGTTGCTGCCTCCTGTACAATATTGTAAACCTTTATTCATAGTTCTTCAGGCATTCTATCAGATCTAATACCTTAAATCTATTAATCATTTCCACTTCATATTCATAAGAGATGCTATTTAGGTCAATCGTTATGATTCAGAGTTGCATTCAACCCATTTTATCTTATTTGACTAGCAGTAAGTTTTGTATTATGTTTTTAAAATCCATAGTTGTTTATATTATTGTTGGGCTTCTAATTCTTTTAACTATGATTTTTGGGAAATAACTGTATAAGAAATACTGTTAATTTGAAAAACAATACCCAGAGGGTGATGCAATTAAATCATTGGAAAATTAACTCTTCTTCTGATAGACTATTGTCATTATGGTCAAATAAAACTGTTAAGTATTTAATTAAGTATGAATAATGGTAATTTCTTACTGTTTGGGAAAGTACCACAAATCTTGTAAATATCTATGAAATTCTTCAAAGACTTTCCAGATTTTCAGTCTCCTGTATCTTCAGCCTGAGCAAGGTCATAAAATCATTAAGTCTGAGAAATTGCTGAAAGAATGTTGTGAAGTTCTCAGTTGAGTGGTTTAATGAGAAACTAGGATCTCTCACAGGAGCTTATTTTATTTTATGAAGAGTGATTTTTATCTGATAGATTATTTTCCCATTGTTTATGAATATTATGAAAATCCACCTGAAAAAAATATTTATTGAAGGTCCCTCATGAGACAATTTAGTCTCAACAGATCCCACATTTAAAGATTTTATTTTTGCTTTAAGAGTTAATATACAATGCCTTCAGATATGGATGTCTGTCAGCCTGGAGGTTAATGGTAGCCAGTGTTTTTCTAGGTTTTGAGTGAACTATTATGTGTTCACTGTATGTGTGCAATCACAGAATGTAATTATTTTCTTAATTTCTAATGATTGATTTCTGCTCCACGATAGATTTAAAATAGAAAGGATGAATAAGATAAGGCCTTATAGGTTTTACTGTTGATTGTTGCAGCAACATGAGAAAATAATGACAATAGCTGTACCTAGCCCTAAGTTGTGATTAGGGAAACTTGCTATTTGAGTTAAAATCTGTGAAGAATGTAATTTGATATTGTCCTGAGTTTTTATTTCAGCTATGATTGTCTGAATTATCATTAAGTCAAGGAAAATGCTATGTGTTGCTAAATGGGGTGCTATCAAAGAATGACTACAAGTGGACATCTGTGCTTGGGAAAGTTTGCAAGATGACCTTGAAAGTATAATTGTAGGTACCTCTTGACTCAGTTTCCCCACTGTGCTATTTCCTTTATGAACAGGAAGTTTTTCTACCTGGTTAATTTTGAGCCTGATTATGATACCCTGTGGATAATGTATAAACTAGTTACATGTTGGCTATTCCAAAATAAATTCACTATGACACTTTCTTGGACTTAAATACAGTGACCCTTTCCACAGCATTGGGGCTAGGGGCATGTTGTTCCCATTATCTGAAGAACCTTGTAAAATTTTTTGGTCTTCCCTTTGTATCAGAGAAGAAGTCTGAATTATTATGGTGTTAAAAGATAAAATATGTTGATACTATACAATACTATACATATATTTTATGAATTTTTAGTTTCTAAACTTTTTCTGTGTCATCTGTGTCTTCCATGAAATTCCCCAAACATTCCCATTTAATTTCTTACACTGACCCATAATAATTCAAAACTACAATGGAAAAAGTTGTAATGTGATAGGGATAACTGTATAGCTAAGGAAGCTTTATCCTAGTAAGGTGAGTTTGTATGCTTGAAGGGACAGTTTTGATATTGTTATAACCATCTTCCTTCTTCCTTTCATAATAACTTTCTATAACAAGGGCAGGTGAGCTGTAAAAGTTCATATATATATATATATACATACATACAGATATATAACATATATATCTGTATGTATATAATAATATAATATATACAATATATATGCAGTTATACGTACATAAAATCAATCTTGTTATAATACTCAAACATTTCTGAGTTACAATAATGCAAGTATGAAATACTTTACTCTTTTAAATTTTACTATTCTTAATTTATGGTCATTAATAGTTATAGATTCATGTTAATGAATATGTCCTTAAAGAATCTTATTCTTCTGCATAAGATATGGATAATATATATCCTCAAAATGGGGAATAGGACAATTGGGACAAAGATGTCACATGATAATGGAGTAACAAACTTCACTGTGAGAAAAGCAACAAGATTAGATTATTTTCTCTGTTAACAAGGACATATATAGGACATGTGTATATATACATGTATGTATATATTTGTATGTGTATGATTGGCTTTCATTTTATTAAGAATGACAAAAAGACAAGTAAAAGGTTAGCTGTATAAGATTCAAACTTGTCTTTAGCACATGAACTCATTACTGGAAAGCCACATTTTAAAAAAACACCTCTTCAGAACTGCCTAGGAACGAGGCCTATTCCTGAATTTTCCAAGGGAAGCTGCTTCCAAGGATCAAATGGTCAGGATGAAATAAACTGATTGGATGTAGTGTAATCTGTAATCTGTATTAGTTTACCTCTATAGTCTGTTTAACTAAGTTTATTTCCTTAAAGGAATCCTTAAGGGATGTTGTGATTTTGCTTCACTAAATTTGTTCAACTTTTATGACGTTGAAGGAAGCATGGGATTAGGAATGTCTTTTTTTTTTTTAACTTTTTGTGATACTTATGGCCATATGTGTTCTTTCAATGACTGGGAAATCACACTGATTTGTATGGAACACTTGTTTCCCCACTGAAAGTCTAAGACTTCTTCTTCTTCTTCTTCTTCTTCTTCTTCTTCTTCTTCTTCTTCTTTTGTGAGGCAATTGGGGTTAAGTGACTTGCCCAGGGTCACACAGCTAGTAAGTGTTAAGTGTCTGAGGCCAGATTTGAACTCAGGTCCTCCTGAATCCAGGGCTAGTGCTCTATCCACTGTGCCATCTAGCTGCCCCAAGTCTAAGACTTCTAACAACATCCCCTGATATTTACTCAATTTGATCCCTCTGACTATGAGTTGGGAAAAGTTTACCACTAATTTGGCCCCTATCCTCCTTAAAGAAATTCTCTTAAGCTCTAGATAAGATGGGCAGTGAAGGAGATATATGCACTGAGTCTGGTGGTTCTTTTAAAAAATTTTATGTGTGATATATAATTATATTTTATATGTATATCAAACATAGATATAATATATGCATACACACATATGTAAATTTCTACATTATTACATTTAGATATACCTATATATATTCTGTACGTATATATATTCTAATACATATAACTTAATATTTTAAATCATTAAATAACTTTTATAAATAACATATACATATCAATTTTTACAAATAATTTGTATGACAAATTTGTTTAAATATAATTACTATATAAATAAGACCTAAATAATTCATAAATGCACAACATATGTATTTATGCGTGTCTATAAATATATATATATACCTCCTGTATCCTCCCAGCACACCCTTCCCCTGCCTTTCCAGATTAAACATTTTTATTTATATTTTTTTGTTCCAATCTCTATCCCTCCTTCCCTCCCTCCCCTACTCCCTCCCTGAGGTGGCAAACAATCTGATACAGCCATACATATATGATCATGCAAAACATCACCATATTTGTCACTTAATGAAAGAATGTGAAAATAGCATGCTTCAATTTGTTCCATCAATATCAGTTCTTTCCCTAGAGGTAGATAGTATGTTTCATAAATATTCTTTGTCTTGGAGTGTCTTGAATCATTGTATTGTCGAGAATATTCAAGTCAGTCACAGTTCTTCATCAAACAATATTGCTGCCTCTGTGTACAGTGTTCTCTTGGTTCTGTTCACTTCCCAATACATCATTTCATATATGTCTTTCCAGGCTTTTTTGAAGCACTTCTTTTTCAAATAATTTATATAGTATTGGGATTGTTTGTTCTTTAAAAGTTTGGTAGAATTCCAGGGAACTCATGATGGAAAAGGATCTCCAAATCCAGGGGGAAAAAACAGAACTGTGGAGTATAGATGTTGAATGAACCATACTATTTCTTTTGTTTTTGGTGCTGATGTTTTTATACTTTGAGGTTTTTCGTCATTGCTCTGATTTTTCTCTTATAACATGACTAATGCAGAAATATGTTTAATGTTATTATGTGTATTTATACATACATATATATATATGTATATATATATGTGTGTGTGTGTATATATATATATATATATATATAAACCCATATCAGATTATCTGCTGTCTAGGGGATGGGGGAGGGAGGGGAGGGAGGGAGAAAAATCTGAAATTGGAAAGCTTGTATAAAAAAAAGTTGAGAACTATCTTTACATGTAACAGGAAAAAAAATAAAATACTTTATTAATTAAAAAAACAAACAAACAAACAAAAAACCTTAACCTAGCTCTTTGCTTCTGTAATTGTGCTTCTGCTAACATAGGAATGTTGGACTAAAAACAAAAAACAAACAAACAAACAAAAACTCAAAAGGGAGGGAACTGTGGGAAAATGTTATTGCATTGTTTGAACCTAGCCCAGAATGGTTGAGAGACCACGCTTGTTGCTTAGATACCAAATTTGTTTAATGCTTAACTCAAGATGTCCAGGTTATACTGACCAGGGACCTTCCAGGGGATCTGAAGATTGATGCAAGGAATGAAAGGAGTTTCCTTTCATCCATCTCAAGAAACCTAAGTATCTTATCTGGAAATCCCTTATCAGCTGATGTTTTCTTATTTCTTTGTTTAAACTCTATATAATGTAAAACTTACAGAGACTCAGGCAGACCAGGACACCCCCTTTTCGGGCTCTCCTCTCTGCCAGATGACTTAATAAGCTTCTATCTAAATATTTTTCAGTTCTGGATTTTGTTCTTGTTTGTTTGTTTTTTGATTAGGCAATGAGGGTTAAGTGACTTGCCCAAGATCACACAGCTAGTAAGCATCAAGTATCTGAGGCCGTATTTGAACTCAGGTCCTCCTGACTCCAGGGCCAGTGCTCTATCCACTAAGTCACCTAGCTGCCTCCTAGATTTTGTTCTTGATAGCAAAAGGCTTCTCATGCATTTTTTTTAAACTAACGATAACAGACTTTAATTGTCCTCCCCCCATCCTCTGCCAAATCATCCTAGGGATTAGGGTTTTCCCAGCTCAACCAACTCTTGAATTTCCACAATCCTTCATTCACTTCTCTCTAATCTCTTCTCAGCATAAAATACCTAGTCATTTAAACAGCAAGACTACTTCTCTACAAAGGGATAAAATCTCAGGGCAGAAACTATATAAAGGTAGGTCAGTTATAGGCACACCATCTTATTACTTTAACTTGATGTAATTTATCTTATTAATCAGTCCCCTAACAATTCCGTTCTGAATCTTCTTGGGCTTTCAGCCCTTCCTTCTAACCCAGCCCTACTCAGGAGAGATCTTTTTCCTAACAACACTCTGTCCACTTTCCCCTACACACACACACACACACACACACACACACACACACACACACACACACACACACACACACACACAGAGGCATGCACAGCAATCGATAAGATAGCAAGGTCCTTAGGGACTTGTTTTTTTAGGTGAAACAATCATGGCTTCCCAGAAACTACCCTGACCCTCCATGTCTCACTTTCAGATCAAAGCTGCATTCCTAATAGGCCCATGAAATCTGGATGATGCCCTGGGTCTCCTCTCTAGGAACTTACACTCTCCCTTTCTGGGAGTTCCATTACAAGCTCCTCCTCTGACCTGCCCTTTCCTTTTCTCTTCTTGTTTTCAGTTTCCAAGCCTTTTCAAGAGGCTGATGCCACGTTAATTTGTATTCCTGTCTCCCACTTCCTCATGCTTTATCCATTTTTTGTCTCTGTAAAATCCTTTTTCACTTTTTCTGTTTAAAAAAAATGTTGTTTCCATACCAACAAAAAAATGGCAAAAAGATGATCATGTTTATTTAAGTTTCCAGATGGTAAGTACCAATGTCAGCACATCTAAAGCATATTTTATATGCCTAACATAAACTTTTTGGTTCAGCTGAACTGAAAGGGTGTTTAAATTGGTTTCAGCCCCTAGGGTAGGATCTAACGTAAGAGTGTTAATTATTCTAAGGAGTGTGGTGAGGGAATTTTGGGGAGCAGTATTAGGAATTTTTAGGAATAGTGGAAAGAGATTCCTTTGCAAAATTTTGCTAGGGTACCCAGAGTTTAAAACTCATGCTATTCCATCAGGGGTGGAGCGCAAAAGGTAGTTATTCCATATAATCAGTTTTGTCTCTAGAATAATTCAAGGAAGTGAAGAAAATGTACAGGTGTGAGGTAAAAGGGCAAGTTCTTCAGTGGTGCTCTACCAGAAGTTTCAAACTCACAGCTCACTTGCCTCTTGTGAAAAAATTCTCAGTGCTGTTGAAACCAGATTATGTCACTTGAAAATGTTTAATAGAATAAAAATACAATACGACATAATGTTAATTTAATGGTTTTCTAAGTCAATATGTGGCCCTGCAGGGTGTTATTTCTATTTGAGTTTGACACTACTGCCCTAGACAATATCACCCCTAAATTAAATAAATATGAAAATAAATTCAAATTTTAAAAGAGCTTAAAATTTCCTTTTTTCCTTAAAAGTGATTTTGTTCTTTTCTGCTAATTTTTTTTATATCGAAGGAATGTCTTTATAGTTGTCTTCCTTTTGGTGACTTGCAATACAATTTCTTCCAGCTTTGAGAAATGGGCAAAGGGGTATTTGTTTCTGTTTGTGTTATTTGAGCCCCTCAGTTTCAGGTGTTGAAGGTGATCCCCCCACAAAGGCTGAGGGAGTATGAGCCAAGATGACCTTGGAACCAGGTTTTCAGGAGGGATGGTGCAGCCAGTCATCTTGGCATGGCAGCCACAAGAAGCCTTTGTGTCTGAGACCTGAATTTGAAGTGGGTTTTATATTTGGAACCAGTACTGTGCTATATAAGACCTGAGGTAAATTGTAAACCTAATCCCCATCCTCTCCCCTAAAGTATGAGATATTGAAGGGGTAATTCCCCCTCCCCTAGGTTTTAGGGAAATAAATTTGCCCATTTGTGATAATACCTATTAAAGCAAATATTTCTATGTAAAAGCAGTAACAAAAAAGAAATGTGACCTATTCATAGCTGTGAGAGGTATGTGATATGCTTCTCTTCTTTTTTATTAGTATGATCTTTAATATTAAGGTTATGTATCCATTTAGAATGTATTATATAATATGTTAGGGTGTTGGTCTAAGCTAAATTTTTACCAGACTACATTTCAGCACTCTATCCTTTTTTTTTGGTGGGGCAATGAAGGTTAAGTGACTTGCCCAGGGTCACACAGCTAGTAAGTGTCAAGTGTCTGAGGCTGGATTTGAACTCAGGTCCTCCTGAATCCAGGGCCAGCGCTTTATCCATTGTGCCACCTAGCTGCCTCTCTCTATCCATTTTCAATTATGTAAAGAGTTAATCTGTTCTCTGAGTTTGGTATGAGCATAGATGTCAATCACCAAACCTAAGGAATTGCAAAGTAACCTTTCTCTCCTCAGGAGGTGGTCACAGGGGCCAGGAAATTCTTTGGTACTTTGATAAATTGATCAAAATCTTTAACATAGTATATGACTTATTACATATTAATATAATATGTATAACATATCATAGCATGTGTGTTATATAATGTATTAACTATTATAGTATATATTAAAATATTTAACATAGTCAAAAAGTATACTCCACCTCTGGTGGTTCTTTATTACATCGTCAAACATACATACACAATTATGTTAATTGAATTGATGATGGCCCTGGCAAAGTGTACTTCTACCCTGTCAAGTCTCATTTTAATCAGCAAATAGTGGTCCTAGAATTCCTGGTCAAGATACAGGTTCAAAGTTGAAAAAGGTATATCCCTTACTGTACCATAAGCACACAATCCTTCACATTGCTTTCTCAAGTTTCATATACTGTAATGCAATTCTTGGCCTCAGAATCAGAATACAGGTGTTTAATAGACCTATTTTGTAATTACTAATGTTAAGCTATCTATTTTATACTTTATGTTGCATTGTTGTACATTAAGGTTTTAAATCCTCTGTTAGTATTGATCTTGCTCCTTTCACTTAATCTTGAAATGTTCAGTCCAAATGTGGAACTATGTTTAACATGATTGTACATAAAAACCTATATTAGATTGCTTGCTGTCTTGGGGGAGAGGGAAGGGAGGGAAAGGGAAAGAGTGAGAGAGAAAAATGTGGAATTCAAAATCTTACAAAAATGAATGTTGAAAACTTAAAAAAATACTATTGCTTATTTTAATAAAAGAAATCTTTAGTCCAGTTGAATTTTCAGTTCCACATTTCAATGGGATATTCTGTCGTTATTGTTGCTGCTGCTGTTAATGTTTTTAAGACAAGAAAAGTCACAGGAATTTCCTGTAATTCACTGCTTCACTATTGTACTAGAAACTTGATGCTTTTATTGGTTTGTAATTTCAGCAATTGCTTCTAAGTGAAAAGTTTCTCTTTGCTGAAAACAATGAAATCAATAGCACTGGTTTTCCTTAGCTATTTGTGGTAGAATAGAATGTCAGGGCTTTAAGGGACCCTCAGAGATCATCTAGTCCAAGTAAAGTAGAAAAAACTTGAGGTCTAAGGAGATTATGTGTTATCCAAGATCATATATTAATATTATGTGGTTTATATATATATGTATATATTATCCAGACTAATATTAAATATATAGATGCATATGTCCATATGCATCTAAATACATCTTATATCTTTTCACCTCTGAAACCCCTAATTCCACCCTCAACAGCTTTCTCTCAGCAGATGACCTCATCTACTTAACTGAGAAGACTGACAGCATCTAATATGAGTTTCATTTTCTCCCCTCAATACCTCTGAAACAGTCACCTTGTCAAGGCCCTCTACTGGTGTCCTTGAGGCTATTTCTATCCTATTAATCATATTTTCATATTCTCTTAAGATGTCCCCCATACCCTGTCTGTCTTTGTTTTTCTCTTTGTTTCTGTCTCTTTCCCCACCTCTTTTTTTCCTCACTCTCCCTTAGAAAATCTTGACTTGACCTTGCATTCCCTCAAACTTTAATCCTATAGCTCTCTCTTAATTCCATACTTCAAGAAAGACATTTACACTTGTTTCCTCCACTTCCTCACCACCCACTCATATTTTACCTTCACTTACTGACAACTTATACTCACTTCTCAACCCTTTTGCAATCTGACTGTTGACTCTACCCTATTATTGAAACTATTCATCAACAAATGGTTGATAGGAGCACCTAGATGGCACAGTGGATAGAGCACCGGCCCTGGAGTCAGGAGGACCTGAGTTCAAATCTGGCCTCAGACACTTAACACTTACTAGCTGTGTGACCCTGGGCAAGTCACTTAACCCTGATTGCCTCACTAAAAAACAAAACAAAAACAAAAACAAATGGTTGATGATCCATTAACTGATTAATATGGATTTCTCTTAGTTCTCGTCTTCTTTATCTTCCATATAGCTTATGATAGTAATGAGCACCCTTTCTTCTTAAGAATTATCTCTATCTTTGACCATACTGTTAAACTTTGTTTTCCTGCCTATATGATGGCTTCTTTTCAGTCTTCTTTGTTGGATAATTGTCCATTTCAAATCCCCCAAAATGTAGATGTCCACCAAAATGCTTTCCTTGATCCTCTTTTCTCCCCACATTTTTTCATTTGATGATCTCATCTACTCTCTAATATAGATATAAAGATGACTCCTAAATCTATACATGCAGCCTGAATCTTCCTTCTACATTTTGATATGATATCTCCAGGTGCCTGCTGGACAGACACCTCACCTGAAAATCATCTATAAGCATCTTAAACTCATAATGTCCAAAATAGACCTCTTTACCTCTCCCACTAAATTCTTCTATACTTTAAATTTTCCTGTTTCTGATGATGACATAATAACATTCTTCATCACTGTTTCATGACCTTTAAATCATCATTGACCCTTCACCTTCACCCCACAGTCAATCAATTGAAAAGCACAGTTGATTCCATGTCCTTAATCTTTCTCATTCATCCCCTTCTTTCCATTCATAATGCCACAACCCTAGACCTCTCCCTAATAATTATATGATCAAATACATATTTCTAAGTCTTCCAAAACTTTGGTCCAATGTATATTTCTATCCATATTTCACATTACTCTCTTTTTTTCAGGTTAAACATTTTTATTTTTATTTTTCTGTTCCAATCTCTATCCCTCCTTTCCTCCTTCCCCTCCCCCTTCCCAAGGTGGCAAACAATCCGATATGGGTTATACACATATGATCATGCAAAACATCACCATATTTGTCACTTAATGAAAGAATGTGGAAAATAGCATGCTTCAGTCTGTTCCATCAATATCAGTTCTTTCTTTGGAGGTGGATAGTATGTTTCATAAATATCCTTTTGGGATTGTTTTGGATTATTGTATTGTTGAGAATAGTCAAGTCATTCACAGTTCTTCATCAAACAATATTGCTGTCTCTATGTACAGTTCTGCTCACTTCCCAATACATCATTTCATACATGTCTTTCCCAGTTTTTTGAAGTCATACTATCTGTCATTTCTTACTGCACAGTAATATTCCATTACCATCATATATCACAGTTTGTTTAGCCATTCCCCAACTGATGGGCATTCCTTTGATTTCCAATTTTTAGCCACCATGAAAAGAGCTGCTATAAATATTTTTGTACAAATACATCTTTTTCTCTTTTTGGGGATGTCTTCAGGATATAAACCAAGTAGTGGTATTGCTGGATCAAAGGGTATGCACAAGTCTATAGCTCTTTGGGCCTAAATCCAAATTGCTCTCCAGAATGGTTGAATCTTTTCACAACTCCACCAACAGTGGATTAGCATCCCAGTTTTCCCACAATCTCTCCAACAACCAATATTCTGTTCTTGTTATATTTGCCATTCTAATAGGTGTAAGGTGATATATCAGAGTTGTTTTAATTTACATTTCTCTGATCAGTAATGATCCAGAGCATTTTTCATATGATTATTGATAGCTTTGATTTCTTTGTCTGAAATTACCTGTTCAAATCCTTTGACAATTTATTAATTGGGGAATGACTTGTATTTTTAGAAATTTGATGCAATTCTTTATATATTTGAGAAATGAGGCCTTTATCAAAGATATTTGTTTCAAAAATCCTTTCCCAGTTTTCTACTTGCCTTGTAATCTTGGTTACATTAATTTTCTTTTTGTGAAAACTTTTTAATTTTATATAATCAAAATGATCTATTTTACATTTAATTTTATTCTCTATATCTTCTTTCATCCTAAATTCTTCCCCTGTCCATAAATCTGACTGATAGACAATTCCATACTCCTTTAATTTTCTTATGGTATCATCCTTTATTTGTAAATCATGTACCCATTTTGATCTTATTTTAGTATATGGTGTGAGATGTTGGTCTATACCTGATGCCATACCATTTTCCCGTTTTCCCAGCAGTTTTTTTTTTAAATAATGAGCTTTTGTTCCAAAAAGCTCGGATCTTTCGGTTAATTATATGCTAGATTACTACAGTCATTTACTAGTTTTGTTTCTATCTATTCTATTCCATTGATCTGCCTCTCTATTTCTTAGCCAGTACTAGATTGTTTTGATAATTACCCTATAGTTTGAGATCTGGTAGCTAGACTACCTTCTTTTGTATTTTTCATTGATTCCCATGATATCCTTGAACTTTCATTTTTCCAGATAAATTTAGTTATTTTTTTTCTAGTTCTATAAAATATTTTGGGGGCAGCTGGGTGGCGCAGTGGATGGAGCACCGGCCCTGGAGTCAGGAGTACCTGAGTTCAAATCCGGCCTTAGACACTTGGCACTTACTAGCTGTGTGACCCTGGGCAAGTCACTTAACCCCAGTTGTCTCACTAAAAAAAAAATTATATTTTGATAGTTTGATTGGCATAGCACTAAATAAATAAATTAACTTAGGAAGGATTGTCATTTTTATTATATTGACTGCCTATCCATGAGCAATTAATATTTTTCTAATTATTTAGATCTTACTTTATTTTTCTGAAAAGTGTTTTGTAGTTCTGGTCATATAGTTGCTGTGTTTGTCTTAGGAGGTAGACTCCCAAGTATTTTATAGTGACCATAGTTATTTTAAATGAAGTTTCTCTTTCTATTTGTTGTTGCTGGACTTTATTAGTAATATATAGAAATGTTGATGATTTATGTGGATTTATTTTGTATCCTGCAACTCTGCTAAAGTTGTTAATAATTTCAAGTAGCTTTTTAGTTGATTCTGTAGCATTTTCTAAGTATAACATCATATCTGCAAAGAGTGATAGTTTTGTTTCCTCATTACCTATTTTAATTCCTTTAATTCCTTTTACTTCACTTATTGCTATAGCTAGCATTTCTAATACAATACCAAGGGACAGAGGTGATAATGAGCATCCTTGCTTCATCCTTGATTGAATTGGAAAGGCTTTTAGATTATCCCCATTACAGATAATGTTTGCTGATGGTCCCAGATACACATTACTCCTCTTAACATATTCTACATTGCAGCAAAAAAGGATAACCTCCTCAGTCCCCTATCTTATCATGCACTTCTTTCTCATCTTCATTTTCCAAAATTCCTTTCTTTTCTTAAGTCTTATGACTTAAACTGTTTTCTGTTGTCCCTTATTAAATACAATTTTATTGTACTATGATCTGGAAAAGATATTTTTAAATATTTCTGCTTTTCTGTTTTTAACTATAAAAATTTTTGTACTAATATATGGTCAATTTTTGTAAAGGTACCATAAATTGCTGAGAAAAAGGTGTATTCGTTTCTATTTCCATTCAGTTCTCTCCAGGTATCTATCATAATGAGCTTATCTAAAATTCCTTGACTTCTTTCTTATTTATTTTTTGTTAGATTTATTTAGTTCTGGGAAGGGAAGGTTAAGGTACCCCACTCTGTATCACTTTTTATAAATTTTTAGTTTTCTTCTCTAGCTCTCTGATTATGTGAAATAATAAGTTCTACCCACTTCATCTCTTTTTCCTAGTGTCTTCTTTTTTTTTTTCTCTTTTTCCCCTCTGTAAGACTGTCCAAATAAAGGCATCCTATCTAATTCCTTCTATGATACAGATATGGTCCTGATGCCTAAACCAGGAAGAGTCAAAACAAATAAAATAATCGATCAATATCCCTGGTGAACATTGATGTAAAAATTATAAATAAAATAATAGTGAAGACAATGGCAACCTATCACAAAGTTCAGACCACATTACTGGGATTCTGTTTCTTACTTTAACAGTGTTTGGATGGAACAAATCTGGGGTTCCCTTCACCTTGAGTGCCTTTCTATAACCCACTGACTCAGCTAATCTACCTGAAAACTGACAGAAGCAGACACCCCAAACCACCTTTCCTCTAACTTCCTCTGGTGCCACCCCCTCCTTCACTGCCAGGCCCCTGTTTCTGGTGCCATGAGCTTCACCTACTAGATCCACCAAAATTTCCCCCCCCTCCTTCAGACTGAGGCTGTCAACTGCCTGGCCAATCTCTATTTATAATTCTTCTATGCCTACTTGTTCTTACTTTTCTATCTTAACCAATGATGTTGCCCTTCCAAAGTTTCACACTATTTCCATGATATGATGAAGGCTCTAGAAGCAGCCTAGGGCTCACAACCTCCTCTAGGCTATACAGAAACTGACCCCAAATTAGTAAGGCTACTGCCTGGATGCCATTGGAGACTATCCTGACCCTGGAAAAATGCCTGAACTATGACTTACTAGAGCTGCATGCACTTGGGCACCAGCCAAGAGTACCCACATCTCTGTGACTTCCTGAAGAACCACTATCTGGGGGAGGAGGTAAAGTTGCTAAAGCAACTTGGCTTCAGAATGTACAAAATACTTGGGAGGGCATCTAACTGCTAAGATACATTGGCACTACATGAATACAACTGTAAAGACGTTTATGAACTTATGCCAAATGAAGTAAGCAGAACCAGGAGAAAAATTTATATAACTAAAAACATTTGTAAAAATAAGCAACTTCGAAAAACTCTGATCAACACAATAACCAACCACAATGTATTTTAATTAAAGAATTTTTTTAAGTTAATATAAATTTATTTTCTCTTCTCTTGTCCCTCCATATAAGGCAACTGAGGAGATTATGACAGCAAGTGGTTGAATGTGGGGAATAAATCAAGCTGACTCCATGGTATGACTCAGTTCTGGAGCTAGCTTAATTCCCTTCCTATTCAACTATGGGTTTATTCCAACTTCTGTTCTGTGAGAAAACTTTATTCAATTGAGGTAATTGTGAGAAAACCTTATTGCCTTGTTTGAACCTAGCCCTGTTTATCCAAGAAGCTGGAATACCTGCTGCTTAGAGACCTTTAACTAAGGAGCTAGGTGATGCTGACCAGAAAACCAGTCAGATCCTAAGATTGATACAAGGAGTTTTTTGTTTTTTTCTCACAATTATACATCTCAAACAACCTGTATGTTAATTTGCCCTGTACTGATCAATCAACTACTGTTGAGGGGAATGGGATACCTCTTTCTGATTTCAGGAAAGCCCATTTTCTCCCTCCCAACCTGGAAAGCCCCTAATCGTTCCTCCAATTAGAAATCATATTATCTAATGTTGTAACCTGGTTCATTGTTTTCTTTTAATTAATTGGTCTTACTTGATTAATTATTTTTAATATATAAAAGTTTGTCTCCCCCTGTATTCAGGGTCTAGAGCCAAAGCTGAGGAAAGTTACTGGTCCTGATTTGTTGGGCAATTGGCATGCATTGCTTGATAAATCTATATACTCAGAAGCTAGAACCTTTGTTTCCTCAACCATTTTATCTTTCTTTTGCTACATATAATCCATCCCAAGGTGGGAGGAAAAAACGATTTCATTGTAGAAAACATGTACAGTAAAGCAAAACAAATTACCTCATTGGTCATGTTAAAGAAAATAAACATCTTATTCTGCATCTTGAATCCATCACTTCTTTTTGTCAGGAGGTGGGAAGCATGCTTAATTATTGATCCTCTGGAATCATGGACGTTCATTGTGTTGATTAGGGGTCTCATAGCTTTTAAAGTTTGTGTTTACGATGCTGTAAACAATGCTTACAATGTTATAATGCTGGGGGCGGCTAGGTGGCGCAGTGGATAAAGCACCGGCCCTGAATTCAGGAGTACCTGAGTTCAAATCCGGTCTCAGATACTTGACACGCACTAGCTGTGTGACCCTGGGCAAGTCACTTTACCCCCATTGCCCCGCCAAAAAAAAAAAAACAAACAAAAAAAAAAACAATGTTATAATGCTGTTATTATGTAAATTGTTCTGATTCTGCTTATTTCATTCTTCGTCAATTTATAGATGTTTTCATAATTGTTCTTTTTTTGTGAGGCAATTGAGGTTAAGTGACTTGCCCAGGGTCACACAGCTAGTAAGTGTCAAATTTCTGAGGCCAGATTTGAACTCAGGTCCTTCTGAATCCAGGGCTGGTGCTCTATCCACTGTGCCACCTAGCTGCCCCTTCATAATTGTTCTTGTATTGATTTATAATATAAATTGTTCTGCTGATTCTGCTCTCTTCATTCTGCATTAGTTCATATGTTTTCCATATCTTTTTTTTGGGGGGGGGCAGGGCAATGAGGGTTAAATGATTTGCTCAGGGTCACACAGCTAGTAAGTGTCATGTGTCTGAGGTTGGATTTGAACTCAGGTCCTTCTGAATCCAGGGCCAGTTCTCTATGTACTGCGCCACCTAGCTGCCCCCCATATCTTTTTTAAATAATCTATTTCAACTTTTTCTCCTAACACAATAATATTCCATTGCATTCATAGATGCCACAATTTGTTCAGCCATTCCCCATGAGAGGCATCCCTTCAGTTTCCAGTTTGTTTGTTTTGTTTCTACCATCACAAAAGAGTTGGTATAAATACCTGTGTATGTAGAGGACCTCTTCTTCCTTTTTTGAACTCTTTGGGGTAAAAAACAGCCAGTGGTATAACTAGGCAAAAAGGACATGCACTTTTTACTAACCTTTTGTGTATAATTTTACATTGCTTTCCAAAATAGTTATACTCATTCACAGCTCCACCAAAAGTGTTTATTTTCTCAAAGACCCTTCAAAGTTTGTCATTTTCTTTTTTAAATTATCTTTGCCAATCTGATGAGTACGAAGTGAAACCTCAGAATTGCATTAATTTGCATTTCTCTAATTGGCAATTATTTTGGATTATTTTTCCATATGACTATAGATAGCCTAGGGATTTTTTCCTTCCCTTGACGATTGCTATATCATTGTACCATTTATCAATTAGGGAAGGAAAATGCATTTATTAATTGCCTACCATGTTTCAGGCACTGTGTCAAGCACTTTACAAAAATTACCTCTCTGGTAACTTGATTGGTATGGCATTAAATACATTTATTTAAGCTGTATTATCATTTATATTGATTCAGTATAACCACAAGCAATTAAAATTTCTTCAATCATTTAAGTCTGTCTTTATTTCTGTAAATGATGGTTTGTAGTTGTATTTATATAGTTCATGCATATATTTTGGTATGTAGACTCCCATAGGGCTTCTATGATGCCATGTAGACTACTTATGGGCCAAAGACCCCTGGTGCATCTCAGCTGCTTAGCACTGATGGATCCACACTGGTCATTGATAAGGACAAGATCCTGGAGAGATGAGCTGAACACTGCCATAGTGTTCTCAACAGACCATTATCAACCAGTACTGAAACCATATACCTCAGGTTGAAGTCAATCCTTTTCTAGCTGAACTTCCAACTGAATAAATATTAAATACCATTAGGCTCCTCCCATGTGGCAAAGCACCTGGTGCTGTTTCTACCCAGCAGAGATCTACAAGTGCCACTGCTCATACAGAATTTGACTGAAATCTTCCAGATTATATGGCAAGAGGAGGTTATCCCCCCAAGAGACCAAAGATGCCTCCATTTTCCATCTCTATAAAGGAAAAGGAAAAAGGTTGTCCTGTGACAATCAAAGGAGGTCTCTTTCTTAGTAATTGCTGGCAAGATTCTTGCCAGAGTGCTCTTTAATGGACCAATCCTTCACATGGAAGATGGTCATCTACCCAAGAATGTGGCTTCAGAAAGTGCTGAGGAATGGTGTTTGCTGCTCAACAACTCCAGGAGAAATGCCAAGAGTAGAATAGAGGTCTATAACACAACATTCATTGATCTGAAGAAGGCCCTGGATACTGTCATTCATGAGGATTTGTGGAAGATCATGGAGAAATTTATTTGCCTGGAGTTCATCAGTATTGTATGCCAGTTTTATGATGGCATACTTACATAGGATCTGGATAGAGGATGATGCTCTTATGCTTTGCCAGTCACCAATGGAGTTAAGCAGGGCTGTGTGCTTGCTCTCATGCTTTTTAGCATGATGTTTTCTGCAATGTTATCAGACACCTTCAATGAGGACAAGACTAAAGTGTAGGGAGAGGTCATGTGTGATTTTTTGTTTATTCAATGTAGTCTCTAAGGCTGAGCTGCTATTGCAGATATAGATCGATTTCTCTGGCACTTTTGGTAATTTTGGCCTGACAACACCAAGAAAACAGAGATTCTTCACCAGCTGACACTGTATCATCCATACATGGAACCACTGGTTACAGCAAATGGAGAAATTTTGAATACTGTGGATAAGTTCACTTACCTTGGCAGTACACTTTCCAGGGATATACACATAATGATGATGTTGATACACACATTGCCAGAGTTAGCTCAATGTTTTGGAGGCTCTGAAAGAAAGTGTGGGAGAAAAGAGGTATTAAGCTGGATAATAAATTGAAGGTCTACAGAGCCATTGTGCTGACTTCATTGTTGTATGCCTGTATACATGGACAGTATACCCGCACCCTGACAGAAAGTTGCACCACCTCATTTTCAATTGTCTCAGGAAGAGTCTGAAGATCACCTGGCAAGATAAGGTACTAGACACTGAGGTCCTCTTTCAAGCTGAACTGCCAAGCATTCAAACTCTATTCCAGAGAGTGTAACTCCAATTGGCTGGCCATGTAGTCCAAATGTAAAATGTATGTTTTCCTCAAAGTACTTGTATGGAGAACTCTCACAAGGCAAGTACTCACATGGAGGTCAGAAGAAGCAGTACAAGGACACTCTCTGAAAAACTTAAGAATCAATTATGAGAGGGCAGCTAGGTGGTGCAGTGGATAGAGCACCGGCCCTGGAGTCAGGAGGACCTGAGTTCAAATCTGGCCTCAAACATTTTATACTTACTAGCTGTGTGACCCTGGGCAAGTCACTTAACCCCAATTGCCTCACCAAAAAGAAAGAAAGAAAGAAAGAAAGAAAGAAAGAAAGAAAGAAAGAAAGAAAGAAAGAAAGAAAGAAAGAAAGAAAGAAAAAGAATCAATTATGAGACATGGAAGACACTGGCACAGAACTGCCCAGCATGGCATGCCTACATCAAAGAAGGTTCTGTATTTTATGAGCAAAGCATAATTGCAGTATCACAAAGGAAACATGAGATATACAAATCTAGAGACATCTCCATCCCAAATGTTTATATGGGCTATTTGTGCCCAACCTTTGGTAGAACTTTCTGAGCTTGTATTGGACTGATTGGACAGTTGAACACACTGAACTTTGACCTAACATTGTGTCACTGGTCCTCTTCAAGTACAAAGAACAAACAGCAGTTATTTTCAATTAAACTCTTTCTAGCCCTTCCTGCTGGGTTTTATTGGTATATAGAAATGCTGATGACTTGGATCAATTTATTTTATATCCTGTAGTTTTTATGAAGTTACTAATGAATTCAATTACTTTTTAGTTGACTCTAGGGTTTTTAAAATACACAATCATAACATCTGCAAAAATTTTATTTTTGTTTCTCTTAACATATGCTTTATTTCTTCAATGTCCTTTTATTGTCTTAATGCTATAATGAGTTTGTCTAGTACTACATCAAGTAGAAGTGGTGAGAATGATCAGCCTTATTTCACTCTGGTTTTATTAGAATGGATTCCAATATATTGCTATTACATGCAATACTAGTTCTTTATTTTAGACGTATATTGTTTATTACTTTAAGAAAAATCCAGTTATTGTTATGTTTTTTTTAATTCTGATGTTTTTAAATAGAAATTGGTGCTGTATTTTGTCAAAAACTTTTTCTGAATCATTAATAAAATGATATAATTTTCATTGTTTTGTGATTGATGTATCTAATTAAATTAATGTTTTTCCTAATATTAAACCAACCCTATATTGTTGTTATAAATGCAATCTGGTCAAAGTATATAATTTTTGTGATATGTGGTTGTAGTCTTTTTAGTTTTTTGTTTTTTGGGTTTTTTTGGCGAGGCAATTGGGGTTAAGTGACTTGCCCAGGGTCACACAGCTAGTAAGTGTTAAGTGTCTGAGGCCGGATTTGAACTCAGGTACTCCTGACTCCAGGGCCGGTGCTCTATCCACTGCGCCACCTAGCTGCCCCCTGTAGTCTTTTTGGTAACATTTTGTTTAAAATGTTTAAGTCAATGTTCATTAGGTATATTGGGCTATAGTTTTTTTTCAAATAAGTCCTTCTTGGTCCTAAGCCTTTATCTTTTGGCTTTTGGAATAACATATTATAAGCTAAACTTGAGGGGCCCTGCCCCACCCCAAAATAGCTAAGCTCTCCTCTCCTCTGTCATGGTAGGTACCAGGTCTTATATGATCATGACTGTAGCTTCTTGGTACTTAAACTCTTTTTTCTCTGGCAGCTTTCAGTTTTTAATTGTTTAACCTATACACACTGTATTTGGGACAATTTTTATTCATAACTTCTTGAAATATGGTATACAGGCTCTTTAAAAAATGCTTAATGTTTTCAGATAGTCTTTGGGGTCAGTTTTTAAAAATAGGAGATAGTTTGCTTTAAAAAATTTTTTCAGGGGGCAGCTAGGTGGTGCAGTGGATAGAGCACCGGCCCTGGAGTCAGGAGTACCTGAGTTCAAATCTGGCCTCAGACACTTAACACTTACTAGCTGTGTGACCCTGGGCAAGTCACTTAACCCCAATTGCCTCACTAAAAAAAAAAAAATTCAGTCTTTCGATATTGTTCTAATATTTTTTGTTGTCTTGTAGAGTCATTGATCTTTTTCAAAAGTCTGCTACTTGAGTAAAGCTTTGGCCCTCCAGTAGTAAACTGTTTAATCACCTTCTTCTTCTTTTTTTTTTTTAGTGAGGCAATTGGGGTTAAGTGACTTGCCCAGGGTCACACAGCTGGTAAGTGTCAAGTGTCTGAGGCCAGATTTGAACTCAGGTCCTCCTGAATCCAGGACCGGTGCTCTATCCACTGTGCCACCTAGCTGTCCCTAATCTCCTTCTTACTCTTTCTTTCAGACATCTCATTTCATTTATACGATTTTTATTTTAACCTCTTGCTTCATTTCTTCCAGAAATTCCAATAGCTCTCAAGGCGGGCACGTGATATTCATTTTTCCAGCCTTACTTCCTGAATTGGGATTTTGTGTCAGGGCCAGGCTCTGTGTAATTCTGGAAGGAATGATGGGGCATTTTTTTGGTCTTAATTCGAATTATCTGAGGTCGGTAATGAATACTGTGTTCTTCACACATTTCAATATGCATAGTACCTACTAAGTGCTAAGTGTTTTGGCCAGTGAAATTTTTATGTGTAGTGGTCTGCACCAGGGCAATCGAACCCAGGGCAGAGTATGATAATTGCTTTCCTTTTCTTGAGCTCTTCAGACCACTAAACTCCATTGGAAGTTGAAGTGATACAGTTGCAGGTTCCATGCTTCCTGAGCTTACCTATTGGGCTCTAACCTAGAAGGCTTAGCTAAGGTACATTCCCCATCTAAGTTTTCTGTCTGGATCCTTTCTCAGTGCCCCAAAACTTATGGCTTTCTCTGTTTGAAGTTGGGTGGACAATCCTTTGATTTCTGGATCATTGCTCTGTGTGGTGCTTTTATGCTTTGTTCATTTTGCCATCTTGAGGAAATAATGTAATATGCTTTTAAATGTTAAAGTACTATATAAATTTCAATTATTTTATTACCTACTCATCTGCCATGACCTGAGTTATATGAAGGAGAAATAAGCAAGGACTTGGTTTTATATGGAGATAACCTACTTAAAGAATCAGCATATTGTTAGTCTCAATTAGCAAGGTTAAGCTTTTACTATATGCCAGACGTTGTGCTAAGTGTTAAGGATACAAAGAAAGGCAATAAATAGTCCTTCCCCTAAGGAGCTCACAATCTAAGTGGGGAGAAAACATGCGAAAAACCCCAACTATGTACAAAGATATATGTAGGGTAAATTGGGAGTAACATCAAAGGGAAGGCATTAGCGTTAAGGGATACAGGAAAAGGATTCTTGCAGAAAGTAGGATTTTAGATGAAACTTGAAGGAAGCTATGCAAGCCAGGAGGTTTGATGAGGACTGAGATAAGGAATGAGATCACTCCAGGATAGCCAGTAAAAATTCCCAAAGTCTTAAAATGAAGAGTCTTCTGTGAGGAACAGCAAGGAGGCCAGTGTCACTAGAGCAAAGGATAGGTAGAGGACAGTAAAGTATAAGAAGACTGGAAAGGAAGCAGGGGCAAGATTATGAAGAATTTAAAAGCCAAATAGTATTTTATATCTTATCTTATAAGTAATAGGGAGAAAGGTATCCAAATAAGGTTTCTACCATCCTATATACACAGCCAAAGTCCTTACATGGCATTTTATAACCAATTGGCAGCACACAACAGTCAAGTCATTATTTATCAGACAGGTACATGAACATAGCCAATAAGAGTCCTTTCCAATTAGGCATCAATAATCCAACACAAGGATAATACAAAAGCCATAAATCAAAGGTAAATTAAGTTCAAGATAGAAGGTGAAATAAGGGGAACAGGCATTTGTATAGCATCTCCTAAGTGCCAAGGATAAAAGTTTTGGTGTTTGGTTTTCTTAAAGTATTTTGAAACATTTTTTTCAAGTTGTGCTACAATTAGTACTATAAAACCTACTGACACCTATACAAAATGAAATCATCCAGTAATTGTGACTCAGACTCAGACAAGCAAACTAGAAAAAAGCTAAAGACCCCTTCTCTACAGTTCTATGTGAAGGCAATAGGAGACATCTGAAAATAGTTTAGTCATCCTTCCTTCTTCAGAAAAGTACTCTTTGTAGGGCAATGAGGGCTAAGTGACTTGCCCAGGGCCACACAGCTAGTAAGTGTCAAGTGTCTGAGGTCACATTTGAACTCTGGTCCTCCTGAATCTAGAGCCAGGGCTTTATCCACTGAGCCACCTAAGTTTCCCTTAGAAAAGTACTCTTTTTTTTTTTGGTGAGGCAATTGGGGTTAAGTGACTTGCCCAGGGTCACACAGCTAGTAAGTGTTAAGTGTCTAAGGCCGGATTTGAACTCAGGTCCTCCTGACTCCAGGGCCAGTGCTCTATCCACTGCACCACCTAGCTGCCCCCGAAAAGTACTCTTAAAATGGAAAAGAGTAGCTCTTTGTTGAGGATCAGATATTTAATGCTGTTGGGAAATCAACTAAGCATGGAATTCTTTTTACTTAAGCATGTCATAGAGTCATAGAGAGGCTGAGTTGGAAAGCACTTTAGAGATCAAATAATTTTAAAGCCAAAGAATCTGAAGCCCAGAAAAGAGATATGGCTTGCCTAAGCTCACATGGCTCATTAGTGGTAGAGGTAGACAAAGAACTCATGTCTCTCCTGACTCCTAATTCAATGCTCTTTTCATCATGTCACAAATGAGTAGAGTATGATCTTAAGTGTGTCCTAAACTTTGGAAAGAAATCAAAAGTAATGTCACTTTACCTGCTATGTAAATGTTGTCTCCTGATACTTTTTACTCTTTTGTTCTTTATGGTTGCTTTAATGGGTATGGAAGTTGGGGGTGCAGTGGATAAAGTAAGGGGCCTGGGGTCAGGAAAACCTGAGTTTAAATCCTGCCTCAGGCACTTACTAGCTGTGTGACTCTGGACAATTAACCCCATTTGCCTCAGTTTCCTAATCTGTAAAATGACCTGGAGTAGGAAATGTATCTTTCCCAAGAAAACCCCAAAATGGGTCATGAAGAATCAGACACAACTGAAAACAACTAAAAAACAACAATGGATATGGAGTGGTCTATATTCTGTCCGTTTTTCCCTAGTAATCATTGACTCTTATAGGGACAGCAAGTACTAAAACACAAATACAAGAAATGAATAAAAGTAGGCAATAACTTAACATTTTATATCCCTTTCAATGTCCCCATGAATAATATCCTTGGGAAAATAGATCTGATACATTAATGATATAAAGATAGCCAGCTTTATTACATTCAATTAAATGTTATTTCTAAAGACTCAAGATTTATAAATTAGTCTGAATTTTAAACACATAGACACACAACATCAGTTTGAAGATGACCATAACAGACCCTCAGACCCTTGAGTGCCCTCTCCTACTAAGGTTCTTAACTCTTAGCTTACACAGACTGGATTTAGTACTGGGTAAACCTGGCTTCTAAAGAGAGAGGTCAGGCTTTTTCTTGTTATCTCTGGCTCTTTATGCCCCTCACTCTAAAGCAGAATTAAGGGGATAATGTGTTCAACAAAGCTGAGCTTTGACTCATGTCTGCAGTCTCTTCAAAAAGGATTATCAAAGTCTCTTCTAGAAAATTAATCAATGTACAAAATATATCATTCGCAGTACAACTCCACTTCAAAAGCAATGCTTAAAACTCAGTACTCATAAATACACATTGACAAATGTTTCTTTCTAGATCTGCTGTCTGAGCAACTCACTTAAGGTTCATATCTTCTGTCCAACTCAGCGTGCATGTCTCATTCTCCTATTAGAGAGCATCTTCTTCCCCAAGTAGATTTAACTGCAGGAAATATTATTGCAGAGAAACTAGCACTGGCAGAGGAACCAATGAGTGCTTGAAGTCCCAAGTATAACCACCAGGCTCACAAAGTCTGCTTCTCCTGATTACTATTTGGTCACCTATCCTCAAACAGCAGGAGATATTGAAAAGCCTTGGGAAGTTGTCTAAGGCTTATCTTAAAGCACATGCTCTCACTGCCATAGCAAATAGCCATCTTGGCTGCCAGGAAGAGTAGGTAATGGGAGGAATCCCTCCCTGCCACTCCTAGGAAGTTCAAGGACATAACTCAGAGAGTTCCAAGCCACATAGTCAGAAGAGAGGTAATATAAAGACCTTTAAAAGCTGGATATATCTTCTTGCTCAGTGGCCAATCCTCCTTGAAGCAACACCCCTCCTTCGAGCACCACCCCCATGGAGTGGCACCTGCAGGCCATTATCGAAACGCTGAATTCATATACACTGACTTCAAACTCAGAGGCTTCTGTCAAAAAACTCGGGGCAGCTAGGTGGCGCAGTGGATAGAGCACTGGCCCTGGAGTCAGGAGTACCTGAGTTCAAATCTGGCCTCAGACACTTAACACTTACTAGCTGTGTGACCCTAGGCAAGTCACTTAACTCCAATTGCCTCACTAAAAAAAAAACAAAAACAAAACAAAAAAACCCCTCTATGCCTAGTGTCCTTATTAAGAGGTTCCCTTGGGCAAATTAGAATTTGGCTTTTGTATTTTTTTTTGGTGAGGCAATTGGGGTTAAGTGACTTGTCCGAGTCACACAGCTAGTAAGTGTCAAGTGTCTGAGGTCAGATTTGAACTCAGGTCCTTCTGAATCCAGGACTGGTGCTCTATCCATTACATCACCTAGCTGCCCCTGGCTTTTGTATTTTTAAAGTCCCCTGTTGCAGCAAAAATAGCACTGGAATTAGAATTTGAGCTACTTACTACTGCCTATATTACCTTGGGCAAATCAACTCACCTCTATAAAATGAGGGGTTAGACTAGATTGACTACACAGCCCCAATCCTATTACCCTATATAAAAAGAGAAAAATACTCATCAAATATAGGACAAATTTTAATTAATCCATCAGAAAATATACAGGATTCTTCAGTAAGCTTGTAAATAAAAAGCAATTCCCTTTCCTTCTCAGTTGGGCCTCCTCCTTGCCTGGGGACTGTTACAGATTTGTGGCATTACCGTAAAGTGCCTCTCTGCCCTGCTAATGAAAGGGAAAGAATTCAGAGTTGCTAGAGTTAACTACAAGAGGAACTATCTGTTCCAGATTGATAGTGCAAGAGTGGGAGGATGGAGACCTCTGAAAGAGAAAAGAACTCAGAACTACCAAGTAATCCTATGTGTGGGTTTCATTGTCATTGAGATACTGTTTTTCTATATCAAGGCTTCCTGTTATATTTATACTTTTCTCCCTCTGCCTCATTTGTCAATAGCTCTTGTTCCATATTTCTGTCTTCCCAATAATCTTTGTTTCCATCTGACACTTTACTTACCCTCTCTTATAGGGTCACAGTTATGGTGGTCTCCTTCTAGAGTTACGTCTCTATACCTACCTATATGTGTCACCATGGATTTGTTTGTCCATAAGCTGCTGGTTCATGGATAGACATGGGTCCCTAGAGTGCTGTATTTTTGAGTTGGAAAGAAGACCATGCAACCATATGATCCTCTAGGGAATTGAATCAGGTTTATCTGCAGCTCCTTTCCCCTCTGTCTGACTGCTCTTTCAAAGACCAAGCTGTAGGTCCATTTCAACCATGTGAATGCCAAATTCTTTATCTGCAACTGAGAACTTGAGTTTATTACAGAGCAAAGGGATACAAGGAAAGGTGTAATAAAGACCCAAGATAATTCCAGTTTATACCTGATCAAGGAGACACAAGAGACAGGAGGGCCTTGCCTAGTTCTTCCTGGCCAAGGACTGGACATACATATTATACTTAGGCCTAGAAAAGATAAAAATGTCTGGGACATCTGGCAAAGATAGTGATATAAAGTTTACAGTGAAGCACAGCTTTCCTGATAACCACCATGGGAATTCTAGCAGATGAAACAAAGATTCAACAAAATCAAAGAGATACAGTAATAAACTCCTTCAGTGTTCAAAAGATGCCCCAAAGCTTCCAGCAGATGGGTAAAGGCCAACTTAACACAGGTCCAGAGCTGCTGCACAAGGAGACGAGGGCCAAAACTGCAGCCTGCAGCAGTAAGTAAAGTTTTATGCTGGTTCTAGATCCAAGGAAAGGGCTGTGGAATGAGTCAGGGCCTGGTCCCAGGCAGCTCCCCATCCAGGGTTAATAGTAGAGGGTGTTAAACAAATATGAAATATCAGAACAAAATTTTAAAAACTTGGTGGAGAAAGAGAAATAAATCTCTGTCTTCTCCTCACATCCCCTCCCCCAACTTTCCAAAAGATTCAAGGGGAAAAGTGAAGAGTGAACTCAAGAACTAGGTTCTTCCTCCAAAGCTAGCTGACTTAAATAAAAAGCTGTCACCATTCTAAGTCACAAGGGGTATGGCTGATATTCTCTACCCATTATTCATCAGTTGCCTTCATCTAATTGCCCTATAATTCCTTCAAATTGATTAAAGAATTTCTTCATAGTTTGTTGTCAGGCTGTAGAACTCTTTGATTTGATGAGAGACTAACCCATCTCTTTTACAACCTTCCTTCTCCCCTACCCCTTACAGTCATCCAGTGAATGAAAGGAACTGATAAACCACATGTTGCTCTTAGGGACTACATGGTTGTAGGACCAATCACGCTCCTGTTACATCTTGTGTCTGAAAGTGTTAACACTTTTTCAGCACCCTGCCAAGCGTGACTATGTGCTAAAAGGGTCTCTGCTGCAATGAACCAAGATTGGCAGAGAGGTGGCTTTTCTCATCAGAACTCTTCTCACTAACATGGCATGTATTTGTAGAAGAGTTGTCAGAGGGAGCACTATACATATTTCAAGAACTCATGAAAGAAAATTGTTTACTAATGTTAAAATCAGAGAACAAAATGAAAGAATAAAAGATTCACCCATCTCTGGTGGGGGGGAGGAAATGTGTGTGTGTGTGTGTGTGTGTGTGTGTGTGTGTGTGTGTGTGTGTGTGTACACTAGGAAACAGAGAGAAAGATTAGTGTAAAAAATCATAGCTAGTATCACATAGGGTTATGAAGCAATTACTCTAAAGGAAAAAAAATCCTGCAATACAATTCACAAAAATTTAAAGAAAACAGGCTTAAAGCACAAAAAAAATCCAGAAATTAATAGAAATCTGTCTATTCATATAAAACCTTCATCATCCTAGGCATGGTAGGCAATCAAGTTCCATTTTTACCTCCCCTAGTGTTATTCTTTTCATTTCTTACCTTAGACAGAGCTAAAGCTATAATGACTTCCTTCATTCTGTCACTAGTAGAAAGGGCTATCCATCTTTTGTGCAATAGTGAGTAGAGTCTTGGGGTCAATATATGTAGGATTATGAGCTGGAAGTGATCTTAGATATAATCTAGTCCAGCCTCTTTATATTATATATGAGGAAAGTAAGTTCTACAAACATGAAATGATTTGCCCAACGTGACATTGGTAGTAAGTGACATCACCAGGTTTTGAAACCAGGTAGGATCTAACCTTTGTTATGACTGATTTCTTTCCAACTTTCCTTTGCAGGATAGATGCTGAGCTGAGCTACTCTCAAAATGTTCTCTTCTAGGATAGGTGAAAGGCCTTACTTTAAAGCACGCTCCTGATCCCTTAGCCCCACCATTATTATTAATTTCCCCCTCCTGCTCCACTAGTTACTCTAGATACATATTGGTCAATATCATCAGAATGGATAGAGAATCCCCTGAATTCCAGATACCCTCCCAAACAAGCACACACTAGGAGAAAGCTGCAAAACCCCACATTGAGACCCTAAGGCATTGAGACCTTGAACAAGGATCATGGCCAGTCAGTAAACAATGTCCCTGCTGCTCTTACCTCTCAATACTAAGAATAATTTATTTGCCCTTTCAAAAACAAAAACAAAAAAATCATCCTTACAAATGCTCAGGAGGGTCATCTGAAGCTACAAAATTCCCAGGACAGTAGCACACAGTGTCATTTACTAAGACTCTTTCCTTGCCATATTTTTAAAGCACTAGTCAGTGACTGGTTGAATTCCTGTGTGTGGCTCTGAAAAAATGAAAGGCTTATAGTTTTTCCTCAGTATTTAACAGTATTTCTCAGATTTTGGGGAAGAGATGTGGTCTCTCTGAAATGGCAGCTCTATGCAGTGAGAGATGCTGGGGGCACAGGTAGAGAAGAAACACAAGTCAAAGAAGGTAGAATGTGTCTCACAGCTCAAGCACTGGGGAAGGCAATAGCAATACAGCATTTTAATTCAAGTTAGCATTCTGTGCTAGCTTTCATTCTTAAGCAGTAGAAGAAAGCTTTTCACAAAAATAAAATGAGGAACTGTAAACATTTCAGGAGTTTTCTCAAGAAATCTTCACAAAGAGAAAAAGGGAAATGAGAAACACATTTACTTGCTCCAGAAGGCATTGATTTTACAATCCCCTGAGAGTGAAGATGAGGGAAATTCAAGGATGCTCTATACATGCTCATATCATTCAAAGAAAAAAAATAGCTAGAACTCAAACACGTCCCCAACATGGATGGCAGCCAGGGAAGGGGACTAGGAAATAGCCAGAACAGATGGAAGAGACTGTTCAAACAAAGCTTCTCTGGCAGTGTCTGTCAGAGCTCTCTCTGTGACCACAGAGACAGAAACTTATTTGTCAAGGAGCCTGGTGTCACTGGGGGGTGCTTAGAAAGAGGAAAATAGAAATACTGGGGGAATCATAAAGGATACTACAGGTACCTCTTAGTAGAATTATTCAGAAAACAGAGAAAGCAGATCAGGATAATGTATTCACTTAAGCACTAACCATATTTGGGGGAATTGACACACAAGGACCTTTAGAAGACTAGCCCCTAACTGGGAAAGGAGGTAAGAATGATGCTGGGGTGAAGCTCATGTATGTGGATGAGGCAAAGCTTATAGGAGCTGGAGTTGAAAAGTGAGTTATAAAAGTCTTTTATTCTCATGCCATGTGGAATCATGCTCTTACAGTATTACAGTATACTCATTTGAGATGGTTGTTCCGCTTGACTAAGAACTGAAAGCTCCCATCTTGTTCGCTTAAAATTTCCTAGTTTATTAGAAATGCTGACAGTTAAGAGTTTGTTAGTATTTCCACAACCACTACAACTCTATTTTCCAGGCTTGGACTTACAACACGCTTAACTACTCTATGTAAGCCCCACCTTTGGAAACAACCTAGCAAGAGATTTCTAATTTTTTACAATTTTACTTTTATTTGCAAAGTCTCCATCTAAAAAAAATATATCTTTTTTTTCTCAGTGGAAAGAAAGGATACAGTCGACTTAATTTATGGACATTTGATTAGTGTATGGAGTTTGCTTTCAGTGACAGAATTATAAGAGGCATGCAAAAATAAGGCTCTAATGACATTCTTGCAAGTCTGTCACCTAAGGTGTGGAGTAAACTTGTGGATTGTTCTTAACATACAATGTTGCTAGGAGTCTGTACCTTCCAACAAATGTAGTCAATATAAGTTCTAAGAGTCCTTAACACAACTCATTTGCATTGATGAGTCAGGTTCCAAGAAGACAGTTAGCTAGCTGTATCTCCCCGTTCAGGTTTCTACCTGAAATTGGGATTATTATTCTGATTATCATCTCAAGCCCCCTTTCTGGTTTGCTCTCAATACCAATCACCAGTTACAATGATTATATCCTTTATATCATTGACTGACTCAATGATTAGTGACCCTCCCACTCCCCTCAGTCAATTTAACTAATTAACATCAATAAGCTTTTACAAAGGGGTTTTATTGAGAAGATATAACAAAGAGCAGAAGTACAGGCATTTGCCCCCACATGAAAGGAACACATTCCCGCTACCACCTCCATCCCAGGGGTGAAACAAGCTGATCATCTCAGTTTTTGATACTCAGCATCTTCCCAACTCCCTCAGGAGCCTCTCTCTTCTGATTGGAGGGCTGGAGGATGGAGCACTTAACTCCTCCCAAAGCCTTCCTTTGTAGAGGGGCTGGGATCTGAACTTTCCAGGTAACTCCATTTTCTAGCAGCAGCTCTGGTTTCACCTCCACAGAACATCATGCTCCTCTGCCTGGTGTCTTGCTTCTTCAGTTTCCTTTGTGTTTCCTTCCCCCATAAAATTATAAGCTCCTTGATGGCAGAGACTGGCTTTTTATTATTTATATCCCCAGTGCTTAGCACAGTACCTGGCACATAGTAGACACTTAAACACTCGTTGAATTTAATTGAATTGACTTAAAGTAGCATTCACCCCACCAAGTTCATCATCTCTTGGGGTACAGCAGAAGCCTGCTGCATATGACAACATCTTGGCTGCTGTCAATCCAGTGCTATGCTGAGTTAGATGTGTTGCTTATACTTCATTAGGTCCAGCTGCCAGCAAACTCTAGTAGGGAATACAATTTCTGGACCTCTGGAAGTTTGTTTTCAGTCAGTGAATAAGCATTTATTAAGTGCCTACTATATACAAGACACTGCTAAGCATCCAGGTTACAAAAAAGCCAACTGATTTCCTTCAAAGAACTTAGAATATAATGGAGGGAGACAATAAGCAAACAAATATGTACAAAGAAGCCACGTACAGCATGAATAAGAAATAATTAAGAGAGGGAACATGCCATAATTAAGAGGGATTGAGAAAAGCTTTCTGTAGAAGATAGAGTCTGGCCTTTTGAAGCTCACATGGATGCAGCCATTTCTGATAATCATTCAGATAAGAGAGGAACATAATTGATACAAGACACAGAAATATCAACAAGACTATGAACTCATGGCTTCCTGTCACCAAAAGCTTCAAAGCAATTCGTATTTCTTAGTCCACAACAGCCAAGGAGAGGGACAATACTTCAACTGGTTAGATCCTTTTATACACACATCCAGTTCCAGCTCAACTGCCCTTCAAAATGCTTCATCCCATAGAAAATGAACACAAAAGAGTCATAGAATAACTGTGCATGCTCCAAAGCAGAGAGCAGATGGTATGGTGAATAGAATGTTGGGCCTGGAGTCAGGAAGACCTGAGTTTAAATCTGGCCTCAGACACTTTACACTTATTAGCTGTGTGACCCTGGACAAGTCACTTAGCCCTCATTGCCCTGCCCCCCCCCCCAAAAAAAAGTACACATGCTTGAAGGATAGACCATGACTGGCCAATTCTCTCAATACACAAATATTTCATAAATGACTACCAACTTTGTTTTTTGATCTGGAGTATGAAACTCCCAGTAAGGAAACTCTTCAAAACAAATTGGCAGCCATTCTGCAAAACTTATAGCTTAGAGAACTGACATAAATAGTGTCTTGTCCTGGTGTCTTGCCACACTCGCTCTGTTCCTCAGTTCTCTGTCTGAGTACCAGCAGTTTAGAGCATTGCAGCAGGGTGCTGCAGTCCACTGTAGTGCTTTCTCTCTATCATTGCTCAAAGTAAACTTCTCCTTTTAAGGAGCTACTATGGCACTGGCTGTCTATTATGGAGTGTGGGTTGGGTTTGTTGCAAGTCTCTGCACCAGATGCTTGGGTCATCTAGTGCAGCCTCACTGCCAATAGTGTGAGAGGTGCTGAGTGAGCTTAGGGGTAGATGTCAGTTCATGGGTTTGTCAACTCTGAAAACAAATGACCAAAAAGTCACAGAGGTCTTGCAACTGCTGTTAACTCTAAAAATACCAATGAGCTCATTCAGGTTACCACAGCCACAGCTAAGTCTGAATAATAAAAACAAACAAACAAACAAACAAACAAAAACCCCAAAGAGCTAAGTGGTCATAAGCAAAAAGCTTTCTTTATTACATTGGAGGAGGGAAATTAGGCCCATGTGCTGGGGCCTCCTCTGATAATACTGAAGTAACCCACTTTAGTTGGCCAAATCTCAGTACACAGACTAGTGGCTATGCAGCAAACTGTATCCCTCCCTGACAATAAGGGGTAACAGCAACAGTGAGACAAGCTTGATTCATAGCAGGGCTTCACGACCAAAACATGAGTACTGCAAGCACTTGTCTGAGCTCAGAGGCCACCTGGTGCTGGAATGAAATTCTGAGATTTTTTTGCAGCAAAATTAATCCAGAAGGTGAGCACAAAGGATTATTGTTATGCCAAGCTCAGGGCACAGCTTGCTTGCTGAACTTTAGCTCTGGAAAACAGGTTGTCTCCTAACAGGAGTAGAAAGAGAGGGGTGGTCTCGGCATGGGGTAATCCTGACAGGTACTTTTTTATTTGTTTGTTTTTATTTTTCACCTTTTTGGGATTCTGGATGTCCTAGACAATGGAGCCAGCTGAAGTTGCTTTATCTTTGAAGCATAATTTCTGTTTTGGAGAATTTGAAATGTTGTATGGGAGCAGAGAAAATATCTAATCCTTTATGTTGTTGCTCACATGACCTAGAAATATTTTTAGGAATTTTCCTAAACATCACCTAAGTAAGTCAATGCAATTTTATTTTGGGGAGGGGGGCAATGAGGGTGCCCAGGGCCACACAGCCGTAAGTGTCAATTGTCTGACGCTAGATTTGAACTTAGGTCATCCTGAATCCAGGGCCAGTGCTTTATCCACTGCACCACCTAGCTGCCCCCAATCCATGCAACGTTAAAACTCAAGTCACATATAGGCATTTATTTCAGGAATAAGAATTTTAGCGCAAGGTCATGGAGAACATCTGATCAAACTCTCTCATTTTAATGTTATCTTACATTTGCATATGACACTTTGTATGCTCTCTTTGTATTACTTAGTGTACACATTACATAGTGTAAACAATCCAAATCAGTTTGTATGCGTCCTTGCAGAAATAATCAGCTAGGTGAGAAAATGGATAGAGTGCCTGGCCTAGAGTCAGGAAGAAAGCTCAAATTCAGTGTCAGACACTTACTAGCTAAGTGACCTTGAGCAAGTCACTTAACCTCCGTCTACCTCAGTTTCCTCAAATGGGGATAAAAATAGTACCTACCTTCCAGGGTTATTGCTTAAATGAGATAATAATTGTCAAACACTCAGCACAGTACCTGGCACATACATAGTAAGCACTACAATTTTAGTTAAATCCAGCAAGGGAGTGCAATATTCAATTTGCCCACTGGTGGTATTCTATTGGAGTAACTAATCCAATTTTTGAATCAGAGGCCACCCTCCAAAAATAAGAATATTCCCATTCCCTACCAGAGGGCACTCAGGTTGCAAATGCCTAGGAGGCTGCCCCACTACAGCAGCACCTTGATCTTTTGCACAGGAAATCAGATCAATGATGGCTTGATTTGGAATTTAGCTACAACAGTATTTATGGTTCAAAATTCAAAACTACATCCATAACCTCCTCTCCAATTCTAAATAATTCTACCCCATTCTCCCCCTCACCACATTCACAGGACACAGGCACTCAACATATCGTGCTCACATTTAACATGATAAAAACAGAAGATAAGTATTCTGACACAGAGCCTCTCTGCCTCCAGCCATCTCCCCAAACTCCTCTCCCTTACCCTTCCAGTCTTTGGGTATGGCTAAGAAATTTCTAAATTTCCTTGGCCCACAGATCATGCAAAGGGAATAAAGAAGGAGGGCCCATGTCTGATATCACAACTCTGGGATATAGATTAGAAAATACAGAGAAGGAGAGTAGTTTCCCTCCCTCATTTCACTAATTCACTCAGATTTGAGATAGATAGCAGTCTTGGGCAGTTGGGACTTTTTCTCCTTCTATAAGTTCTGATTCCCTGCCCTGCTCCAGGGTCTGGTTTGCTTCTTTTTTGTTTTGTTTTGGTTTGGTTTGGTTTTGGCAGGGCAATGAGGGTTAAGTGACTCACCCAGGGTCACACAGCTTGTAAGTGTCAAGTGTCTGAGGTCATATTTGAACTCAAGTCCTCCTGAATTCAGAGCCGGTGCTTTATCCACTGTGCCACCTAGCTGCCCGGTCTGGTTTGCTTCTGCAGCACCAGTTTTGGCTCTTTTTCTTCCACTTCTGGTCATGACTGATTGATTCTTGGGCTATAGCAACATGCAACATTCTGTCCCTGGAAGTTCTCATTCTCAAAATTAACCTCTGTTCTAAATGGAGAGCAGTAAGTTTCAGCTCAGTTAAATATAGCAGCTCTCAGCTTCTCTTCCCAGCATGGCAACCAAGAAGTTTCCCTCTCAAGTACAATGAAAAGAAACAGGAAAATTCAGACTTGTTTGCCCACATAAAGTTCTTATCACTGCTCTGTCCTCTGCATGTGACTTCTCCATCACAAGAGAGTGATGTGTGGGCATGGGGTGCACATGAGAATTTTTTAATTTTCTAAGTGCTTTTCCATATGTTATCTCATTTGACTGTCACAATTCCCTTGTAAGGTAGACATTTCTATAGATGAGGAAAGTGAGGCTCAGATCAGTTCTTGCCTTGGGTCACATAGTAAGTTCGGATCTTCTGACTCATTACAATTCTTTCTATCCATTGCCACATAGATAGTTAGTTGGATGCAAACTAGAGATAAGAATTCTACTGTACTGAACCCTTGTCCAATCTTCATTCTAATACGTTAGACTACAGAACATTTTCATTCAAAATGTTTTTATAAATCCCTAGAACATTTAGAACATTTGAGGAAGGGATTTGGCAGACAGGAGAGTTAGTACAATCCTAACTTTAGGCAAATTACTTCAATTTGAGGCAAATAGATTTTCTTACTATTTTTTCCAACTCTCTGATCCTCCACTAATATTATTATGAAACCACAGAAATGAATGTTGCCATGGAGAATAATTTTAATTTTAAAATTCTCTAAATGACAGTTTTGGATTTGTATATAATCAAACTAACAAAATGTCATGCTATTACCATTGACTGTTATTTACTATAAAGAAAACAAGCATTCATTGATCATCTACCAGGTGATTCATTAAACATCAATCTCCAGACACTATTCTAAGCACTGGAGATACAAAGACAAAAACAAAAACAATCTCTATCCCTAAGGAGCTTACAGTTCTACTAAGAAAGGCTGACTTATCTATCTATCTATCATCTATCTATCCATCCATCTACCATCTATCTATCTCTCCATCCATCCATCTATTATCTATCTATCTATCATCTACCCTTCCATCCATCATCTATCTATCTATCTATCTATCTATCTATCTATCTATCTATCTATCTATCTATCATCTATCTATCCATCCATCTATCCATCTATCATTTATCTATCATCTATCTATCTATTTATCTATCATCTATCTATCTATCCATCCACCCATCCATCCATATATCATCTATCTATTTATCTATCATCTATCTGTCTATCATCATCATCTATGTATGTATGTGTGCATGTATGCATGTATGTGTATATGTGTGTATAACCACTGTGGAAATTTATTTTGATTTGGGGACCCTACCTTTGGGCTGAGATTGGAAGGCCTTAGGCCCTCAGGGTCTCTCCCCTTCCTCCTCAGCTTCAGCTGAGCCAGGAAGCCCCGTGGGCTGTGCACTACACCGCGTCAGACAGCTGGGGGGAAGAGGCCCCAGCTCCCTCTGACCTGAGCAGAGGGATCCGAGGGATACCGGGCTTGTCCAGGCTGGGCTCTGGTGAGGCACGTGAAGCAGGAGTGCACCCCCCCCCGCCCCCCAGCCACAGCGCTGGCTTTCGGATTAGCTTGGTGTGTGGGATTAGTCTTCCATAGATAAGTCCCCCCAAAATTAGCCCTAGTTAACAAAAATATTTCTACACCACTTACAAAAAAAGATAAAAGGTGATTTGGAGAGAAGACACTAGCAACTGAATGGATCAAGAGAGGACTCAAATAGAAGAAAATGACAAATATGAGCTTCTTGATACTCCTGGGGTTAGAGACCTGTGGCCAATTCTATCTTCCAAAGGGCTGTACATTTCTGAGAGAGCTCTAGGCAAAAAATTCAAAGGTGCTGTGGAGTTGTATGTTCTGAGTAACTGACTGGCAAGGACCTACTTCAGATTTTCCCTGATGCATACATGTATTTCAATATTATGGGGACTCAAGCTTTCAACGGAATAAGCACTCCTTCCACTAATGGGAACTCATCTTCACAATGCCTAAGTAGGTTGCCAAAACACATCACCTGGTTTCCAACCACAAGATAGTATTGGCCCTTTCCAGATTTGTCAGATTGGTCCTCTGATGACAGGCATGCAATCTATCACCAGCCTTTCTCTCTCCACCCTGAAGACTCTTTAGATTGGTAAGAAGTGCATAACTTTTGCAAACATAGGCTACCTCCAAACAACAATGGGGCATTACAGTAAGTGAAAAGATTCAGATACTACAGGGGAAATAATTCTCCTGCACTTTTACACCATCAGGAAAGGGATAAAGTTTCTCCCATCCGGGAAAACAGCATTTTATCCATTGATCTTTGGGGTAACTAATGCTTTTTGAAATGTTCTGCCTGGGGACTTATGATAGACGAAAAGCCATGTTCCCTATCTTTGACACTATCAAGAAGCACCAAGCTCACCACTGAGGAGGAGTAAAGGAAAGAAGGGCAGCTAGGTGGTATAGTGGATAGAGCACCAGGTTTGGAATCAGGAAGATTCATCTTCACAAGTTCAAATCTAGCCTTAGACACTTACCAGCTGTGTAACCCTGGGCAAGTAACTTAAACCCCTTTACCTAAGTTCCTCATCAATAAAATTAGCTGGAAGGGGAAATGGAAAATGACTCCAGTATCTTTGCCAAGAAGACCCCAAAATGGAGTCACAAAGAATTAGACACAACTGGAATGACTGAATATAATAAAGGACATAAGAGAAGTTAGTTTTCTAGCTTTCTTGAAAATATAAATGATCACCTTATTTCCCATAACCAGTACCCAAGCTATCAATAACAACATACTCAGATTAGCTATGATGAATACAACAAATTACTTAGCTGCAAGTATGAAGATCACAAGGTAACAAAACACATATAGGCAGACAATTACAAGCATACAGAGCAGATTTATAATATGTCTTTGTATGACTTAAGAGATGTCTGACCAGAAATCTTAAGAATGAAGAGATGGGGGGGCAGCTAGGTGGCGCAGTGGATAGAGCACCGGCCCTGGATTCAGGAGTACCTGAGTTCAAATCCAACCTCAGACACTTAACACTTACTAGCTGTGTGACCCTGCGCAAGTCACTTAACCCCAATTGCCTCACTAAAAAAAAAAAAATTAAAAAAAAAAAAAGAATGAAGAGATGTCCAGCCACTCAAGTATCACCAAATTTCTATTTCCTTGGGTACTCAAAGAATCTGGATTTTATTTATAGTTTCATCTACCCCAGGTCTCAATTAAAGCTTTTCCTAAATTTTTATCACTCTAATGAAAGCAGATTCCTCAAGCTTGTTTTCTGGATCAGGAACAAAAGTGATCTATGTCCTAATTTTCTGGAATCCAAATCAGAGCACTGTTTCTAGACTTCAGCTTTAGCAGTGTCCTATACTTTATTAACTCATTTTCACCTTAAAAATCTTTTCAAACTTACTATTTTCCCAAATCTTCGGTTTCCACTTAATAAATTGTTAATGCTACAGTTAAAAAAAAACAGAACAGGAACAATATGTACAATCAGTACAGCTATACATTGCACCAGGTTGCTAAGATGTGGGGTCCCAGAGACTTTGGAAGCAGTATGATGTCATGCATACATTACTAGACTTAGATTCAGGAAGATGGGTTCAAATAACACCTCTGACATTTACTTGCTCTGTAAACATGGGCAATTCCCTTAATCTCTCTGAACTACTGTTTCCTCATCTATATAATGATGGGATTGGATTAGATATCCTTTAAAGTTCTTTCTAGCTCTAAATCTATAATCTACGATTTCCCTGGGATGATATAGAATCGTTATGTTAGACTGTTCATAGGGATTCAGGAGACCTTGTGAAGTCAGTCAATAAATATTTTTAAGCATCTATTTAGCACTTGTGCTAAGTGATGGAGATTCAAAGAAAGAGAAAAGACAATTTCTGCTCTCAAAGAGCTCACAGGCCAATGGGGGAGACAATATGCAACCAACTATATACAGGAAAAACAAACAAATTATATATGAGAAAAATTGAAAATAATCAATTGAGAGAAGGCACTAGAATGAAAAGGTATCAGAAAGACTTCCTGCAAAAGGTAGTATTTTAGCAGGGGCTTAAAGGAAGCCAGGGAAGGCAGTAGATAGAGTTCCTTTTGAGGTTGTAGTGACTTGGAAGAAGAGACTTCTATCCAAGTTTTTTGGATGCCAATTAAAGGAGGCAAAGAGGTGAGAGTGGGAGGTAGAGGAGAAAAGACATGTATATGGAAGGAATGGACTAGAGAAGAGAATAGGTTGAATCAGCAGTGGTAAGAGGAAAGTCCTGTCAACAGCTACTTTCTTCCCTCTCTGCTTCTCAATACTCAATACTCTTCATTGGGAACTCCCCTTCAACTGTTTCGGAAGGTGTTTGGATGTGGGTTTTTTTTCCTGAATTCATGTTTGACACTGGTACATGGCCATCAATAGTGATTTTGCCTAAGCCTATAAATCCATGATTAAATACAGAAAAAGAGAAAGTTAACTCATAAGAGAAGAGAGATTTTCTGTTTTACTAAGCCATTTAGAGCAATAGTTTCTTGTTTGTTTGTTTGTTTTTGTTGTTTTTTTGCAAGGCAATGAGGGTTAAGTGACTTGCCCAGGGTCACACAGCTAGTGTCAAGCGTCTGAGGCTGAATTTGAACTCATGCCCTCCTGAATCCAAGGCCAGTGCTTTATCCACTGCACCACCTAGCTGACCCCTAGAGCAATAGTTTTTACCAATTCTAGTAGTTTTTCTAAATAATATTTGAAAGTATACCCATTAGACTACCTTTAGATATGGAAAAAGAATTTTTAAAAAGACAAGCTAGTAGCAGAGAGGGGTTGGTGTTGGTGTGATTGTTGTCAAATGCACCTGAAAGGCGATGTAGCACATACTCATACCCCACAGAGCTGAACATAAAAAGACAACTTAAAATGGTGGGGAAATAATTGTTTTAAAAAGAATGGACAACATTGGTATTAACTTGTTAAGATACATTTGATGCCTTTCTTTTTAAAAAAAAATGAGCTTAAGAGAATCTGGAACATAAAGTTCTTAAAATGGACATTAAAATTGTTTTTACATGAAATTGGGGGAAAAATAAAATTTTAAATAAATGAGAAAAATGAGCTTTTCTCCTCTCCTTTCACTTGAGGAGCTGGCTGCCATATGAATGACACTGTAACCATTAGAACCAGGAAGTTCATGACAGATTTCTTCAGTGTAAAAAGATGGTTATAGATGTTCTTCTTCCTGGAAAGGCCACAATGCCCAAGACTAAAATTTGAGAAAAAGTGGCCAAGATGTTCAAGACAACTCCCTATGTCATTTTTGTCTTTGGATTCAGAACCCATTTTGGTGGTAGCAAAACAACAGGCTTTGGCATGATTTATGATTCCCTTGACTATGCAAAGAAAAATGAACCAAAGCACAGACTTGCAAGGCATGGCCTGTATGAGAAGAAAAAGACATCAAGAAAGCAGCAAAAGGAACACAAGAACAAAATGAAGAAAGTTGGGGGTAATGCAAAAGCAGACACTGGTGCTGGCAAAAAGAAGGAATAAAAGGAACCATAGATGATGTTTATTTGTGAAGATAATATGGATTTGTCATCAGAGCATAAATAAACTATGTAAAAACTTTTTAAAAATGAGCTACATTTCAAAGTATTATCAGTTACAATCAGCCTTCTGTGGTTTAATAAGATTATACATTGTGTATGTGTATGTGAGAGAAAGAAAGAGAAAATTATGATATATATATGATGTTTGTAGCTGTATCCAAACAAAATTTAATAACAAAAATTAAATGCAATTGAACCTCTTTACATACACAGGGGCAGCTAGGTGGTGCAGTGGATAAAGCACCAGCCCTGGAGTCAGGAGGACCTGAGTTCAAATCCGGACTCATACACTTGACACTTACTAGCTGTGTGACCCTGGGCAAGCCACTTAACCCCAATTGCCTTACAAAAAACAAAAACAAAACAAAACAAAAAAACATAGAATACACAGATGTCATGTTGACCATAATGACAACCAAAAAATGTATAAAATGCTTACATTTATACACATTTCTATACAGGATGTCTCAAAAGTCTTGGTACAGTTTTATGTTCAGGACAACCTGTCTAATATCGTTATACATGTGTATATAGCTTGAAGAAAGTAGTCTTTTTTTATACAAGAAGTCTTTCTTCAGTCATTCATCCAACTAGCATTTAGTGAGCTCCTACTATGTGCTAGGAATTGTGCTAAATGGTGACAATAGAAAGACAAAAGTTAATAGTCCCTGTCTTCAAGGAGCTGACCTTCTGGTGGGATGAGGGTGGAGGTGGGGAAGAGAGTAGAATAGTGTGTGTGTGTGTGTGTGTGTGTGTGTGTGTGTGTTTTGTGTATAAAATAATTTCTAGGTGGAAAGCACTAGCAATTTGGAGGATGAAGACTTCCTGTATATAACTGATTTTGAGCTAAGTGTTAGAAGCAACTACTGATTCTACAAGTTAGAGGCAAGGAGGGAGTACGTTCCAGGTATGGGTTAGGGGAGAGGAGAAGCCTATGCAAATGCGCAGAGATGGGAGACCAAATGTGTTTAGGGAACAGTAAATAGGCCAGTTTGACTGGAATATATGAACTATTGTTCCCTTAAATTTCTGCCCAGGCAGCTTAGAACATAGTGATTTCATGTTCTGTAATCTAGTGGTCACAAGAAAACTGAATCATAGTCAAACACCTTATTTTACAGACAAGGAAAATTGAGGCTCAAAAAGGTTAAAATGACTTGTCTAAGGTCATACAAGTAGAAGTAAATAGGAGAGTTCCCTAAACTTCTTTGTTTAGATTAGTATGGGCAAAGATCTTTCATAAACTTTATATTGAGAACTTTTAACTTAAAAATTCATTTATTTACAACTTTTGTCTTGAATTTTTGAGCACTTTTGGGTTACCCTCCCAAAAGACAATGGTCAAGGCATTTGAACAAGAACTTCTCAGAAGAAGTAATATAAGTTATCAATAACCATGCAAAAAACACTAATAATAAAGAAATGAAAACTAAAAAAACACCCCTGAGATATCATATCGCACCCATCAATTTGGTAAAGATTACAAAAAAAAGAGAAAGTTTTAATGGTTGGAAGGAAAAGTACACTGTTGAACTATGAAGTAGGGCAATGATTCTGTTTTAGATATTTGGGGGGGGGCAATGTGGGTTAAGTGACTTGCCCAGGGTCGCACAGCTAGTATCAAGTGTCTTTGACTGAATTTGAACTCAGGTCTTCCTGAATCCAGGGCTGGTGCTTTATCCACTGCACCACGTAGCTGCCTCCTAGGGCAATGATTCTAAAAAGCAATCTGGAACTATAGCCAAAGAATCATTAATATATGCAAATGACCCAGCAATAAAACAATTAGACTTGTGCCCCAAAAAGATCAAAGAAAAAGGTTAAGGATCCAAACATACAAAAAATGTATAGCAAAACTTTTTGTTGTAGCAAAGAACTGGATACAAAGTGGGTACCTATCAACTGAGCAATGGCTGAACAGATTATGGCATATAAGTGTAATGGAAGATTATTATGATGAAAAGCACGGAGTCAGAGAAATTTGGGAGAACTTAGATGAACTGATGCAAAATGAGGTGAGCAGTACCAGAATAATTTATATAATGACTGCAACACTTTAAAGGAAAACAATTGTGAAAGATTTAAGACTTATCAACTCAATGCTTGAACTTGATTCCTGCAGACTGATAATGAATCATACTTCCAACTTTTTGGCAGAGAGGTGATGATCTAAAGCAAAGCTTCTTAAACCGTGGGTTGCAACCCCATATAGGGTTGTATAACTGAATGTGGGGGGTTGGGAAAATTTGGCAACTGTAAAAGATTGTATATACCTATTTTATATACCTATATACCCACAGGGTAGCATAAAAATTTCTTGGACAAAAAGGGGTCACAAGTGGAAAAAGTTTAAGAAGCCGTGATCTAGAGGTAAAGAATGATATAGCTATTGTGTGAATTTGTTTTGTATCACCTTATTTGTGCAACCCACAATCCTGAGTCAGGGTACAACTTTGAGGATTCTCCATTAATTTATTTAGAGTACTCAAGGTTGTTTTTTTAAATTTTTTTTATTACACAATACATGTGTCTTAGCAATACAATGATTGAAAAAAATACAATGGTGTCTACTTTAAATCCAATGCTACATTTTTTCCCCAGAAAATACACCCCCCTCATTTCCAGTAATGCTAATATTGATACCATTAAGGCAGTGTGTTGAAAAACTTTTCTTTTTTGGTAACAAGGCAATGCATTGTATTTTCACTATTCCTTTTTGGCAGTGTGGAGCTGTGCTTGAGTTTTAATTCAGAGCAACTCCTCTGAACAGCAACAAAGTATCTTGAAATAAATGTAGTATATCATAACATAAATATTCTCTTTTTTCTTTTTTAATAATGTCTCTCCTACTGCCCCCCACCATCATTAGGCAATTTTAAAAAAGACTGAAAAATAAGGGCTTCTTCACACAGTTGCATAATCTGGCAAAACAAATTTCCACAATGGCCACATCTGAAAATATATGTCTCTTTAGGCATTTCCTGTACATCACTTCTCTGTCAGGAAGCGAGTGGTGTGTTTCATCTTTACCTAAGGAAAATCATTTTTGCAGTTGTGTGGATCATGGAGTAGAGTGAGGAGAGACTTGAAAAAGGCATACCAATTAGGAAGTGGCAGTTTTAGTAATCTGGGTGAGAAATGAAGACTTGTAGTAAGGTGGTGGTTATGTGAGTAGAGAGAAGGGATCAGATGCAAGAGATGTGAAGGCAAAAATGGCAAGATGTAGTAACTGATTGCCAAAAAGAAGAGTAATGAGACATAGTTGATTGGAAGAATGGTGGTATCTTCAACAGAAGACAGAAAGTTGTTTGGAAGAAGATTAGACTTGGGGGAAAAAGATGATGAGTTCTGTTGGTCAAACTGGAGAGACTGGGGATGAATTATATACAGTAGACTGAGGGGGATTAGCAGTGGTATGGAACACAAAGTATGTGTATTAGTATAACTAGCTAACAACAAGGGAGTGAAAAAGGAATTTGCCTGGAAGAAGAGTGAATCCTTTTGGCTTTGGTAAAAGAGCTGGTTAAAATGTTTTAAGAATATAAAAATCTTAGTAGATTTGAAGATTTTTACTAAGCATATATAATTATAAAGTTTCTTTAAACAGATGGAAAGGACAGTAATAGCACTGAATGAAGGGAGACTATTTGGGGAATACTTTTTAATCACTTCTACTTTACCTAAAAAATAGTGCCAAGAAACTAGGCTGCTGGTCCTTTAAAAAAATGTTAGTCCAACATAGTAAATATCCAATCTGGAAAAATTTTGCAGTTTTGTTTTCTTTAATTGCCTCCTTTCAAATACTGTCTTTTAATGTAGGCGAGAGCTTCCAAGTTTCTTCTTTATATTCACTGCTGCAAGATCCACTTTTAGCATAATTACAGTCTCTGTGTTCCTCCTATATAGCAATACAGCTGTTTTTCTCAAATAACAAGAGGATATTCGCCTGCTCAGTAACCTCCGAGGTTATCTTCCAAAGGGAGGCCCTCAAGCTGAAACTCTGTCCTTTATTAACATTTCCTTTGAGAGAACAAAAACGGATTTAGAATAAAAGCAACATCTCTTACTATTACACAAGGTTTGTATTTTTATTGAGTTCCATTTCTGTTATTTTCTTGAAGAGATATGCTGCTCTTCATAGGCAGATTTAAGAATTTTTACCCAGGGATGGCTCATTTTTTCATTTCATGCTTACATTAGTAAACAAAAAACCTAATTAACCCCATGATCTGAACAGTCCTTAACAAATGTTCACAGTTGATTTCCAATTATCCACATTACAGATCATTTCTTCATGCTCAGAAATTTAGCATCCCTGCTACTCAATCCAAGAGCCTCTCCTCCAGCTAACTCCCTATCCCTCCTCCATACCAATAAAAATCTGGTTTCAGGGCTATTTTTGTACTTATCATACTCCTAAAATGTGCTTTATTACTGTTTTTCACATGATATGACCTTGAAATTTTTTTTTCAGGATTTTCTGCAACCATCTGACCATCTCTGAGATCATCAGAGACCTCTGGCTGTTTTTAAGTATTCACAGTATGCAATAATAGGCAAAGAAGGAGTCCTACCAAACTTCTTTTCTGAAACAAACATGATACTGATATATAAACCAGAAAGAGTAAAAATAAAGAAAATTATAGACCAACTTCATTAATGAATATGGATGCAAAAATCCTAAATAAAATACTAGCTAGGAGACTACAACAATATATCAAAGATTGTACATTGTGACCAAGTGAGATTTATAGCAGGGAAACAGGAATGGTTTAACATAAGGAAAACTATTAACTTAATTGATTATATAAGTAATAAAAGTAGCAAAAACCACATGATTATATCAACAAATATAGAAAGGCTTTTGATAAAGTACAAGATTCATTCCTATTTTTAAAAAATACTTGAGGGGTAGCTAGGTGGCACAGTGGATAGATCACCGGCCCTGGAGTCAGGAAGACCTGAGTTCAAAATCTGGCCTCAGACACTTAACACTTACTAGCTGTGTGACTCTGGGCAAGTCACTTAACCCCAATTGCCTCACCTAAAAAAAAGAACAGAAAAATACTTGAAAGTATAGGTATAGGGGCAGCTAGGTGGAGCAGTGGATAAAGCACCGGCCCTGGATTCAGGAGTACCTGAGTTCAAATCCGACCTCAAACACTTGACACTTACTAGCTGTGTGACCCTAGGCAAGTCACTTAACCCTCATTGCCCTGCAAAAAAAAAAACAAACAAACCAGAAAGTATAGGTATAAATGAATATTTCCTTAAATTGATAAGAAGAATTTACCTAAAACCATCAGGAAGCATTATTTGTAATGAATGAGTATAAGTTAGAAGCCTTCCAGTTAATATCAGGAGTGAAACAAGGTGGCCCATTGTCACCAATATTATTTAATATTGTATTGGAAATCCTAGCAATAACAAGAAAAGAAAAAAAACCCCAAGGAATCAGAGTGGACCATGAGATAACAGAACTATCTCTTTTTATAGATGATATGATGATAAACTTGGAAAATCCTAAAGACAACTAAAAATTGGTTGAAACAATAATTTTAGTAAAGTAGCAGGATATAAAGTAAACCCACACAAATCATCTGCATTCTAGGAATGAGGGCAAGGGAAATTAATAGTGGGAGGGATTTTTGCATAGACAGAAGGCAGTTCTGAGTCATCAAAAGTAGAGGATATCAAGTAGGAATTTCCTAGCCTTAGTGCATTTCTAATAAATGCCAAGTATAGAGAAGCTAAATCATCTCCAAGGTTCTAATTAGAATGGTGTGCCCTTGCAGTTCCTGTCTCTGACAAGGTTGCAAGAATCCTCAAATTGCAAAAGAAGGAGACAGAGTGGATTGTTTGTTAAGACATATATCAACCTTTCTGATAAGAGAAATTCTCAAATATATAGAAAACTGAACCAAATATATAAGAATACAAGTCATTCCCCATTTGAAAAAATGGTTAAAGAATATGAATGGGCAGTTTTCAGATAAAGAAATCAAAGCTATGTATAGTCACATGAAAAAATGCTCTAAATCACTATTGATTAGAGAAATGTAAATTAAAACAACTCTGAGGTACACCTATCAGACTGGCTAATATGACAAAGAAGGAAAATTAATGTTAGAGATTATGTAGTCTCCCCAGAACTGTTGCCAAATGGCAATCAAAATGTGCATACCCTTTGATCCAGGAATACTTTTTTTTTGCTCAATTCTAGAGAGACCTAGGAAGAGGTACGAGACAAAGTCTCTGCCCCCAAAGGATTTACATGTATAAGGAGGAGTCACTAAGCTAGACTCCCAGATATTTTATATATTTGGTACTTATTTTGAGTGGAATTTCTTTTTCTATCTCTCCTTGATGGGTATCGTTGGTAAAGTCTTTTATGTGGATTTGTTTTGTATCAGGCTATTGTTTATAAATTATTTTAATTAATTTTTAGTTGAATCTTCAAAGTTCTCAAAGTAAATAACTATATCATCTGTGTAAGGGGTCATTTTGTTTCTGTTTTTGTCTGTGCTTACTTCCTTACTTTCCTTAGCTGACATTGCAATTTTTCTAGAATAATATGAAATAATTATGGTGATAATGTATATTTCTGATTGCTTTGAAAATGCTTTTAGTAACTCTCTAGTGCAAAAAATGTTAGCTTTGGGGTTTTGATAACTATTTAAGAGTATTATTTAAGTATTTACCTATTCAGCAAGAACTGTTTTGTTCTTGTGCCATTTAATATTTTCTACACTTTTCCTGCATCTATTATTAAAATAATATAATTTTGTTTTGTTATCAGTGTGGTATTTTATGTTACTTGTTTTCTTAATATTGAACCAATCCTACATTATTAGTATAAAACCAACCTGGTCTGGGTATAATCTTTTTAATATGCCATTATATTCTCTTTGCTAACATTTTATTGAATATGTTTGTGGCATTACTCATTAGAGATATTGGTCTTTAGTTTTTCTTTATCTCTCCCTGAATTGGACATTAGGTCTATACTTCCCTCATAGAAGAAATTTGATAGAATGTCCTCTATTTTCTTTTTTTTCTTTTTCTTTTTCTTTTTGGTGAGGCAATTGTGGTTAAGTGACTTGCCCAGGGTCACACAGCTAGTAAGTGTTAAGTGTCTGAGGCCAGATTTGAACTCAGGTACTCCTGAATCCAGGGCTGGTGCTTTATCCACTGTGCCATCTAGCTGCCCCGAATGTCCTCTATTTTCACAAACAATTGGTGTAATATTAGAGTTAGTGTTCTTTGAATCTTATGGAATTCGTTTGTAGATCCATCTGAGCCTAGGGTTTATTTTCCTTGAAAGTTCATTTATGGCTTATTCAATTTCTTTTTTCTGATGCTGAGTTACTTATATTCTCTATTTCTTGTTTTGTTAATATGGGTCTTTTATATTTTTTGCAAATATGCATTCATTTCCTTTAATCAGTTTCATTGCCACAATTAGACAAAATAGTTTCTAATAAAAATATTATCAAAATATATTTTTAATATTTAATTGTCAGCCTGTGGACCCAGCTCAAAGCAAAAGCCTTTACTAAGCTGGCATAGTGAAAACAGTAGCTACACAAAATTCTCCCCATAATCCCAAGGTGTACTCTGCTACAAACACACACAGCATTAATAGGGAGAGTAGTCACAAATTTAGAATATTCTGGTTGTGTGGCACACACATAGGAAACACATGCTGTTGCAAGGGCCCAATGTCCTTTCCTTCTCGAGGTGTGCTTATGCTGCTCTGCACCAGGTGCAAGATCCCTGGTGGGCAGATTGCTTAGCTGGACTCTACTCACTGTTTAGGATTAGTTCTCTCTTGCTTCCAGAGGTCATGCCCCTGAAAGCTGTTTCCTGCCTCGGACTCTCTGTGTTTCCCTACAGAATATGTCCTGTTTCCTGGTGGTTTTTTGATATGTTTGTTTGTTTTAGCTTCCAAGTGTGTGGTTGTTTTCTGAAGTTCTGAAGAGAATTTCATAGTTTATAACAGGGCATAAGCATCTCCTTCCACTTTAACCCTTTGTAACCTGCCTCTTCTATGATTTCATTCAGGGGATGGAGACAGAGAAACTCTTCTCCCTACGTTTTCCCTCTAGTTAAACATTTGCTGGCCCCAGCAAATCAGCTGGGGTGTTTTGTGAAATTCATTAATATTCCCAGTTTTTGATTGCTCTCTAGTTCCTGGAGGAGGCACAAAAACTTTGTTCTTTCAAGTGTCTTCTTCAGTGTCTTGTACTAAAGAATCTCAACAAGGTCTATGGAATATAGTTTTTAAATGATCTAGAAATTACCATTCTTCCACAAGGGTCCAGGCCTACATCAGCTGGTGGGTGTAGAGGAGAGTGTACAATCCACATCAAATACATGGTTTATATACTAGAGTCATGTATTATTACCAAATGCATGGTTAGCTTACAGAAATACTGCACCAGGTATGCCAAATATTGTATCATAATGCTACATACAATAACATGTCACAAAAGCATCTATTATTAGTATAACACAGACACTCCTATGTCAACATGCATATCAGCATTGTATTCACAGGGCTTAGAAACAAGAACACAAGGTACAGTATAAAACACATTAGTCAATACTTCCCATTTTTTTTTTCCCAGCGGAGGTATGAAAGGTTTCACTGAGAAGGAAACTAACCAACCTCTCTTTCTTTGTGTTTCTCTCTCTCTCTCTCTCTCTCTGTACTTGATCATAGCTCCCTCTCAGTTATATTTAAGGCACCCAGTGAGTACAAACCCCCCCCACACACACACACACTTCAGTGATATCTTATAGGAACTGTTTTCTTCTGAGAACACATGGTTTATACAGAGAATTACAAACCCTTACATGAGGAGTGGGAATACAGGCTTAGTGTGAGAACTAGAGCAATGTAAGGGACAGGGAAGTAGGAATTTCACACAGTTTTTGCTGTTTATTCACTTCTTGATTCTACTGAGATTTTAGTTCCCCGCTCCTTTGAGATCAAAGAGGATACTGTCTTTTCAGACATAGCCATAGCCCCCAGTCCTTGGATCAGGATAATCCTGAGAATATTTATCTTGTCATTTTTAACAAAAATAATATCACAAGTCCATGAGACATTGCATTGCAACTAGATTTTATTACAAGATAAATGAACAGGCATGTGGAACCGAAAGAGTTCACAATCTATCTATCTGTTGCATATTTACAAGAGTACAACACCTTTACTACAGGCGCTTTCTAAACTTGAGCCCAATTTCTCCTACATTCTATATATACTGGTGGAAGATTGTGCCACAGACTTCTGGAGGGGGTTAAAGTTTTGCATCAACTACTCTTAATATACTACCTTAGTAAATAGTCCTTTCTAATAGCTAATTTGTCTGACTAATTGATATCAATTGATAATCAAAGGGGAAACACACAAGTGGGGATCTAGGGAATAATAGTCCCCAATCCCTTAGGGCTACCCCTTGCACCCTGAGGAGAGAAGTAGTAGCATCAGTTCGGGTCTTTGGACTGTCAGTGTAAGTGGAGATTGGGATGTGACTTCCAGAGCATATTGTACAGCTATGTCTGAAGCCAAATTTGAACTCAGGGAGATGAGTTTTCCTTACTCCACACCTGGCACTCTATCCATTGTACCACCTAGCTGTCCCTCTGTCACCAGGTCCCTTGGTTAATGACAGCTGCTGACCATATTCAGCCTGGATTTGACCAAGAAAGTTGAACTTTATTAAATGAAGATGAATTAAAGGGTCAGGGATTTGACCCTAGGCTAAGACCATGGCCCTGGTCCAGAAGAAATAAAGTCCCTAATGTAAGATCTCCCTTATGGCTGAGGATAAAAGAGATCTCAGTCACTATCAAAGAAACTATACCCTTGTTTAGCTATCCAGGGAACTGAACTTCTTCAGTTTGAGTTCTCTCTGACTCAATAGATCAGGAATGTCTCTGAACCTGATCTATAGATTTTACCTGCTCCACCTGACTATATTCCAAACAAACCCTCTGATGTAACCTATACCCAATGTAAGTTCCAACTCCCGGGGCAACTAGATGGTGCAGTGGATAGAGCACCGGCCCTGGAGTCAGGAGTACCTGAGTTCAAATCTGGCCTCAGACACTTAACACTTACTAGCTGTGTGACCCTGGGCAAGTCACTTAACCCCAATTGCTTCACTAAAAAAAAAAAAAAAAGTTCCAACTCCCTTTCACACCTTCTGCCTGTTCTAGCTGTTCTTCAGTCCAGGAGCTTATTTCCCTGCCTGATTCCCAACAGGAGTTTCTTTAATATGCTAACCATGTGTTTGAAGGAAGTGATTTATATGGGGTGATCCCAAATAGACTGAGGGGACTTCAGAGGTGCGCCAAGTGGCCTTTGCCAGGGGCAAAGTAGTTAAGAAACAAAAAGAGTATGCAGAGCCATTTAGAGAAATACTAAGTCCAAGAAAGAAGAAAAGGGAACAGAGAATAGATTGAGGGAGAGTGGAGAGGCTGGGGAAATTGGCAGATTAATAAAAAGCTTTTGAAAACTAGAATGGGGAGGAAGGGGGAAAAAGAGAGGGAAAAAGTGGGGGGGGAAGGGCCCCAAGATGTGTTGATTAATTTGAAAGGCAAATTTATATTCCTCAGTTTCCTCACACTATAGTGGAATAACTATGCACTTGAATTGTCTTAGAGTAGGCTCATTATGCAGCAGTAGAATTGTAGAAGGGAAGGTGATTAAAGGCTATGAACCTAAGAATGTTGTTTGGAACAGAAATACTACATTTTTTTTTTAGTGGTGAAAGAAAATTGCCCAAGTAGAAACAGGAGTCTTATTATTACAGAATTCATTTTAGGAAGGGGATGTTAAAACTCAATCTAGTCCAATCCTCTCTCCACCTCTCAACATTTTACATTTACGTATACATATATATGTTTGTGTGTAAGTATATATATAATGTGTGTTTATATATACACATATATAATTTTGCCCAATTACATGTTAAAATGATTTAAAAGTATTTTTACACTTTCTTCCATTTTTTAAACTTTTTTGATTTTGTGTTATCGTATCTTGATGTTTCATGGAGTCATTAGCTTCCACTTGCTCAATTCTAATTTTTAAGGAATTATTTTCTTCAGTGAGATTTTTTACTTCTTTTTCCATTTGGCCAATTCTATTTTTAGGGAGTTGTTTTCTTCAGTAAATTTTTGTATATCTTTTTCAATGGTATTGACTCTTTCATGATTCTCTTGCATTATTCTGATTCCTTTTCCCAATTTTTCTTCCATTTCTCCCTCCCTCCATCTCTCCCCTCCCACCTCCCTGAGGCAGTAAGCAATCAAATACAGGTTATACATGTACAATTATGTAAAACATTATCATATTAATCATTTTACATAAAAAACAAATAAAAGAAAATGAAAGAAAGAAATGAAAAAAATAGCATGATTCAGTCTGTATGCAATCAATATCAGTCCTTTTCTGGAGATGGATAATATGTTTAATCATCAGTCCTTTGAGATTGTCTTGGATCATTGTATTGCTGAGAATAGTTGCGTCATTCACAGTTCTTCACTGAACAATATTGCTGTTACTGTGTACATTCTCCTGGTTCTGTTCACTTCACTATACATCAGTTCATGTAGGTTTTTCCAAGTTTTTCTAAAATCGTCCTTCTTGTTATTTCTTATAGCCTAGGGGCCTGCTGGTTTGCAGGAGAGTGGATTATGCCACAGATGGATTACCCCAGACTTGGAAACCTGCTGAAGGGACCCTGCTATAAGGCTGTCTAGCTAATGCTGTTCCTGGACTTCCCTCCCTTTCCACCTCAGTGAGACAGACCTTTTCTGCTCTGCTGGCAAGCTGATTCCCTGCTCCTAGATCAATTCTGAAGTGGTTTTCATGTTGCTTGGAGGGGACTAAATGTGTTTAACCATTAGGGAGCCCTGTCACTCAGTTGCATGATCATCTTAAATATTAAGGACTAAATTCTGGCAGTCCCACACTCATCCCAAAGGTTTTGAACACCATCTAGCACCAGACAAGGAAATAGCAAATTCTCTGTGGGTCTTCACAGAACTGATTACCACCATATTGTAACCAAGCTTTTCTGTTATTGTTGTTTTGTTTTTGTTTTTGTTTTTTGTGGGGGTGAGAGCATTCCTCTGGTTAATCTAGGACTATGGTGTCTAGGTGAATTTATTCAATTAGTCTTATTTTTCTTGGTGCCTCTGCACATTGTGAAAACTTACACTGTTGTGCAGTCACAATACTTTTCATCTTTGTTTCAAAATATGTTGGAGATTATTGTTTCAAAGTTCAGACATTCATCTTTAGCATCCATTCCAACTTTTTGACTGCATTTAATGATTAAAAATAGTTAAGTGCATTACAGAGTAAAAGAATTGTAAAATAAAGTGCTGTGTAAAGTCTGAGAGAGAATGTTATTACTAAGTATGGAGATCAAGGAAAGCTTCAAGGAGTATGAGTTTGGCTTTAAATGATGCATAGGATATAGTCAACATTCAACAATTAAAGCTCATTTTAGAAGAAAACAATCCGAAAACATCAGAATAATTTGCCTGAGGCATTTGCTAAAATAGTGATACATCATCAATCTGTTCCTCAAACTTAAAGTGTCTAAAGTTTTCAACAGATGTTCAGAAATGTAATAAAATCAAGCTAAAGACAAATAGGGCTAATGTATTAGAGCAAATAGAGCAGTGCATTGTTGATGGAGCTGTGAACTGATCCAACCATTCTGGAGAGCAATTTAGAATTATGCCCAAAGGGCTATAAGGCTGTACTCACCCTTTGACCCAACAATACCACTATTAGGTCTTTTTCCCAAAGAGATCATAAAAAAGGGAAAAGGACCCACATGTATAAAAATATTTATAGCTGCTCTTTTTGTGGTGGCAAAGAATTGGAAACTGAGGAGTTGCCCATCAACTGGGGAATGGCTAAACAAGTTGTGGTATATGAATGTAATGGAATACTATTGTGATGTAAGAAAAGATGTGCAGAAGGAAGGAGTTCAGAGAAACCTGGAAGGACTTACATGAACTGATGCTGAGTGAGATGAGCAGAACCAGGAGAACATTGTACACAGTATCAGCAACATTATGTGTTGATCCACTGTGATAGACTTGATTCTTCTCAGCAATACAATGGTCCAAGATAGTTCCAAAGGACTCATGATGTAAAATGCTCTCCAAATCCAGAAAAAAACCTGTGGAATCTAGTTGCAGATTGAACCACACTATTTCTATTGTTTTGTTGTTGTTGTTTTTCTTTTTTGAGGTTTTTCCTTTTTGCTCTGATTCTTCTTTCACAGCATGACTAATGAAGAAATATGTTTAATTTGATTGTACATATATAACCTATATCAGATTTCTTGCTGTCTTAGGGAGGGGGAAAGAAGAGGAGGGAGGGAGAAATATTTGAAACTAGATCTCATGAAAACAAATGTTGAAAGCTATCTCTACATGTAACTGGATAATAATAAAATAATTTTACGGAATAAAAAAAGGGGAGTGAGCTAAAACAACTTCCTGCTAAGTACTGCTATATTTTCCTATTTTGAGTTGGAATGAGAAGCTAGGTTAACACTACTGGAAACTGAAGGGTAAGGTAAAGATTAGGAAAGGTGTAGGGAGGCTTAGGCATACTAAAGATTTAACCAAATCACCAACAAACACACTCTTTCTTCAAGAATTCAATCTTCTTGAGAAGTTAGAAGAATCACAGATAGCTTGAATGCACCTAATCTTAGATAATATGCCTTTCCATGAACCTATATGTGTATGATTTGTCCACTGAATTCTATGGAAAGGTTTAGTGCAAAAAAAATCTAAGTGAAGTGAATTTTGGTATAATTTTTGTTTCCTGATTTAAATTTCCTATAAATATGGAATTCAGATGAATATTGCTTTTATTCTATTGAATTCGGTAATTTGTAATTTGATTGCTATGATAGTAAATCTATAATTTAATTTAAGCTGTATCAACATTTTGTATTGGCACAGCCTAACCATGGGCAATTATTATATCCCCAATCAACTAGTCTTCCTTTATTTCTGTAAAAGGTGTTTAACATTTAAAACTGTTGTTTGGACCCATAGAAATGATACACTGCCCACTCTTTTCTCCTCTAAGGGGACCTCTCTGTATGAAGCATTTGATCTGGACAGCACTCAATCATGGAAGAGCCATTCCTTTAATAGGAACAGAGCTAGGCTCCCTTTTCTAATCTTCTATGGCACATTAAACTCCTTCCTGGGACAAATTATTTACCATGTAGGTTGTTTCTTCACAAAGCAGGGAGTAAAAGATTCTCAGTGGTGTATATGTACAATATGAATCAGGTATAAGACAGGCATTTATTTTCTATGCACAAAAGAAATGCTATAACAAAAAAGATGTTCACATGCTCATTGACATTAAGAATAAAACTAAACAGGCAGCAGAACTAACAAACTGTTATTATGCTCTGTTGAGAGATTGATCCTTAAAATCATCTAAACATGAACCAGTCTATAGTTCTGTTGATTAGGCATTCTACATTTCAACTTGGTTCAGTACTGTCTCCGTCAAAGTCCAAGTCTTCTGGGTCTATCTTTTAGCTGGTGTTCATCTTATTCAAAAGTGCTATATTATTTCCTTGGTCTCCTTCCCTTGCTATCAGTAAGGTCCAACCTCTGGACCTCTTGAACTTACAAGGTTGCTTTCAAGCTAGAAAGTGTGTGTGTGTGAGAGAGAGACACACAGACAGACAAACAGAGACAGAGAAAGAGAAAGACAGAGAGAGACACACACACAGACAGTCAGCATGTATGATCCTCTGGGAGGTGATGTGGACACTTGATTTCAGCAAGATAAAGCAAAAGTTCACCTATCAGAACGCAGAGTACAAGGTTTCAGTGGGAGGGGTATGAGGAAGGTAGCTGGAGCACAAGCAGCATGTTGAAAATTATCTTTACATGTAAATTGAAAATAATAAAATACTTTTATGTTTTAAAAAAGAAAATATAGTTATTCTGTATTTTTTGTTTTATTTATATGCATGTGTGTGCATGTACACACACACATAAACACAAATATATTCAGATTTTAGGTATATAACCAAGAAGTGCCCACTAACCAACAAGTATTTCTCCTACTCTTCCTCTTCTTTTTTTTATTCTAGTGTTTTTTCTTTCCCCCTCCCTTCCTTTATACTTTTAAGATCATCAAAGCATAATAAAACTACTCCTACTCTCTTATTTAACTCTATTTAACTTAATGATATTAAAGACCTGAGGGGGACACTTGTATTATCTATCCTATTGAAGTAAATACTTCATCTTTATTTAGTCCCTTCTGATCGCTCACTCATATTTACCTTTTTATGTTTTCCTTGACTTCTGTGTTTGTTAATAGTTTCAACTCAGCTCTGGTGAATACTTGGAAGTCTATTTTGTTACAGGTTTATTTCATTTTCCCATGTAGAATTATACTAATTTTTTTCTGGGTATGTTATTCTTGGTTGTAAGACTATATATTTTGCCTTTTGGAATATTATATTCTAAGTCTTATCTTTACATTATTACATAATTCAATATAATTAAATATTCATTTATCCAAAATAATTAACTAAAAGTAACAATAGCAAAACATCCCACTATTGGGGAAAAGGATAATTCAAGAAAGCTTAGACCTGAAAGGTAGTGATCAAACAGCAAGTGAAATTTTATAGTTCCCTGACCAGAGCTTCCTAAAGATCCTTGAAGGACATAGAATTCACTACCTGGAGAAAGCAATCACAAGACCTCAGATAATAGATATCTTGACCAAATAAGGTCCCAACATTCCTTTCAGAAGTGGGAAAAGCCTAGCTCTATCACAAAGTCCCAATCAATGAAGTAAGGTTGGAAAAAATGAGTAAATTAAAATGATATCAACAACAAAGAGCTATAATTAAGCAAGGAAAACAAAAGACAGAAACCTAGAAGAAGAGAATAATTATAATCTATAAGCAAAGCTTACAAGCTATAAAGTCTACTAGAATTACTGGAAGAAATGAAAAAGGAGCTTAAAATTATAAAATAAAATGAGAGCTCTAGAGAAAAGACTTTTAAGGTGAATTAATAGCCTAGTATAAGATGTGCAAAACCTTACCCAAGTAACAAACCCCTTGATGAGTGGATCAAACAGAAATTAATGACTTCATGAGACAAAAAGAAATACTGAAACAAAGTCAAAAGTTGAAAAAAAAGAATAAAATATAAGGCACCTACTAGAGGAAATGAGAAGATACAACCTGAGCTATTGGAGAGAATTTTCAAATGCAAGTGCCAAGCTGGGAAAGTGCTTTAGAGGGGCTACCTTACATAGATTGAGGAGATAGGGAAATTCTATGAAGAACTTATTTTCTACTATTTTTATTTTATGCTTATTTGTAACTATGAAAATAACTGATTTTAATCAACAAACAGCTGTATTAATTTTATTTTATATTTAACATTTGTGCATTATAAAATGGTAATACATTCTTAATGTTATTTGAATATAAGCTGACAAAAAATAACTCAATGAGATTTTCCAGATTAAATCAGCATATGCTTTAAAACTGACTAACTTTACTAGCTGCGTGACCCTGGCAAGTCACTCATTGCCCCGCAAAAAAAAAAAAAAAAAGAAAAAAAAACTGACTAACTTCAGTATAAAGGTGGACACAGAGAAAGACAGTGAAAAGTATGCTGTAAGAGATGGTTCAGGAATAAGAAATAATAGAGGTCAAACACTTGTAAACAGCACAAAAAAACCCCAGGGTTACATATTGTGAGTATTTTCTTTCATAAGAGTACATTGAGAACACAAATTATAAACATCTTGAAAAATAAACTTATATTCAAACAGATGGAAAGCAACTGGTTACAAATATGGGAGTCATTTCTGACTCAGCAGTCTGTATACAATCAACTTGTTAGGGGTAAAAAGGTAAAAATGAATATCAGAATGAAGGAAAGAATAGGCATGTAGGTGATAGAGTGGACAGAGTGCCAGCCTCTAGATTCAGAAAGACTCCTCTTCTTGAGTTCAAATTGACCTCAGACAATTACTAGCTATGTGACCTTGGGCAAATCACTTAACCCTGTTTGCTTCAGTTTCCTCATCTGTAAAATGCGCTGGAGGAGGAAATGGCAAACTGCTCCAATATCTTTGCCAAGAAAACCTCAGAAGAGATCGTGAAAAGTTGAACATGACAGAACAATTACTAAACAACAAAAAGAAAGAATAAAAATGAGAATGTGACGTTATGCAATTAAAACTGCTACCTGATCCAAACAATCTCTTGACCCTCTCCAGTGGAAAATGAATAAAAGAACAGACATTGACAGACTATCATTACTTCCCTGGGACATTTAACTAATATGTTTTGATCAAAACAGGGAAACCAGAAATGCCTAGGAATTTCCTCACTAAAAAAGATGTTTCCTTAAATGTAGAGGCAAGGTAGCTAAGAGTAACACTGATTTAGCTCATAAACTTATTTGTGAAATTTTACTGAGGTGATTTGTGGAAATGCACAATATTGTCTCATAAAACAGTGAGAAGAGATGTAAGGAAAAAAACCAAAATTTATAAAAAGATTAATAAGGCCATTCTGAGAACATTTAAGGATCAAACATACAGAAAGAAAACAAACAAATGAAAACTGGAAAAGATCTGTTAAGAAGTTTGTTACAAATTCTTTCCTCCCACAGGGATAAAGGAGCAATACATATGAACTCAATATCACAGGAGTAGAAATGCAAAGATACAAAAAAAAAAAAACAGCTGGATTATAACATGTATATTCTTTTCTTTTCTTTTCTTTTCTTTTCTTTTCTTTTTTTTTGGCGGGGCAATGAGGGTTAAGTGACTTGCCCAGGGTCATACAGCTGGTAAGTGTCAAGTGTCTGAGGTCAGATTTGAACTCAGGTCCTCCTGAATCCAGGGCTGGTGCTTTACACTGCACCACCTAGCTGCCCCCCATATAACATGTATATTCTGTAAATACACAATTATATACACAGAGAAGCTTCAAGCTAAAAACAACACAGCATTTACTATATATCAGGTACTATGGTGAGCACTAGGGATGCAAAAACAGTCCCTGCCCCTCAAAGATATAGCAGTTGGGGGGAGATTAAGAAAGGGGTCTTGTACAAGGTTGGATTTTAGCTGAGTCTTAAAGGAAGCCAAGGAAACTAAGAGATAGAGGTGAGAAAGCAGAACAACACAGGCATGTGGGACAATGAATACAATGACCAGGAGACCAGAGATGAAGTGTTGTGTGCAAGGAACAGCATGTAGGCCAGTGAAGTTGGATGGTAGAGCATGTGAAGGGGAACAATGTGTTAAGAGACTGTAAAAGTAAAAAGGAATGATGTGGGGGGCAGCTAGGTGGCGCAGTAGATAAAGCACCGGCCCTGGATTCAGGAGTACCTGAGTTCAAATCCAGTCTCAGACCCTTGACATGTACTAGCTGTGTGACCCTGGGAAAGTCATTTAACCCCCATTGCCCCGCAAAAAAAAAAAAAAAAAGTAAAAAGGAATGATGTTATGAAGGGTTTTAAATGTCAGAGAGGTTTCTATTTGATGCTGATGGTAATAGGAAGCCATTGGAGCTCACTGAGATGAAGCTAACATGGACCGACTAATACTTTAGAAAAATCTGGGGCAGCTAGGTGACGCAGTGGATGGAGCACTGAAACTGGATTCAGGAGGACCTGAGTTCAAATCCAACCACAGACACTTGACACTTACTAGCTGTGTGACCCTGGGCAAGTCACTTAACCCCATTGCCCCGCAAAAAAAAATATTTATAGCAGCTCTTTTTGTGGTAGCTAGGAACTCGAAATCAAAGGAATGCTCATCAGTTGGGGAATGGCTAAACACACTGTGGTATATGATTGTAATGGAATATTATTGTGTCATAAGAGATAACAAGCAAGATGATTTCAGAAAAACCTGGAAAAACTTAAATGAACTGATGCATACAGAAGTGAGCAGAACCAGAACACTGTGCACAGTGACAGCAATATTTTTTATGAACTGTGAATGACAACTATTCTCAGCAATACAATGATCCAAGACAATCCCTAAAGGACTAATGAAACATACTATCTACCTCCAGAGAAAGAACTGATATTGACTGAACACACACTGAAGCATGCTATTTTTCACTTTCTTTTTTTTCTTTCGAGTTTTTTATATAGAATGACTAATATGATAATGTTTTACATAACTGCACATGTATAACCTATATCTGATTGGTTACTGCCTCAAGGAGGGGAAAGAGGAGAGAAGGAGGGAGGAATAGAATTTGGAACTCAAAACTTTAAATAAAAATGTTTATTTAAGAAAACTAAAATACAATCATCCATTCCTTAGCAACCACTAGGTATTCTCTGGTTAATATCCCAATGATCAGCTTTACCACTATGCTGGAATTGGATAGAAACACTGATGTCCAAACCTCCCCATCTAGGGAATGTCTCAAAAGAAGAGGTGGAGGGCAATACAAATGGGCATTCTGATTCTTAATAAGGTCAGAAAGAAATTGAGCAACTAGTACTTTCCGCACTTATAGTCTGAAAGGTAGGTTTTAGAAATGGAGCTGTGTGGGCAGTGAGATAGACTATTTTCAGGACTGCCTTTGGCAAATATCTTAGATATAACTGCATCTCCTAGATTTGGCACCAAGTGCAGGTCCCTTAATTTCTGCATATGCAAAGATAAGCTTTAAACTTTATTTTTTGGTTCTGAGTCATCCAGTGAAAATCCCTAGGCTTCCCCATTTCTTCCTCTCCCCCAACCAGTCACCCATACCCTCTTTTTAGGAGGTGTTGCCACCTAAATGTCCTATTTTCCACTAACATTAATTTATTTTCTTCCCTCAATTCTAGTACCATCTAAATCATCCAAGAGTTATCTACAACTGTCCTATTTTTTCTGGTTCTTTGGGAAACTTTGGGGAATTCATCACTCTATTAATATTAACATTTTACATCTTCTTCCCAATAAAATGGCTTTATTTCTTGCTGTTTGGTTTTTACTAGAATGGAGGAGTGGCTAGTCAATATTGACTAGTATAACACAGTAAAAATACTAGAGGCAGTATAGGGATTGTAGTTGGACAAGGGCCTGGCCTTACAGGGATAAAGACCTGAGTTGAAGTCCTACCTCTGACACATACTGGCTGTGATCACGGGCAAATTACATTAACCTCTCAAGTGCTCTAGGCAACCATCTGGGACTATAAATTTGGAGAAAGTATTTGCATTTTGTAAATGAAATCTGTATTTGTAAAAGATGTATTTGCATTCGTAAAAGAAGTTCCTCACCTGGACCTCCCTATACCAATAAAATCAGGGGTCTGTAATTGAGTGAGATGGGGGAAGGGGACATAAAACTTTAGAAAAAGTGTTTGCCTTTGAAAAAAGCACTAGGTATTCCTCTAGGCAAGGAAGGTCCATAACAATCATACTGATTAATAATAGTATAACAATAAAGGCTTCCAAGATAGTTACAGCTCTGGCTAGGCCAGGTCTATGCCCTGCCTTTTTTTTTTTAAAGAGATAATCAGTCAGCATTTATTAAGAACTTATGTCAGGGCAGCTAGGTGGTGCAGTGGATAAAGCACCGGCCCTGGATTCAGGAGGACCTGAGTTCACCCTGGGCAAGTCATTTAACCCTCATTGCCCCGCAAAAAAACCCCAAACAACCCCCCCAAAAAAACCCAAAACACCTTATTATGTCCTAGACATTTCCCCTAGTGCTGAGTAAAGAAAAGCAAAAGCAAAAAAAATAAAGTGTTATCCTCAGAGAGCTTATAATTCTATAGAATTATAGACCAAGGCAATCTGTACATGGGGTTGGAGGGAGGGATGTTCCCTAACCAACCTCACAGCACAGGATGTAATCATAGAAAGCAAGTGGCAGATAATTAGGTATTACATTAAGTGTAAAGACATGCATGTATGTGCCCTGTATCCTTTTTTAAAATGTGAAAAATATTCCTTGATTTTATGAGAATGGGAGCCTAAGCGGCAGGACATAAGATTAGCCATCCTTCAAGTGGCCTTTATTTTTTTCTCAATCTTAATAATATTATATTTTTCCAGTGACATGAAAAGATAGTTTTCAACATTCATTTTTATAAGATTTTGATTTCTAAATTTTTCTCCCTTCCTCCCTTTCCTCCCCCTTCCCAAGATAGCAGGCAATTTGATATAGGTTATATGCGTCACATTAAACATATTTCCACATTAGTCATGTTGTAAAAGAAGAATCAGAACAAAAGGGAAAAACCTCAAGAAAGAAAAAAACAGCATAAAAAGTAAAAATAGTATGATTCAATCTGCATTTAGATTCTACAATTCTTTTTTTTTTTTTTTTGTGAGGCAAGTGGGGTTAAGTGACTTGCCCAGGGTCACACAGCTAGTAAGTGTGTAGTGTCTGAGGCCGGATTTGAACTCAGGTCCTCCTGAATCCAGGGCCAGTACTCTATCCACTGTGCCACCTACCTGCCCCAAGATTCTACAATTCTTTTTCTGGATTTGCAGAGGATTTTCCATCATGAGTCCTTTGGAATTGTCTTGGATCATTGTATTGCTGAAAAGAGCTAAGTCTATCACAGTTGATCATCACACAATGTTGCTATTACTGTGTACAATGTTTTCCTTATTCTGCTCTCTTCACTCAGCATCACTCCACTTAAGTCTTTCTAGGTTTTTCTGAAATCTGCCTGCTCATTATTTCTTATAGCATAATAGTATTCCATAACATTAAAATACTACAACTTGTTCAGCCATTCCCCAATTGATGAGCATCCCCTCAATTTCCAATTCTTTGTCACCACAAGGAGAGCTGCTAGAAATATTTTTGTACATGTGGGTCCTTTTTCCTTTTTTATGATCTCTTTGGGATACAGATGTAGTAGTAGTATTGCTGGATCAAAGGGTATGCACAGTTTGACAGCCCTTTGGGCATAGTCCCAAATTGCTCTACAGAATGGCTGGATCAGTTCACAACTCCACCAACAGTGGATTAACATCCCAGTTTTCCCACTTTCCCTCCAACATCCAATATTTTTCTTTTTTGTTATATTTGCCACTCTGATAGGTGTGAGGTGATACCTCAGGGTTGTTTTAATTTGCATTTCTCTGGTCAGTAGCGATCTAGATAGCTTTGATTTCTTTGTCCGAAAACTGCCTGTTTATATCCTTTGATCATTTATCAGTTGGGGAATGATTTATATTTTTATAAATTTGACTCAGTCCTCTATATATTTGAGAAATGAGCCCTTTTTCAGAGATACTTGTTTCAAAAATTCTTTCCCAGTTTTCTGCTTTTCTTATAATCTAGGTTATATTAGTTTTGTTTCTGCAAAAGCTTTTTAATTTTACATAATCAAAATTATATATTTTACATTTTGTATTGCTCTCTATATCTTCTTTTTTTTTTTTTTGCGGGGCAATGGGGGTTAAGTGACTTGCGCAGGGTCACACAGCTAGTAAGTGTTAAGTGTCTGAGGCCGGATTTGAACTCAGGTACTCCTGACTCCGGTGCTTTAACCATCTCTATATCTTCTTTAGTCCTAAATTCTTCCTTTGTCCATAAATCTAACAGATAAACTATTCCATGTTCTCTTCATTTGCTTATGGTATCACCTTTTATGTGTAAATCATGTACCCGTTTTGACCTTATTTTAGTATACAGTATGAAATATTGGTCTGTACCTAGTTTCTGCCATACTTTTTTCCAGTTTTCCCAGCAGTTTTTATCAAATAATGAATTTTTCTTCCAGCAGGATGATTTAAAATAAGGGATTTGTGGGAAAACTCTGATTTTTCCCCAAATCAAAGCAATCTTTGAATAATTCAGGGTTGGCATGTATAATTTTCATCTATCACTTCTCCATAATAACTTGATGCTATATTTAGCTTCCTGGGTGTGTTTCAGTATATATTTTGTAAAAGTCATCTGCTGCCCCTACATATACATAAAAAGTAGTTCGTTTTACAAATAATAATGTGCCACTACAATAAATATTGCTCTTTATTCCCCAGAGGCCTGGGTTTTACATTGCTGACTTTTATTGTCAGGATTTTATGATTTAAAAAAAGGGAGGCCAACTTTTTGACTCAGAGGACTTGACAACATTCATTTTTATGAAGGGTTTCAAGCAAGTACAAATGTACTTTTTATTGGTGGGGAACTTGGGTCCTTCTATCACTAGGATAGGCTCTTTGGTTCTACTTTACCATGTAAATTAGATAGTTTGTTGATAGCCTCTCTCTCTCTCTCTCTCTCTCTCTCTCTCTCTCACACACACACACACACACGTTGACAGCTCTTCTTTGAAGAATCCAGATATAGGACATTCTTAAGGGCAAGTCTTTTAGTACAAAGGTAAAATATGTTAGTCCAAAGCTCATCTGATCATGCTTGGATTTCCTGGAATGACAGTATCTCAGAACCAATTTTCTTGTATTTGTATAGAATACTACACTGGTGAGCAAATTCACTGCAGCTCACTTTACTACATTAATAATAATGACAATAAAAATATTACAAAATAATGTCATAATAATAATATTAAAGTAATGGATAGGGTTAATTAAATCAATCAATTAATCACATCACCCTGCTTAAAGTAACTAAGTAGAAGGTAACACCTCTATTTAACCAATCAAAGGCATTTAATTCGATAAAAGAAGTCTTGAAAACCAGGGAATAAAACGGAATTATGCTCTGCAAGAGGTGTGTTGTTATTAGTCAAAGAGGCTTGGCCATGCCCTATGGGTCTTATAAAATAACAAGCTAGTTCCAAATTTGGGCAGTAGCATAGAAGGCAGAGGAAAGAGAAGTCTGTCTAAGCTCCAGAGAGAAAATTGTTTGGGGGGAAGGGGAAGGGGAAAGGAGACAACCTCCTGAACTTTGGAGGATCAGCATCCTGGCAGCATCCCAGGGACAAAATTGACTAGTGGCAGTGTTTTCACTGAGTCAAGGACAAATTATACACATTCAAGAAAGGCAAGCTTCAGTATTCCCCAAGGAGCCCAGCAGAAAAACTACATCAAACCTAAGGGGACTATCCTGACAACTCTAGTAAAAGGACTTCCAGGAACTGTGAAAGAACTGCCTTTGCCACATAAGCTCTAAGCCTGAGCTCCACTTTCCTCTGGTTTCTGTCTAAATCTGTGGGAGAATTTGCCCTCAAGTTGGGGTGATATTTGTATCCACTCTTCTTTTTAGTCAGTGTTTTGTTTTGTTTAATTTTTGCAGGGCAATGAGGTTTAAGTGACTTGCCCAGGGTCACACAGCTAGTAAGTGTCAAGTGTCTGAGGGCGGATTTGAACTCAGGTCCTCCTGAATCCAGGGCCGGTGCTTTATCCACTGCACCACCTAGCTGCCCCATGTATCCACTCTTCTTATTATATTACCTTAGTATATATCTATTTCTAAAAGCAAATTAAGTTTGGCTAGCTAATTGATATCATCTGATTATCAAGGGTTAAGGAACACATCAATGAAGTCTCATGAGCTATAGCAATTGTAAAGACACTCTCCCTGCTCCCCCCTTCACTTACACCAGGCTCTTGGGGTCCAGTGATGAGAACAGCAGCAGACATTCTCTGAGGACCCAGGTCTGCCAGGATATATGTTGAATTGAGAGAATTAGCTCCAGAACCTAGGCTATATTAATAATAAAAATGAATAGTATTTAAACAATTGTAATGTTCTTAAATTTAAAAAAAATTAATTGTGAATTAAACAGTCACAAATAATTTATCTTAAGACAAGAAGAACAAGGAAGAGGATCAATAATATAAGAAACCGAACTTCTATCACATACAGTGCTTTGGGCTTCAGATATATGTATATATGTATATATATGTATGCATGATATATAATTAGAAATATTGAAGGATAGATATATAGTAATATATAATAGATATTTAGTGGGAGAAGAAAGATTTTGAGATTCTGAAGCAAAAGGGAAGGGAAATTATATGGTTAATTAGGGCAATTTAGTCTTATCAAGACGACCAGAGATAAAATTTGGAAAAGTGAGAGTATAGTTTTTCTTTTTTTAAAAAATAAAAGTATTTTATTATTTTCCAGTTACATGTAGAGATAGTTTTCAGCATTTGTTTTTATAAGATTTCTAGTTTCAAATTTTTCTCCCTCCATCCCTTCCCTCCCCCTTCCCCAAGACAGCAGGTAATTTGATATAGGTTATATAGGTATAATAACATTAGACATATTTCTGCATTAGTCATGTTATAAGAGAAGAATCAGAGCAAAAAGGAAAAACCTCAAAAAAGAAAAACAACAGCACCAAAAACAAAAGAAATAGTATGGTTCAATCAGCATCCATATTCCACAGTCCTTTTTTTTTTTTTTTCTGGATTTGGAGAGCCTTTTCCATCATGAGTCCTTTGGAACTTTCTTGTACCGTTGTATTGGTGAGAAGAATCTAGTCTATCACAGTTGATCAACACATAATGTTGATGATACTGTGTACAGTGTTATACTGGTTCTGCTCATCTCACAAGAGAGTATCTTGAAGGAGAAGATGATCAACAAGATCAAATGCTACAAAAACATCAAGAAAAATCAGGACTGAGAATGAGCAGTGAGGATGGAAATAGAAACCCAAATCAGTGATGTCATCATGATAAAGAGCATATCATGTAATCCCTAATTTTACAGGTAGGGAAACTGAAGTTAAGGGAAGGTAAGTGAGAGAAACAATTTATGGGAGCCCTATTTTATTCCAATTCATATTAATTAGTTCATTGTGATTCCATAGCGGGTAATGATTGTTAGGAATTATTAATGATATACTTTTCTACTAATATACATTGTCAGTTTAGTCAACTAACATTGATGGAATAATAATATATTAATGCATATTTTAATATATTATGTAGAGATAATATAATTAAAATTAATATATTTAATATATTTAAAATAAAATTTTAAATAACATACTTAAAATTTACATTTAAAATAATATACTTAGAATTAACATTTAAAACTATGATTTTACTATTTGTCACTTATTTACCAGTTATAAAGGTCATTTGCCTAACCACAAGAATGCTGATTACCAAACCCAGCATGGTATGACATCCTATGATGTCTTGACATAATTTGAAAGTACCCCAACTTATTTTTGGACTTCCAGAACACCTTCTCTTGCCAAGATGAGGAGGGGCCCATATTACGACCACTTAGTCAGCAGAGATGAACTCTGTCTTGCTCATCCTCTGACCACTCATGCTGATGCATCATTTCCAGCTCTCCTGGAGAGTCAAAATCAAGGTCTATATGAGACTGCGTTTTACTTTGCCTCTTCTGAGTGTCTGAGTATCAAGCCCTATAAAGGTAGGGTGCTGTGGACCAGGGGGCATCTGAGATCATGAGGAAGATCTGAGGTCCCATTCCCTAAAGGGGTCTAGTGTCTTTTTTGTTTTGTTTTGTTTTGAGAGGCAATGGGAGTTAAGTGACTTGCCCAGGGTCACACAGCTAGAGGGCCAGTGCTTTATCCACTGCACCACTTAGCTGCCCCCTAGTGTCTTTAATAAATAGTTAATGGCTCAGAGCTCTGCCTCAGTGGTTTTTCTTGCAAATTGGGTAATTTTGGATCCCACATAACTAATCTGCCCAAGGTGATACAGGCAATTTAAGTACAAATCATCCTTGGGAAATTCAATTCTACTACCCCAAATTTCCCTATCTGGGCTCCAAAGTTCCATTCCCTGAATTTCAGATCTTCACATCTCCTTCATTCTATCTGGGTCTCTGTGCTCTGCTTTCTACAGAAGCTGCATGACTTTCTGCCTCATTAACATGCAGAAATAGATTCCACAAATTAGATATTTTGGCCAGGTCAGCCTTTGACAAAAAAGTCACCTCTTCCATTTATACTATGTGGGTCCAAGCCTCAAGGCCTTTACTCAGTGTAATCTCCAGACTAATAATATGCTCTTAAATCCTGAACCTAAACACCTGGATAGGTCCAACCATAAATGTAACATTTGTAAAATTAAACTTATAGATAGGTATACTGAAGGGCATTAATACTGTACACTTGGATGATGAGTCATTGACCCCACTTAGACACATCTCTTGCGATATGTGACAAACTACATGTTTTTTGCCATAATAAAACCAAGAATTTTTAATATCAAAATATCAACAAATTCTTACTTACCTCTGTGCCCACTATTTATTTCCCATCTATAATAATAGGACAGAATAATTTAACATATTTGAATTCAGGTCAAGAGACCTGAGTTCTAACCTAGCTAATTTTTTTTCTTTTTTTTTTTTTAAGTGAGGCAATTGGGGTTAAGTGACTTGCCCAGGGTCACACAGCTAGTAAGTGTTAAGTGTCTGAGGCTGGATTTGAACTCAGGTACTCCTGACTTCAGGGCCGGTGCTCTAACCACTGCGCCACCTAGCTGTCCCATAACCTAGCTCATTTAGACTCTGGTTTCTTCATTCTATTGTTGAGTAAACTGAGGCCCCACCTAAGAAACTTGGGAAAATATATGCTTAGAACCTCACTGATACTGATTTCCTGCTTTCAAGCATGGTTTGTAATATTACAAAGGAAGACTTTATTAAAAGGAAGGAAACTAAGGTGAACTAAAAAATTAAATAGAAAACAGAAATCATAGAATGCACATTAATCCCAAAGATATTTGTAAATTCCCCAAATCATTTATAAAATAAAGTATATCCATTATAAACTGAGGATCCTTGTCCCAACTTCCATTCTCACAGATAAGATAGGTCCTTGAACATGGTTACATTTCCCCCTTGGGGTCCTATGGATACCCTGAGATGTTTATCTTTTTCTAATACCATTATCTCAATTAATCAGTTCTGTATGTTCTCCCCTGACTCCCAATATTAATATCCAGTAACCTCCAGGGATTGGTTATCTTCAGTCAGCCAATTAGAATCAACACACTTTTACAAAATATCTTTATTGATCAGATATAAGGACAGAAGTACAAACAGTTCTCCCCAACACTGGGAGTACACTCTCTCCAAAGCCCTAGAGGAAAGCAGGCTCAAACTTAAAGCAGTTACTACATAGTATTCACCCCACCAAGTTCAGTTTCAAATATGACATACCTACTGGATGAAGGGCTACTCACTCTGTCTTGGTTGCCTTTGATCTACTTCTTTTTTTTTTTTTTTGAGGCAATTGGGATTAAGTGACTTGCCCAGGGTCACATAGCTAGTAAGTGTCAAGTGTCTGAATCTGGATTTGAACTCAGGTCCTCCTGACTCCAGGGCCAGTGCTCTATCCATTGTGCCACCTAGATGCCCCTTTTGATCTACTTCTACTGCTAGGTCAAGCGGATTAGTAGAGACTTCACTCATTGCTAGGTTCAGCAATCTACAAAATTTGTCATGGACTCCAGGTATCGGACCTATGGGAACTTGTCCTCTTGACATTTCATTGCTCACAAAATCACAGCTTAGTCCAACAGTCTTTTAAAAACAAGAGATAGAGGCAGCTAGGTGGCACAGTGGATAAAGCACTGGCCCTAGAGCCAGGAGGACCTGAGTTCAAATGCGGATTCAGACACTTGACACTTACTAGCTGTGTGACCCTGGGCAAGTCACTTAACCTCCATTGCCCCGCAAAAAAAAACAAAAACAAAAAAACCCCCCAAAACCCCCAAAAACAAAAAGCAAAAACAAGAGATAACAAATTTCAAATAAGGAAAAAAAACAGGCCCATATTAACACCTCCTGCCTTAGGCCTCTCTACCCATACAAAAGCTTACTACAGATATTTTCTTTGATTACGGACAGTGAAGAAAGTGGGATTCTCTATGGAAATCTTTTGTCTGATTCTCAGTTCTAGCTAATCAGACAAGCAAAAAGGCCTTGCTTTACCATGAGGAAAGGGGTGCAAAAAAAAATCAGAATGCCTTCACATCTAAATTGGGAAACAGGGCCCTTCCATTAAACATCATCATGCCTTTCTGGAAACAGTCCTCTTGGCCTCTTATGGTCCCTATGGCCTGGTAGAATGCAGAAAACCCTGTTCATGCTCTAAGAGCAGGATTTCCATTGGCTAGGACCTTCTTACACAATACAAGAATTCCTTGGACATAGGCCCTTCCCAATAAGTCCTTTTGGGGCTTACTTTTCCAGGGCCTACTCCCTACTGGTCTTGAGTCAGACTACAAGCCAAAAGGGGACAGAAAATTACACAAAGTAAAAATGGGTGTTCATTTCACAAGATAGGTTGTCATGATACTTCAATCAATCAATCAATTGATAAAACATTTATTAAGTACCTACTGTGTGCCAGGAACTGTGCTAAGCACTAGAGATACAAAAAAAAAAAGGCAGAAAACAGTCCCTGCCCTCATGGGGCTTACAATCTAATGGAAGAGAAAATATGCAAACAAATATATACTAAGAAAGCCATGTACAAGATAAATAGGAGATCATTGAGAGAAGTAAGGCAGTAGAATGAAGACGGGTTAGAGAAAGCTTCCTATAAAAGGTAAGATTTAAGTTGGAACTTAAAGGAAGCTAGGGAGGTCAGTAGTCAGAGAGGAAGGAGGAAGGGACTGTTGTAGGCATGGGGGACAGCCAGAGAAAATGCCTGGAGCTGAGAGATGGAGTGAGTCTTTGTGGAATAGCCTGGAGGCCAGTGTCACTGGATTAAAGAGTACATATTGGGGAGTAAAGTATAAGATGCCATGAAAGTAGGAGGGGGATAGGTTATGAGCAGCTTTGAATGCCAAACAAAGTATTTTGTGTTTGATCTTGGAGGCAATAGGAAGTCACTGGAGTTTGAGTAGAAGGGTTTTGAGACCTGTCAGCTGGCAACATTCCTTTAATTATTAGTGATTTGGATCATTCTTTCTTATGGCTGTTAATAGTTTGCAATTATTTTTTTGAGATCAGTACATGTCTTTTAATCACCTGTCCACTGGGTAATAGCTTAAATCATATATATGCATATAAGTACATTTATACTGTTGGGGAATTTCTTAGCCCAGAAATCATAATATCATCCTGGAGAGTAATTCTTCCCACCTGAGTCTATTTAACTGGAGGTTAATAAAGGTGAAATTAGACTAGGGTTTGTTTCCCTATCCAGTTTAAAAGTTCCTGGAAAAAGTTGCATGCACAGCTAGGTGATGTGATGAATAGAATGCCTGCCTTGGACATAGGAAGACTTGAATTCAAATCTGGTCTCAGACACTTATGAGTTGTGTGACCCTGGGCAAGTCACTTAACTGTTTGCCTCAGTCTCCTAATCTGTAAAATGAACTGGAGAAAGATGTGGCAAACCACTTCAGTATTTTTGCCAAGAAGACCCCAAATGGGGTCATGAAGAGTGGGACACGATTAAAATAACTCAAAAACAAAAAAGTGCTTTCTTAATTTTTAAGAATCATTTGTGTAGTATTGTTACTAATTGTTCTTTTAAAATATAATAGAATTTTGCTGTGAATTATCAGTAGCAGGAGTCCCCCCACCCCCCACCCCTTGGAGCTCTATATCTTTTCCCGAGTTTGGATTAAGATCTCTTTTGGCCTTCTGTTACTTTGGATATTTTATTTTTCTTAAGGGATTACTTTATTTCTTGTGTATTATCAATTTTTTTAGCATAGATTTGTGTAAAATATGTTCTGATAATTCTTATTTCTTCTATAACCTCTTCCAATCCCTTGTTAGTGGCATTCAGTGGGATTCCCTCCCACCAATGAATCAAGATTGCCTTCTTTCTCCATTTCAATCCCTCCCTTTTTACCATCTTACCAATTGTCCTGTAGTCTTTTTTCTTGCTGAGAGACTACAGTAATTATTTTTCTTCATTTTTTATAATTGATTTAATTAATGCATATTAAATATTCCCTTTCACCTTCTACCTCCTCTCTTCCCTTTTATGCATTTAGGCTCACAAAAACAAAACAAAACAAAACTGTAAGTAGGTGTTGTGATGTTTGGTCCATAGTATTTCAGGCCTGTTCTTCCCTCTGTCCTTCCATCTACATTCTGCTTTTACTTTTGTCACCTAATCATTCCTGAGTTTTCATTTTTGTCTTTTAGCACACATTATTTCAAATGCCCTTATGAAATTTCTGCTGGGTGCAGAATAATCTTGTTTTTTAAAGTTTTAATTTTCATTATATGGTGTCTGACCTTTTATTTACAGCATTTGGTGGTCCTGGACATCTAATTTTAATAATCAGATCACATATGGGATAGATAGAGTTGCAGAAGATATATATATATATATATATATATACACACACATATATATAGTTTCATTATATTCAATAATACTTTGCATTCCTTTGTGTTCTTATAAGGAATCATGTTTGCTGAAAATATCTTTTAAAATTCATATCTAGGAAGTGTGCTTTTTGAAATTGCTATTTCTATTTGCTATATATACTAGTTTGGGGTAAGCATTTATTATTCATTTATTAATATTATACCAGTAAAGGATTGAACCCATGTCTCCCTAACTTCTCATGGGAGACAGCTTCAGCATGCCAGTTAGTGCGAGCAGGAGAAAAGCCTCAGAAGACCCAGAAGACCTACCAGACCTAGCCAGTGAAAACTCATGCTGTCCTAAAAAGTCTTCCAGGGGTTTTTATCCTATTATGACAGAGGTATTATTATACATTGATCAAAGCTAATTGGTTAGTATCATTCAATTTCATTGGTTGAAATGACTTGAAGGTGGTCTACATGAAAATGAACTCTATGGATGATATCAGGGAAAAGAATGCAAAAGACCCTCACTGAAGTTGCTCAAGGCAAAGTGATCTAGACAAAAGAATCTATGTCCACTCCTTTTATTCCCTTGGGTTTTTCCCAGATGAGATTTGAAGTTTTTCCAAGGAGAACTGGACTTTCTGATCTCTGGGTCCCCCAAGAAATCTATTATTTTATTTTATTTTTTTGGATGAGGCAATTGGGGTTAAGTGACTTGCCCAGGGTCACACAGCTAGTAAGTGTTAAGTGTCTGAGGCCGGATTTCAACTCAGGTACTCCTGACTCCAGTGCCGGTGCTTTATCCACTGAGCCACATAGCTGCCCCGAAATCTATTATTAATAATTATTTTCTCACAGGAGATAAACTTTAATGAATTAATACTCAAAAGTCTTTAAGATTTTAGTATTAGGGGCCTAAACAATTTGGTGGTGGCATTTTAAAGAATCCAAAGAAAATGACTAAAAGAGGTTTTACTAGGTTCCCTTTCATTTAAAAGCCAGCTGTCTGAGAATCAGACTTTGCTAATTATCCATTTTTGCACAGATGGAATATTTGCTTTTCCCTATCATTTGAAGGGGGTGAAAATGCATCTCTGACAGCTCACTCTTTTATATTTTTTGGTTTAGTTGGAAGATTTGAAGTGTAATTTGAAGGAAGTGTGATTTATTATATTGTTAGGTTATTCCAGTTATAGGAAGTAGAATAGAAAAAATAAAAATAGTAACATCTCATATTTACATAATGCTTGAAAGATCAACAAATCTACATACACTCATCCTTTTTACTAAATAACCTGCCTAACAATACCATTACCATGGAACTAAGATGGGGCAAAGCTGTCATTTTGGGACATGTACTGGTACCAGTTCCTCAGGTACTAGGCCTCTCATCTCCATCACCTAGCTCAGGAATAGATCCTCAAACATTAGATAATTAGCCCTGTGAGAAAAGTTTTGTCCAGAGGGGCAGTCCCTCATGAACGCGACTCTTTGACATTGGTCTTGCAAAGGGAGGGCCTCTGCAGAGAGTACATGTTACAGATGGTATATAATAATAGAAGGAGATAACAAAAACCAACAAAACAAAACTGTTCATATAAAGTCTCCGAGTTCTCTTGTCTTCTTGAAGTGGTAAGATGCCATCAGGAGGAAGCTGGATTCTGGTCTAGAAAACTGGGCTCTGGACTCTGGACTGGAAAGCTGGATTCTCTTCTTTTTTACTAAACCTTAGCATAGCATTGTCAATGATCAAATTAATAAATTCCATTACATTCCCTCCTTTATATAATAGAGGGTTGAGGTAGTTATGCAATCTATAACACTTCTTAATTAGGGAAATAGGGAAGTAGAAATACAGATGAATGACCTTAGATCTAAACTTAGTCTATTTTCCTTTATAAAACTCACTGAATCCCAAACTGCCTGCCAGGCCGAGAACCAGCACACCCAAAGCCGAACACCAACCATGTGTTTCTCAACTCCTCTCACCTGCGCGTGCGCTACCACGGCTAAGTTTAGCAGCCAGAGAACGCCAACTTCTGTTCCCACCCTCACTTTTAAGTTTGTGTCCTTGAAGTTCTTCGAGTTTAATCTTTACCACAAATAATTTTTACCACAGCCCTCAGTAGCTCATTTAGGAGATGTCTCCCTGAAGTGTTCAGGAGAGAACTTAACAATGGTTCTCTACCATCACAGTCTGTTCTCCTTGGTGTTCCCCAAACTCTACATTTCATCTCTCCCCTCTTTATACTATCTTCTATTTTTGAAATATCCTCTCCTTATTTTCATTTCTTAAAACCCCAACTGGTTTTGAAGTTTCAGCTTATGTCCTACTTCCTATTGGACACCCTTTCTGATTGCCATAGTTTTTAGAGATCTCTACCTCCTCTTCAAATCTACAAATAAATAAATAAATATAAATATATGCATACACATATAAATGTATATAAACATATGTATATATATATACACACATATATACACTTATCTACCTCCTCTTCAAATGTTCTCTCTCTCTCTCTCTCTCTCTCTCTATATATATATATAGATAGATAGATAGATAGATAGATAGATATAGATATAGATATATACACACACATATGTTGTTTCCTCCAGTGGAATATGAGCTCCTTCAGGGCAAAGGCTATTTGTCATCTTGTATCACCAGTACCTTGCATGTGCTTAACAAATCTTTACTGGATTGAGTTGGATCCCAACTCTGTCATCTAACATGTTAGCCTTCTCTACCTCTCTGGGAGTCATGGCATAACAACATCGTAGTCAGCATTTACATATAACTTTAAGGTTTTTAGGTTTACAGTGTTCTTAACAAATATATCATTTTATCCCTACAACATCCCTGGGAAGTAGGTACTATTATTGTCCTCATTTTAAAGATGAGGAAACAGGCTAAGAGAGGTTAAATGACTTGCTCAGGGTCACAGAGCTAATATGTGACCAAGGGCAGATTTGAATTCAGATTTTCCTGACCCTAAATCCAGAATATGCCCCTTAGCTACTCTCTGTTTCTGCAAATTGGACAACTATGCCATCTATGCCTTCATCCTGGCCTTCCAGTACAGACCATCTAGATTGTGCTTTCCCCTTTGAAGAAGTATTCAGCATACTGTAAATTTCTTCTTATTTCTTACTTATCTTATTCATTTCATTCTATAAGAGTATGAACCATCTTAAAATGATCATAGGATGACAGAGTTAGAGCTGGAAGGGACCTCATAGAGGCCACATAGTTCAAGCTACTCATTCTATAGATGAGAAAAATGAGACCTAAGGACATAAAGTGGCTTGATCAAGGTCATACAGATAGTAAGTATCAGAGGTAGGATTTGAACCCAGATCTTCTGACTCCAGCTAGCACTGAATAAGGAGATGAGGCTAGGCAGTACTAGCTTGCATGGGGGCTTCCAAGCACCCTGGAAGTCTTCATTAAAGCCACAGAATGAGACAGGGCAATTGCAACATACAGTTGACTCCGATAAAAATATGGTTTGGCCACAAGGACACCCAAAGTGGTCAAAACTCATGAAGCAAGAATCAAAAAGTGAAATTAAAAGTCTAGAGAGAGAAAAATGGAAGGAGAAAAATCACTTAGAACAGAAGATAGAAAATCTTATCCAAGTGACAGACTTGTGGAAAAATAGAATGGAACAAACAGAACATAATGATTTTGTGAGACAAGAAATATTGGAACAAAGAGAAAAAGACTGAAAAAAATGAGAAGGAAATGTAAAAACTGGCCTGGAAAATAAGTCAAATATAGATAATCTAAAAATCAACAGACTTGGGGGCAGCTAGGTGGCACAGTGGATAGAGCACTGGCCCTGGATTCAGGAGAACCTGAGTTCAAATACAACCTTGGACACTTAACACTTACTAGCTGTGTGACCCTGGGCTAGTCACTTAACCCCAATTGCCTCACACACACACACAAAATCAACAGATTTCCCCAAATGCATGATTTAGTAGGAACATTATTCTACTTCCCCATCTCCATTCAAGTTCTAGTTTTCCCTTAAAAGTCTTTGACACCATCGCCTTAGTTCAGGGCACTTAAAGCTGAAAGGTTTGAGTTAAAGGTTCAAGCTATTGATATCAATTCCTGGTCATTTAAATACAAAACAGACATGAGGTACTCTAGATGCAATTTGATGGTTGGTTGGTGGACCACAATGACCACTTGCAACTGAGGCAAGGAAGCTTTGCTCACTCAGCTAAATCAATCTGAGGTGTCATCGATGCATATATCCTTGTTTAATATATTTTTCCTGCTAAGGCTAAGTAAATTTCTTGTTAACTGCTGAATAACCTGGGAATGACTCATTTTGTTCCAGTATTGAACCTAAACTGTCAGAGGAATGGCCTGAGCCTCGCCTAGCTAAGAATAAAGGGATAGAAAAGATCATAGGAGATAAAAAATAGACAACTTTGATTACATAAAATTGAAAAGTTTTCCTAGGAATGAAATCAAGGCAGTTAAAATTAGAGAGGAAAACAGTTAATTATCTGATAAAGATGATCATGAGACCTACAGAGAGAACTGATACAGGTATATAAAAAAAGAGTCATTCCCTAATACAGAAATTGGCAATTCTCAGGGGAAGAAATCTGAGCTTTCAATAACCATCTTTAAAAAGTATTTCATATCACTAATAAAAGAGAAATTCAAATTAGAACAACTCTGAGGTTCTACACCCAGGAAATTGGCAAAGATGATAAAAAGGGAATGATAATTGTTGGAGAGGCTATAGGAGGATTGATTGTTGATGGAGCTGTTAAGTGATCTGACCATTCTGGAAAACAATTTGGTCAGGTGACCATGGTGACTGTGGGACTTGTTGTGTGTTGGTTAAACAAGAACACAGCAAACCTGTGTTCATATCTTCTCAGTACCCTCTGTCCCAAGGGTACTTCCCTCTCTCTTATTGGAAAGGGTGGAGGGTGGACATTGAAAGCCCCTCCCAGATCTCCCTGGCTGTTCTCCTAGACTTCATCCTTGTCTCTAGAAACTTATCTTCCTGAAAGAAGGAATCAACTCTGAAATTCATACCTCCTCAGCAACCACTTTCCTCTAAGGCCCCTCTCTCCTTTTGATTGGAGAAGGTGGAGGATACAGATGACCTCTTCTCAGACCCCCCACTTAAGGAGAGGGGCTCAGGGTACCATCCAGCTGCAGGACTTGAACATGCCCTCATGCAGTCTATGATTATCTCCAGTTTATCCCATTTAAATCTCGTTTGTATATAATTGTTTGTATGTTCTCTTCCACCATTAGCATATGAGCTCCCTAAAAGCAGAGATTGTTTGTTACTTTGTATCCCCAGGGTTTAGCACAATGTCTGACACATGACAAGACTTGAATAAATGCTTGTTGACTGACTGGTGTATTGTTTTTTTTTGTTTTTGTTTTTGTTTTTTAGTGAGGCAATTGGGGTTAAGTGACTTGCCCAGGGTCACACAGCTACTAAGTGTTAAGTGTCTGAGGTCGGATTTGAACTCAGGTCCTCCTGACTCCAGGGCCGGTGCTCTATCTACTGTGCCACCTAGCTGCCCTTGGTGCATTGTTGAGTACTGCTTTTGAAAGCCAGCTTGTTCCCTAGAGAAGGGAATGAGTACTTATATAATACAGGTAGAAGGGTTCAGGACTAGTAAAGGGAGAATGACCCAACAAAGAGAGTGCTAGAGTTGGATTCAGCAGAGACCTGAGTTCCTATGAACTGATACTACCCTCACAGAGAGTATTAGAGGGCAGAGGTAGCTAGATGACTTAGTGGATAGAGTGCTGGGCTTGGAATTGGGAAGATCTAAGCTCAAATCTGGCCTTGGACACTTATTAGCTGTTTATGACTCTGAGCAAATCGTTTAACCTCTGCCTCAGTTTCCTCATCTACCTCCCAAGATTGTTATATGGATCAAATGAGATGTTTTTGTTCATTTTTTAAAAATATTTTTTCAATTACATGTAAAAATAATTTTTAACATTTTTAAAGGAAATTTGAGTTCCAAATTCTCTCCCTCCATATCTCCCATCACCCCTTATTGAGAAGGCAAGTAATTTGATGGATAGGTATAGGCCTAGAATGATATTGCTGGGTCAGTGTATGCACAGGTTTATAGCGCTTTGGCCATAGTTGCAAATTGCTTCCCAGAATGTCTGGATCATTTCATCATTCTGCCAACAGTGCCTTATAAGTGTCCCAATTTTTCCACATCCTCTCCAACATTTTTTTTTTCTTTTCTGTCATATTAGCCAATGTGATAGGTGTGAGGTGGTGCCTCGGAGTTGTTTTAATTTGCATTTCTCTATTAAGTAGTAATTTAGAGCGTTTTTTCATATGACAATAGAGAGCTTTAATTTCATCATCTGAAAACTGCCTGTTCAATTGGGGAATAACTTCTATTATTATAAATTTGACCCAATTCTCTATATATTTGAGAAAGGAGGCCTTTATCAGAGAAACTTGCTGTAGATTTTTTTCCAGTTATTATTACCATGTATTTCCCTACATCTTATTTTTTTATGTTTCTCTTTCTCCCTCTCTCTCCTTTCCTTTCACCCTGTCTCTCCTCAAAAATGTTTTGCTTCTGACTACCACCTCCCAAATCCACTGTCTCTTACATTAGCCTCACCCGCACCTATTATCCCCTTCCCTTCCTACTTCCCTCTAGGGTAAGATAGATTTCTATACCCAACTGAATAAGTATATTATTCCCTCTTTGGGCCAATTCTGATGTTCCCCTCCACTGTAAATGCTTTTTCATGTCTCTTTTATGTGAGATAATTACCCCATTCTACTTCTCCATTCCCTTTTCTTCCAGTGCATCCCTCTTTCTCACCTCTTAATTTTGTTTTTAAAGATATCATACCATCATAGTCATCCCTCTTTTTTACCCCTTAATTTAATTTTTTTAGATTATCACATTATAGTGAACTCATACTTGTACCCTCTGTCTATATATACACTCCTTCTAACTGCCCCAGTAATGATTAGGAGTTACAAGTATCATCTTCCCATGTAGGAATATGAACAGTTTAACCTTATTGAATCCGTTATGATTTATCTTTCCTATTTACCTTTTTATGCTTGAATCTTCTATTTGAAAGTCAAATTTTCTATTCGGTTCTTTTTTCATCAAGAATGCTTGAAAGCCCTCTATTTCATTAAACATTTTTTGAAGGATTATATTCAGTTTTGCTGGGCAGGTGATTCTTGGTTGTAATCCTAGCTCCTTTACGCTCCAGAACATCATATTCCAACAATGTTCTCTTGGTTATGCTCACTTAACTCTTCATTATTTCATGCAAGTCTTTCCATGTTTTTCTAAGATCATCAAGTTCAACATTTCTTATAGCACAGTAGGATTCCACCACAATCATATACTACTTGTTCAGTCATTCCCTAATTGATGGGCAACCCTGTAATTTCCATTTCTTTGTCACCACAAAGAGAACTGCTATAAACATTTTAGAACATATATGTTCTTTTTCTTTTTCCCTAGTCATCTTTGGAAATAGACCTAGTAGTGGTATTGTTGGGTCAAAGGGTATAGGCAGTTTAATAACTCTTTGCACATAATTTCAGATTGTTCTCCAAAATGGTTGGATCAGTTCACAATTCCAAACAGCAATGAATTAGTGTGCCATTTTTTCCCCCACATCCCCTCCAACATTTGTCATTTTCCTCTTCTATCATTTTAGCAATCTGGTAGGTATAAAATGATATCTCAAGGTTGTTTTAATTTTCATTTTTTCTAATCAATAATGATTTGGAGCACTTTTTCATATGACTAAAATTGTTTTGATTTTTTTGTTGGAAAACTGCCCTTCATATCTTTTGACCATTTATCAACTAGGCAATGATTCATATTCTTATATGACAAAGTTCTTTATATATTTGAGATATGAGGTCTTTATCTGGGAAACTGCATATAAATTCCTCCCCCCCCCCCAAATTTTTTGCCTTCTTTCTGACCTTGGAGACATTTGTTTTATTTGTACACCTTTCCTGTTGACCTTCTAAGTTGTCTTGGGCTGGAAAATTGTTTCATCCTGTCCTTTTTTTGGGTCTGCTGCTTCAGAATTTTTTTTTGGTGGGGGGGGGGACAGGGAAATGGGGGTTAAGTAACTTGCCCAGGGTCACACAGCTAGTAAGTATCAAGTGTCTGAGGCCAGATTTGAACTCAGGTCCTCTTGAATCCAGAGCTGGTGCTTTATCTACTGTGCCACCTAGCTGCCCCTCCATTTGGATTTCTTTCTGCACCCAGAGCCCAGCAGGTGCTTTATTCCAGAATTTGTTTTGAGGCATTATTTTAAAGTTGTTTGGAGGGGAATTTGAAAGAGCTCTGATAAGTCCTTGCCTTTACTCTGACATCTAGGCTCTGCCTCCCAAAAGAGATATTTGTAAAGCTTTTAGTATAACATCTGGCGCACAGTAAGCACTTAATGTTTGGTCCCTTCATTACTTCTATACTTAAGCATCAAACCCACCCACACATAACCAAAGAGGATGGTCCCACATCCATTTAGAATGGAATGTCCTCAAGCAGTAAGGAAAAGGGATGGATCTTTGAAGTATTTTTTAAGAGGCAGTTATTGGGGCATAGTAGATGGGGCACTGAATCTGGAATCAGGAAGACCTGAATTCAAATCTGACCTCAGACATTTACTAGCAGTATCACCCCAGGCAAGTCACTTGATCCCTGCTTGCCTCAGTTTCCTCAACATACATGGGGATATTAACAGTGTCTACCTTACAGGGTTATTGTGTGGATCAAATGAGATAATATTTGTAAAGTGCTTAGCATATCTGGTATGTAGCAGGCACTATATAAGTGCTTATTCCTTTCTGTCCTCACCCTCAGCCCCCTTACACAGGACACACTACCTACCATATATGTGCATTTGCACTTGCTGTGACACATTCCTTAAAATATACTCTTTCCTCACTCTGAAGGAATCCCTTATTTCCTTCAAGACTCAAGTGCCACTTTCAACATGAAGCCTTTCATGTTCCTCTCCCCTGACATGCTGTCAACCCCCAGCATCCACAACTCCCTTGTATATATTTTATATACCTATATGTGTGTTTTCTCCCACAAACAATTTAAGCTCCCCAAAGACAGGGAATATTCCACCTTTGTCTTCATATTCCCAGTGTCTAGCTCAATGCCTAGCATGTAGGGATAGGGACTGAGATTGTGATTTCATTGGTGTATAGAGCTCTCAGATGAAGGTACTCCCTTTACCAAAGCAGGCTGGTACTTTTTCTGAAACTTGTAGGCTTAGATATGCCTAGAGGACTTATCCAAGGTCAAATAGCAAGTGTGCATCAGAGGTAGAGCTTGATCTTCCTAGGTCAAAGGGCAGCTCTTTATTCACTGAACTAAATTGCTTCTCACTTGGTTTATAGTGGCCATTTACTAAATGTTTGTTGATTGATTATTTAAATCCTCTTAAGTATACCTTTCTATTCCCAATTTCCTAGTTTAGTAACTTTTATACAAAGGGAATGTTTTTTCTTCTGAATTACATATCCTAGGCTGTCAGTTGGTTCTCAAACCCCAATTACTGAGCTAGCTAGCCTATTTGGCTAGTAGATATATTCTTTCTACCATAATGCCCATGAAAATATTGTGTCCATTTCTGCTGTTCTTAAATTTGACTCAAATGCTCTTCATTGTGTTTTACCCCTCTGGTTCTAAATTTTCCTCGTGGGTAAACCTTTGTAAAACATCATGCTATTCTACTACCTCTTTTACCATTACTGTTCCTTTTGAACAAAGCAAACTCTTCCAGGGTCATATTCCAGTCATCAAGTCCCATAATATTAAGTCTGAGTGAAGTCTATTAGGTCAAAATCTACTTGCCTTAGGAACTCTAGTTTACTTTGCTTTTTACCCACCTATAATGTGTTCATTTGTATTTAGTCACTGAGACTTGGATGCTCTCTCTTGTGAATATGTGATTGTCTTTATTGCTTTTCTTGCTATGATGTATGCTATTTAGTTTGATAGATATAAGCAGGTACTTTCCTTCTTTCCGATTCAGTAGAGTTTTGCGTTGAGAAGCCAGACTGGAAGGGATTGAGATGTGAGAGAAATGATTATGCTTCCTAAGAATTTAGCAAAGAAAGATAAGAGAGGTATAAGACAAGTTTAGAAAGTTTCAATGGTATCCTGAACTCAGGATAAAGTTGATGCTCTTTTATACAAGAAGCCTGTTGGAACACCTGACCTTCAAGACAATCTGGCCACAACCTACCTTTCCAAACTTATCTTCCAGTACTGCCATGCACACAGCTTCTGTCAGAACCAAAGTGATATAATCACTACCCCCTTTTACATTTGTATCTCCCCTAGTAAGATATCTAGTGCCTACTCTATCTGACAATCTGGATCCTAACTACCCTGTAAGGCTTAGTGTGGGTCAATGGAAAGAGTGCTAGATTGAGAATCCGAGGACCTGGGTTCAAGTTCTAATGGTTATTTACTATTACTGTGACTTTGGGAAAGTCACAACACTCTCTAAACTGAGATTTCCTTTCATATAAAATGAGGACATTGTATTGGATGATCTCTGAGGTCCTTCCTGTTCTATATTTTTCATCCTAAATTCCATCCCTTTCCTTTACTGTCCTCAACCCATAGTGAACTTTTCCTCTTCTGGATTCTTAAAGTATAATTTATTTGAAAAATAAGATTACTTAGTAGTGTGAATTATACTTTTCTTATGTATAAGTTTTGCCTCTGCAATAAGATGGTAAGTTTCCAAAACAAAACAAAAAGCCAATAAGATGGTAAGTTTCTTGTCTTACACATCTTTGTAACCCATAGTTCACTCAACTCTAAAATAGGGGTAATAATACCACCTACCTTCCACAGTAGTTGTAAGGATTAAATGAGATAATATTAGTAAAGCACTTAGCACAGTACTTAGCATATAGTAGGTGCTTAATAAATACTTGTGCCTTCATTCTTTCTTCTCCCCTTCCCTTCTTTTCTCCTTTCCTTCCTTCCTATAGCATGCTGTGCCAGGCATAAGTGCCCAATAATGAAAAATAATAGCATTTATATGTAAGGCTTACAAAGTGCTTTACATATTTTATTTGATCTTCATAAAAAACTTGTGAGGTAGGTGCAATTATTATTATCTCCATTTTACAAATGAGGAAACTGAGGCTGAAAGAGTTTCAGTGGCTTCCCTAAGATAACATGTAAATATTTGGGGCAATATTTGAACTCAGACCTTCCTGATACCAAATCTTACCCTTGATCTAAAGTACTACTGACCAGTTCCTATTAATTGACTGATCTATTATCACAACCCTTAAGTAGAGCAGGTCTCTGTTATGGTAAAGCAAAGTTAGGCCCAGAGAAGTTTAGTTATCTGAAGTCATAATGTTAGTGTGGCAAAGCTGGAACTAAAACTAAAAAGATCTAGAGTGAAAGTCTCAAGCTCCCCGTATTGACTAATCAAGGAATGTACCATGTGCTAAGGGCAGTCCTCAACATAGTAACAGAATGCCAAAGAAATAAGACTCAGTCCTTCACTTCAAGAAGTTTATAATATAGAAAGGGAGGCATGAAAGCATGCAATGACTTGATAATAATCACAAAGTAACATCAACAAATAATAGAGTAGGCAACTGTATAAATAAAGACCAAGTTAATGAAGAGTCTCCATCTAAAAGGAACAAAATTTTAAAAGCTATCCTAGTGGAGCTATGCTTGTATCTAGCTCCTAATAAAACTAGCTAGCACACATATCGTGTTTTAACATTTGCAAAACACTTCACATTTGCTATCACTTTGGATTCTCACAACTCTATAAAGTCGGTGCTATTAGCGGATAATAAATAAATAAGGAAAAAGGTTTAGTGACTCGTGGAGGGGCACTAAGTGTTGGAAGCAGAATTTGAACGCAGGTCTTCCTGGCTCCAGGAGCGGCCACCTAGCAGATTCCACCATAGCATCCCAGGGGGAGAGTGTGCAGGCCCAGGGCCCCGGGATGGATGGGGAGCGCCGGCATACTGACCGCCCCTGCAGACACACAAAACCCCAGGAAGGCTAGCGAGGAAAGGGGGCGCGGCCTTTTAGTCTTGCCAAAGCCTCAAGGCGAAAGCCGGGTATCTATCTGCCCAGGGAAAAGTCACGTAAAGGAAGGAGCCCGCCCCTCCGGGACGTCTTGGGGCGTAGGCAGCAGGGCGGATGAATGGAATAAGGCGAAGGGACTGTCTCCTCTTACGCATGCGTAATTTGCTGCTCCCGCCTTAAACAAGATGGCGGACTCGAAGTAGGCAGGGGCGGGGCGGAGTGAGACCGCCGGAAACCGGGCCGCGGCTAGGAGGGCGCCACGGGCGAGGGAAGCCTCCGGGCAGCCGGAGGAATGGGGCTTTCGGGCTGCGGGGTCGGCTCTCTTTGAGGAAAGAGGGAAGAGGGGGGAGCCCGGGCTCCAAGCGTCCCCCTATGTCCTCTTCCCCAGACACCACTCCGCGGCCACCTCCTCTTCCCTTCCGGACCCCGCTTTCGGTTTGCCGAGCTCCCGCGGCGGCCGGGGCAGGATCCAGCCCGGGGAGCGCCCTGGCGGCGCCGCCGCTCCCGCTGGCCGCGGGGCGAGTGTCCGGCAGGTGAGTGCGGCGGCCCCGGCTCGTCTCTTCTGCGACCCCGAAAGACCCCCCCCCTCTCCCCCGTCGCAGTCCCGACACTCGGTGCGGGCTCGGCTCGCCCACCTCGCCCTTCCCCGCCTCTCATTGTGCTCGCTTCTTCCTCTGAGCCCCTCTCCTCCTTCCAGGCCTCTTTGCGGCCCCCCCACCCCCAGCCCCCGTGGGTTTTCGCCGCTCACCTTTATCAGCCTCTGCCATGGGTTCTCTCACTCCCATCCCTTCCCACCCTCCCCGTGCTGGTCGAGGGGACTTCGGTTTAGTTAATGCCTGGTGTGGTGGATCGAGAGCCGTCCTCGGAGTCTGAAAGACCTGGGTTCAAGTTCTGCTCTTGACAAACACATCTTGGATGTGTTCTCGAGCAAGGCATTTAACCTCTTTGTGCTCCCTGCAACTCTCCCAGACTGTAAAGTTGCGGAACAGTTGCTGATCTATTTGGGTAAAGGGATTTTCCACCCCAGGAATTACTCACATCAGTTAAATCACCAGTCTGTAGCTCCCCAAAATGCACAAAGGACTTTAACCCTCTGTTCTGGTTCATAACTGTTTGCTTGTGTTGTGGCTTTTGTATGTATTGTCCCGTTTCACTCACCTTTTCGTTATAAAGCTTAGGTCTGCAAAGAAATGTCTGATGATCTAGTTTTTAAATTCTCCAGCTTTCCTATGGATAGATATATGTGGGAATATGTTCTCATGGCTTAAAGGGGTTAAGTCGCTGAGCTTCTATGGTTTGGAAGTTTGGACTTCCCATTTGACTGGACTCTTCCAAAGTGGAAGAATAGTGATTGTGATAGCTAGTGATTGAACTGATTCTTGTTCTTCCTTAGGATTATTTTAACTTCTTTCTGGTCATAGTAAGCCTTTGCTGAAATATTTGCCATGTGAATACAAGTTTTCTTTATCTCTTATGAAATCTTGTCATGTTCTGATTAAGCCCAAGTAGTAAGTCATTATGTACTGCTAGGATTTTTATCAAATAGATTCAAAGATATAATTTTATTATATTCAGTTTTAACTTAGATTACGGATTGAAGTTTTCATATTCTTTATCTTATATCCTGATTTTTTTTTATTTGAAAGGTCTGCCATGGAGAGTTTTAATTCAAAATGCTTGGATTCTTATTTGTTGCTATTACTACTTAACAATCTTTAGTTAATTGTTACATGTTACTAAAGTTAGTGGATTCTTTTCCTCTACCCTTCTTCCTCTTCCTTTTGCACGCATCTATAGTCATTGTTTTAAAGGTCCTGTCCAAAACTTGTCAGAATTCATTCAAAAATAAATTTACATTTAGAAGCACATGCTTTTTTTCCCCTTTTTTTTTTCTTTTTTGGTTAGTGTAATCAGGTTTTGGCTACTGTTTGAAGAAATAGGGACTTGAATGTGATTTTCCTTCATAAATATATTTGGAAGTTAGTCATTAGCATGAGATACTACTTATTAAGTACAGTTAATTTCAGGATGATGTGTTAGTTACTTTCTAGAGAAACTAAAAACAAATCATCTCTGTTTCAGGATTCAGGAGGCCTGAGTTGGAATACTGACTCTACCACTTACACGTGATTTGGGGAAGATCACTTAACCTCCCAGGGCCTCCAGATTCTTTATTTGTAAAAGGAGGGATTTGGATCAGATGAACTACAGGTCCACCTACCTCTAACTCTATGATCCTGTGATCCTTATTATTGATCAGAGTTTCAGAAGTAGTTATAGAGCTAGAAGGGACCTCAGAGACCATCTTTCATTTTTACAGAGGAGGTAACAGGTCCAGGGAGTTTAAGTGACTTATCCAAGGTCACACAGGAAGTAAATGTCAGGAGAAAAATTTGAATCCAGGACCTCTTTTATAGACTAAGGAGCCTGACTTCTGTTTCTGGCAAATATATATATGTGTGTGTGTGTGTGTGTGTGTGTGTGTGTGTGTGTGTGTGTGTGTGTGTAGATGGGTGAGCACATAAAGAAAGGGAAGCAGTGAATGAACTTAATTATACCTGGGGCACTTTTTTTTGGTTTGCATTTGGGCTAGTGGTTATATGGAGGACATTCCCATAGGGTACTGACACAGGAGAATGGAGGACCCTCACCTTTTTGGTAGTTGTATGGGAAGCAGTTGGTTTCTTTGAACATTACTGGATCCTCAGGTTATTCCTTCTCTCCCCATTCCTCATTGCCTTAGGTAGTTAAAATTCTTAGCAATGATCATTAAAGGCCAGCATGGATTAAAAAACATTTCATGCCACATTGACCTCATTTTCTTTGTTGACAGAATTACTAGACTCATAGATTGATATATTTAGATTTCAGCAAGATTCTCATGCAGTGTTTCTGGTGAGATGGGAAGATATGGAAGGGTTTGAATCACCAGACCTTAGAAGTAGTAATTAGTGGGTTTATGTTAGCTCAAAGTGAAGAATTTAGAGCAAGGGTTCTTAACCTGGAGGTCCATAGATCCATAAGGAGTCTGTGAACAGATTTCAGGGGGTTTATGAATTTTGATGGAAAAATTGCATCTTTATTTTCACTGACCTCTAACTGAAAATTTCCTTCACTTAAAAATTATTCTGAGAAGGGGCTCATTGGCTTCACCAGATTGCCAAAGGAGTTCATGACACAAAAAAGTTTGAGAACCCTTGCTCTAGTGGAAGATCCTACGGAGCCATCCTTGGCACCCTGCTGTACATTTTTTTAATCAATGACTTGGATAGAGGATGAAGATATAAATGATATGCTTGTTAAATTTACAGATGATAAGAGTTTGAAGGGATAGGCTGAGATTATGAATGAAATAGGTCTGAAAAGATTTTGATGAAGAGTGCATTGGATATCGCATGCATTGGAATGATTGCTGATTTTGAGGGGAAGGGAAGAAGTATTTATTAAGTGCCTACCATGTGCTAGGCACTTTGAAGCACTTTACAAATACTTCATTTGATCCTCAAAATAGTCGCTATCCTCATTTTACAGATGAGGAAACCAAGGCAGACAAGTTAAGTGACTTAACCAGGGTCAATCAGTCACTAAACATTAAGTGCCCATTATGTACCAGGCACTATGCTAAAGCACCAAGAATGAAAAAAGAAGCAAAAGGCCCTCAAGAAGCTCACAGTCTAATGGGGGAGATGACAAATATATACAAACAAGCCCTATTTGGAATAAATCGGAAATAATTAATAGAGGGAAAGCACTAGAATTAAGAGAGGTTGGGAAGGTCTTCTGGTAGAAAGAAGATGGAATTTTAGTTGTGACAAAGCAATAATCCAGGCTTGAAGTGATGAGGACCTGCTCCAGAACTGTGGGCACACAGCTAGTAAGTGACTGAAACTGAGTATTTTAACTCAGGTCTTTCTAAGCTCTGTCTACTATGCTACCTAGGAATCAGAGCCCTTGGTAGCCCCTAATTATATATAAATCAGGGATTCTCACAAAACCACTACTTGGCTGAAAGCACTGTCTATTGATTTTCATTGTTCTCTTAACATTATTTCTGACAGTCTCTTTTCTCTACCTTTGGTCATGAATTATGAGGCAGAATTTTTTCCGCCCAGTACTATATACAGATGTTGCCAGGTCAGTTTTCATATGTGATTCTGAGGGCAGAGTTTTATGTTTCAGCACTCTTTGGGTTAATTAGCTTTATACTCGTAGAGTTACAGAATATTCGATTTGGAAAGGAACCTTTGAGATCTAGCCTCATCTCTTCATTTTACAGACTAATTGGACGACTGGAGAGGTTAAATGACTTTTTCCAAATTCATCCAAAGACTGAAAAGCATTGCCCCAGCTAGTGGTTTCACAAAGTATAACAGTGGCGAAAGGGAAGAGTGGAGTTAAAAACATGAATGGTTTATCTTGGACAGTGCTGGTTTTAGAAAAAACAAATTTCAATGGGTCAGAAATAAATAGTATTTCAAGACTTGAAGAAGCCCTTTGTTGTGAGCCTTTCATATTTCTATTAGTGTTGTTTATTAAAGAAGAACAATTTATATGTCCGTTAATAGGATGGTAGGATTGAGAACTGGGAGAGATCTTAGAGGTCATTTAATTTAATATCCTTTTTTTTTTTTAAACTGAAAAAAGGAACTTTAGTTCAGGGAAATTTTGACTGCCAGAATTAGGATTTTAATCCTGGTTCTCTGGTTTTCTATAGGACAGAAAATACTTTTTCTTATAATAGATTGGTCACTGGTCAAAAAAGATTATTTTTTCTACAAAAAGTGCATTTTATTAGTAGATATAAATAATGTTTATATTCAGAAATAGATGATCATAGATTTAAATTCCAGTATACCCTTATTCTCTCCTCACCTTCACTTTATATAAACCCTTCATTGAAAATACAATTTACACACCACCTTCTATGAGAAGCCTTTACTGATTCCCCCAATTGCTAATACTTTTCTTCCCTAACTACCTTGTGTTAAACTATTTATTTTCAGTTCAATTCAGTAAACATCTATTAAGTACCTACTATGTGTTAGGTTCTGTGCTAAATGCTGGGGTTACAAATGAGAAAAAGAGAGCCTTTCCCCTCAAGGAACATACAGTCTAATGAAAGAAAAAATACAAAAAGAAGGTAAAATGCTGGAGTGTGTGTGGGTGGGGACACCCTCACCTCAGGGTACTAGGCACAGTTGAAGCCAAGCAGGGCAGCTGATGGAAATGGAGTAACCTGAAAGGTTGTGAACTCTCTATAAAGGAAGTCTTTGGGAGGAATTTAATACTCTGCCCTCCAATAATAGGGGAGAGTCAACTGAGTGTCAGTAGTTTACTTTATGTGTACATCTCTTCCCCTTTAGAACAGTTCCCCTGGAATAGGGATTGTTTCAATTTTTTTGGTCTTTGTATCTCTAGCATCTGTATAGACCCTGCTTGTTACTATGAGGCTAATAAATGTTTATTATTTGATTGATTGATGAGGACAGTGAAGCCCAGAAAGATTAAGTGCATTGCTCAACATTATCCAGTTTGTAACTTGTACAGCTTGGATTTGAATCCAATTCTTCTGATTCCATATCCAGTATTTCTTCTGCTACATTATATATACGGTGATACATTTACTTTTAGGAGGTAACAACTTGTGATTTATTTTGATTTTTTTTTTCAGAGTAGTTTTGCAGCAGCATAAGAAAAGTTGGTTAAGCATTTAAGCATTTGCATTAAGCAAAGTTGATGCTTGTGAAGTTATTTTAAGGTAATCCATCTCATGTAGCTGGTTATGGCTGTTTAGGGTGTTTTTTGCCATGCTGTATTAGGCAGTTATGTATTTTTTATTGGTATATATCTTATTTTATTAATTAAAACAAATTTGTCTTCTGGATATTTAACAACAAGCATTTAGTTGTTTTTAAAGCATGTATGTGTTTAAACTTGAAACTTATAAAACGTATGCTATGCTTGGTGCATTTTTTAATACAAATTTAATGTACTTTGAGCTGTCGGTATGAGAAATTTGAAATGTTCTGTTATGTAGTAAACTGTCTTCATTGCTCCTTTCCTGCTTATTCATTGAATTGATGAGAAAATTTTTTTAATGTTCAGTTTAAATGAATTAGAATAAGCTATAGTTGTTAGGTGCTGTCTTTTCTCTCAGTTTGCCCTGATAAATTCAGATGATTAAATAACTTTTATCAATTCACAATTGAAACTCCCTAGGGTCATAGATTTAGAACTGGAAGGGAATTGAAGTCTTGTCCATTCCCTGTCAATTCCTTTTCTCCCCCCCCCCTTTTTTTTAATAAATGAGAAACAGGCTAAGGGAGGTAAATGACATATAAAATCACTCATGTAGATTTGAATTCAGGTTTTATAACTCATGATCCAAATTAATATTTGGCAGAATTTCAGTTAAAGTATAATACACCAATAGATACTGGTGCCCAGATTATAAATACATATTTTAAAATGTTTGGTAAAGTATTAGATATAATCAGATGTATAATAATAATAATCAGTATAATCAGATGTAATTTATCCATTGTTTATCCTAAACTTTCTAAAATATTCACTTTGTTTAGAATGAAAAAAATGTGTCAATTGGGGCTTTCAGATACAAACTATTCATTATATCGTTATTGTAGATGTATAGTTGAAAGGGAACCTACTAGCCAACTCCTTCATGTCACAGATGAGAAACCTGAATTTACATCCCTTCGCTCTAGTTTTCCCTCCCCAGCTCTCCCACTATCCCTCCCCCAAAAGAAAACTTAATTGATTTTTTTTTTCCAGAGTAGCATATTGAACAATTTCTTCAGGCAACAGTGTACATTAACTCCCACATCCTTTTTCTGGAGTGTTAATGAAAATTTAAGCCAGTCATCTTGGAAGCATATACTTTTCCACACAAACTTAATTGTAATTTTGTTGTCTCTTACACAGCTTCTCAAGTAAGCTTTTCTGGAAATTTTTTTCTAAGACATTTTATCCTAACCAGGAGAATTTTGTGAAATTAAGTGAAATTTGGAGATACTATTTCTTCTTCCAAATAATTTATTAAAATGTTAATTAAAACCATTGCCAACATCATTGCCTTCGAAGATAGAGCTCCATTTACACTGTGCCCATCCAAAGAGTTTGTCTCAATCTGCTCCTAGTACACGACAGACCATTTCCTCTCCAATCCCATAGTGCATTAATGATTTTGATATTACCTCTGGTGGAAGGGTTTCTGAAACATTTAAATAGATTAATTGTACTGGTTTCTCTTTATCCAAATACAGATTACTTAATAATAAAATAGTAATAATGATGACATAATAATAAAATAGCTAGCATTTACATAGCATGTAAATGTTTGCAAAGCACTGGATATATGTTACCTCATTTGATTCTCACAACAACTTTGTGAAGTAGTGTACATTTTACAGATGAAGAAATTGAGGCAAAGAGGTTAAGTGTATACCCAGGGTCACACAGCTAGTAAATGTCTGAGGCAGGATTAGAATTTAGGTTTTCCGGATTCCAAGTCCAGTACTCAATCTACTGTGTCACCTACCTATATCACAGTGTTAATATTGTTAATGATAACAGTAATAATACTAATAATGGAATTTATGTTCTGCTTTAAAGCTTGCAAAGCACTTTATGTACATTGATACACTGTTGGTAGAACTGTGAATTGGTCCAAAAATTCCAGAAAGTGACTTGGAATTATGTTTAAAAAAATTAATCAACCGGCAAACTCTGAACCAAGCAATGGACCAACTTTTGAGCTCTCAAAGAGTTTATAGATAGAAAGGTTACACATATTAACATACTAATGGCATCACTTTTTTCTTTTTTGCAAGGCTATTGGGGTTAAGTTAAGCCCAGGGTCACACAGCTAGTAAGTGTCAAGTGTCTGAGGTCGGATTTGAACTCAGGTCCTCCTGAATCCAGGGCCGGTGCTTTATCCACTGCGCCACCTAGCTGCCCCCATGGCATCACTTTTTGTAGATTATGATAAACTAAAAAGTAGGAGCTCATCATTTGGGAAATGGCTAAAAAACTGTGGTATATGAATGTACTGAAATATTGTTGATTCATAAAAAACAATATAAATAATTCAGAGCAACATGGGAAGACTCATATGAACCAATGTAGAGGGAAGAAAGCAGAATCAGGAAAACAATATTCATAATGACTACAATAATGTAAACCAAACCAAATAGAAACCAGAAATCAATTTAACTTAAGTTAAATGCATTGACCAGCAAATGATGAAATACCTTCTTTCTCTCCAGGTTAGGGATGGGGGAATTATTGGATGAGGAATGCTGCATATATAGTATTCTAGATCTTTTGTTTGTCAGTGGTTTTTTTTATCAAGTTCTATAAAGTATCTCATAAAAGTGTAAATTAATTTTACAAATATTGTCATTTTATTATATTGGCATGGCCTAGCCATGAACACTGAATATTCCTCCAGCTATTTAAGTTGTTCTTTATTTTTTTTAGGAGCACCTTGTAATTGAATCTTTACAAGTATTTTGTGTACTTGGGAAATTGATCCCCACATATTTTATGAATTTTTGAGTTATAGGATTTCCCTTTCTACTATATATAGGTTATATGAGATCTTGTATAGACTTCTCATAGTTTGGGTCTTAGTCCATTTCTTTTGTGTTCTCAGTTTTGTTAGTATATAACTATCCATAATATGATATGGTATTTTTGTTTATTTCTTCTGGTTTTGCTGTAATTTCACCTTGCTCATTTGCTGTTTTATTGATCTGATTTTCTCCTCCTTTAAAAAAATCAAATTAGCTAAGGGTTTATCAATTCTGTTAGTCTTTTCAAAGAACCAGCCTTTTCTCTTATTTAGCCTTTCTGGTTTTGTTATATTTTTTTGTTTTCCATTTATCTGTTTTCCCTCTGATTCTTTTTTTCCTTTTTTCCTTTTTTTTTTTTAAGTGGGGCAATGGGCGTTAAGTGACTTGCCCAGGATCACACAGCTAGTAAGTGTCAAGTGTCTGAGGCCAGATTTGAACTCAGGTACTCTTGAATCCAGGGCCGGTGCTTTATCCACTGTGCTACCTAGCTGCCACCCTAATTTCTTTTTTCTTTTTTTTCCCCTCTGATTCTTAATATCTCCTCTCTTGTGCTTATTTTAGGTCTATTTGTTGATTTTCTAATCTTTTAAAATACATATTCAATTCATTAATCTTTTCTTTTTTCTATTTTGTTAATGTATTATTGTAAGTATATGATTTTCCCCTGAGGACTGACTGCTTTAGCCACATCTCAGATATTTTGCTATGTTGTTTCATCATTATCACTTTCTTTTACATAGTTATTAATTGTTCCTGTGATTTGTTCTTTAGCCCACTCCTTATTTAAGATTTCATTGTTAAATCCCCATTTGAGACTGTGATGTTTAAAATCTAAATTGTGGTCGCCTTAAATTAGAAGCTTCAGCACTAGTCTTTGGGCATTAAACATTTATTAAAGTATACAGTTATTCACAAGGAGTTCAGAAAGTTAAGAAAAAGCCTATGTAGCCTAGAGTTCCAGCCTGGTTGGGTTCTTCTTCAAGTCCTCCAAGAGCCTGCTTTAATCAGGAACTCTCCAGCAAGCTGATTGTGGAAACTTTTTATAGGTCTGGAACAGAGGCAGTCCTTACACACTGCTTCAAGCTGATTGGTTGGCGTCATCCAAATCCATTGGTTTTGAAGGTGTTCTCAAGTTGAGTTCAGTCTAACTTCTGAGAACAATACCTTCTTATGAGGGCTAGCCAGGTGTGATTACAATCCAGTTAACTTGAAGTAGGCTAATCAGCAGTCAATCACTCTCACTTGATTCAGTCAGTCTAGATTAATCTCCAGGTGGGTCTTTGAGTATCTGCGAAGTCCCATTATTTCATCACAAGACTGTATCTTTTGATTTTGGTCCCAGAACCAACTTCTGTTTTTATATGGTCTGCAAAGGATATATTAACTGTTTCTGCCTTTTTACCTGTTAGTATTTCTCTGCACTGGTACGTGGTTGACTTTTGTAACAGTAACATGTGGTGCTGAGATATATATATATATATATATATATATATATATATATATAGAGAGAGAGAGAGAGAGAGAGAGAGAGAGAGAGAGAGAGAGAAATAATATATACAAGCACACACATGTGCATATATGTCCCATTTAGAAGATGTCATAGGTATTTTCACTTTAGTTTCTCCCTCAATTTGTTCAATTCCATATTTTTGTTTATTTATTAGACTTATCCAAAACTGATAGAGAGACATTGAAGTCTCCTGTCACTATTATGTTATTGTCCGTGCCTTCTTGAAGCTCAGGTAATATTCCCTTTATGAATTTGGATGCTAAGGTATTTGGAGTAAATGTTTATTACTGACATTGTTATCTGGTGATTCCTTTCAGCATAATATAGTTTCCTTGTTTATTCCTTTTTATTTTTGTTTCTGCTTTGTCTGCTAGTATAATGGAAACTACTGCTATTTTGGATTCACATAATGCATAGTAAAGTTTTTTCATCCCCCTCAATTTTATTTTGTGTATTATTATTATTTTTTTTTTTTAGTGAGGCAATTGGGGTTAAGTGACTTGCCCAGGGTCACACAGCTAGTAAGTGTTAAGTGTCTGAGGCCAGATTTGAACTCAGGTACTCCTGAGTCCAGGGCCGATGCTCTATCCACTGCGCCACCTAGCTGCCCCTTGTGTATTATTTTTTAAAAATGTGTTGCTCATATGCAACAACTTGTAGGGTTTTGTTTTCTTATCCAATCTATCATTTTTTTTTGTTTTCTTGGATTATGTAATCCATTCACATTTAAAGTTACAAGAGTTAGCTTTGTATTTTCCTCTGCCTCTAAATTTTTTTTCAAGTTATGATTTTTCTCCCCTCCTGCTGTACACACATTATTGTGTTCCTTTAGTTATTTAAACTTTTTAAAAAAATTTTTTTTAGTGAGGCAATTGGGGTTAAGTGACTTGCTCAGGGTCACACAGCTAGTAAGTGTTAAATGTCTGAGGCTGGATTTGAACTCAGGTCCTCCTGAATCCAGGACTGGTGCTCTATCCACTGCACCACCTAGCTGCCCCCTATTTAAACTTTTTAAAGATGGCCCTGTACCCATTGGCTTTCTTCTTCTTCACACCTGATCTTCCTTTCTCATTTGTTATCCATTTCTCTTAGGGTTTTGTTTTATGGGTCCTTTGTTTCTCTTGCTTTTGTCTGCTTATATTTTTCCCTTCTCTTTTTACCCCAATCAAGTAGATTCCCCCTTCTCCTCCCCTTCGTCTAAGTCCTGTTCATTAGTTTTAAAAACTTCATATTTTGTGCTCCTTTCCAAAGAGGATTTCTCTCGCTCTCCTTTATCTGCTTCTCTTTCTGTTTTTACTTTAAATTTTCATTCTCTGATTCATGGTCCTTATAATTATCGTGTCTCTTCTCTCTGTATTCTTCCTGCAAGCAAGTATATCTGATATCTGTTCTATATCTATAAAGATATCCTGTTCTAGCCTCTCCCCTTTAGGTACTTTATCCTACTGACTTGTAGGGCTTGCCCCATGAATTCCCCTTTTCCATTGTGCCTCACTTCCAGAACAATGACAATTATTGCAGATGTCAGAGAGGACCCTACCCCAAGGTAGGACCCCTCCTCCACTACATCCTTGATTATACAGCCCACTACTGATCTAAAACCTCCTTTGTTGACCCATTTTTCTACATTTGCCTGGAAATCTCCTCCCATGTGTTCATGCTATCCCATTCCTTAGAATGCTGCTTGCCCCTAGGGGTTCCAACTCCCTACCTCTCAGGACAAGTAGACTTTTCAAGCACCAACTCCCTCAGACTTCATCCAGTATAACATGGACCGTCTCTTTTCATCCCTAGGAGCATTCATCAGTCTAACCCCTTCACATTCCAAAGTAAGGCCTCCTTTTTTTTCCCTCCCCCTAAAACTTGTTCCCCATCCTTTTCACCCACTCCCCTTAGCCTCATCTCTTTCTGAGAACACAGAGGTTTACCTTTCCCTCATTGCTTGATTTGTACCCAGTGTATCACACATTCCTATCAATCTCCTTGTTCCTCTCTCCCATATTATGTACCCTCCCTTGTAATTTAGTCTTCATAAAAAACAAACAAAAAACCTGATTAACCTCTAGGCAGAGTATTGACAGGTTCTGTCTGTAATGCCTCTGTCTCTTCACTGTTACCTCTCCCAGATTTCTGCCCTGTCTCTTCATGTCTCTTCATTTATAAACAACTTTCTTAGTGGTGTCTTTGTTGTCACTATGTTGCTACTAATGTTCTTGCCTGCTGCATTTATTTACTTCTGCATTTTTGTTGCTTTAGGTATTTGAGAAGCAAATCATCTCTTCAATTCAGGTTTTCTTTCTAAAAATGTTTCAAACTCTTCTTTATAATTTACAAAGGTCCATCTTTTTTTCCTGCATGGTTAAGTTCAGATTTGCATGATACGGTCAACCTGTACTGCATCCTGCCTCTGTTCTTTGGGAGCCATTATTCCATTCTTTTCTCCTTTTTCTAGTGGATATGGAATAGACATATCTTATTCAAATGATCTTTCTTTTCAGTTTGAAGATCTTTCTCCTTTTGGCTTGTAGAACTTATTGTTTCTGAATTGAATTGTCAAATTTAATCACTCTATATCTTGGAGTTTGAAGCCTTGAATTTTCTTCTGTAGGCATCCTGTGAATTCTTTCAGTTAGTATTTCATTTTTTATGGTAAGAAGTTCTGGGCAATTTTCTGCTATTATTTCCTTCATTATGGTGTTTTTTTGTCATGTCATGTTCTTTTGGGAGATCTGTGATACTTAGCTTGTCTCTAAGCATTCTGTCTTAGATTTTGGTATGTTTTATTTGAATAATAAACATTTTCTTTTAATATTGGTTTTAGTTTCTCTTCTAGATTTTCTTTCATGTCTCTGTATTTGTAATCCTACTCTGTTCTCTCTTTTGTTTCTTTGGTGAGACTTACCATTTCAAATTCCAGTTTTTCTATTCTATTCATTATTTTTGCTGTACAGGATATAAATTCTGCTCTCATAATTCTCATTTCTCTTAAACTACTCAGGAATATTGTGTTGTGATTCTATTTTCTCTTCAAATTCTACAGGTTCCTCTGTTTCATCAAGTATTAGATTATTTTCCTTTATTTTGCAGTATTTATTCATAGATGCCTGAACTCATTTGCTAGATTCCGAGACTATATTTCCATGTTTTTCCTGTTGATTCATCTGTTTATGTTCAAGGTCTTTTGAGTTTTCTTCTGGAAATCTTAGGTTATTTTAGCCTTTTCCCCTCTTTATTTTCCTTCTCTTATGATTGTGGTTCCCTTGAAGTCAGGATCTCAAAGTATCTCAGCCTTCTTCCACACTGGGCAATTCATGTTTTATCAGCCCAGCTAGGTCTTTGCCATAACTGACTTGTGGGTGATAGACTTGGCCTCAGCTGGATGCTGTGCTCTTCTGCAGGCTTGGTGGAGTGCTGCCCTTCATGTGCAGGGTGTCCTGTCCTGGTGATATGCGCCATTCCTTCTGTTCTTTCTCTGGCAGAGTACAGGCAGGCCAGAGCCTGTTTTCCCTGGCAATTCAGAGTTTTGCAACTGCTGCTTTCAGGTTGCAGCCCTAGCAGCCTTTCAGTCCTAAAGGATTGTGGCCAGTCTTACTGTAGAGTCTGAGTAAACTGCTGCGTTCTGTAGCCAAGGTCTCCATGGCACTGGAAAGAGGCAGGGGGGACTTGGGTGCAGGGGTGGGTTTTGATATAAAACTGTGTTGGATTTTTGCATGTGCCACTGTAGCCTTGCTGACAGTAGCATGGGAGGTAATGGAGTGTCTGGTGATCACTGTTAGTTCCTGGGTTTTTTGTTTTAGCATTCTTTTGGAGCTGAAATTGATTTATCTTTGGGGCATGTTTGGGAGAGGTTTGAGAGTCATGGGCTTTGGAGAAAATGTTTATCCTATGATAGGGAACTCTCATCCACTTGGCCTTGTATCTTCATGTTAATTCTCTGCATATCTTGTAAATCAGACTTTTATCAGAAAATTGATAGAAAATTTTTCCCCTACTCATCTTATTCTAGCTGCATTGATTTTGTCAAAGCTTTAAAATTTTATACATATATATGTGTATATATATATATATATATATATATATATATATATATATATATATATATATATATATATATATAAATAAATCAAAATCTGTTGAAAATTTCCTATTCCCTTTTTGAAGTAAACAGTTTTCAGATATACTAGAAGAGGAGAGGAGTAGTGGCAAGGCCAGAGCTGGTTTGAAAAGTCCTTCCTCCCCTCCAACAGGAACACGTTTGCTTGGCTTGTGAAGCCCTTCATAACCTTGGCCCCACCTCGCTTTCCAGCCTTCCTATAGCCCACAATGCCAGTGACACCTCCTTGCTGTTGCTTGAACTTGGCACTCTGTATCCTGGCTCTTAAGTATTTTCACCAGCCACTCCCCCTGCCAGGGATGTTCTTCCACTCCTCTCCTCCCAGCTTCCCTGTTTTCCTTCAGGTTTCAACTAACCTGCCATAAGAGGCCTTTCCTTTAATCTTAATGCCCGTCATTCAAGACCGCTTCCAATTTATCATGTATATTTATGTGTGCGTATTCGCATATATGCACATCCATATATATATATATATAAAATGCATGTATGTCTTGTTTATACATGTGTGTATACATGTGCACGCATATAGTTTCTAAATAGTTATTTGTATCGTGTCTTCCCCATTAGACTGTGAAGCTCCTTGAGAACAGGGATTTCTTGCTATTTTTTGCTTCCTTTGTACCCTCAGTGCTTGGCATAGTGCCTGGCACAGAGCAGGTGCTTAACAAAAACACTAGGTGACTTGACTTGACACAACTTATATATACCATAGGAGTTGACTATAATAGCAAGGCCACACCGTGCTGGGACTATAGCTTTAATGATTCATCTCTCTGTAAATCCTTTTGTTCCTCCTTCATTATTTTTCCTGAGGAAAAAAGTCCCTGGCATCCACAAAGGACAGGTACGAGTTCTGGCCTCAGGAAAGTTATGAGATATCTTTAGGAGACAATTTTCTTTATTTTTCCTCAACCAACTTCAGTTTGTGGCCTTGGAACTACTATATCTTTTTTGGGGGTGGGCAGGGCAATGAGAGCTAAGTGACTTGCCCAGGGTCACACAGCTAGTAAGTGTCGATTGTCTGAGGCCAGATTTGAACTCAGATCCTCCTGAATCCAGGGCCAGTGCTTTATCCACTGCACCACCTAGCTGCCCCAGAATTACCATATCTAATAATTAGCCTCTTGCCATCCCTTGAACTCAGCTTTAAAACCCCTCTCATACATACATACACTCCTTTGTTAGGAATTTAAATATGTATCTTTCATTAAAATTTATTTGTTTTTTTTTTTGGTCGACTATTCCTTCACCCAAGTCACTGATAAAAATAGTGAGTAGAACAAAACTGAAGGCTTATTTCTTTGGCACTCCTGAAGACCTACCTCCATGTAGGTTATTAACCCATTTATTGACATTCATTGATGTTCCAAATCAAGGTAACTGTTCTTTAAAGCTAACATATCTCCATCTTGTCCAAAAAAATATCATGACTTTGTCAGATGGTAATTTTTAACCACAGGTGGAGGGAACCCTTCCATATTATGTGTTCCCCACACCACAATCGGGGTAAATAAGGGAGGGGGAAAAAATGCCCACCAATTGCAGAAAAAATTAACTTAAAATGTTTTAAACCACTGATAATTAGAGAAATGAAATTAAAATAACTCTTGAATTCCAGCTCATACCTGTCAGATTGTCATTGCTTAGGGAAAAAAGGAAAATTACAAATGTTGGAAGTGTTGCAAGAATTCATTTATGTGTGTTGGTGAAGCTGTAAAGTGATCCAGCCATTTTGGAAAGCAATTTGGAGTTATGCTCTCCCAATATTTCTAAACTGTACATACCTGTTGACTTGGTGCTACCTCTATTAGGCCTTAATCTCAAAGAAATTAAGAAAAGAAAAAAGATACCATATGTATAAAAATAATATTAGTTTCTTTTGTAGTTACAAAGAACTAGAAACAAAGAGGGTGCCCCAAAACCAAACAAAGTCTAATAAACAAGCTGAAGTATATGAATGTAACATAATGCTTTTGTCCTATGAAAACATAGAAAGAGATGGTTTCAAAGATAACTGGGGTGACTTGCACAAACTGATGTAGACTGAAGTGGGCAAAACCAGAAGAAAAATGTATACTGTAATATCTACATTATGAAAATTGAAGAGTTTTGAAAGACAACTCTGTAGAGTATGAAGAATCCTACCCACCCCCAGTGATGGAACTTATATACCAAACGAGACACATGTTTTTGGAAATCACCAATATAGAATTTGTTTTGTTTGCCTAAATATATTTGTTACAAGTGTTGTTTTCTTTTTTCTTCTCATTGAGGGGGCAGAGACAATAAATTTTTATTTGATAAATTAGAAAAAATACTTTTAAAGGTATATTGGTTTTTTCAAGTCAAAATATCATTAAGTGCTTTTTATTTATTAAGCACTTATTTATTAAATGCTTATTATTAGTCCCAAACTAGGTGCCAGGCCTTAGAATCAGAGGATCTGGATTTGAATCTCATTTCTTCCACTTGTGTGACCTCAAGTCCTCATCTCTAGGATGAGTTGACATGACCTTCAAGGTCCTTTCTTCTCTAAACCTATGCTTCTATGAACTAGTGACCCATATGTTTTTTTTCAAGTTTATAAATTCATGCACATGTCAGTCATTAAATATTTCCTGGTTTTTGTTTGTTTTTGTTTTTTTGTGGGGCAATAGGGGTTAAGTGACTTGCCCAGGGTCACACAGCTAGTAAGTTTCAAGTGTCTCAGGCTGCATTTGAACTCAGGTACTCCTGAATCCAGGGCCGGTGCTTTATCCACTGCACCACCTAGCTGCCCCCTAAATATTTCTTAAGCACCTTTCTTGTGTTTAGCACTGTGCTAAACTCTGGGGATACAAAAAAACTCAATAAACATTCTCTGTCCTTAAGGAACTTGTGCTCTAATAGGGAGACAACAAGCAAAGATGTACAGACAGCCTCTATAGTATAAAGAGTAAATAATTAAAAGAGGAAAGGGACTAGAATTTAGAAGTAGGATGTGTATCAAGGGTAACTGACCAAATGGGTTAATGAATAAAGTATCATTTCCCCACCACCACCTTTTGACCTTTGTCCTTTGATTTGGCCCCCCCCCCATTCCAGAGAATGGATAATAGTTTCCATCAACTGTTTTGGGGGTAAGAGAGTGCAAGATCATTTTTAGGGCTGTGGCTGGTCCTGTGCTGTGGGGTGGGGTCTTTGGTTTCAGCTTCAGACTGGGTTTGAAAGGGTATGAGCAGCAGCTGTGTAATCTGCTGATTGCTGATCAGGGCTCATCACATCCTCTGATGGGAACTGGGGGATTGGCTGGCTCTGAGCTTGCACGTGACTGGCATGTGGTTGTATTGGCGCAGCCGGGTAGGGGGTGTCACTGGAGATGGAATGGAGGTGCAGCCAGGTTCGGAAATGGGGTAGGTGCTGGAATCAGGCTGCAACATTTGCTGCAGAGGGGGAGGGGGTGGTGAAAATGACTATGTAAAGGCTACATCTTCTCCCCACTCCCATGAAGCCCCATGAAGCTTGGGGCTTTTTGTGAGCTTGGCTTACTTCATTATAAGTGTCCTCTGTTGCATGTCAAGCTGGAGAGGGATGTTTTTCCTTTTACTGCAGTGGTGACCAACGATGGCTTTCCTGTGGTTCTGATCGGGGTGTTTGACAGGAGAGGAAGAAGGGGGGAGGGTAGGAATGTCAAGAGAGGCAGAGGGGAGAAAAAGTAGCTTTTGTTGAGAGAACTGGGTTTTGTTTTAATAAAGCCTTTTGACATGAAAAAAGCAGAATAACAGTATCTAAGGAAACGGGTAAAGGATAACAAAGAATGGAGCAGATTCATGGCGAGTAGTAAAAGCTTTAGTATATTGAAGTCCTCTTATTTCCTCTGCCACAGTAACTGCAGCAAGCAGGCAGCCAAAGGGAGGGATAGGGATACAAAGCGACTGCTGATTCCTTGATGTGGATCTAGCAGAACCATAATGAAGCATTTCTGGGGAAAGAAGGACGAGCATGAGGCAGGTACTGCAGAGCTTACATGTATTCTGTTGAATGGTGAAAATTTGGTTGCCAGTAGTCTGCATGCTATTGTGAAACATCTAAGCAAACTCTCTTTGAATAGGGTGTCAGAAAAATACTGGTGTCTTTGTTAGTGACAAGACATGGTGGCTTTTTGCGGTTGACTGTAGCATTTTTCTCCTGTGCAGAGGAAAGAAGTCAGAGGAATGAGAGCTTATGATGTATTGCTGGCCTAAGAAATCCATTTACAAGAAGCTTTACTATTAAGTTGAATGCAAGTGCTATAATAAATAAGGAATTGGTGTGTTTTTTTAATGGTGGAAAAATGGAGAGTTGTGAATGCTTGATCTAATGGAATGTTCTGACATTTTAATTTTACATCACAAAAGAGATACTCAAAATCTGTGATTTAACCCAAATCGTATAGGAGATCTTAATACATTATGTATGAAGCAGTGAGCCCTTTCTCTTCCTTTGTTAGGTGTAGCTTTTATGCCATTAATTAGGTCACCCCAAAACTGATCATTCTAGATTATAAAATGTTTTGTATAGAGTTTGCTAATGTTACTTTTGATAGATTTGCTGTATTTAGAATCTATAGTTTTACTCCTATTCACTTTGAATATAATGGCATAAAATCTAAGAAGCAACTCTTAAATCATCAGATCATAGCTTTTCTTTTATGTGCAATTAGGTGTTAAGAAAAATAATTAAAAACACTTGATACAAGAAATGTGTTTTAAAATGTGGATACATTTTGTTTTCTATGCAGTTTTGAATTGAATAAAAGCTCCATTTATCGTGGTCTAATGTTTTATTCTTTCTAGTTATACTAGCTACATGCCACACCCCCAAGGAGAGATGGCGCTTGTTCCATAAAAATCACATAAGATCAGATACAATATCCCTTAGATTTGTTTGTCCTGATTCTTAAGTCTGAGGTAATTAGATTCTGAAATAATTCAGTTTTTAAAAATTGATTGGAATTCAAGAAAAATGCATATTTTACTTTAGATGTCAGTAGCATGTTTTAAACTAGAAGGGATTTACATAATTTTAAATTTGAAGCTCTAAAAAGTTTTCTTTCCCCAAATGACAATTTAATTAATTTCTCTTTTCACTGCTTTCTTTCTGTTAAATCAAACACTTTTATATAAAAGAAATAAGCAACAGATTAGGGGTTTCATACATAATATTTTTATATACATAAATGTATATGTGTATGTTATACATGTAATATTTTTACATGTGAAATATTTTAAAATACCATTGGCTGTGAGAATAAATATTAATTTTTATACTTGAGAAATTTGATTTTTGTATTTTAGAAATTGTGTTATATATAAATTAGTCTAACAGTTTTTTGTTATCTTCTATTTCTGAGTCTAATTTTTAAAATTTAATAGCAGAACGGTAAAATTGAAATACTATACCAAAAATAGCTGACTCATTTAAATTCCAAATCATAGGTCAGTGACAAATTATAATGAATGCTATGATGTCCTGAGTTTAAGAATACTCTAATATTTTAGCTGTCCAGAAGTTAACTGAGCTTAAGTATGATATTTTGGAATGAAAATGCTGAATATATTATTTTTTTTAAGCTGTATATAATATGTATATATGTATGTATGTATATATATGGAGACATGCTTATGCTTGATAGTTGTTATCAGAATAACAAAAGAGTATTTTAAAAAGACAGTGGTAAAGTTCATGCCAGCAAATTTCATCAAAAAACAAAAGAAAAAAAGGAAATGTAGAGGAATACAATATCCTTCACAAAGGTGAAGCTTTCATTTTTTCAGTATGCATAAAATATAGTGGAAGAACCTTCTTGAATTAAATTTCTTGGAAAGGTAGTGGGATTATTTCTATTCTTTGATTTGATAGACTCTTATAGATGAAGAGAGGAGCCCAGGGAGGTAAAATTACCTACCCACAAGTAATAAGTAGCAGAGCCAGAATTCAGAACCAAAGTCTGTTGACTCAAAATCCAATATTATAGTGAAAATTCATTTATTTAATGCTTTGAGGCTTACAAAGCACTTTACCCAAAACAGTCATGTGAGATACCAGTGAGATATCAGTATTAAACAGCCATTTTAAAATGAGGAACTCAGAGATTTTTCCCTACAGTGACACAGCCAGTAAGTATCAACTTGGATTTAAATCTGACTTTTCTGATTGCATGTGTAGCAGTCTTTCCACTATACCATGCTGTTTTCATGTGCCATGCAAGATTGTCTAGGGGTAATCAGAAATAGACTTTTCTTAACTGCAAGTTCAGTGAACTCTAGATTAAGCCAGCTAGCTCATTTTCCTTCTGTTGCCAAATTTGATTGCTTTTCTCAAATCCATATCCTTCTTGAAATGTCTGCAGCCCTTAACACTGTAGATCATAGTCTTCTTTGTGGTATGGTAAATGTCCTGTTTTCATAGTACTCTTCTCTCTTCCTCTTACCCAGGCCATGTGCATTAACCATGAGTGACCTTCAAGGTTTTGTCCTGGGCCTTCTTTTCTCCCTGTACACTGTTTGACTTCATGATTTCATCAGCTCCCATGTATTTAGTTTCAGATCATTTGTCCAGCTCCAACTCCAGTCTCACATCTCTAGCTACTTATTATATATCTTGTATTCAATGTCCTTGTTCTCCTTTCAACAACATGTTCAAAACTGAATTCATTATCTGTTCTCCCAGCTCCTCACCTCTTACTATCAAGGGTACCATCTCCTTGTTCACCACCCAAGCCTCTAATCTAGTTGTCATCTCCAGTTCTTCATTCTCTCTCATCCCACATATCTAATGAGTTGCCAAGTCCTATTGATTCTGCCTTTGCAATGTCTCTGGTATATTCCCCCTTCTCTTCTCTGACATTGCCACCATCCTTGTGTAGCATTTCATATAGTCAATAGTCACACCTATACTACTGCAATAATCTTTAGTTGGTCTCCATGATCTTCATAAAGCACAAGTGTGACCCCCTCCTATTGCATCAACTCTAGTGGTTCCTTAATGCCCCCAAGATGACATATTAAATCCTCTGGCTTTAAAACTTAATTTTATTACATTTTTTTTTGGTTACATTTTAAGTCTCCCTCTCCCTCCCTACTCTACAGTAGAAAAGGCCACCATTTGACACAGATACATTTGTGTGTACAAATATACATATGCACATATATGTATGAAATCATACTATGCATACACACATTTCTCTGGAGGGTACATATGTTCTTTCATAGGACCTTTGTTGTTGATTTAAATATTTATAATATTCAGAATAGCTTATTGTTCTTCCAACAATATTGCTGTTAAAACCTATAGCAACTAATTTCATCAAAAAGGAAAAAAAAGAAAAGGAAACATATGGGGAACTGATGAGAAAAATAACAAAAGACCTCTGGCTAACTTTCAGAAAGTTCTGGGAAAGGGAAAATAATAAACACTTATATAGTGTCTTGTGTGAGAAATAGCAATATATTCAGTTTCACTGGATAATGGAAAACTTAGAGGAAAATAAGATATAAGAAGACTGGAAAGGTAGAAAGAGTTATGAAGGGCTTTAAAAGCCAAAGGACTTGCATGAAACAATGACAAGTGAAATGAGAAGAACCAAGAGAACATTTTACATAGTAACAGCAATATTGTTGGAAGAACAATTAAGTTTAAAAAAAGAAAAGAGAGTGACTGAAGCATCTTTTTTTTTTTAATTTACAGAAGAGGAAAAAAGAATTTGTTTTGTTTGATAATGCTAACAGATCACAAAGGAGGTTTTTCTTTTTTGGGGGCAGTAAAGGCGAATTAGGAAGGGAGAATAATAGTGAGGCAGAACAAAACAGAAGCATCAACTTTATAAAAATTGTATACAACATATGGAAATACTCATTAGTTTTTTATGGAGATGATAATGTTTTTATAAAGTTTATATATCAACATATTAATTCCAAAGCTATCATACTTACCAGTGTTTTCCTCTGAATCTTCCCTCCTGTTGTGTACCTAATGTTTCATTGATGCTTCTGTTCTTTTTTGTTCTGCCTCACTATAGCAATAGGTTCGGTTGCTCTCTCTTCTTCTTATTTTTTTTTCCTTTTGGTAATAGTACCCCTTCCTCTTTTGCTCCCCAAACTCCTCTTCAAACAAAAAAGAATAACAGAATTATTGAAATAAACACAGCAAAATAATTTCACACACTTGTCATGTCCAAAAGTATACATTTCATTGTACACCTTTAGTCCATCACCCCTCTGTCAGGAAGTGAGTGTCATGCTTCTGAAATTTTGTTCAGTCATTGTATTTAACTGTTTTAAGTCTTTTATTAGAGTTGTTTTTCTTTTCAGTGCCACAGTCATTTGTAAATTGTTCTCCTGGTTCTGCTCACTTTTCTTTGTATCACATCATACAAGTCTTTACTTCTTTTTCTCAGCCTATTCTCTTTTGTCGTTTCATATTGTGCAGTAATTTTCATTCTTATAATTTGTTTAGCCATTGCCCAACTGATGGGACTCTCACTTAGCTTCTAGTTTTCATTTCCACTAAAAAAGTCATGGTAAGAGTGTTTTTGTATCTGACAGTACTTTCCTTCTTTTAATTCTTTGGAGGTCTGGATCAAAGGGTAGCTATGTCCAATTTAGTGATTGGGGGACATTTTTTTTTTCCAGAAAAGCTGTATTAATTCACAACTCCACCAATGATGCATTTGTATGCCACTTTTCCCATATCCTCTACAGTTGTCACCTTTCTTGGCGTTTTTTTGGTCATCTCTTTCCATTTGTAGGGACAACCTCAAGATTATTCCAGGGAGCATTCCCCTTGTTATTGGTTATTTCAGTTAAAAAGTATTTATTGAGCAACCACTATATATGCCAAGCACTGTGCTGTGCTGAAAATACAAAGAACCCCCCCCCAAAAAAAAAACCCCAAAACAAAACCCAACCCTACCTCAAACCAAAAACATTCCCTGCTTTCAAGGAGCTTATAGTTGGATATTCACATACATGGTGTAATAAATTGGAGATAACAGAGGGAAGGCACTAGCATTAAGGAGGATATGGAAAGGCTTCCTAATAGAAGGTAAAATTTAGTTACAAAGACATAAAAAAAGCAATGGAAGTTAGGAGGTGGGACTGAGGAGGGAGAGAGTTCCAATCATTGGAGAACAAGAAGTGAAATTACTAGGTGTTGAAAGTAATAGTGCAAGTAATAGCAAGGAAGCCAGTGTCACCAGATGACAAGAGTACATGATGGATTGTGATGAGTCTACTAGAAATATTTTTCTTTTTGAATTTTCATATGATTATGAATAACTTACCTTCTTTTGAGAATATCATCTGACTATTTATCCACCAGGAAATGGGGAGTGTTCCTATATATGTTAGATAGTAAAGGAAATGGGATAGTGTGACTGAACCTGTTGGTATAGAGAACTCCCAGATTAGGAAGCACTTACCAATAATAGGTAGCATCTTTCTTGAGACTTCGTGTTAAACAGTTGATTAGAGGTCTGACAGGTTAAGTTACTTGTCCAGGGGATTCACAGCTTATGTGTTATAAGTAGGGCTTGAATCAAGGTTGCTCTGGCTTTGAGGTCAACTCTCTAGCCACTATTCTACCTTGTTTCTCATATCTTTAAAATGAATTTGCTTTAAAGATTTTTCTTAAGGTTTTAACTGCAACTATTTTGTGTGTTCAAAAGCTTTAAACTTTATGTAATCAGTCATTTTCTCTTATGTGGTTCTCTCAGATTCTTGTTTGGTCAAGATCTCCTCTATCAGTAATTGGGAAAGGTATCTCCTTCCTTGTTCTTTTAATTTATAATGTAGCCTTTAATATCTAGGCCATATATCCATTTGGAGCTTATTGTAATTCTGCTTTGTGAGATCTTGGTCTAACCCTAATTTCTTCCAGACTCCTTTTTAATTTTTCTATCAAGTAGAGAAACTATCATAGTAGTTGGTGCCTTTTCTGTATGTTTCTTTTGTGTTTTTTTCTTGAACACTGTGCCACTGTGTTTGTTTCTGAGCCTGGTATTATAATGATCAGAATCTAAGCAATCCCATTCATGAACTTTTCTATTTTTTTTTAAACTAGTATGAACCAAATTTGATGATGAGTTATCTGTAGTATAGATTGTAGTCTGGTACTACCAAAAAAAAATCTTTCATTCCCACTTTCTTTTATTATTAGTCTTGAGGTTCTTAATCTTTTCTTCCTTCTCTATATGGATTTTTTCTAATTGTAAAGTAACCCTTTGCTGTTTTGATTGGCATGGTGATGAATAACTAATACAGCTAATTTTGTAATTTTTATTATATTGGCATGGTTGAAACCAGGAGCAATTACTGTCTCCAATTATTTTGGCAGGTTTTTATTTCTGTAAATGTCTGCTACAATCATCAATGTTGACCACTCTTTTCCTGAATACTTTCTCTTTTGGATTTCTCTGACACTATTTTATTCTAGTTTGCCTAATACCTGTCTGCTGGTTCCTTTGTCTTCTTTCCTGGTTCATTCCCATAACTGTAAGCACTCCCCAAGGTTATGTCCTAAGCCCTCTTACTCATCAGTCCTTATGGATTTAATTACTACTATGCAGATGACTCCCAGATTTATATATCTAGCCACAGTTTCTTCTCTGAACTTTAATTATACATCATTAATTGCCTCTTTGACAGTCAGACTGGATGTCCTGGAGACTTCCTAAATTCACTGTCTAAAACTAAACTCATTATCTTTTCTTCTAAACTGGGGGTTCTTAGCCTTTTTTATGTCACAGACTTCTTTGGCAGTTTTTTGAAGCCTGTGAACCCCTTCTCAGAATAATGTTTTTAAATATTTTAAGGAAATGATAAATTTCACATTTAGTGGTTAGTGAAAATAAAGATGTCATTTTTTTTCTATCCAGGTACATAGGCCTGAAATCTAAAGGGTCTCTGGACTCCCAAATTAAGAATCTCTGACGTAGGGGGCAGCTAGGTGGCACAGTGGATAGAGCACCAGCCCTGAAGTCAGGAGGACCTGAGTTTAAATCTGGCCTCAGATACTTGACACTTACCAGCTGTATGACCCTGGACAAGTCACTTAACCCAAATTGCCTCACCCCCAAAAAACACAAACAAACAAACAAAAAGAATCTCTGATGTAATTCCTCCCTTCTTATAAACTCAGATCTAAATAAAAAATTAAAAAAAAATAAACTCAGATCTATTTTTGGCAAAGGTACTACCATCCTTCAGTTCTCCCAGGCTGGTAATCTTGGCATTATCTTAATTTCCTCATTTTTCACCCCATATATCTAATCAGTTGCTTATCTTGCCATTTATACTGTCAAAATATCATTTCTTCTTTCACGTATTAGTTTAGGCTCTCATCATCTCTCCTGGATTATTGTATCAAGCTTCCCAATTGGTCTCCTTTCCTCAAGTTTCTCACTACTCTAGTCCTTCCTGCAGGCTGCTGCCAAAATAATTTTCCTTAAACATAGATCTCACCGTGAGACTCACTCTAACCAACTTCACTGGTTTCCTATTGCCTCTAGAATAAAATAGAAATTGTCTTGTTTAGTTTTTAATGCCCCATAAAACTTGGCCTCAACCTATCTCTTTGGCCTTTTTAGCCATTATGCCTCCTACCACTCTAATCTAGCTAAGCTGGCCTTCCCTGTGTTTCTCAAACACTACACTCCATCTCACATCACTGTGCTTTTGCAGTGGCTCTTCCTTATACCTGGAAGGTACTTCTTCCTCAAACCTCTGTCTACTGTATATAGTACTTCCTCTTCCTTTAAGACACAGCTCAGTGCCCATAGTCTGTATGAAACCTTTCCAGGTCCTTCCAACTGTTCATGACCTCCTTTTTGTTTTTTTGTTTTTGTTTTTGTTTTTTTGCCAGGCAGTGAGGGTTAAGTGACTTGCCTAGGGTCACACAACTAGTAAGTGTCAAGTGTCTGAGGCTGGATTTCAACTCAGTTCCTCCTGAATCCAGGGCCGGTGCTTTATCCACTGCACCACCTAGCTGCCCCCATCCTTTTTGTATTTAACTACTTTGTATATGTTTATATTCGTTCTTGTTTGTCCTTCATTCTCAAAGAGGACTGTGACATCAGGGTGATGTCATGACTTGCAGTGAATTGAATTTAAGTGAGACGCAGGGCTGTGCAGAGTCTGAGGTGGGATTTGAACTCAGGTTCTCCCAACTTAAGGGCTAGTGCTCTATCCACTACACTACCTAGCTGTCCATGTTTACATTCACTTAATAGTTAATTCCCCTTTTGAGAAGTCAAATTGTATATTGGGTTCATAACTCTAAAGCTACTTAATTTCATGACCTTCTGAAATTAATAAGAAATAACATGTATCTATACATACCTGTCCATCCACTCACCCACCTACCTACCTAGCTTCCTGTCTAGCTGTTTTGTTGAATTAGTCCAACCCCCACATGTTACAGAAGAGAAACTGTTGCCTCAAGGGGTGAACTGACTTGATCTAGGTCACAGAAGATAGTAAGTAGTGAAGTTACACCTAGATTAAAGTACTCAGACTTCAGAGGCAATAATATTTTTATTCCTGATTTAAACATGAAATAGAATGGGCATTTCACATACTTGGTAGAACAGAAAAAAAAGAGTATTGTGAGTTAAACCACAGGTATCTACTGTATACATTTTGCTTTTAAAAAATGTTTATAAAGATTAACTTGTAATGTTCAAAACTTTTGCTTGTCTTCCCCGCCCCGCCCCCCCCCCCCCCACTGTTCTTTTCACTTAACAACAACAACAACAACAAATTACTTCCTTTTTCTTTCTTTTTCTTTTTGGCTACTTTTTTTATCCTTAACCACCCCCCCCCTCCCACTTCACTCCCATTGGGGGAAAAAAATGAAAAACAATACCTTTGTGACAAATACACACAGTCAAGCAAAACAGATTTATATATTGTCTGATAATGTTTTTTTTATTCTGTTTCTTGATTCCCTCTTTGAAGGGGTAAGTAGCATACTTCATTGTTATTCCTGGTTGTTGATTGCATTAATCAAAGTTCTCAAGTCAGTTGAGAGTTGTGTTTTTTTATAAAGCTATTATTATATAAATTTTTGTCTTGTTCTCACTTCACTCAGCACCACTTCAGAAAGTCTTTCAGGATTCTTTGTGGAACTGTTCATTATTCATCATTTCTTATGGTCCGTTACATTTAGATGTCATAATTTATTTTGTTCTTCCTCCTCGATTCTACCTGCGTCACCTCTTTGGCTTCTTTTAAGTACCAACTAAAATTCCATGTTTCAATGAAAGCCCTCCCTAGCTCCTCTTAGATCTAGTGCCTTCCCTTTCAATTATTTCTGGTTTATTTTGTATATAGCTTGTTTCTTATATGTTGTCGTTGTTGAGTCATTTAAGTCATGTCCAACTCTTCTTGCCCCCCTTTTTGTTTTTTTTGTGCTATTTTCCTCTTCAAGTCATTTTACAGATGAGAAAACTAAGGCAAACAGGGTGAAGTGACTTGCTGATAGTCACACAGCTAGTAAATGTCTGAGGCTGGATTTGAACTTAAAAAAGATGTCTTCCTGATTCCAAGCACAGTGCTCTATCTACTGTGCCACATAGCTGCCCATAACCAACTCCTCATTTTATTTATTATCGTTCAGTTATTTAAGTTATATCTGACTCTTCCTTGACCCCATTCAGGGTCACTGAAGTGGTTTGCCATTTCTTTCTCCAGCTCATTGAGGAAACTGAGGCAAACAGGGTTAAGTAATTTGTCCAGGGTCACACAGCTATTAAGTGTCTGAGGTTCTATTTGACCTCAGGTATTACTGACTCTAGGCCTGGGGCTCTTTGCACTGTGCCATCTACCTGCCCATAGCTGTTTTGTATATATATGTTTGCATATTGTCCCTCTCCCTCCCTAACCCCCATTTGGATTATAAACTCTTTGAAGGCAAGGACTGTATTTTATCTCTTTTTTGTGTCCCCATTGATTACCTGAGTAGTGGGTGTTTAATTCTTGATTTGATTGATTGAAAGTAGTATAGTTACTACTTTCTTAATACTACTAAAGAGATGGCTAGCCTGGAGATCCTCCTTAAGTGGAGGTTCTCTACACTCTACTCAGAGGAGCCCAGGGACAGAAAATACTGAAGAAGTGAATACCAAGGTTGATTTGATCTTTCAGGATTTGGGAATAGGAGGGTATTATACTGGTTTTCCCCAGAGCATTGAAATGCATTTTACTCAAAAAAAAAATACATTGAATTCTATAATTTGGTATGTTTGAAATGACATGTTTAGGCAAATTCATGTAAATACATATAAGGTAGAGTTTCAATTTTCAAAAATTTTAAATTAGTACATTTAACACTAAAACTGAGTGAAAATAATTTAATCTGTGAGAAAACTAATAATCCTGTTACAATAGCTTTTTTGGACAAAATTATCTTCATAATTTTGAAATCTAGAAGTGTCTATTTGAAGAGATTCCCATTTGAAACAATACAATAAGCTTTTAAGACAGCATTTAATTAATTTACTCATCCCCACTTTTTTTTTTTTGGTGAGGCAATTGGGGTCAAGTGACTTGCCCAGGGTCACATAGCTAGTAAGTGTCAAGTGTCTGAGGTCAGATTTGAACTCAGGTCCTCCTGAATCCAGGGCCGGTGCTCTATCCACTGTGCCACCTAGCTGCCCCTCCCACCTTATATATTTTTTTTAATAAATATTACCCTATAAGTTAAGAGCTGCTTTTAAGTATAACTTTATTTCTAGCCCTACTTTTAAACTCTAGACTCACATTTCTGATTGCTTTGATCCAGATGTAAACCATTTAGTTGGCCCAACAATAACCTAAACACTAACCTAAATCTAAAACTAAAGCTCATCATCTTCTTACAGTCCCTGACCCCCAAACATATTTACACGTGTGTTTCATTGATGAAACACTTTTTATGTCAAGACCTCTTAGTACTTATTAAGTACCAACTTATTCTCTGCAATCCCATAAGGTTAAGTAGACGTTTATTCCCTTTGTACTGGAAGAGATAGGGATAGAGACTGCCCCTGTGGTTTAAAGAACACCCAAATGAGGTCTTAGAGAGTTCTCAGGGCACTGAGAGATTAAGTGACTTGCTCAGTCACACTGCCACAATGTCTTAAAAGGTGAGACTTGAACCCATATCTTCTTGCCTTGAAGGTTAGTTCTCTATGTTGGTGTACCAACATTGCCTTTATTTGTACCAATAAGAGAATTAATATGAGTAAAGTTTCTATTTGGCTAAAATGAGCTGGAGATTGGACTAGATATGAAATAAATATCTTTGATCCTAAATTTTTGTTATGTGATTTTTTTTTTACCTTTTGTTATCCGAGACCGATTTTATTTTTATTTTTATTTTTACATTTTATTGCATTGCATAAACTATAAGAGCTGAAAGGAACCTTAAACTGCCTTCCTTTTTTCCTTCCAACCTTACTCAGCCCCTTGGTAGTAACTTTTAATGACTTTTTTTCCCCACATCTTATCATATTTTTTCAGTAGTTGCTCAACAGAACAGATTTTGAGTATGTCATTCAGATTGGTAAAATGTGTCTGCATATGAGTCAAGGTTATATAAAATGTGTCAAGGTTACCTGGAAGAAATCCTAATTCATAGAGATGATTCTCTTTAAGGAGTGTGTGTGTATACATACATGCAAACATAAACATATACAGACATATTTTTAAAACTTGCTTCTTTTTAAATAACTTTGAAAGCCTTGAGGGCTCTGATCAGTGTAATGATCTAGCATGGTTTCAGAGAATTGATGATGAAGCATACTGCCCATTTCCCCAAAGAGAGATGATTGACTAAGGGTGCAAAAGAATATATTTTTTGGATATGCCAGTGCAGAACTTTGTTTTGCTTGACTGCATATTTGTTAAAAGGTTTTTTCTTTCCTCAATGGTGAGAGAGAGTAAGAGGGAAAGAAAATTCATCTTTGATAATTGAAAAATATTTAAAACTAAATTGTTTGCCTCAAAATAAGATGTGAATTTTATGTACAATTTTCCTAGAAATTTAAAGAAAAGATTATAATTTCTGCCTTAATTCAAAGAATCTGGGACTTCTGTAGCTTAGTTCTAAAACCTTTAAGTATTTTTTTGAAAAAATGTTAGGGAAGAGGTTGGTTTTCCCCTTTCTTTTAAATAAGAAGCTTTTGGTAGAAAAATTCAAAATTATTTTTAATTTCATAGGTCCAGGGGTAGCCAAGGATGGCTGCAGCTTCATACGATCAGTTGTTAAAACAAGTTGAGGCACTGAAGATGGAGAACTCAAATCTTCGACAAGAGCTAGAAGATAATTCCAATCATCTAACAAAACTGGAAACTGAGGCATCTAATATGAAGGTATTAAGAATGTTCTTTCATACTAGTTGGTTTTTTTGGTATTCGTTTTTTCCCCCATATAAATGGAGGTTGAGAGAGAGTATCCAAAATTTCAGTAGGCCAGGAGGAGTACAACTTGTTCCTCAAAAGAGAACTTTAAAATGCAATTTAAAAATGAGGGATTGTTATGGAACTCTTGCTGAGGATTTTGGTGGGGATTTTCTTGTCCTGAATGGCTTTCTGGTGCAGGACATCTCTTGTCCAACATAATGGAGGCTATGGGAAGAAAATAATTTGTCATTTAGCTTTCTGAATTCTATGTCAGGAGATGTTTGGAGTTGTTGAAGTTTTATATTTTATGGATAGGGATTTTAGTAAAGGTGAATATATTTAATGATAAAGTTGAATTAGAAATTCCAGCAGATATGGAACATTGAAAATACTTCAAGTGCCCTATAACTAGGTGGATTTCTCACTCCATGTTTGTCTTCCTAAAAAAAGAATTATGAAAGAGTGCTATCAGTCTTTCCAGTGTAAGATAATAAGGATGAGGTGTGAGGTTAAGGTTTCAAGAAACTGCGAAAGTTAGGTGACAAGGGAAGGAATGGATTCTAGTATAATTTTCCAATCATTGATAAGGAACTTGATGACTCTAATCTTAAAGCAATACCTGACAAAGCTGCTGATTCCAGACACCTGAACTTTAATCTCTTTTAATGGGTATAAAATGAAGAAATGCATACCATGTTGCTGTTTTTATTTTGAACAAAAGCGCTATTTCCATTTTACTCTTAAAATTCTCTATTTAGATTGAGAGAAAAGTTTTGTTAGAGGATAGTTTCCCTTTTTTTAAAAAAAAAAAGTGATGAATATTACGATAAAAATTGGGAGAATGTGAGGTTTGTAAGTTCCAAAAAAGACAGAACTTTTGGAGATGGATTCTACAATATAGCCAGTAAATAAAAGGGAAGCGTAGCTTGCCTATGCATACAGGATACAGTATGTGGATATATCTTTGATGATTCATCAGTTTAATTGGCACTGGAAGTTACCAAATTGATCGTATAAAAAGTTAACACCTTAATAAACAAGAAAAATTAAACGGCTTTCTGTGAACAATTGAATATTTCTGGAAGTTGGCAAAATAAAAATGAATGCTCATATCTTCCTACTAAATCTTTTTAAGAATTTAGATATAAGGGGTAGCTAAGTGGCGCAGTAGATAAAGCACCAGACCTGGATTCAGGAGGACCTGAGTTCAAATTTGACCTCAGACACTTGACATTTATTAGCTGTATGACCCTGGGCAAATCACTTAACCCTCATTGCCCGCCCCCCAATTTAGATATAAAAAGTACAGTAATTAATTTCATTAGGTGAAAGATATAATGTTTAAAGAAATAAGATTGCTTTTTCTTTAGGATTTTTGGAAAGCATTCTTGCTATTTCGAAGTTATAGAAGTTCTTCTAAGAATGAATTAAATCTGAAAGCCTCCTCTACTGTTATTGATAGATCATGAGCCATTCATTGTTTTCCCAAATAGTACTGAAAAGCATCTATCACAAATGTCACTTCCTTTACTCTTTCTGCTTTGTCTTTTTCTCTCTGACCTTTTCCTATATCTTGATTTCTTGTCCGAATGCTTTTCTGCTTGATTACCACTTTTCTTCCTTCATTTCTTCTGATTGTCATTCTCCTTTAGTACTTTTGCTTCTGCTTATATAAGTATATCTTTGTTTCCTGAATTCCCAAAAATCTTTCAGTGGATTAATCACTTTTTGGGGTATCTTCTGTTTGCATTCAGTAGTTCTCTCTACCCTTTTTTAGAGTTATTCTTGTTTCTTTCCTTTTGATATTTTTTAAAAAATGTCCTCATGAATGGCTAAACTGACCTACAAGGTTAATTTTCTGGCATATCCTGTTTGACCTCTCTACCACCTTGTCATTGCCATCTCCTCTAGTACAAAACTCTAACATTCAAGTCCAAGAGTGAATTTCTGTAGTACAAATAAGATGTGAATCCAAAGGTAGCTACAGTTATTCTGTAACTGTGTAGGTGGCATATAGCAGATGTACTGGTTTTTTAACAGCATCTAGTCACTTTCATCAGTTACTTTGTAACTACTTTCAAGTTGGTTTCAACAGTAGGATAAACTTCTACATTATATATTATAATAGCATTAATAATTATAGTATTTAGTAACTTGAAAAACCAACCAGGATGTTAACAAAAGGACTTATGGTATGTGTTTCATTAATTTTGACTGGTTTACCAACTATTATTTATCAGGCAAATGAGGTAGGCATGACAATATTGTTGCTCTATTGAAAGAAAATTTATATGAACAGTGAAACAGAAGATGAAAATGAAGAAAATTCAATAAATTTTGAACTGTGGCAACACAATTTACTAAGACAACAAGAAAAGGATTCCCTCAGGTATAATGAGGGTTCTGGTGTCCTTGAGGAACAAAATCTTTTAGATTGATGTTGTTTGTCTTTCATTCTCAAAGAGGACCATGACATTGGGGTGATGTCTTGACTTGTACTGAATTGGATTTAAGTGAAGGAAGGCTGTGCAAGGTTACCAACCTCATTCTCTCCTCCATTGCCATTTGGGCCCAGTGGCAAGATTTTTATATATATATATGGTCAGGGTTCTATCCACTGCCCCACCTAGCTGCCTCTCCAGATTAGATAATGGAAGCTAAAGACAAATAAGAAAATAAGAGAAGATAATTGTTTTGCCTGAAGGATCTATAGACTGTTGTTGACATTCCTTAACAGGAATGGTAGTGTTGATTTGATTAAGTTCCTAGAGCAAGAAGTGGGGTCTGGGCCTCACTGACTTGTTGGGATTCTGGTCTAAGCTTTACCTGAATAACAGGGAAATGGGTCATATTCTAGCAGCACTTATTATTGCCATGCTGCATTTTTTTCATCCATGTCCGGTTCATGTCTAGATAGTCTTAAAATTCATGACTGGTTTATATTTAAACACAGAACAAATTCACGTACATAAACTAAACCACCAGCAGTGTGGGGAACTAAACTTGCCTCTTATATAAAATTATATAAGACATAGAGTCACAAGGTTCAGGATTCCCAAAGGAATTGGACTGATTAAGTTCTTAGTCACTAATCAGGGCCATTAGTTGTTGATTCGAAGGCATTATAAGATAGCAGAATGTCCGGTTTGACTAATCTCTCAAAGCTCATTGAGTCATTTCCCTAATGGAATTAGAAATGGTCTAATGAAATTGAAACTGATTTAGTCTGATATGACCAACTGATAATGTGTGAATATCACACAATATAAAGTCTTTTTTAAGAATGGTTAAGGGGTTAATAACCTGTGTTTTATGAACTTGTTTTAAAAAATATTTCTACAACTATTTCAATTGGTTTCCTTTGTAATTTTGTGCATTTCTCCCCCTCCCTCCCAGATATTTAAATAGAGTCTAAAACAGAGTCTGTAGACTTCACTAATCTGCTAAAGGATTCTAGGACACACAAAAAAGTTAAGAACCCCTTGCTTAGGGCTCATAATACAGGAAGTAGCTACAGGCACAGTCATGGACACAAGCGTGCATTAATCCAAATACCTCTTAGCATGTCTGATGGAATTGGCTTAAAAAAACAAAAACCCTCAGGAGTGAGATGAGGCAGCTGCATTCTGAAAAGAACCCTTAAGAGATTTTAAAAGGCCTCTTTACCTTTAGTTGTTGGCCTAGAGTTTTGTTTTTTTGTTTTTTGTTTTTTCTCCCAGAGGAGCAATCCTTGGTGGTGCTGACTTCTCTCAGTTGTTGGATTCTGAGGCACCGCCATTGAACTGTAGAAGAAAAGCATTCTGTATCCTTTATTTAGCCAGAGCTGTCAGACATGTCTGACCCACAGAAGTACTCCTAATCAGGAAAACCTTCCTACAAAAGTTCTGATTCACAATTATAGTAACTGGAACAGAAGATGAAGAAATTTTCATAGCAAAAGTAAAACAAAAGTACATAGTTAAGTTAGAATTTTTGATTTACCAAATAGAACAATTCTAATGTTAATTATGGCATGTTGTCTTTTCTTCCTGGAAATACTACACTCTTTTTCAGTCTGGCATAGGGTAAATGAAAGGGTTAAAAAAAACAACCACCATCACCTTGATTTGTTCTATGATAGTTGCTTAACAAAATAACATTCCCCCCATCTTGCTAATTACTATAAATTCTTTATGAAATGAACTATATTCTCTCTTTTGATAATAGTCCCTGATTTAAGGGAGCCCAGGAATGTTAAGAATACCAGACCAAGGACAGTCTTAGAATTCTTAATTTCTATAATACAATAGAAACCTTAGTGTACTGGGTTTCCACAGTTGGCTTTGTGTTTAATAGCTGTGTGAGGATTAGTTTCTCTGAGGAAGGGGTATAGACACATTTGTTCATTTTTCTTTATGTATATGCTGTATATACTATGAACTAATCAAATAGAGGAGAGGAAATTGAGGAGTTACTCTGGGTACCAAGCAAGAACTGGGGGCAGAGAGAAAATAAAGAAAATGAAATTCAAAAGGTATATTGATGGTGACTGACATAAAAGGCAGTTGAGATAGAAGTTTTCCTAAACCATATATCATTAATTCAAATGTTGTAAAAGCTGCTATTGCTGAGATTAAGGTCTGGGCTGAGGCAATATCATATAAGGAAAAGAACACTAGTTTTGAAGTTAGAATAACTGCATTCAGGGGCAGTTAGGTGGCACGGTAGATAGAGCACCAACCCTGGATTCAGGAGGACCTGGGTTCAAAGCTGGCCTCAGACGACTAGACACTTACTAGCTGTGTGACCCTGGGCAAGTCACTTAACCCCAGTTGCCTCACCAAAAAAGAATAACTGCATTCAAGTAGGGAGTCTGGTAGTTACTAGCTATTTGATCCTTTAAAAAATACAAACATACATATGTGTGAATAAATAAATAAACATGTATGTACATGTGCATATATGTGTATTTTTGTTAAATACTTCCCAGTTATATGTAAAAATATTTTACATTCATTAAAAAAAATTTGAGTTCTAAATCCTCTCCTTTCTTCTCCTCTTCCACCCCATGAGAAGGCAAACAATATTTGTAGATTATACATGTGATGTCATGCAAAACATATTTCCCTGTTGGCCATGTTGCAAAAGAAAGTACACAGAAATACAAAACAAGGAAAATAAAGTTTAAAAAGTCAGAATTCATCACTTCTTTCTCTGGAAATGGATAGTATTTTTCATCATGAGTCTTAATGGAATTATCTTGAATCATTGTCTTGATCTGGACCTTAGTTTGTTCAGTTTGAAAATTAAATATTTGAACTACATAATCCTAAAGTCCCTTCTGGCTCTTGACATTCTGGTTTTACTGTCTTTTATTTGATTGAAGTTCTGGGTGAATATACAGGCAGCACTGCATAATTTTCATTAATAAAAGCTAACTGTGATGTTGGAAAAATTTTCGAAAAGATTGGTGGTGTGGAAATTTATTTTGATTTGGGGACCCTACCTTTAGGCTGAGATTAGAAAGCCTTAGGCCCTCAGGGTCTCTCCCCCTCCTCCTCAGCTTCAGCTGAGCGGAAAAAAGCCCCATGGGCTATAGAAGACGCTAGGTCAGACAGCTGGGGGGCGGGAAAAAAAAGCCCCCAGCTCCCTCCGACCTGAGTGGAGCTATCCCAGATAGCCTGTACTGAGGCATGAGGCTCGAGAGCACCCCCCCTCCCCCCTTGCAGCTCTGGCTGGCGGATTAGCTTGGTCTGTGGGGGTGAAGGAAGCCCTGAGATTTGAGTGGAGAGAAGAAAAGGTATATATAGACCAGGAGGACAGACTAGGAGGGGGGCTGACTAGAAGAGGACAGACTAGAGGAGCAAGGAGGGGCTGACTAGAGGGGAGCACAGACAAGGATGGAGGAGAGTTAGGTTCGGAAAAGGAGAGACAGGGCTGACAAGGTTACAGGCCTTAATACAAACCAGGGAAAGTGTAAGTGCCCTGAGGCCGGAGGCGGCTAAGGTCCTTATTGTATTCAAGAAGTTCAAGGCGCAGCAGGTGGGAAAGAGACGCAGTGGAAAGAGACCGCTGGAAAGCAGTCAGGTTGTACACTTTATTTCCCTGTATTCCTAATTTGAAATAGTATCTCATAAATAAACTCTGCTTCGATTATTTAGTTAAGAGGCTTCTTAATCTTTAGTCTATTAGTTTGGGAGCAGTGTGGTGGAACTTTATAAACGGCCCACATTAAATTAACGAAGTCAGCCAAATAGTCAAAAGTCCCCAGATTAGTCATCCATAGTTTAGTCCCCCCAAAATTAGCCCTAGTTATCAAAAATATTTTCACAGTGGTGACCAATTATCTTTGCTAAGGTACAAATGTGATAAACAAATTTTGCATTTTACTCATATTTATTTTAGTCCTACTTCCCAGTCATCTTTTTGTCCTCTCTTAAAATTCTTTTTTTTTTGGTGAGGCAATTGGGGTTAAGCAACTTTCCCAGGGTCACACAGCTAGTAAATGTTAAGTGTCTGAGGCTAGATTTGAACTCAGGTCCTCCTGACTCCAGGGCCAGTACTCTATCCACTGGGTCACCTAGCTGCCCCTGTCCTCTCTTAAAATTGTTTCCCTTGATAATCTCATTTGCTCTTTTAAAAAATATTTATTGCTTTATTTAAAATTTTTCTTCTCAATTACATGTAAAATCAATTTGTAAATTCTGAGTTCCAAATTCTCTTCTCTCCTCTCCTTGAGAAGGCAAGAAAATTGCTATCATTTATACATGTGCAGTCATATAAAACATTTACATTTTAGCCATGTTGTAAAAGAAATAAGACAAAAAAGAACAAGAAAAATAAAATATAAAAAGTATGTATTCAGACTACATCAGTTCTTTCTCTGGAAGTGGACAGCATTTTTCATAAGTCCTTCAGATTTGTCTTGAATCATTGTATTGCTTAGAATTACTAAGTCATTCACAGTTGATCATCATATAATATTGCAGTTACTGTGTAGCATTCTCCTAGTTCTGCTCATTTGATTTGGCATCAGTTCATATAAGTCTTCATATATTTCTGCAATAATTCTGCTTGTCATTTCTTGTGGTTTTTTTACATTACATTTTTTCTCAATTACATGTAAACAAAAATTTTTAACATTTGTTTTTTAAAATTTAGAGTTTAATTTTTTTTTAAATAACATTTTTCCATCATGAGTCCTTTGGAATTGCCTTAGATCATTCTATTGCTGAGAATAGCTATGTCATTCATAGTTGATCATTGTTGGTTGTTGTTCTTCATGCTCAAAGATAATTAAAATGACATCATTCTGTTGAGGTCAAGGTACAGTGTATCCAGCTGTAGCTGGTCAGACCAATATGTGCTTAGAATGCCTCTACCACAGGTTGGGCACAGATAGTCTATATGAACATTTGGAGTGGTGATGTTTCAAAATTTGTGCATTTCACATTTGTTTTGAGTTACTACAATACTGCTTTGTTCATAGAATATCTATATCTATATATCTATACATATCACCTTCCTTGATGCAGGAACATCATGCTCTGTGCCAGCATCTCTCATGTCTCACAGTCGATTTCACAGGTCTTCAGAGAAACCTTGAAAGTGCCCCTCTATTGTTCTTATATTGCTTCTCACCTCCGTGTGAGTACTTGCCTTGTGTGAGTTCTCTGTAGAAGAGTCTTTTAGACAAACATACTTTTGGCATTCAAACAATGTGGCCAGTCCATCCGAGTTGTACTGTCTATAGTAGACTTTGAATGCGTGGCAGCTTAATTTGAGAAAGGACCTCAGTATCCAGTACCTTATATTGGCAGTCTTCCTAAGACAGTTCAAATGGAAATGATTGGTACACTATCTAGGTTTTGCAGGTATACAACAATGAGGTAAGCAAAATGGTTCTGTAGACCTTCAGTTTGGTAGGCAGCCCAAGACCTCTATTCTTCCATACTTTCCTTCATAGCCTCCCAAACACTGAGCTAGTTCTGGCAATGCATCCATCAATCTTGGAAAGAATACTGCCTAAATAAGTGAACTTGTCCACAGCATTCAAAAGCTTCATTGGCTGTAACTGATGGTTTCATGTATGGATGGTGCAGTGCTAGCTGGTTAGAGAACCTGTTTTCTTAATGTTAATTGTCAGGCCAAAATTAGCACAAGCAGCAGACAATCAATCCATACTCGGCCTCAGAGGCTATATTGAGTGTACAGTCATCTGCAAACAAAAAGTCATGCATCAGATCTTCCTCTGCTTTAGTTTTGGCTTTGTAGCCTTTTCAAGTTAAGTAATTTACCATCAGTGTGACAGATGATCTTGATGCCTTTTTTATTCTCATTGAAGGCATCTTACAACATTGCAGGAAAGTATGTGAGCAAGCCCAAAGCTCTGCTTCACTTTATCAGTGATTGGGAAAGGATGAGAGTATCATTCATTATCCTGAACCCGTGCAAGCATGCCATCATGAAACTGAAATATAGTACCGATAAACTTCTCCAGGTAGCCATGATCCTCCACCAGCACTCGACTGACAGTCAGATCAATGAATATTTTGTACAGACCTCTGTTCTCCTCCTGGCATTTCTTTTGGAGTTGTCAGGCAACAGCCACTGTGTTGGCCATTCCTTGTTCTTTTCTGAAGCCATACTGGCTCTTGGATACATGACTATCTCCCAGGTAAAGAATCAAACTTATTAAGGAGGATTTTGGTAAGAATCTCAACAGCATTAACTAATAGTGAGACACTCCCCCAACCCTCCTCCCAAATTGTCACAGGACAATCTGTTTCCTTTTTCCTTTATGTATATGGACATTGGAGGCATCCTTGAAATCCTCAGGGATAATTTCTTTTTGCTTTTGTATGAACAGTGGATCCCTTATCTTATAAATCTCAGCAGGAATAGACTCAGCACCAGGTGCTTTGCCACACAAGAAGAGCCCTAATAGCATTCCAAAATCTTACTCAGTTGCAGGTTTGGCTAGAAAGAGACTGACTTCAACCTGAGGTATCTGGTCAGTGGCTTCAGCATTGATTGATGATGGTCTGTTGAGAGGACTTACAGAAGTGTTCAGTCCATTTCTCCAGCATCACGTTCTTATTACTAATCAGTGTGGCTCCATCAGCACTGAGTAGTTGAGGTGTACCATAGATAGGCCTTTGGCCTTTAAATAGCCTTCAGGGCATCACAAAAGAACTTTGGATTGTTACCATCAGCATAAAACAGAATTTCATCTGCTTTTTTATTGGGCCAAGAATCCTGCATCTCTCTAAGCTTCACTTGCTAAAAATGGTAAAATGGTATCGGTAATATCTTTTGACTTGTGCCTAAGTTGGATTTAAGTGAGGCAGAGTTTAAGTCTTCAGCCACACTCTCTCTTCCAGAGTCAATCATAGTCCAGTGGCAAGACAGAAGTCAAGATGACAAATTTATAGCAGCTCTCTTTGTGGTGGCAAAGAATTGGAAATTGAGGGAATGCCCATCAATTGGGGAATGACTGAACAAGTTGTGGTATGTGAATGTAATGGAATACTAGTGTGCTGTAAGAAATGATGAGCAGGCTGATTTCAGAAAAACCTGGAAGGACTTAAATGGACTGATGCTGAGTGAAATGAGCAGAACCAGGAGAACATTGTACACAGTAACAGCAACATTGTGTGACTATCATCTGTGATAGACTTGACTCTTCTCAAGACAATTGCAAAGAATTCATGATGGAAAATGTTCTCTACATCCAGAAAAAAAAGAACTGTGGATTCTGAATGCAAATTGAAGCATACTGTTTATACTTTTTGGCTGGTTTTTTTTTTTTTTAGGTTTTGCCTTTTGTTCTGATTCTTCTTTGACAACATGACTAATGCAGAAATATGTTTAATGTGATTGTACATATATAACCTATATCAGATTGCTTTCTTTCTTGGGGAGGGAGGGAGAAAAATTTGGAACTCAAAATCTTTTGAAAACTATCTTGAAAACATGTCATTGGAAAATAATAAAATATGTTTATGATTTTAAAAAGGTCAAGATGACTGGTAATGGCTCAGGATTCAGTGAATGACCCTGGCAGCTTCATTGTCTAACCATAGCACTTGCTGCCTCTGCCTTCCTGGCTGTTGGAACAAACTGTTTTCATCCTCCCATTCTGCCAGGGGAAGTCTTTACATATTTGGGTAGACACTCCCTAACTCATTGACGGGTTTGAGACCCCTCGGTTACCCTCAACCTTGTTTAGCCCATCTGTCTAAATGGTTTACCAGGGTGTGGCCGCTGTGCATGCTACAGCTTCTTGGAGCCACAGGTGAGAGTTGGGTCAATCAAGTGGACAGCAAAGGTAAAAAGCAACCTTGCAGAGGACTAGGCATTCCTCATAGCAATACCAGAGGTACTAGTCTTCCCTGAATACCTCTATACCCCTGTTGCTGTCCTTCTGTACAATGTTTTACTGGTTCTGCTCCCTTTACTTTGCATCAGTGGATATGAGCTTTCTCAGGTATTTTTGTCATTTCTTACAGCACAATAGTATTCCATAGCTATTACCCAGTTGATGGGTATCCCCTCCATTTCCAATTCTTTGCACCCCCAAAAGCTGCTATAAATACTTTTGTGTGTGTATATATATACATACATTATATACATATATATGTATATATTGTATATATACGTGTATGTGTGTCTGTGTGTATATTCCTTTTTCTTTGCTCTCTTAGGATGAAGACCTAGTAGTAGCATTCTTGAATCAAAGGGTATGCACAGTTTTATAGCCCTTTTGCCATAGTTCCAAATTCTTCTCTCGAATAGTAGGATCACTTTACGATTCCCAATTTTCCCACATCCTCTCAGAAATTTGTCATTTTCTTTTCCTGTTATGTTGGCCAATCTTATAGGTGTGAGGTGATACCTTGGAGTTTTTTCAATTTGCATTTCTCAAAAAGTGGTGATTTAGAGCATTTTTTTCATATGAGTATAGATCACTTTGATTTCTTCATCTGACAACTGCCTTTTCATATCCTTTGATCATGTGTTATTTGGGGAATGATGCATATTCCTATAAATGTGACTTGGTTCTCTATATATTTGAGAAATGAGACCTTTTTCAGAAAAACTTGTTTGTTTTTTCCCCCCTTTCCTGTGTTTGTTCTAATCTTGACTCTATAAACAAGTAAAATTAAGGTGTACTTAGGCACTAAGTTCCAAGCATGCTCAATTTAGTATTAAAGTACAAATTTACCAATAAATAGAACCTCAGCTTCCTCAGCAAAGCTAAAACCTTGAATGAGGGGCACAGCTTTTCTTTTATAGGGTTAGGGAATATAGAACAAAGAATAGGACTTCCTGAGTGGGTAACATATTATGATAGGTTAAAAGAGCTAAACATGAATGGTGAAGGTGTCCACCTGCATCCCTTAAGTATTACAAATTTCCTTGAGGCAAGAATAGAACAGGTTTTTTTAATGCAAAACTTTAGTGTAATCAAAATTATTCTTTTTACATCTCGTAATGCTATTTCTTGTTTGGTTATAAATTCTTTTCTTATCCATAGATCTGGAAAGTAAACTATTCCATGCTCCAGTAATTTGCTTAGTGATATCATCCTTTATGTACAAATCATATACCAAGTTTGACCTTATCTTACTGTATACTATAGTTGTTGGTTCTGGTTTCTGCCAAAAAGCTTTTCAGTTTTCCAAGCCATTTTTATTAATCAGTTTGTTCTTGTCCCAGATGCTTAGATCTTTGTGTTTATCAAATACTAGATCACTATGGCCATTTCCTGCTGTGTATTGTGTTCCTAGTCTATTCCACTGATTACCACTCTATTTTTTAGCCAGTATCTTTTTTTTTTTAATGTGTGTGTGTGAGGCAATTGGGGTTAAGTGACTTGCCCAGGGTCATACAGCTAGTAAGTGTTGTGTCTGAGGCGGGCTTTGAACTCAGGTCCTCCTGACTCCAGGGCCGGTGCTCTATCCACTGTGCCACCTACCTGCCCCCAGTATCATTTTAAAAAATGATTTCCACTCGTAATAACAGTTGAGATCTGGTACTACTAGGGCACCTTTCATCACATTTTTTTTTCTACTGATTCTCTTAATATTCTTGACCTTTTGTTCTTCCAGATGAATTTTGATATTATTTTTTGTAACTGCATAAAATAATTTTCTGGCAATTTGATTGGCATGGAACTGAATATAAGTAAAAAAATTTAGGTAGAATTGTTATTTGGCTTGGTCAACCCATAAGCAGTTAATAATGTTTATGTTGGACTTCATTTGTGTGGAAAGTGTTTTGGAATTGTATTCATATGGTTCCTGGGTTTGTCTTGGCAGGTAGACTCCCAAGTTGTTATTATTGGGGGGAGGACAGTGCAATGAGGATTAAGTGACTTGCCCAAGGTCACACAGCTAGTGTCAAGTGTCTAAGGTTGGATTTGAACTCAGGTCCTCCTGAATCCAGGGGTCAGTGTGCCACCTAGCTGCTCCCTCTCCAAGTTATTTTAAATGGGATTTCTTATTCTCTTTCTGCTGAGCTTTGTTGGTAATATTTTAAAATGTTGATTTCCTTGCATTTATTTTATATTTTGCAACTTTGCTGAAGTTAATTATTTTAACAAGTTTTTAGCTGATTCTTTAGCATTCTCTAATCCTAATATAATCATATCATCTGCAAAGAGAGAGTTTTGTTTCCTCACTGCCTATTCCAGTTCTTTAAATTTCTCTTTCTCTTATTGCTGTTGCTAGCATTTCTTGTACAATACCGAATAATAATGGGAATAATGCTATCCTTGTTTCACCTGTGATCTTATTGGGAAGGTTTCTAGCTTATTCCCATTACAGGTGTTTACTGTTTGTTTCAGGTAGATACTAATTTCATATTTCAGGGAGAGCTTTTGCTTTCTGGTGTTTTTAAAGTAGGAATTAGTGTTATATTTTGTCAGAACCCTTTTCTGCATCTATTGAGACAATCATATGATTTTTATTGTTTTTATTATTGTTGTAGTCAGTTTTGCTGATACTTTCCCTATTATTAAACTAGCCCAACATTACTGGTATAAATTCCACCTAGTTGTAGTGTAAGATCTTTGTGATAGATTGTTATAATCTCCTTGCTAGTGTTTTATTTAAAATTTTTGCATCAATATTCATTAAGTAAACTGGTCTGTATTTTTCTTTCTTTGTTTTGGTTCTTCCTCATATAGGTATCAGCTCCATATTTCTATCATAAAAGGAAATTGGTAGGACTTCCTTTTTTACCTATTTTTCCAGATTGTTTATATGGTATTGGAATTAATTGTTCTTTAAATGTTTGGTCAAATTCACTTGTGAATCCATCTGGTCCTAGAGATTTTTTCTTAGGGAGTTCATTCATGGCTTCAGTTTCTTTTTCTAAAATAGTTATTTAACTATGCTATTTCCTCCTCTGTTAATGTAGGCAATTTACATTTTCATAAATATTCTTCCATTTCACTTAGATTGTTAGATTTATTGGCACATAATTAGGTAAGATATTTTCTAAGAACTGCTTTAATTCCCTTCTCATTGGAGGTGAGTTTCACCCTTTTCATTTTTGATACTGGTAATTTGGTTTTCTTCTTCCCTTTTTTCCAAATAGTATTTTTCCCCTATTACATGTAAAGATAATTTCTAATATAATTTTTTTAAAAATCAGAATTAAAAATTTTCTCCCTCTGTCCCTTACCTCTCCCCTTCCTAAGATGGTAAGCGATTTGATCTACATTATATATGTGCAATCATGTAAAACATCCATATTAATCAAGTTGTGAAAGAAGAAACAGGACAAAATATTAAACAAAAAAGAAAAGAAAAATAAAATAATATGTTTCAATCTACATTCAGAATCCATCAATTCTTACTCTGGTTTTGGATAACATTTTCCATAATGAATCCTTTGGAATTTTTTTGGATCATTGTATTGCTGAGAAGAGCTAAGTCAGTAATAGTTCATTATCATACAGTGTTTTTGTTATTGTGTACTGTGTTCTTCTGTTTTCTACTTATTTCACTTTCTATCAGTTCATTTAAATTTTTTCATTTTTTTTCTGAAATCAACTTGCTCACCATTTCCTATAGCACAATAGTATTCCATTACATTTATGTACTACAACTTGTTCAGCCATTCCCCAGTTGATGGGCATCACCTACGTCCAGTTCTTTGCCACCACAAAAAGAAGTGCTATAAATACTTTTGTACATGTAGGTTTTTCCCCCTTCTCTCCACTCTCCTCCCCCAGCAACTAATTTGATATAGGTTATACAGTACAATCATGTTAAACATTTCTACATTAATCTTGTTGTGAAAGAAGAATGAGAACAAAAGAGAAAAACCATGAGAAGGAAAAAAAGAGAAGTGAAAATAGTATGCTTTGCTTTACCTTCAGACTCCATAGTTCTTTTCCTAGATGTAGAGAACATTTTCCATCATGAGTCTACTGGTGTGGAACAGTTTGAGAATTACCTTTTTGTGGGATGAGGTGATTTGATTCATTCGTCTGCCATCCTTAACACTAATATTGAGGCAGTGTGATAAATAGGAATAAATACTGGACTTGGAATTATAAGGGTTTCAGTTTCAGCTGTGAGGGCCAAAATTTGATATACGGAGCGTTATTTGGGTAACTCGCCTTAATATTGGGGTCCCGGAAATAATGAGGGACCTTTTAGGTTCATCCTCCCCTCTGAACTGCCCTTTTTAGATATTTCTCCCAGGCCAATAAGAAAGGAGCCTTTAGGCTTTAATTCATAAAAGGATCAGATTTTATTACTTGGGAATTAATTAAACAACAAAGGTAAAACTAATAAAAATCAAAGATAAGGAAATAGGAAAAAAAGAAATACTGATAAATACTTTAACTCTAAACTTAACCTATGCAATCCCCAGATCGTTTCCAGTTAAGCTAGTTCAAAGGAATTTAGGGTTTTCCATAATTAACTCACCAAAACCTAGACAGTCTACAGTTGCTCCAGCCACTGGGACAGCAGACACCAGAGAGAGAGCAAGTTCTGGAAGAACCTAGCTTTTGGAAGAACTCTCAGCTTCCCTTCAGGGAGCGGTTAAGTAGGGGAAGGGGAAAAGGGTGGGGGAGATGGAGGTAGGCCAGAAAACAAGGCCATGTGCTTTGGTGGTTTGCCTGCAGAAGGAAAAGCTTGTTAAAGTTAAATTATTATGCTGCTAGAGTTTGGGGTATACCACATCGTTTTAACTGGTTCCCCAATTCTCTGCACGCCAAAGTGGCAGGGGTTTCCAAATTGTAATTGATTTTTCTAATGCTGTTCTCTATGGTAGAAAATGTGGAGCATGGGCTTTGTACCACCGATTAGCCATAGGGGCTTATTCAACTGATGAATGGTTACATTCAGCTGGTTATGTTTAGCAAAGGCTACAATAATATCATTGTCACCCCACATATAATTGCTCATGTTTGAGTGGCAGTAATATTAATAAAAATTACAAGACTGCTTAAATCAATTTACAAATTCAATGCCATGCTAATCAAACTATTAGAAGATTATTTTGTGAAACTAAAGAAAATTATAACAAAATTCATTTAAAAGAATAAAAGATGCAGAATTTCCAAAGAAACATTGGGGGAAAAAGTGGAAACAGATTTAGTAACATCAATCTCACACAACTTTTATATTATCAGCATGCTACTTAACTAGTAAACCTTTTGGAAGATTAGTTTACTTATCTATAAAATGGGGATAATAATGGTTGTATACCACCTTCCTCACAGTGTTGTTGAAAATGTTTTGTAAACTTAAGTTGTTATCTGAATGCGAAATAAATAAAAATCTTAATATGTCAAAAATCATTTGAGATCTCATAGCTGCTTTGAATTATCTAAGGATCAATATAAAATTGTCTTCCCTTTCAAGGGCTCTGACAAAGCTACTTGAGCAGCTATTTTACTTTCTTTCTCCTCTTCAGATTGCTGGCCTGCTGCTTTCACTCAGAGAAACTTTCTTTAATACCTCTTCCTCTGCTTAATCTCCTACCCACTTCCATCAAATAGCATCCAGAAAGAATCCTATTAATTGTACAATGCAAAGCCTTTCCTAATGAGAAGAGGCAGTGCTTCTTTTCTGAAAATATCCATCCTATAATTATATAACTCTTTATTCTTTAATAAAATAATGTATCATTTATTAAATGTATGTAATGTGTCCATCTAGTACTTCTAAATTTCTCTTTCTCAGTTCAAGTCAGTATTGTCTACTTTACATCAGAAATTTCTGTCAGAGACTTTATCTTTTTTTATCATACACACTACTATTTTGACGTCGGTGGTGGTGGTGGTGGTGATGATGATTTTAACTGGCAGAAAATCTTAAATGCTATTATTCACCTAAAAGGATTTTGACCCTCAAATAAGTGAAAAAATATAAACAAATTACTCATATTTCTCATAACTTATTCAAAATTTAGTTAAGTTTATATGTGGGATTCTTTTTACAGGAAGTACTTAAACAGTTACAAGGAAGTATTGAAGATGAAGCAATGGCTTCGTCTGGACAAATTGATTTGTTGGAGCGTCTAAAAGGTAGGCTTAAAAAGTATTGTACACTTAAAAAACTCAAATAAAACACGTATGTATAGCACATTCTTCAGGTATCTTAATAAAAATTCCTGTGACTTAGTTGAAGAATGGAATTACAGTAATTTTTTTTTAGACTCTGCCTGTGATTTCATCAATATAGGGATCTCCTGGTTAGGAAACGCCTTTTACAAGTGCAAGTCAGCAACTATCCTACAGTTTAATTACTGTCAGAAAACATTTGGAACAATGAGAGATTGTTTGATATAAACAGTTTGTCTGTGTCAGGGGTAAAATTTGAACCTAGGACTTCCCAATTACAAAGCCATCTCTCTTCATCATGCCATACTACCTCTTGAGATGATTAATAGCTTCAGGAAAATAACAGGATAGTCAAGAAATCCAGGATATCAATAGCCACTTGAAAAAAATGTCCCAGTAATGATTATAAAAATGCAAATCAAGCAATTCTGAGTTTCTACATCATACCCATAAGATTGGTAAAGTTAACAATAAAGGAAAATTTTGGAGAGGCTGAAAAAATATTGTGGGAATATATTGGAGAGGCTGTGGGAAAAGAGGCACATTAGCACATCATTTGTTGTAGCTGTGAATTAGTCCAATTATTCTTTAAGTCATTGGGAACTTTGGTCCCAAAAGTTACTAAACTCTGTGTACACTTTGACTGGGTAGTAGCTTTATGAGGTATATGTCCCCTAAGGACCTATATGTACAAAAATACTTATAATAGCTCTGTTTGTAGTGACAAATAACAGGAAACTAAGAGAGGACCAACAGTTGAAGAATGGCTAAACAAATAATTTATATGAACTTAATGGAATCCTATTATACTATAAGAAATGATGCAATATGAGATAAGTTCAGAGAAACTTGGAAAGGCTTTTGTGAACCAATTTAGGCAAAATGAAGTGAGGATGAGAAGAACAATTTTTTACAATAGCAATGACATTGTAAATACAAGCATTTTAGAAAGACTTAAGAGCTCTTATCACCAAAATGACTGACAGTGATTCCAGAGGACCCATGTTAAACATATTATTGAACAGATAGATTAGAGTGCAGTTTGAGACATAAAATCTTTGTACATGTATAATACAGGAAATTTTTTTCCTTGACTAATTTATATTTGTTACTAGGGTTTTTCTTTTTCATTTTGGGGGGCTATGTGAGGAAGAACAATTAGATTTTTGTTGACTTAGTTTTGTTTTTTTTTTTTGTTTGTTTGGTTTTTTTTTAGTGAGGCAATTGGGGTTAAGTGACTTGCCCAGAGTCACACAGCTAGTAAATGTCTTGAATTCAGGAAGATGAGGCTTCATGACTCTGGGCCTGGAAGTCTATCCAGTGAGCCACCTGGCTGCCCTTTAAAAAAAAAAAAAAAGAAAATTGGTTTAGATTAGCTAATTATGGCATGTGCCACTGTAAGCACCAAGTGAGAAAGAAAGCAAACTTTAAAAGGTCACATTAAAGAACTTGTAAATAATTGAAACCAAAAAGTATGGGGAATATTAAGAAATGTGGAAAAGACTTAATGAAATAATGCAGTGGAAAAAAGGAGTAAGTGAGAGCAGAGGAAAAGTACATAAGAATGACCAAAGATTCCTAAGGAGAATTCAGAGGGAGTTACTTCAAATCTAATAATTAAATGATCACTATAAATAAAGTTATTGAACAAACTGAGTTTTGATGTTCATTGTTAAAACTCTTAATTAGAAATTAGCAAAGAATAGGAGGTACCTTTCAAATCTGTGGTTAGAGATGGAATACCAAACAGGAGATAGATAAGGGAAATCACAAAAGACAGAAAGGGGCCAGTTTTGTTGTATGAAAATTTTAAAATCTATTCCTTTAATAAAAATATATTACCATAAGAGTAAAGAAAAGAAGTAGTCCAGTGCGGGTTAGGAGAGGGGTATCTTTGTACTAGCTGTCTCTCGAGAAGTAACACAAATAAATTAGACCAAGAGCCATTCCTCAATTGTTATGTGGTCAAAGGCCATATATAAGTAAACATTTTTCAAAGGAGGAGATATGTAAATGATCATTATACATATAAAACAGTTCTCAGAATAACTAACAGAGAAATACAAACTAAAATATTTCACACTTATCTTTTCTTCCATGAAAGATGCTGGAAGGGCTATAGGGAGATTGGATCACTAATATACTGTTGGAGACAACTGGGAATTGGTCCAGCTGTTCAGGAAAACAATTTGGAATTATGTGAGAAAAGTCATTAAACTGTTCATTACCTTTGACTCATTAATCACATTATTGGGCATATACTTCAAGGAAATTAAAGATAGAAAGGTCCCTTATGTACCATAGTATTTGTGGCAACATTTATTTGTAGTAGTCAAAACACAGAAACAAAGCTTATGTTCATCATTGGTGAAGTGGTTTGAATAAAATGTGTTTATGAAACTGTGGTGTTGCTCCATAAGAAATAATAAATTCCACAAAGTAGCTTGTGTGAACTGATAGAAGAAGAAAGTAGAACCAAGAGGAAATATATATGACTATAATAACATAAATTGAAAATAAAAAGACACTTGAATTCAGATTAATTTCAGTGATCAAGAAAGAAATAAGCATTTATGTAGGGCCTGTTAGGTGCTGTGCCTTAGCACTTAGCTTATTTGGTCCTCACAACAACCCTGTGAAGTAGGTGCTGAATCCCCATTTGACAGTTGAATAAACTGAGGCAAACAGTTAAGCTACTTGCCCAAGTTCCCACAGCTATTAACTGTCAGAGACTAGATTTGAACTCAGGTTTTCCTTACTCAAGGGCCTGTGCTGTCTCCACTGTGCCATGTAGCTGCCTCAAACATATCTATCTTGGTTCTAGAGACCTGATGATGAAAACACTTGTTTCCTCTTAGTAAAAAAAGTGGACTGATGCTGTCAGAGGTGATTGTCATGGCCTTTGGTTTTTAAGTTTTTTTTTTTATTATAAGGGAGTGTTAAATTTCATGGGAGGCACATACCAAGAAATGACTGACGTTTACAAGATAAATCAATAAAACTTAAAACATAAAGACTTAAATATCCCAAAAGGCCCACTAGTTTGTCGTCTTTTCAGGTGTCAGGTTTTCACATGCCTGGTTTTGGTTAAACAGCTTTACCAGACTCCTTTCTTTGGTAGCCTTAATGAAACAGAACTAAAATAGTACCTTTCACATAGTAGATACTTGATAAATGTCTTTTGAAATGTATTGCAAAGGAGAGCTCAGTAACAGGCCATTTCAGTAGTTCAGATCAGAGATAATGAGGGCCTTATGCTAAAAAGTGTAGAGAAAGCGAGTCATTGCTGAAGTACAATTAACAGGGCATGGTAATTGATTGGATATGGAGTGGAGACAGGGAGAGAAAGTAATCAAGGATAGCAGTGCCAAAACTGAAAATAGAGAATATATGAAGAAGGGGGAACAGGGTGGGTTGTTGGGAGGGGGAAAAGCACAGAGATTAATTTGTCTCTAGGCATGTCATATTTGATTTCCCAACACTATACTCATGTGTAGATGTCCAACATGTCATTAGAAAATATGGATCTGGAACTCAGGATTGGGTAAGACTAGAAATGATTTTGAGAGTCTTCTGTGTAAAGGAAATAATAGAAACTTGGGGGTTGATAAAGATTACAAAGGAGAGAAGGGCTAAGATCAAAATAAACCTTAGTGAGCAGGAGAAGTCATCAAAGAAACTGAAGGATTGATTGAGAGGTAGGAGAGGAATCCGGAAATTTTATATTGTTACAAAATTTGGGGAGGATATTTCAAGGTTGAAATGGTCATCTGTCTTGAAGAAGACTGAAAAAACATATGGCTTGATTATGAGGAGATTAGTGACCTCTGAGAGACCAATTTTAGATAAATGATAGAAAATCCTCTCATAATGGGTTGAAAAATGAATGAGTGGAGAATTGGCGAGTAGATAATGTAAACTATAAAGAAGTTTTTATAGGATAGGAAAGTTTTGAATACCTTTATAGGCAAAAGGAAATTATCTGAGAGAGTAGAAATGGAACAAGCAGCGTCTCCTTAAATACTAGTATGGTCTCATCTTTCCATGGCAGGGAGAGAAATGCTTCTTCCTCAGAAACAGGGAGAAAGAGAGAGAGAGAGAGTGTGTGTGTGTGTGTGAGTGTGTATGTTAGTTGTTGGGTTGTTTTTGTTATTGGTTTGTTTTTTTTTTAAGTGAAAAGAAGGAAGTTAGGGATAAGCCTAGGAGTAAGAAAGAGGACAAGGATGAGGTAGAGATCTTGAGGAAAATGAAAAAGGTTTATAGCAGACTCCATGATAAGCATAATAGGAAGTCAAAAAGAGCTGGAAAAAAATGGATTGTAGAGGTGAAGAGATGATCCCCTTGAGGTTAGATGGAATGACCCAATGTACTCGTAGACTTTCTGTCTTGCAAGCTTCAGCTAGACAAAAGCAGAGAAAGCAGATGATTGGGAGGTGGCAGGGGTAGGTAATAGAGTTATGGTCTATTTTGCTTAGAGAACATCAGTTAGACCCTTTGATCAGGTTCTGTTTTGTTAGAGAATAGTTTGCTATCCTTTATTCAGGAAAATTAATACTCTCCCAACATCAGCAAAGCCGACCATCAACCAGTAATGGTGTTACACCAATCCATCCAAACTTATGCCTGGGCCCTGCTAACAAACCAGATGAATTCATAACTTCAGACTGGGTGCTATGAGAGAGTGTTTTCTGTTACCAAGGGAGAAAAGAGATAAGACACACAGCAAAGTCAGACTTTTATAGCATCGGTCTTATAAGCCTGTGCTATAAATGCCCTATTCATTCACAGCTGAGTAAATTAATTAGAACAAAATAAAAAATTATGATGACAATGGAATTGCTAAATAGATCAGTATCTGATCCTTTTTATTTATTTTTTGGTTTTGTTTTTTGTGGGGCAATGAGGGTTGACTTGCCCAGGGTCACACAGCTAGTAAGTGTCAAATGTCTGAGGCCGCATTTGAACTCAGGTCCTCCTGAATCCAGGGCCGGTACTCTATCCACTGCACCATCTAGCTGCCCCGATCCTTTTTATTTTTAAGAAATTTATATATTAAATGAGTTGGGGGTTTGGGAGGGGCGTGGCAATTAGGGTTAAGTAACTTGCCCAGGGTCACACAGCTAGTAAGTGTCAAGTGTCTGAGGCCGAATTTGAACTTGGGTCCTCCTGAATTTAGGGCTGGTGTTTTATCTACTGTGCCACTCAGCTGCCGCTAAAAGATTTTTTTTATGTGAAAAGAAGGAAGCTTGAGTTAAATGACTCAGATCCCAGTAAAGTCTTTTACATAATTTCAGAAGTAAGCTCTGAACATTAGTATCACCAGCTCACTTCAGAGTATCATAATACTTTTTAGTCACTCTCAAAGTTCTCATCAGGATTCTTTCTCATTTCATTTTCATTCACTTTTACTCTTTTGTGGTTGTGTATACCATTCTTGTTATTTTGTTTTTTTTTCACTTTGCATTATTCCATAAAGTCTTTCTAGATTTCTTTGTATTCCTCTTGTTGCATTCCTTTGTGTTCTTCATGTATTCCTCATGTTTCATTGATTTACAAACTACTTCCCCATCCCTGTGATTCTAATTCCTATTCCTCTCAACCCAAATTCTACATTGTCCCACTCTACAGCTACCCACCCCTTCAACTATGCTTTCTAGAATGTTTGCTTCATAGGTAACAAATTTACTTTTATCCAAAATATTTTCCCTTCCATCTTCTGACTTCTGCCTGAAACCTGACTCCCTCTTTATGATATAGCCTCCCGGCTTCCCTTTCCAGCACCTTGATTTATTCCCCTAAACTCACTGGTCAAGATGGGAGAGTTGTCATACTTTTTACTCTGTGTAGCTACTTCTAGGCTTTCCCTCTACAGTTATTACTCAGTAATCTTTCCTCTTTTAAGGTTCTTTCTTTCCATATCTAACACCTAATCAAAATTTTGGTAGCTGTTGTCTGCTGATCTCCAGAATACTTCCCTTTTTTCCTTAATGAATTCAGTGCCTGGCTCTCACAGTCTCTCTCCTCTCCAACTCATGCCCTCATATGAGGGGACTTAAGCATAAATGTTGATACTTCCTGAAACCCTTAACTTCACAGGTTTTCACCTTGTTTCTCATGGTCTACTCCACTATCCGACTTGAGCTCCACACATTTTGCCATCAGAAATATACCACTTCCATATTTATTAACTCTGAAATTCTTTTATCTAATCACAGTCTGTTGTCATTCATCATCTCCCTTTACATTTCAATTCCAAACCCTGTTCTTCATCTTCACCATGACCTCTAATCTTTTACCCCCTCAGTTCTTTCCCATGCCATTAACCTGGCCTGGAAAAAGGGCAGAGTGCAGCACTGGCTACACTGTGGCTGTTCCACATCCTGACCACCTGGTGAACCAGTTCAACTCTTTGTTGTCCTCCTTTTTCAAATCCCTTAGCCTTTTATCCTATCTCTGATTAATGCCTTGGATTATTCCTGCCATTCATGGCCACCTTCTTTCCTATTTAAGTGCTGCTACACAGGTGGCTGAATTAAGCTAGGAAAAAAACCATCAAGTCAGTGCTGACTGGGTCCATTACAGATTTACGTTACATAATTTCAACTGAGTCTTCCCTACTCCAAGACAGTTCTTTTATTCCTCCCTAATTGATTAACTATCCTCATATTGCATTGGCTTTTTTAAACGTTTTAATCACTGCCCAAACCTCCTGTGGAGCCTCTTCCTCCCACTTTCTCAGCTGAGATCTTTGCCTCATATTTTGCCAAAAACAATTGAGGCCATTTACCAAGATCTCTCCTTACATCATTCAGATGCTTTTGCCACTATCAGCTTCTTCATCCCTTTTCGAAAGATGGCCCTTCTCCTTGTCAAGGCAAATCTGTCTTTGTGTATGTGATACCTACCAGTCTATCCCATCTTCTCCAGCAGATTGCCTTCTCTACCATACTCACTCCCTCACTTATCTTTTTTTTTTTTTTTAAGTGAGGCAGTTGGGGTTAAGTGACTTGCCCAGGGTCACACAGCTAGTAAGTGTTAAGTGTCTGAGGCCGGATTTGAACTCAGGTACTCCTGAATCCAGGGCCGGTGCTCTATCCACTGCGCCACCTAGCCTCCCCCCTCACTTATCTTTAATCTCTCCGTTTCTACTGACTGATTCCCTACTCCCTACAGACATGGACATTTCTCCTCTTTTCGGCAAAAAAACAAAAACAGAACAACCCTCACTTGATCCATCCATTTCCACTAGCTATCATCCCATTTCTCTTGTGGCTAAATTCCTTGAGAAGGGCATATAAATGATGCTTATCTCTTCTTAACTCTGTCATCTGTCTTCTGACATCATTCAACTGAAACCATTCTCTCCAAAGTTACCCTTAATTGCTAAGTCTAATGGCCTTTTCTCAGTTGTTATCCTTTTAAATCTCTCTGCAGCCTTTGACACTGTTCTTAATACCCTCTTTTCTCTAGGTTTTCTTTTATTTCCTTCTTATTTTTTTCTTGGTAGTATTTTATTTTCCAATTACATGTAAAGATTGTTTTCAACATTAATTTTTGTAAGATTTTGAGTTCGAATTTTTTCTCCCTCTCCCCTCCCCAAGACAGCAAGGAGATACATGTTTATACACATACACACAAGATCATGTTATACATATTTCCATATTAGTCATGTTGCAAAAGAAGAATCATAACAAAAGGGGAAAATCATAAGAAAAAAATAACAATTAATAAAATAAAAATAGTATACTTTGATCTGCATTGACTCAAAAGTTCTTTTTTCTGGATGTCGAGAGCATTTTCCATCATAAGTCTTTTGGAATTGCCTTGCATCATTGTATTGCTGAGAAGAACTAAGTCTTTCACAGTTAATTATCATACAGTATTGCTGTTACTGTATACAGTGTTCTGGTTTTGCTCACTTCACCCAGCATAAGTTCTTGTCTTTCCAGTTTTTCTGAAATCTACCTGCTCATCATTTCTTATAGCACAATAGTATTCCATTGCGTTCATATACCACAACTTGTTCAGCCATTCACCAGTTCATGGGTATGCCCTCAATTTCCAATTCTTTGCCATTACAAAAAGAGCTGCTATGAATATTTTTTTACATGTGGGTCCTTTTACCTTTTTAATGATATCTTTGGGATACAGACCTAATAGTGTTATTGCTGGATCAAAGGGTATACAGTTTTATATTCCTTTGGGCATAATTCCAGATTGCTCTCCAGAATGGTTGGATCAGTTCACAACTCCACCAACAATACATTAGTGTTCCAATTTTCCCACATTTTCTCCAACATTTATCATTTTCCTTTTTGTCATTTTAGCCAATTTGATAGGTGTGAAGTGTTTTAATTTTTATTTTTCCAATCAGTAATGATTTAGAGCATTTTTCATTTGATTAATTTCTTCATCTGAAAACTGTTCATATCCTTTGACTATTTCTCATTTGGGGAATGACTTGTGTTCTTATAAATTTCATTCAGTTCTCTATATATTTTAGAAATGAGACCTTTATCAGAAACACTGGCTGTAAAAATAGTTTCTCAGCCTTCTGTTTTTCTTCTAATCTTGGTTGCATTGGTTTTATTTGTGCAAAAAGTTTTTAATTTAATGTAATCAAATTGCTCCATTTTGCATTTCATAATATTCTCTATCTCTTGTTTGGTCATAAATTCTTTCCCTCTCCATAGATCTAACAGGTAAACTATTCCTTCCTCTCCTAATTTGCCTGTGGTATCACCCTTTATGCCTAAATCATGTACCCATTTTGACCTTATTTTTGGTATATGGTGCATGCCTAGTTTCTGTCATGCTATTTTTCAATTTTCCCAGCAGTTTTTGTCAAATAGTGAGTTCTTATCCCAGAAGCTGTGGAGTCTTTGGGTTTATCAAACAGTGGGTTACTATAGTCATTTACTACTGTGTCTTCTGTGTCTAACCTATTCCACTGTTTCTTAGCCAGTACCAGATCGTTTTGATATTTGCTGCTTTATTATATCATTTTAGATCTGGTACGGTTAGGCCACCTTCCCCTTTACATTTTTTTTCATTAATTTCCTTGACATTCTTGACCTTTTGTTCTTCCACAAGAAACCTTTCCTGATTTCCCTTTCCTCTGTTGATCATCTGATTTATTCTGTTTATATCTTGTTTGAATATATTTGTTTTCATGTTCTCTCCTCCATTTCATTAGACTGTGGAGTCTTTGAGAGCTGTGACTTCATTTTTGCCCTTTTTTATATCCCCAGCACTTTGTGTCTGGCACATAATAATGGCTTAATAAATATATAGTAGTCATTTGACCTGATTTGTATTCCTCTTGTCTCTTGCTCTTAATTGCATGATACTATTCTATTTCTTTATTATGTCCCAATTTATTTTAACATTTTTCTAATGTTAGACATTTAGATTATTTCCAGGTGTTTTTGTAATTCCATATAATGCAGTTATAAAAATTTGAAAAGATAGGCTTTTTTGTTTTTGTTTTTGTTTTTAATAACACTTACCAAGTATATTCCCAACAATCAAATAATTAAGTAAAATGATATTTTAGTGTAACTTCAAAAAAAAATGCTTTATTGATGTCTTTTGTCTTTATATTACAATCATTTCCTATTCCACTCCCAAATTGAACCTTTCTCCCATAACAAAAAAATTCAGCTCAGTAGATAGTACAAGATTCATGTCTGACAGAGTATATAGTATATTGTTTTAGTAGTTCACCAATTCCCTACTATGATGGAATAAATATGTTTTGCTATTATCTCTTTTTTGGGAGGGGGTAGTCCTTATTGGTAAGAAGGGAAATGTACAGGTTCTGGCAGCACTTTAGTAGTTTTACTTCATTGCTTCTAAATTATACACTAAGCAACTTTAGTCTTTTAAAATTTTTTCCTTTTACTAATATGTTGTGCTCATTACCTCTCGGCCCCATTGAGTAAGTGGGAAAAAATAAAAAAAGTCCTCAATACATCCACAAATAATCCTGTAAAACAAATTCTCTCTTTGATCATATCCAAAAAAGTTTGTATCTTTCTGGATTTTAAATTTGTTACCTCTTTGGCAAGAAATGTATGTTATATTTCAATTTCATTATTTGTGACTCATGTTTTTCTTTGCATTGATCTGAGTTCTAAAGTTTTTGAAAGTTGTATTTCTCTACAGTGTTGTTATCATTGTATAAGTTATTCTCTTAGTTTTGCTTACTTTGCTTCAATTCATAGGAATCTTGCCAATTTCCTCTGAAACTGTCCATTTCTTGTGGCACAATAGTATTCTGTTACATTCATATATGGCAGTTTGTTTAACCATTCCGTAATAGGAGATCTCCTCTTTAGTTTCTAAATTTGTTTGCTGTATTTTCTTTGATTTCCTTGGGCTATAGACCTAGTAGTGGTATATCTGGGTCGAAAGGTGTGCAGTTTACGAGATTGCTTTCCTGAATAGCTGGACCAATTCACGGCTCCACCAATAATGCAATAGTGTGCTTATTTTCTTTCCATCCCTCCAAACTGTGTCATTTTTCTCTTGTCATGTTTGCCAATCTGATAGATTTGAGGTGGAAACTTAGTTGCTTTAAAATTTGGATTTCTCTAATTATTAGTAATTTCTATCATTTTTATATAGTTATTGATAACTTTATTTTTCCTTTGAAAACTGCCTGTTAATATCCTTTGACCATTTATCTATTTGGGAATTTCTCTTAGTCATACATTTGGATCAATTCTTTCTATACCTTGGTTATAAGATTGTTATAACACAAAACAACAAACATTTATTAAATACTTAGTGCCAGATACTGTGCTAAGCACAGTGCATACAAAAGCAAGCAAAAATGAAGACAATTTCTGCTCTCGAGCATCTCAAATTCACATGAGAGAAGACAGCCCTTAAAAAGGGTGATTACAAGTAGAGTAAGGAAGAGAAGATTCCATTATGAAGAAATGGGAGCTAAGTCCATGGAGTCAGAAATACAGTAGGAAAAAGAATGAAGCATAGCAGAGGGATGTTTAATGCTAAGAAGGCTACATATTTTGAGGGAAGTCCTACTATGAGAAGTCAACTCTCTCATAGCACTGAAGTTCCTAGAATCAGAAATATATTCCAGGAAGGGAATGAAGATTAACCAGCCTGGGAGCGTCTATAAAATGAAAGTGCAGGAAAAAAAACTCCAGTGAGATGAGAGAAGGGGGGCAGCCTGATGAAGGGATATTCCAGGGTGAGAAAGTTCCAGACTTTAATTAAAGAGTCTTGTTGCAAAGATTTTTTCCCCAGTTACATTTCCTTTCTTGTACAAATGCCTTTCAATTTTATGTAATCAAAATTGTCCACTTCATCTGTTATTTTTATCACCTGTTTCATCATAATAAAATTCCCCTATCTATAGATGTAAAAGGTAATTTCTTTGTTGTTTCTCTAATTTGTTTATGATGTCACTATGTTGAAGTTATCTATCCTTTTGGAGTTTATCTTGATCTGTGATGTTGAGATGTTCCTCTATTTTAAATTTTTGCCAAACTACTTTCCAGTTTTCACAGCAGTTTTTGTGAGTCTTTACTCACTATAACTGGGAAGGGGAAGGAAAGTCAATAAACATTTATATAGTACCTACTATGTACCGGGAAGTGTGCTAAGGGCTTCACAAATGTATCATTTAATTCTAACAATAATAGGTACTGTTATTATTCCTATTTTGCAGTTGAGGAAACTGAAGCTTATACAGCTATTAAGTTTCTGAAGTCAAATTTGAATTTGGATCTTCCTAACTCCAGGTCTAGTGCTCTATATAGTATAGCACATAGCTGCCTGGGTCTTTGGGTTTATTGACCACCGTGTGTTTGTTTGCTTCTATATATTATGCACTCAATATTTGCCCTTGGTCATCTTGTTTTTATAAAATTGCCTCAGTTCCCTATATATTTGAGAAATGAGGCCTTTACTAGAGAAACTGGTTGTAAAAATTTCCCCTCCATTTTTCCTGCGTTTCTTCTCATTTTGGCTTCATTGGTTTTGTTTGCACAAAGTCTTTTTAATTTTATGTAATAAAAATTGCCCATTATTAACATAGCTAAAGCAGAAATGTTTTTAATTACTTCATATGTATAATAGATATCATTTCTTGCCTTTTCAATGGTTTGGGAAGGGGTTGGAAGGAGGGAGAGAATTTGAAAATGAAAATAATAAATTATTTTTTTTATTTAATTTTTTTCAAAAATACAAATAATTTACTTTACCTCTTTCTTGTTTGTTCATGAACTTTTCCTTATCCATAGATCTGACAAGTACTTTTCCCCCATGCTACTCTAATTTGCTCGTTATATCACCTTTTGTGTCTAAATCATGTACCCATTTTGTGTTTATCTTGGTATATGATGTGAGATGTTAGTCTATGTCTAGTTTCTACCAGATTACTTAACATTTTTCTCAGGAGTTTTTGTCACATAGTGATTTCTTGTTCTAATAGATGGGGTATTTGGGTTTATCAAACACTGGGCTACTAGACTTATTTGCTTTGGTATATTGTGTACCCAGTCCATACCATTCATCAGCTACTCGATTTCTTATCCAGTACCAAATTATTTTATTGATTACTTCTTTGAACAGGGTGGGCCAAAAGTCACAAAGGGATTTCAATATTTAATAGCTTCTTTATTTTTTATATACAATACCATAGCATCGTATACAATGTATGTATAGGAAATTAATTTAGATTATGTATGAAAAATCAAATCTCATAAATGGTGAAAAATAAATAAAAATAATTTTCAAAAAGTTATTAAATCATCATCACTTTTGGCTCACCCTATAGTTAGTATACAACCTAGGACTGATAGACTTCCTTACCACTTGTTTTCATTATTATTCTTGAGATTCTTGACCTTTTGTTACTTCATGTGAACTATTTTCCTACCTCTATATGTTAATCCGTTGGTAGTTTGGTACACTACTAAATAAGTTAATTTATGTAGTATTGTCATTTTTATCATTTTGGTTCAACCGAATTATGAGCAGTTAATGTTTCTCCAAGGTCCACATTTCTGCAAAGAGCATTTTATCATTGGATTCATTTAGTTTCTGGGTGAATCTTAGTAAAAACCTTCCTAATTTCTATAGCTATTTGGTATAAAATTTGTTCTATCTTGCTCTTCCTGCTGTGTATTGTTGATAATATTCATAAATGATGATGATTTATAGGGTTTTTTTACATCCAACAACTTCACAGAAGTTATTTTTTCAGTTCATTTTTATTTGATTATCTAGGGTTGTTCAGGGCAGGTGGGTGGCGCAGTGGATAGAGTGCTGAGCCAGGAGACAAGGAAAAATTCCTAAGGACAAATCTGGCCTCAGACACTTAATAGCTGTGTGATCAAGGGCAAGTCATTTAACCCTGTTTGTCTCAGTTTCCTCATCTATAAAATGAACTAGAGAAGGAAATGGCGAACCACTCCGGTATCTTTGCCAAGAAAACCTCCAAAAAGGGGTCATGAAGAGTTGGGTACAAGTGAAAGTGACTAAAGAATAACAAAGGGTTAAGTAAATTATAATATCCATATCATCTTCAACAAACAATAATTTTGTTTCCTCTTTACCTATTCTTATTCCCACAATTTCTTTTTCTCATCTTATTGCTATAACTATCATCTTTAACACTAAGTTAAATGGTAGTGGTAATAATAGACATTGTTGCTTTATCCTTGCTCTTATTGGAAAGGCCTCTAACTTTTTCCATACTGCTCTTGAATTTAGATATTGCTTACCATACTGAGGAAACATTCATTTAGTTTTGTGATGTCTAGAGTGTTTTTGTTTTTTAAAAGAAATTCACGTTAGAATTTCTTCCAATTTTTCCTCAAAAAGCCTTTCAGTTCCAATATGATCATATTTTTTTCTTTGTTATTAGCATAGTTTATTATACTTATTCTTTTCTTTAAATTGAACGTAGTATTCTTAGTATAAACCTAATCTGGTCATAGAATATAATATTTTTAATGAATTATTGTAGTTTACTTATGAATACTTTATTTAAAATTTTTGTATCAGTGTTTATTAGGTGTATTGGTTTGAAGTTTCCTTGTTCTGTTTTGTCTCTCTGTGGTTCAAGTATAAACCCCCTGATCTTGTAACCTAAAAATTGGAAAGATACCTTTTTTCTTCGTATTGAAAATAGTTTGTATAGTATTATGATTAATTATTCTTTGAACATTTGATAGAACTAACTTGTAAATTCATGTGGTCCTTTAGTTTTTGCTATGGGAGTTCATTTATGACTAGTTCAATTTCACTGGGTTATTTCAGTTAGTCTCTTCTTTTGTTAAATCTGTATATTTTATGTTTTTGTAAATATTCATCAGTTTCCTTCAAATTATCACTTTTGTTAGCATAGTTGGGTAAAATCATTCCTTGTCATTTCTTTTATTCACTTTTCAATTGTTGTGAATTCTCCATTTTTAAATTTCTAATACTGTTTTTCTTTTTTAATCAGGTTATCTGTCTGTAATATTAGTTTTTTCCTCCCCCCAAATAGCTCCAACTTTTATTTATTAAAGCAATGGTATTTTTTGCTTTTATTTTTCAAACTTTTTACTTTGTAATTTAGTTGGACATTATTTCTTGTTGAAGCATTTTTATTTGTGTACACAATTCATTGATTTGTTCTTTCTTTTGTTCATGAAAACAATTTAGATGTATGCATTTTTCTTCCAGAATGGCTTTAGTTTTACTCCATAAATTTTCTCATTTTGTCTCATTATTGTCCTTATCTTTGTTGAGTTTTTGTTGTTGTTGTTGTTTTTGTTTTAAAATTTGCTTTTTGACCCACCAGTTCTTTAGAAATATTATTTAGTCTCCAATTACTTTTTAATTCTTTCTTAAAGATCCTTTTACTGGATATCATTTTTATGGCATTTTCTGGTTGAGGTCTTTATGCCCCAAAACATGGTCAGTTTTTGTAAAGGTGCCTTGTACAACTGTGTAATTCTTTCTGTTCCTGTTTAGTAATCTTTACATACCTGTCCTTTCTAGTTTTTCTAAAGTTCTATTCACTTCCTTAAATGTTGCAGCTTTCACTGTTTGTGGTCAAATTATTTTCCAAAAATATTCCAAAACTTTTTTTTTTAACGTAAATTTTAAGAAGAGGAAGAATTTAATCTAGCAATTATTTTTTTTTTTCCTTTTTGGCAGGGCAATGAGGGTTAAGTGACTTGCCCTGGGTCACACAGCTAGTAAGTGTCAAGTGTCTGAGGCCGGATTTGAAATCAGGTCCTCCTGAATCCAGGGCTGGTGCTTTATCTACTGCATCACCTAGCTGCCCCAGCAATTAAATTTTTTAACCTGTTAGAGCAGGATCATGGAATTTACTTTCACTTTCAAATCAAGTTAACTTTTAAGTTATCTTGGATAATTTAAAGTAAGTATTATATAAAGATTGTCTCTTTGTGCTTTTAGAACTCAATTTAGACAGCAGTAATTTCCCTGGAGTGAAGCTTCGCCCAAAGATGTCGATTCGTTCCTATGGAAGTAGAGAAGGATCTGTATCAAGTCGTTCAGGAGAGTGCAGTCCTGTACCCATGGGGTCATTTTCAAGAAGAGGTTTTGTCAATGGAAGCAGAGAAAGCACTGGATATTTAGAAGAACTTGAAAAAGAAAGGTAACTTGCTGTATTTTATTGTTATGTGTATTTATAACAGAATTAAAATATTTGATGTGCTCCATTTTGTTATTATTATCGTTTCCCAGTTGTCATTTTATTATAAAAAATAGAATAGCTGCCATTGACTATTTCAGATGACTTTTGTGAGAAACATTTTTGATGGATAACAAAGGCAAAATAGCAGTGCTGGGGATTGAAATGTATAATGTTTTAGATTATGTATAATCTATGTATAATGTTTTAGATTAAGTGAAACAGAAGAGCCTCTCTTCCACAGTTACTTCAAAAAGAACAAAAAAACCACATCATTTTCACAACCTGAATAAAATAGTAAAGACAACCAATTTTGAAAGACTTTAGAATTCTGATCAATGCAGGAATCAATTACTATCCCACAGGACCAATAATGAAATATTCTACCTATGTTCTCATAGACAGATGATATATTCATGATGCAGAACAATTCATATTCTGAGATGTTGCCATGTCAAGAATTTGTTTTACTTGATCACAGATTTGTTACAAGGGTTTTGTAGAGTTTTGTTTTGTTTTAATTTTAGGGGGGAGAGTGGGGAGCTGGTTATAGGGAGAGCATATTAATATTTGCTTATTGCAAAAAAGAAAAGAAGATATAATTAGATTGCACAATGATCGTGAAATCCAAGGTGAAATGCCAGCCCATGTACACACAAAAAGAAAACCAACAGTTTGGAGGTCTTGGGGAAGAGAATTGAAAGAATGAAGGAATAAGCATTTAAATAGCATTTACCTATTTGCTATGCGTGTTGCTAAACACTTTCCCCCCCAATAAATGTTATTTTATTTGATCCTCACAATGAGATGGGTACTTATACTATCATCCCCATTTTACATTTGAGCAAACTGAGGTTACCATTAAGTAACTTGCCCAGAGTCATATAGCTTTTAAGTGTCTGAGGCTAGATTTCAACTTGGGTCTTCCTTATTCTAGGCCCAGGATTTTACTGTGCTACCAGCTACCTACAGATAAATCTAACCTAAGTATATAGCTTATTGAAACCTTGCTTACTCAGGTAAATTAGGGAAGTCTAGACTTTGAAAGTATGACAGTGGCAGGAAGATAGAGGCCCGAAGTCTAACTGAGAACCCCAGGATCTTGTAGCTAGCTGTCACTCTTGCCCTGAACCAGAGTTCTGGGGCCTTTGGAACACAGACTAGGAGGGCAAAAGTCAGAGCCCTAAATCAGACTACCTTATGTAGGTCCATTTAGACACAGAGTGCTGAGCCTTTCCTGAGGTCTTTGAAGGGTACAGCACTTAATTGCCCATACCACAGATAATACTGATTAGCAACAGAGGTCCATCCATTCCTTCCAGATGTTGTCAAAGCTTGATCCTGATCTCAAAGTTCCAATTTAAGAAGTAAGGCTAGGGGGCAGCTAAGTGGTGCAGTAGATAAAGCACCAGCCCTGGATTCAGGAGGACCTGAGTTCAAATCCGACCTCAGACACTTGACACTTACTAGCTGTGTGACCCTTGGGCAAGTCACTTAACCCTCACTGCCCACCCCCTCCGAAGAAGAAGGAGAAGGAGAAGGAGAAGGAGAAAAGAAGAAAAAAAGAAGGAGAAGAAGAAAAGAAGAAGAAGAAGAAGGAGTAAACAAAATAAAACATCAATGATGAGGATGGCACCAAGATGATGGAATAAGGCAGGAAACTGACCTGACCTCTTTGAAATCAAACTCCAGACAACTATAAAATAATGTCTCAGAGTTGATTCTGGAGCAGCAGAACCAACAAAAGGATGGGGTGAAACAATTTCTCCAGCCCAATTAGAAAATTGGCAGGAAAGGTCTGCCAATCAAAGGTCCCCCCATTTTCAGGGTACAAGGGGAGTGCAGTGCAGGTAGTGTCTGGGCAAGCCTTAGCAAGCCCACCCCAGGTTAACAGTGAGGCCCCCAGCCCTGACACAGGAGGTTAGTGGCAAGGCTCAGTGAGAGCCCCATAGCCCTTGTTAGGCAGGCCAGCTGTGAAGCTTGGTACCACAAGAAGCTTGGGACAGTGACCCTCTCAACCCAGGAGAAGAGCCTAACTTTAACATAAAATTAAAAGACTTAAAATAGGCTGAAAAATGAGCAAATAAAAAAAAAAAGAGCCTAACCATAGAAAGTTTCTATGGTGGTAGGGGAGATCAAAACACAGACTCAAGAAGAGGACAACAATGTCAAAATAGCTATATGGTGAAGCCTCAAAGAAAAATGTGAACTGATGTCAGTCTGATTTCTCTTCTCCCCCACCCCAAACAAAACAAAACAAAACCTCCTGGAAGAACTCAAAAAGGATTTTAAAAATCAAATAAGAGAGGTAGAAGAAAATTTGGGAAAAGAAATGATAGTGATGTAAGAAAATCATGATAAAAGTTAATAACTTAGTAAAGGAAGCATAAAACATAGGAAGATGATGTCCAAAAATTCATAGAAGAAAACAACTCCTTAGAAAGTAGAATTGGCAAAATGGAAAAGTAGGTACAAATGCTCACTGAAGAAAATAACTTGTCGAAAATTAGAATTGGGCAAGTGGAAGCTAATGACTACATGAGATACTAAGAAACAGTAAAACAAAATCAAAAGAATGAATAAGAAGAAAATGTGGAATAGCTCCTTAGAAAAACAACTGACCTGGAAAAGATTGAAGAGATGTAATTTAAGAATTATTGGACTACCAGAAAACCATGACCAAAAAAAGATCCTGGGGGCTACTAGGTAGTGCAGTGGATAAAGCACCAGCCCTGGATTCAGGAGACCCTGAGTTCAAATCTGGCCTCAAACACTTGACACTTTATTAACTGTGTAACCCTGGGCAAGTTACTTAACCCTCATTGCCCCCCCCCCTCCACCAATATCCTGGACACATATTTCAAGAAATTATAAAGGAAAACTGCCCTGATATCCTAAAACCAGAGGGAAAACATGAATTTAAAAAATTGACCAATCACCTTCTGAAAGAGACTCTAAAATTAAAACTTCCAGGAACATTAAAGCCAAATTCCAGAGCTCCTGGGTCAAGGAGAAAATATTGCAAGAAAGAATCAATTCAGACATTGTGGAGCTACAGTCAGGATTACACAAGATTTATCAACTTGTATATTAAAGCATCAGAACTTGGAACATGATATTCCAGAAGGCAAGGGAGCTAGGATTACAACCAAGAAGCAGCAACCTTAACAAAACTGAATATAATCCTTTGGGGAGGGGAAATGGATATTCAATGAAATAGGCACTTTCAAGCATTCCTGTTGGAAAAATCAGAGCTAAACAGAAATAGAAGACTCAGAAGCATAAGAGGTAAACAGGAGAGAGAAAACCCAAGGGATTCTGTACGGTTAAACTGTTTACATTCCTAAAAGGAAAATGATGTTTGTTACCCTTAAGTATTTTATCATTATTGGGGCAGTTAGAAGAAGTATACATTGACAGGGGTGTAGATACAAGTTGATTTTGATGGGATGATATCCAAAAAACCAATATTAAGTTGTGAGAAAGAGGATTTCACTGGGAGAATAGGGAAGGGAGAAGTAGAATGAGGTAAATATGTCACAGGTACAGGCATGAAAGACCTATTACAGTGGAGGGTAAGATGGGGCTTGTGCATCACTTAAAACTTACTCTCATCAGAATTGTCTCAAAAAGGAAATAACATATGCTCAGAATAGAAATCTGTCGTACTCTATAAGGAATTAGGAGAGGAGGAGGAGGATTGGAGAGGGAGAAGAGTGAGAGAAAGAAAAGCAGATTGGGGGAGGCAGTGGTCAGAAGCAAAATACTGGTGAGGAGGGATAGGGTGAAAGGAGAGAGACAGTTAAAATAGGATAGAGGGGAATACATACTAATAGTAACTATGAATGAGAATGGGAGGAATTCATCCATAAAACAGAAGTAGAAAGCAGAGTGAATTAAAAACCAGAATCCTACAAATTGTTGTTTACAATATATACAAACACACAGAGAGTAAAAGGTATGGGGATGGAGCAAAATTTATTGTGCTTCAGCTGAAGTTAAAAAAAAAAAAAGCTGGCATAGCAATCATGATCTGAGACAAAAGAAAAAATGGATCTAATTAAAAGATTAGGAAGGAAATTTCATCTTGCTCTTATGATACATAAAGAAGGAATGTTAGTACTAATCATATATGCACCAAATGGTATTGCATCCAGATTTTTAAAGAAGTTTAAATGTTACAGGAGGATATTGACAATAAAATTCTTATTAGTTGGGTCCTCAACTTTCTCCTCTCAAAAGTAGATAGATCTAACCACAAAATAAACAAGAAAGAAGTTAAGGAGGTGAATAGAATTTTAGAAAAGGTGAATATGATAGATCTCTGGAGAAAATTGGGAATGGAAGGGAATATACTTTTTTTTTAGCTGTACATGACCTCTACAGAAAAATTGACCTTGTATTAGGACATAAAAACCTCACAACCAAATGCAGAAAAGCAGAAATAGTAAATGCATCCTTTTCAGATCATGATGCAGTAGAAAACACATGTAATAATAAAGGGTCCTGGAAAGATGCATTAAAAATGAATTGGGGGGGCAGCTAGATGGCGCAGTGGATAGAGCACTGGCCTTGGATTCAGGAGGACCTGAGTTCAAATCTAGCCTCAGACACTTGACACTTACTAGCTGTGTGACCCTGGGCAAGTCACTTAACCCCAATTGCCTCACAAAAAAGAAAGAAAGAAAGAGTACCTTAAAAAATGAATTGGGGCAGCTGGGTAGCACAGTGGATAAAGCACTGGCCCTGGATTCAGGAGGACCTGAGTTCAAATCCGGTCTCAGACACTTGACACTTACTAGCTCTGTGACCCTGGGCAAGTCACTTAATCCCATTGCTTCACCAAAAAAAAAGAAAAAAGAAAGAAAGAAAAAGAAAAAATTAATTGGGGAAAAAATAATCTAATTCTAAGGAATGAGTGGGTCGAAGAACAAATGGAAACAGTCAATAATTTCATTGAAGAGAATGACAACAGTAAGCATACCAAAATTTATGGGGTACAGCCAAAGCAATACTGAGGGGAAATGTAAATCTCTAAATGCTAACATCAATAAAGAGCAGATCAGTTAATTTGGCATGTAATTAAAAAATCTGGAAAAAGAACAAATTAAAAATCTCTAATTAAATACTAGATTGGAAATCCGGAAACTCAAAGTAGAGATTAATAAAAGAAAGTTTTTTTAAAATTGAACTAATAAAGCTAGAAGCTGGTTTTATGGGGAAAAAACAATAAAATAGATAAACTGTTGGTTGATTTAATGAAAAGAAGAAAACCAAATTATCAGCATCAAAAATGAAAAGGGTAAATTCATTCCCAATGAAAAGGAAATTAAAATAATTATTTTAAGTTTTAAAGCTATTTTGTCAAGTTATATGTCATACATTTGACAATATGTTAAATGGATTAATGTTTCAAAAAATATAAATTGCCTAGATTAACAGAAGAGGAAACAGAATGTTTAAATAACCACATCTTAGAAAAAGAAATTGGTCAAGCCATCACTGAACTCCCTAAGGAAAAAAAAAATCCCCAGGATCAGATCAGTTCACAAGTGAATTTTATCAAGCATTTAAAGAACACTTAATTCTAAAACTACATAAGCTGTTTTGAAAAATAGGCAAAAAGGGAGTTCTACCAAAAACCTTTCATGACACATATATGGTGCTGATACTTAGCAAAAACAGAGAAAAAAATGCTATAGATCTATTTCCCTAATGAATATCGATGCAGAATTTAAAAATAAAATACTAGCAAGGAGATTACAGCAATATATCACGAAGATCATCCACTAAGACCAGGTGGGATTTATACCAGAAATTCAGGGCTGATTCAAATTCAGAGGCTGATTCAATATTAGGAAAACTATCAGCATAATTCACAAAATCAATAATAAAACCAACAGAAATCATATGAAAGCTTTTTGATAAAATACACCCATTTCCATGAAAAGCACTAGAGAGCATAGGAATAAGTGGAATGTACCCTAAAATGATAAGTACTTTATTTAAAATAATCAGCAAGCATTATGTGTAATGGAGACAAGCTAGAAACCTCCCCAGGAAGAGTATGGGTGAAGCAAGGATGGGCAATGAATTAATAAAACTACCTCTTTTTGTAGATGACATGATGATATACTTGGGAAATCCTGGAGATTCAATGAAAAAGCTAGTTGAAACAATGAATAATTTCAACAAAGTAGCAGGTTGTAAATTAAACCCAGATAAATCATCGGCATTTCTATGTATTACCAACAGAATCTAGCAGCAAAAGTTAGAGAAATTCCATTTAAAATAACTATAGAAAATATAAAATACTTGGGAGTCTTCCCTTCTGGACAAACCCAGGTACTATATGAAGTGGAAGATATAAATCAGTATATTACTGATGTGAATCAGGAGGACAAGTTTGTTAGCAAAATTTGAATTGGGGAAAAAGTATTCCAGAACCTTTCAAGAAATTCCTTTTTGTTGCATGAAGGAAAAAAGTCTTAATTTCTTTAGAATTTGAAATTCTTCGGATTATGAACGTTTGATATAGATTTGTATGATAACGATTAGCACATTGTTGGTGCTTAATATGATAACGGTGGTGGTGATCCAAATAGCCACTAAATTTCTAGCTACTTCTGAAACAATGAATTTTAATTCCAATGCATTGGATGTGTAACTGAAATAAAATTTGACTCTTAAAGAGTTGTCATTGCTTTTTTAAAAATCTAATATCCTGTTTAATCTAATATTTGTTATATGATACTTGATATTAATTAATTTTTATATAATGTTTATTCATCAGTAGAATGTAATCTTAGAAGTTAGAAGTGACTTTACACCTCAGCCCCATCATTTACTGATGAGGAAATAGTCACAGAGAGAAGAAGTAACTTGTTCAAGGTCATGCTGCTGTTATTTATTTATCAGAGTGGGGGACTGAACTCTTCTTTTCAAGCCATTAGTTCTATAATCTTTTCACTAGCAAGACTAAACAGGAAAGATTAGAATAAAATTTGAGAGGGGAAACAAAGATACAAAATTAGAGAAATTAAGGTTGAAAACCTTAGAGAAGGAGGGAAAGAATGCCACTACAAAGAGATAAATGAATTCCTTGTCTGCAAAAGTAATTCCAGAAATCAGTTGCATAAAATATTTTATTTATGTCAGCAACCACACCCTGATAAATGGCTTTGGCAGTCCAGCTAAACCAAGTTGAAGGTGTCTGAGGAGTCTCAGATCCATCAGTGAGCTAGAGGAGTGTCTACTTCCCCAAGTGTAATGGGCAGATGAAAACAGTTTCTTCCAATAATATGAAGGTGGCTAAAGCTAGTGCTGTGGAGTGCTAAGAGTGTGGTTAAACACCAAAGTTTCCAAGGTCATCCACTGCATTTTGAGCCATCACCAGTCATCTTTACTTTTGTGTTGCCACTAGACTATGATTACTCTGGAAGAGTGAGACTGACAACTTCATGGAATTCTACCTCACTTAAATCCAATTTATGCACAAGTCAAAAGACATATATATGTGTGTGTGTATGTATGTGTATATATATATATATATATATATGTATACACACACACACACACATATATATATATATATAATTTTACCAGTTTTACCTACCTCAGAGACATATGGGAACAGGTAAGGGGAAAAACAACAGGTGTGGATACACTGGGAGTTGTATTCACAACCCTGTACACAAGCAGCCCAGCCCATAGAGTTGTCTTCTCAGTGGATTGAAGTAGTGAGATTTAGCATCCCCCTAGGGAGGTCTTAGCAGCCTTTTTTACTGATATATTTCCACCCACCATTGGTCCATTAAATGTGCATATGCTTATGGACAACACAAAATCTAGTAAACTTAAAAGATGAACAGCTCTTCTTGGAAGAGAACTCAGCATGTATCCCACCCAAACAGCAACCTTAATTAAAACAAGGCTGGTACCTGAAGGTCAGCTTACCTAGGTAAGGGCTGGATACATGTTTTTCTAGAGTGGCCAACATGATGAGTAGCACCATGAAGGTGGCTTAGGTTTTGCTATTAAAACTGATCTAGTTAACAAACTTATATGCCTCCCCAAAGGAGTGAATGATAGATGCGTGACAATGGGATTGCCTCTTGCAGGAAAAGCACCACACCACCAAAAAAATTTTATGAAAACCTAGAGACCCTCAATCATCAGTGTGCTAAAAGAAAACAAGCTGGTAATTTTGGGTGACTCAAATACCAGAGTAAGCACAGACTATCAGACATGACAGGGAATCCTTGGAAGCACTGGTGTCAGAAACAGCAACCACAGTGGTCACTTACTCCTGAAGATTGTGCAACTCATAATCTTCTTATCACTAACACTGTCTTTCATTTACCTAAATGCAATAAAATTTCATGGATGCAACCTTCACAGCAAACTTTGGCATTTAATAGACTATGTCATTGTAAAGAGACAGACAGGATTTGAGAGTCATGAAGGTGATGAGTGGTGCAGAGTGCTGGACAATCATAGAGTTATCTTCTTTAAGCTAAGTGTTCCCATTCAACAAAAGTGGCAGGCTCAAGTCAAGATGACTGTCAGAAGATCTAATGTCAGCAGATCAGAGAACTGTTGAGAACATGAACAGTTCTTTACTCACTTGGAAGGAATGCTGAGGCAACACAGGGTTGGCAACAGTGGAGCAGAAAAGGAGTAGGCAGTTTCAGAGATTTGGTGTACAGTAGCATATTTATTCATCTGGAATAGAAAACTCACAAATATCAAGATTGGTTTGATAAAAATGGTAGGAAATTTCAGAAGCTGCTAAATGAAAAAATGAGAACTCCAAGGGGTTTACCAGCAGGGTAGCTTGTCTTTCTCTAAGAAGGCATCTTTTAACTCCATCAAAAGTAAAGTGCAAGTGAAGCTTAGAGAGATTCAGGATTCTTGGCCCAATAAGAAGACAGATAAAATTCAGTTTTATGCTGATGGTAACAATCCAAAGTCCTTTTGTGATGCCCTGAAGGCTATTTATAGGCCAAAGGCCTATCTATGGTACACCTCAACTACTCCGTGCTGATAGAGCCACATTGATTAGTGATTAAGAACATGATCCTGGAGAAATGGACTGAACACTTCTGTAAGTCCTCTCAACAGACCATCATCAATCAATGCTGAAGCCACTGACCAGATACCTCAGGTTGAAGTCAGTCTCTTTCTAGCCAAACCTGCAACTGAGTAAGATTTTGGAATGCTATTAGGCTCTTCTTGTGTGGCAAAGCACCTGGTGCTGAGTCTATTCCTGCTAAGATTGATAAGGCAGGGAATCCACTGCTCATACAAATGCTGGATTTTCCTGGATATATGGCAAGAGGAGGTTATTTCCCAGGAGTTCCTGGAGGCCTCCATTATCCATCTCTATAAAGGAAATCAGAGGGAGGTCTCTCTTAATCATTATCTTGCCAGAGTTCTCCTTAATTGGCTGATATTTCTCCTGGAAGATGGTATCGTACTCTGAAAATAAATCACCAAAAGAGTCACAGAGGTTATACTATGGCTTTTAACTCTGAAAAATACCAAAGAACTCACTCACAGAGATAAAACCCTAACTGTTAACTATGAAAATGTAATTATAAAACCAAAGAGCTCACAGTGGTTATAAGCAAAAATCAAAAACAACAACAGTCCAGAAAAAACCCAAACCAAATGTGTGCCAGGATCTTCTGTGGTACCAAGGAGACTCAAAGCAGTGAAACTGAGTCTTGCTGTATATAGTAGTGGCTAGACAAAGAAGCAAGCAGTCACCTGGAGCCATGAGGGACTAACAGCAACGAAGTGTCAAGTTCGATTCATAATAAGACTTAGTGACTGGAACTTGGCTCCTGCAGGTGCTTCTCTGGGCTCAGGGATTACCTGGGAGTGGTGTGAAATAATTATGTGATTTTGCTGCAGCAGAGTTCATCCAGAGGACCTTAGATCTAGAAAACAGGGTGTCCCCTGATAGTAAAAAGAGAGGGATGGTTACAACTCCAGGAGAAAGGCCAGGAGCAGAACAGAGGTCTGTACATCACATTTGTTGATCTGGCCAAGGCCTCTGACACAGGTCCATTGTGAGGGCTTGTGGAAGAAATATGTCAAAATTTGGCTGTCTGGAGAAGTTCATCAGTATTGCACACCAGTTTCATGTTGCCGCGCTTGCCCAGGTACTGGATAATGGACAGTGGTCTCCCACTTTCCCAATCACCAATGGAGTGAAGCAAGGCTATGTGCTTGCTTCCATGCTTTTTAACGTAATGTTTTATGTGATGTTGTCAGATACCTTCAGAGAGGATGAAAATGGCACCAAGGTCAACTGATAGTAAATTATTTAACTTGAAAAGGCTACAAACTAAGACTAAAGTGGAGGGAGAATTGGTGTGTGGTGGGTTTTTTTGTTTGTTTCTTTGCAAATGACTGTATACTAAGTTGAGATGAAACAATGTACAGATCTCTGCTGCTTGTGCTAATTTTGGCTTAACAACTAACACCAAGAAAACACATCTTTTCCACCAGCTTTCACCACACCATCCGTACTTGGAACCATCTGTTACAAATAAATGGAGAGTTTTTGAATACTGTGGATAAGTTCACTTACTTTGGCAGTATACTTTCCAGGAATGTCCACATAGATGATGAGGTTGATGCATGCGTTGACAGAGCTAGTTCAGTTTGTGGGAAGCTCCAAAGAAGAGTGTGGGAGAGAAGAGGTATTAAACTGCCTAGCAAACTGAAGGTCTACAGAGTAGTTATGCTGACCTCATTGTTGTACACCTGTGAAACCTAGACAGTATAACAGCTCCATGCCAGAAAACTAAATTGCTTCCATTTGAATTGTCTTAGGAAGATTCTGGAGATCATCTGGCAAGATAAAGTATGGGTCTCTGAGGTCTTTTCTCGAACTAAGCTGCCAAGCATTCAAACTCTATGGTAGAGTGTGCAACTCTGATGGACTGGCCGTATCATTTGAATGCCAAAAAGACATCTGCCTAAAAGACTTACAGAGAACTCACAGTAGGCAGGTGTTAACATGGAGCTCAGAAAAAGCAATACAAGGACACTCTCAAGTGAAGAACTTAGAAATTGATTGTGAGACATAGGAGATACTGGCACAGGACCACCCAGCATGGGGTGCCCACAGTAGAGAAGATGCTGTGCTCTATGAATAAAGCAAAATTGCAGCGGCTCAAAAGAAATGTGAGATGCGCAGTGTCTACCTGTAGTTGAGCCTTCTGAGCTTGTATTGGTCTGATTGGCCACAGTCAGACACACTTTACCTTGACCTTGCCATAATGATGTCATTTTGGTTCTCTTAGAGAATGAAGGGCAACAACCAGCCTACCAAGTATAAGGTACTATATAAGTACTTCTAGAACTAAGAAAAGCAAAAAACAGTCCCTGCTCTCAAAGCACATACAATCTAGTATGAGAGACAACCCATAAAAAACTTTGCATACACGACATATGGAGGGTAGATGGAAGGCAGTCTGGAAGGGAAAACATTATCATCTGAGGGTACTGAGAAAGGCCTCCTGTAGAAGGTGGGCTTTGAGCTGAATTTTGAAGGAAGCCAGGGAAATTAGAGCTGAAAGTAAGGGGGCAGAGCACTGGGCTTTACACATAGAAAATGCTGAATAAGTGCTTACTGAATTGAAAGTTAATATCTATAATTTAAGATCTTCCTTAAAAATAATTATTTTTAATTATGTTGCTTTATTGTTAATCAATTTTTTAAAACTTGCTATTAAAGTGCTGTGGTAGATTTTATATGTATTCTGCATTGACTATGTTTTGTTACTAACTTTTTTTTTAGATCACTACTACTTGCAGAACTTGAAAAAGAAGAAAAAGAAAAAGATTGGTATTATGCTCAGCTTCAAAATCTAACTAAAAGGATAGATAGTCTTCCTTTAACAGAAAATGTAAGTAACTAAGCAATCTGACTTTAGATTCAATATAGGTGATGGCTAGATTAATGTATAATATCTGTGCTAATTATTTATGCAAAGTTAAAAGTTGCTAATGTAGCTGCTCTGTAAAGCAACTACTACTCTAATTTCCTGCTTTGAAATAAGCCATCACTTCTGAACAATATTACAATTAAGTAAATTAGAATTGGTTTAATGACCATATCTAAAGAGTAATCATATTTCGGTGTCAGTTTGTAAAGGTATGAGTATAATGCCTTAGGGTTCTGTGCTTCACCCTATTCCATTTTCATTTTTTAGCCAAGTCTTTTGAAAAGGAATAAATGATATGCTTATTAAACTTTTAGGTCACAAAGCTAAGAGAGGAACAGTTCATGTGTTGTGTAACAGGATCCAAGAAAATAATCAACAATTAGAACATTTGTCAGAATCTACTAAGGTGAAATTTCATAGGACCAGAGCAATGCTGGAGACAAAACTGATTCTTGTAGACTGTTAAATTTTTAATGTGAACATTTATTAATTGCAGTGGGCAAACCAGAGTTTGTTATTGTTTTGTTGATAGTCTAGATTTAAGAAAGTGATAAAGAAAATCTTAATAATTCATATTAAGTTTAAAAGTGTCTTGTGTGTTCACCTTCCCCCCACATTTCTGAATAGGAATAAGAAGGATTACAATTGGAGTTTTGAAAATCTAAGATAAGGAGGTCTGGCTAGATAACAGTTTAAAAACAATCTGAGTATTGTAATGGAGATGGCATCCAAAAAACGTAATGCCATCAAGGGCTACATTAAGAGTGTTGTAATATGCAAGATAGGGTGTGATAGCTCCACTCTGCCCTTGCAAACCATATCTAGAGTATTGTATTCAATTTTGAGTGACACATTTTAGGAGAGACTCCAGAAGCAAACTATCAGCACCTTGAAGTTCCTCAATTGCCTCCCTTATAGGATCACTTAAAAGAATTGGGCCTGTACTTTCTTGGGTATTTCCCAACCATGCCTGCACTTGATCATTATTATCATGCATCTTCCTCCAGAACTTTTGCCTGTGTCCCTGGGATCTTATAGGTGAACTTTCATCTGATCATGACCAGAATCAAACACTCAGCCATTTCTAAACCATGTCACAATGCATGTAGTCCCTTCCTCTTCACATATTATCTTGTCTCAGTAAAGCACTTTAAGGGTAGGAACTGTTTTTTTTTTACTTGTATTTGTATCTCCAGCACTTAGCACAGTGCCTGCCACATATAGCAAAAGTGTAATATGTGCTTTATCACTCATTTATCATTCCCTTATGTTAAACCGAGAGAAGAAAAGATTTAGGGGAAAATCAGTAGCTTTATGTTTATGTATTTGAAGGGCTGTCTTTTGGAAGAGGAATTACTTGACTTTTTCTGCTTGATCTCAGAGGCAGAACTAGGAAGTGGAAGTGTCATGTTTCAAACACCATTCTTCCTATATAGTTCATATTGTAATCCATTGAGGAAAATTTTATCTCTCTTTTTTTTTTATCTTCCTCTTTACTACTGTACAGAGTTCTAATTAGAACTATCCAAGAGGAGAATGCTTATCCTCATAAGATGGTAGATTTTCTTCCTTAGAAAAAGTCTTCAAATGATTGACACTGGATCATTTGCCATTTATGCTGTAAAGGGGATTCTTATTCAGATAAATGATGGACTAGAACTGCCTCCTAGTACCCCTTCTAACTGTGAGATTTTGTGACTGCGTCTTTGACTCTAATTTTTCACCATCCCATTTTATTTAGTCTGTTGTGATGTAGAATCAAGTGTAGTCTTGTATGCTGGGAGATACCCTGAGCCTATCGTGTCCCTCCTAATGCTAGATTTTTAAAAAAATTTAAATAGTGATTATTGATAAATTTGATAATAATGCATAACTTTTTTATAGACTGCCACTTTTGGAAATGTTTCTTTTAAGTCAAAGTATAGTTATTCAACTCATTTTATTTTATTTTATTTTTTAAATAAAAGTATTTTATTATTTTCCAGTTACATGTAAACATAGCTTTCAGCATTTGTTTACATAAGATTTCCAATTTCAGATTTTTCTCCCTCCCTCCCCCCTCCCCCAGACAGCAGGCAATCCAATATAGGTTTATATTTGTACACACACACACACACACACACACACACACACACACATATACATACATATATATATATATATATATATATATATATATATACACACACACATATATACATACATAACAACATTAAACATTTCTGCATCAGTCATGCTATAAGAGAAGAATCAGAGCAATTTTTTGGTGCTGTTTTTCTATAATGCTAGATTTTTAAAAAATCATTTTTCCTCTCTTACAGGGATTTTAAAAAATATTTTTGATCATTTCAGAAAGAGTCAGAATTGGTTTTAATTCTGTTATTACTGGGTTGGATTTTTTTTTTTGGTTTCTTTTTTTTGTACCAAACATCCACACTGTCTTAGTGAAAGGTCTTTGAGTTGTTGTGGCCCCAGAATTTCATTACATGGCAACCTCTCCTAGTGATTAGCTTCTCTGAATGTAGATTAATCCTTCAGACAACAAACATGTATTCTTCAGTCAAGAGTATATTAGAAGTTTTTTCCGTTTGAGTAGGATAAGGTAGATCTTGTATTACCACTGACACAGACTTAGAAAACTCAGTGTCACATCCATACCAAGGTGTATCCTTGAATTAGATACTGCTGTTTATTCAGCCATTGCCTAACTGTTGAAGTTTCATTTATGTAAAATTAAAATAATTACGGGTAGGTACTTATTATTTGTTAGAAATAAGAAATATGTCTTTATTTAAAATAATTTATGGCCAAGAATAAATACAAACATTTGGATTTTCTCTTGTATTTCACAAAGGGAACTAGGCTTAGTTATTACTTTCTTATAATGAAACCATAAGATTTTTCTTAAACTGACAATTGACTGTCTTCACATATATATGTGTATGTGTGTATATATAAATATATAAAACACACATATATCACACCAATTTATGGATTTGTTGACTATTCTTACTCATTTCATTATTGTTTTTCTTTAGCCTAAAACTTCACACACTAATGACTTAAAAAAATTTTTTTCTGTCCTTCACTATTTTACTTTGCCACCCACCCCAGTTCTCTTTGCAAACAGATATGACTAGGAGGCAGTTGGAATATGAAGCAAGACAGATTAGAGCTGCAATGGAAGAACAGCTGGGTACTTGCCAGGACATGGAAAAACGGGCACAGGTAATTTAAAATACTAGATTTTATTTTTTGAAACATTTATTACTATATAAATACTACTTATTTAGTTTAGAAAGTAATTGGAATTTCCCAGAATATTTTTAATTGATAGGTAATTTTGTCTTTGAATATTATAAATAATGTTACGTTTTTAAAACCACAACATTTTTAAGGTTTTTGAAATTCTGAAGTTGATATTTGTGTATGTTCTTTTAACATAAATTCCTCAAAAGTGGCAAACCTGTTTACAAATAAACTTTTAAATTGCCATATGAGAAACTACCTAAAGTTTATTGTAATTAGTTTATTAAACAAACCAATATTATTGTTGGAAAAATATTGAGTTTAAAATGCCCCTTCTCTTGAGAGTCAGATGTGAAATTCTGCATGTCTTTTCAGATATGATTGATGTTTTAAGTTTTAGTCAGGTGTTTCTCTCTGTTCAAGAGAAGGTTGGATAGTGAACATTGAAAAGTGACAGTGATGTTTTTAAAAAAGTAAATCCAATATGGAAAATAATTATGTTAAGACATTCATGGGGAGAGATTGAAGGAATGAAGACCAACCAGAAAGCTATTATAATAGCCCAGGAATGAGGTGATAAGGACCTGCAGTGTCTTAGCAGAGAAGGGGGTATGTACAAGAGATATTGAAAAGGTTGAATCAATAGAACTTTGTACTGTATTGAATATGGGAGGTGAGAGTGTAAGGAATCCAGGGTGACATTGATGTTGCCAGCTGATGTGACTGGGAAAATGATGGTGTTCTCGATAGAAATAAAGAAGTTTGGAGTGGATGGTTTGGTGAGAAAAGATAATGAGTTTGGGTTTTATATTTTGAGTTTGATGCCCAGTTGGCAATTAGAGATATGCAACAAGGTCAGGAGAGAGGTTATGTCTGGATAAGTAAATCTGAGAATCATCTGTGTTGAATCCATAGGAATTGATGTGAGATCACCAAGCAAAGTACATAGAGGGAGAAGATAAAGTGGTCCACATCAGAGCATTGAAGTGTAGTTATAGTTAGTGGGTACATCCTGAATGGAGACTATATTATATAGTTATAGACTGAGGAGAGATCAGACTGGTAGTAGGAGAACCAGGGGAGAACAGTGCCATGTTGAAGTCTCTAAATCAAAGTGAATATCAAGGAGAACTCTGATCAACGGTATCAGACGATCCCAAGAGGTCTAGAAGGATAAGGATTGAAAGGAGGCCATTAGGTTCAGCAATTAAGACATAATTGGTAACTGTGTATAGCAGTTTCAGTTGAGTGATAAGATCAGAAGCCAGACTGCAGAATTGAGTGAGAGGAAAAGAAGTGGCAGTTGTAATAAACTCTTCCTGAAGAGTTTAGAAATGAAAGCAACAAGACGGAGAAAGCAAAAGCTAGTAAGGCTGGAAAATCAAATCAACACAATACCAAATGAACATAGTAAAATCACAGCAAAACCAGAAATAAAAAGAATGGTCAGAACCTGGGATGTGCTTGAGCCAGCTTGAATCAGAGCTGATTGTTAAACTTTCAAGTTGGAAACCGCAAACATTAAAGCCATGTCTTGATTTATTTTTTCATTGATTGTCTGTACTTAAGAAAGTGATCAAGAAAATATCGATAATACAGATCAAACTTAAAAGTGTGTCATATATATTTTTTTCAGTAAACCAGTTATGAAACCTTTACCAGAACACCCCAATCAGAAATACACAGTTGTATCAACACAAAAGAAATAGAGGGATATCTTTGAAAATATAACATAAAAAAACAAACAAAAGACCAAGGAAAGAGCTTAAATAATAAAATCTTAGAAAAGGAAATAGAATTAGCTACTACCAAAGAAAAAACTCCTGATGCTGTTGGAGTCTCAAAATTCTATCACACTTTAAAAACAAAAACAAAAACATTTTTATGTAAAGTTTTGAATTCCAAATTTTATCCCTCCTTCCCTTCCTCCCCCTCCCCTCCCTGACTTTACCAGTAAACACTCAGATATAGTTTGTAGAAGTGCAATTACATAAAACCTTACCCTATTAGTCATTTTGTATAAGAAAACTCGAATAAGAGGGCAAAAATTAAAGAAATGAAAAAATAGCATGCTTCAGTCTGCATTCAATCAGTTTAAGTTCTTTCTTGGAGGTGGATAGTGTGCTTCACAATTAGGTCTTTGGGATTGTCTTGGATCATTGTATTGCTGAGAATAGTTAAGTCATTCACAATTTTTCATCAAATATTGCTGTAATTGTGCACAACATTCTTCTGGTTTTGTTAACTTCACTATACATCAGTTCATGCAAGTCTTTCCAGGCCTTTCTGAAGTTATCCTGCTTGTCATTTCTTATAGCACAATAATATTCCATCACCATCTTATACCATTCCCCAATGGATGGGCAATTCCTTTTTATTGCCTATTCATAGCTACCACATAAAGAGCTGCTATAAATATTTTTGTACAAATAGGTCTTTTTCTCTTTTTTGGGATGTCTTTGGGATATAAACCTAGCAGTAGTATTGCTGGATCAAAGAGTGTGGATCAAACTGTGGTTTTAAAGCCCTTTGGGCATGGTTCCAAATTGCTCTCCAGAATGGTTGGATCTCTTCAAAACTCCACCAACAGTGGATTAGCATCCCAGTTTTCCCACATGCCCCCCCAACATCCAATATTTTCACTTTTTGTTAGATTTGCCACTCCAGTAGGTGTAAGGTGATACCTCAGAGTTGTTTTAATTTTCATTTCTCCGATCGAGTGATCTAGAGCATTTTTTTATTTGACTGTAGATAGCTTTTATTTCTTTGTCTGAAAACTGCCTGTTCATATCCTTTGACCATTTATCAGTTGGGGAATGACCTGTGTTTTTATAAATTTATCTTGGTTCTCTATATATTTGAGAAATGAGGCCAGAGAGACTTGTTTCAAAATTTCTTTCCTAGTTTTCTGCTTCCCTTATAATCTTGGTTACATTAGCTTTGTGCAAAAACTTTTTAATTTTATATAATAAAAACTATCTATTTTACATTTTGTACTTCTCTATTTTTGTTGGTCCTAAATTCTTCCTCTGTCCATAAATCTGACAGATAAACTATTCTGCGCTCTCTTCATTTGCTTATGGTATCATCCTTTATGTGTAAATCATGTACCCATTTTGACCTTATTTTAGTATACAGTGTGAGACGTTGGTCTGTACCTAGTTTCTGACACACTGTTTCCCAGTTTTCCCATCAGTTTTTGTTAGATAATGAGTTTTTGTTCCAAAAGCTTGGATCTTTGGGTTTATCATATACTAGATTACTATAGTAATTTACTATAGTGTAATTTGTACCTTTTCTATTCCACTGATTCACCTCTCTGTTTCTTAGCCAGTTCCAGAATGTTTTGATAATTACAGCTTTATAATACAGTTTGAGATCTGGTACTACTAGACCACCTTCTTTTGCATTTTTTCATCAGTTCCTTTGATATCCATAAGCTTTTATTCTTCCAGATGAATTTTATTATTTTTTCTAGATCTATAAAATATTTTTGATAGTTTGATTGGTATAGCACTAAATTAATTAATTTAGGTCAGATTGTCATTTTTATTATATTACCTCAGCCAATTAATACTTTTTCAATTGTTTAGATCTGACTTTGTGTGAAAAGTGTTTTATAGTTCTGGTCATATAGTTCCTGGATTAGACTCCCAAGTATTTTATATTGTCTAAAATTATTTTAAATGGAAGTTCTCATTTTATCTGTTGTTGCTGGACTTTGTTGGTAGTATATATCTAATCACACTTTTAAAGAACATGGTATCAGTACTACAGAAGTAATTCTCCAAATTGAGGAAGCACTGCCCCATATTGTTATGTGAAAAATATAGCACTGTTTAACCAGGGAAGGATGAAGCAAAGAAGAACTGTTGTATAATAGAAGAGAAAGAAATTAAAGATGTAAAAATAGGCAAATTGGAGATAAAACTATTCTTATTTGCTGATGGTATTATGGTTTATTTAGAAAATCCTAGAGAATCATCAAAGATACTAATTGAAATAACGGTGCCAGCAAAATTACAAGTTACAAAATAAATCCTCACAAATCAATAGCATTTCTATGTAATAGTAACAAAATTAAAGAGGCAGTAATATAATGGAAAATCTCATTCCAAATAACTGTAGAATGCATAAATATTTGGAGATCAGTTATTGAAGCACGCAAAAAATACTTATCCAATCCAATAAATATTTATTAAATCCCTGCTATGTGCCAGACACTGCTAATAAAAAGAAAGTTCCTATCCTCAGAGAGCTTACAGTCTAAAGGGGGAGACAACTCACAAAAGGAGTCAGAAAAACAAGGATGGGGAAAGGACACCAGAGGGTATCTTGTTTCATGGAGCTGAAACCAGGCAGAGCAGCAAATACAAAGTGGAATGAACTGAGGGTCCACTTTTTGCCCTCTACAAAGGAAGGCTTTGGGAGGACTTTGGTACTCTGCCCTCCAGCCCTCTAATAAGACGTGAGAGGAGGCTGAAGGACATGGTATCTATCCTTCAAGGCTTGACTTAGCAGCATGGTATTAAGGTTAGAAGGGATGGAACTTATCCTGGGAGGGGCATCTTATTCTTTGGAGTTGAAATTAGACTCATTTCCAAAGTGCCCTTTAAAGAAATAAAGAGGGGCAGCTAGGTGGCACAGTGGATAGAGCACCGGCCCTGGAGTCAGGAGTACCTGGGTTCAAATCTGGCCTCAGACACATAACACTTACTAGCTGTGTGACCCTGGGCAAGTCACTTAACCCCAATTGCCTCACTAAAAAAAAAAAAAAAAAAGCAAGAAAGAACTACTTTAATAGCTTAAAGGGATATTTGGTACTCAAGGCCAGGCCATTATAATTAAACTGACACTAACAAAGTTACTTTATACTTTTACAGCTATACCATCCAAACTGTCAAAGGGATCCTTTACAGAACTCTATAAAATAGTAACAAGATTCAGTTGGAGAAACCAAAGATCTAGAGTAATGAGGGCAATATTGAAATGATGTTAGGGATGAAGGGAAACTAGCCCTTCAGGGTCATAAATTATATTGTAAAGCAACAGCTATCAAAGCCATTTGCTATTGGTTTAAAAATAGAAGGATAGGGGCTGCTAGGCGGTGCAGTGGATAAAGCACCGGCCCTGGATTCAGGAGGACCTGAGTTCAAATGTGACCTCAGACACTTGATACTTACTAGCTATGTGACCCTGGGCAAGTCACTTAACCCTTATTGCCCTGGGGGAAAAAAATAGAAGGATAGGACAATAAAACCAACTAGACTAGAAAGAAACTAAAACAATAGAATTCAACAACTTACTGTTCAATATATCCTTAAAAGCATGGAGAGCAAAATGAGGTAATAAATTATTAAGCATTTGTGAAATGCTTAGTATTTGCTAGGCATCATGCTAGTGCTAAGGATACAAAGAAGATAGTAGAACAGTACCTACTCTTTTTTTTTTTTTTTTTTTGGTGAGTCAGTTGGGGTTAAGTGACTTGCCCAGGGTCACACAGCTAGTAAGTGTTAAGTGTTTGAGGCCGGATTTGAACTCAGGTCCTCCTGACTACAGGGCCGGTGCTCTATCCACTGTGCCACCTAGATGCCCCAACAGTACCTACTCTTAAGAAACTTATGTTCTAATGGGGGAAAGAACACACATATTCCCAAAACATACACCAAACTGATAGTTGATAAGCCTAGGAACAGAAAGACACTAGTAGCTGGGGAAATCAGAAAAGGCCTCTTGTGCCAAGTCTTGAAGCCTTGCTGTAAAAGGTCCTGAGCGACATTTTATTTAATTCTCCACAGCAGCCATTTCAAAGTCTGTCCTTATGCCTCACCACTCCTTCTTCCACAACTTTTCCCCATCCTTAAAAACCTCTGGTTTCCCTTAATAGCTAGAGTCGTTAGAAAGGGTAATCTACTTATTGTCTCCATTTCTTTACCTCTACCCTTACTTATTAATCATTCCTAATCTGGCTTCTGACCTGACTACTCAAGCAAAACTGTTCTCTTCATTTGTGGTGGTTGTGCAGTCATTAAAGACTCTTGGTGACTCACTACACCACCTAACTTCCCCAAAGTGGTATTTATACTAGGCCTGAAAACATTCCTTCTTGTTGTTGGGTCATTTTTAGTCATGTCTAACTTGATGACCCCATTTGGGTTTTTCTTGGCAAAGATACTAAAGTGGTTTGCCATTTCCTTCTCCAGCTTATAGATGATGAAACTGAGGCAAATAGGGTTAAGTGACTTACCCAGTGTCACACAGCCAGTAAGTGTCTGAGGCCAGATAGGAACTTAGAAAGATGACTCTTTCTGATTCCAGGACTAGCACTCTATTCACTGTACCACATGGCTACCCTGGCCACCAGAAAACTCTTAATTGTTAAATACAAATATCAGATTGTCTTCTTTCATACTGTTCTCTTATAGTTCTAAAATTTTGATTCTTCTTAATTTAGATCCTTTTTAATTACTCCCCTCATTTTAACCCCCATTGTAATGCTTGTTCTGGAAAAGAAAATAATGTTCAAGTACGGTCATAATCCAGAAGGAACAAATTGGCATATGTCAATGAAATTGTATTGAGAGAAAAGCTGCTAAATTTGAATTTCTGAGTTTGATACAAACTAAAATTTCAACTCCTTTTATAAAAGTATGCGCTGGTTTAAGTAAACTGAAAACTGAAGTCCAGTTGAAGTAAAAGATAAACCTGGTTATGGTGACTTATTTTCCAATGTATTTACTTATTGAAAACTACCTTTAAATGTTTAATTCCTTCTTTAAAACAAAATTTGACTTTTAAAAACTCATTTTGGAGTTTTAGGAGAATGTCTCTAATGGTGAAAGTGTGAGATTAAAAATTGAGCTTATGGGGCAGCTAGGTGGCGCAGTGGATAAAGCACTGGCCCTAGATTCAGGAATACCTGAGTTAAAATCTGGCCTCAGACACTTGACACTAGCTGTGTGACCCTGGGCAAGTCACTTAACCCCCATTGCCCTGCAAAAAAAAAAAAGAAAAAGAAGAAAAATTGAGCTTACTTTTAAGTGTCTACTCATAAATGTGTGGGTATTTATATTTTATTTCATGCTATAGGAATGAAAGAATTAGCCTGCCATAATTTGTCCAGACAACCATGGTATATTTATACAATTATGTTTTTACCATATGTGTGTATGTATATACATATACATACATTATAAATAATTTTATCACTTATTTTATTTTAGCTAAGAGTGGCTAGAATTCAGCAAATCGAGAAAGACATACTTCGCATACGACAGTTATTACAATCCCAACCTGCGGAAGCAGAGGTTAGTAAGCTGTTTCTTTGTACTATATGCCAATGTAAATAAATATGGGTGGGCTTTGTTTTTTAAATGATAGACTTAATGTTAAACATGATTATCTGGATTGACAACTATGGCATCCAGTAATTATAACAGTATCTCAGTGTTCTGTTTTGGACCTAATTAGAGAAATAATAAATGTTAACTGCTGACTTATTCTTTTATTTTTGGGTAGTCATAATGCATAAGTAATATAAGATTACTTTGATCTAGTTAATATACTACTGTAAGCTATATCTAGTTTATTTACACATAATCAGAGATATAACTCTGAATGCTTCCTGTCAGTAAGTAATCTATTTCCTGAGTAGATATTCCCCTGAATTTCTAAATAATGCTATGCTATAGCTATATTCCTAAAAAGTTGTATGCAAACTGAATAATATTTTAAATAGTATGAGACAGAGATTCTCAACCATTTTTGTGTCATAAACTCCTTTGGCAGTATGGTGAAGCTATGGACAACTAAAAATAATGATTCCAAATGCATAAAATAAAATAAATTAAAAAAACTAATTAGATCAATATACATTTATCATAGTGGTTGGTAAAAATAAGTTCATGTACCCCAGTGCCTTTGGAGAGTCTCTTAGTTAAAGAAATACTATCAATTGTAAAATTAATAATTTTCTCCTAGGAACATGAAAGTTCCCATACTGGGTCATATCCGTGGCCTAGCTAGTGGAATATTCTAATGCCAACTAGCAACCTAAGGGATATATCATGGCTGAAAGGCAGGGGGTAGGAAGAAGATACTAATTCGGAACTATAGTGACTGAGTCTGAGGAATGGGGAATTATGTTCTGAGGCCCTTCCCCAAAATAGAGTTTTTAGGAGAACTCATCAATGGGAGAAAGTACTCACAGCAGAGTTAGGAGGCATTTAGAGTATAGTATCTAAGTTTGGAGAATGAAGGATGGCTGGTCTGGGCATCCCAAAAATGGAGGATCCAAGAAGAATGCATCTTAATGCACTTCCTTTTGTGGCTTCTTTTGAATGATCCATGTGAATCAGAGGGACTAGAAGATTCTCTAGCTTTAGATTGAGCTGACAGGCCCCTGCTATCTTTGTGCTCATTTTTGTGTGTAATTTTACTAGTACCCATGGGCTGGCAATCAGTTACTTTCTTCTCAACCCCATGTTTCAGGAGTCACATTCAGAGTTCCTAAAAAGCTAGGGTGGTGGCAGGCTTTTGTAAATCCTTTCTCCATTCACAGAGCCCTTTATTCACACCTATTTGTTCAAGTCACAACTGTCCAGACTTACCCAAATTTCACTAGCTGATTAGCCTACATATAGGGGATATACATAGCTAAAGTCCGAAGCCATTCTGATAGTTGCTCTTGTTGTTTAGAATGCCTCTTCATGATCCCATTTTGTGTTTTCTTGGCAAAAATACTGGAGTGGTTTGCCATTTCTTTCTTCAGCTCATCTTACAGATGTGAAACTGAGGCAGAGTTAAGTAATTTGCCCAGAGTCACACAGCTAGTAAGTATCTGAGATTTGAATCCAGGTCTTCCTAACTGCAGGCCCAGCACTCTTATCTACTGTGCCACCTAGCTGCCCTAATTCTGATAGAGCCCCAGCCAAAAGGTGAAATCTGCCCTCTGCTTACCTTGAGGCAGTCTTGCCATAGAATATGGCAGTTGACTTCCCCTCCCCCACCTTTCCCACCTCCCATCCCCCAACTCTGTATATATCCCATCTATCAAACCATTTCCTTTAGGAACTTCACCCTCTCCCTTACAGGTCTCCAGGAGAGATGACTTCAGATGGTACCAGGTATGAACAACTCTCTATCTCAGCAACCAAAAAAAGGAACAAAGAGCATTCCTCTCTGGAGGCTCTAATAAATCTAGCTGATTAGGTTTATTAGAAGAGATCTTCAAAAACCTCCCTTAGCCTATGGAAATCACTTGAAATCAGCCCAGCATTGGTTCTATTAGACTAATTCCTCAGGAGACATTGCTCCAGTGACTCATCAGGTTTCTATTCTAACATCTGCAACCCCCCACCCCAAAGTGGTTAGGTGGAGAAGGCCCCCCAACCCTTCATTCCCTTATGCTGGGTATCTTCCCCACTTTAGGTCTCATGCTCCTATATCATGGATCATATCTCTAGGGGAACAGAACCTCTGGATCAGAGACCGTAGAGTGGTTTCTTAGCTGAGTCTTGTCAGTGTCCACCCCCATCAGGGGAGATCCTTTTCCTGGCCACCAGCTCCACTTACTACCTCTGGGATTTTATCTCTTGGTCCCTGAAGGCCAAGAGCTCTAGTTGCTAAGTATGCTGAGCCATTTCACTACCTGTCTTGTTATGTTGACATTCTGCTTTCTACAGTATCCTGGCAATATCAACTGGGGAGTGCTGGACCTGGCATTTTATTTCCTGTCCTGGGCAGCCTGCTTGAACACCCATAGAGTTAATTACTTTAAGTGGGAACCTCCTCCCTCTCCATAGAAAGGAGTAAGCATACCTAATCAAAAGGACTAGAGACCATGCAGCACTCCGTCATCTGATTTCCCTACCCTCCCTATTTGAAGTGTCCATCCCCCAGCTCAGCCACAGTGTGAGCCAGTAGATCATCATCTCACATTCCAGTTACACACTATGTCAAATAATAGGGGCAGGCCAAATACCAGAACCCTTTTCAGATTCTATGTTGGCATGAAATGAGGCACTGGCAAATCATTGAATGGTGATCAAAAGGAGGTTTACATTATCTTAACACAGCAAGGAATTGTAATCAGGATAAAGTGACACTTAACCTCTATGGATGTACCAGCTATTCCCCTTGCCTCCGTCTCCATATGGAAACATATCATGGTCTTTAGAAATTCACTAAGTCATAAGGATTCCCACTCCTCAGGGGTGGTAATTTTTATGCCCTTAGGTCACCAGACATCTTCATTAAGGAAGGCAGGGGTTAGCAAAACTGTGATTTTAACCTAGGCCCTCTGATTCCACGTCTATTGTTGTTCTTGTTAGTTTCTCAGTGACGAATTGGAGGTCATGTTATAGATGAAGAAATCCCATGCTTTGGAGTTTCAAGGCAGAGGAAGGATGGAATGAGAGTAGATTGTGATAAGAGAAGTAGTACGTAAGGGAAGTTCATAGTTCAAAAACATAAGCGGGGGCAGCTAGGTAGCGCAGTGGATAGAGCACTGGCCCTGGATTCAGGAGGATCTGAGTTCAAATATGGCCTCAGATACTTGCCACTTACTAGCTGTGTGATCCTGGGCAAGTAACTTAACCCTCATTGCCCAACAAAAACAACAACAACAAAAAGTCATGTAAAAAAAAAAGAGAGTGTGTGTGTGTGTGTGTGTGTGTGGTGCATTTGTGGGTAGTGGCAAGATAAGAACATGAAAATCTTTGTGTGTGACTAAAGTGGGCCAGAGGAGTAGAACAAATTAAATAAACTTAGGAACTATGATGCTAGGGTGTTTGAAGGATTATTAGATGTGTGTGTTATATAAGGGCCTGAATTGAGGAAGGAAACTATGAGTCAAACACTGAACTCAAAAAGAAAAGGAGAATATCTTGGAGGTAGGCAGGAACTACCAAAATTTTGATCGGATGGTGGAGAGGAATAGAGTCAAACCTTGGAGGAGAAAAGGTTACTGAATGGTGGTAGAGGAAGAGCCTAGAATTAGCAGTGGGGAGCAAAGAGTATTCCAACTCCCCCACCTCAACTAGTGAGTTGGGGAAAATGAGTCAAAGTGCAGCCAGTGCTGGAAAAGGAAGTCAGGGAGAGGTTTTGTCATCAAGATGGGGCTGGATCTCAAAACTAGAAGATGGAAGGAATAGGAAAGAAAATGATTAAAGATGAAGAGTGGGGGAAAGGATTAAAAGTGAAAACAAGTTTGTTACTTATAAAGTAAATATTCCAGAGAGCACAGTGGAAAGAATATGTTGCTTTAGAATGGTACACTGGGGGAATAGGGATGGGTTGAGGGGAATTGGCATAAAGGATTGATCACTGGGGAGGGGGGAACTTGGAGTTGAATAATAACTTCAAGAGGTTCAGAATCACGTGAATGGGAAGGTCAGGAAGGGAAAGGGTATGGTTAATCATTGAGGAATGAGTTTTAATAGGTTTTCTTTTTATCCATAAGGGTTTGGCCTCAAGGTAGAGTCCTCTCAGGGCTTAAGACTGTTCAGAGGAGGGCACAGGTACTTGGAGCTGAAACAGTGTTGTTAGTCCTCTGCCCCCAAGGCAAGAGACCAGGCTGGAGACTTGATGGAATGACCATTCTCCACTTCCTTAGAAGGGAGGAGTCTGGTGATAGAATGGCATTTCTCCTTTTCCTAGAGACCAGGTAGGAAACTGGCTCAGTGGAATGGTGTTTTTCCTCTTCCCTCTGGAGGCTTGGAGACCTAGCAGGAGATCCAGGCAGTGGAATGGTATTTTCTCCCCTTACCTCAAAAACTGGAGACTGTTTTGCAATGGAATAGCATTTTTCTGGAGGACACTGGAGACCAGGCAGGAGACTTGGGGCTTTTTCAAAGTGAGAAGACTGGTGTTCAGTGGAATGGTGTTTCTCCTCTTCTCATACGAGGAGGAAAGGAAGACCTAGGAGACAGTTCGGGGCACACTCACACATGGGGAGTAAGACATGGATGATTATGCTGCAAAGGAAACTTGAAAAGGATCAATCAGACAGATAGGAAAAGAACCATGTCAAAGCAGTTCCATGAATACACAAGGAAGAGCATATGTCTATCAGAAGGTATGACCTACAACATCAAATGGTGCAGAAAGGTCAAGGATGAAAATTAATTAAAAAAAATTGGATTTCGCATTAAGGAGTAGTTTCAATCATTCAGTGGAATCTGATGCTATATGTTGAGGGAATTAAATGTTAGAGATGAGAATTAGTTATTTGAGAATTTAGCTGTGAAAGCAGGGAAAGATTGAATAATTTCTTGAGCTGAATGATAGCTGGAGAAGAGTCATTGAATCAGGGTCAAGATAGAATCAAAAGATGAATTATTAAGAGTTACAGGGGGCAGCTAGGTAGCACAGTGGATAAAGAACCAGTCCTGGATTCAGGAGGACCTGAGTTTAAATCTGGTTTCAGACACTTGACACTTACTAGCTGTGTGACCCTGGGCAAGTCAGTTAACCCTCATTGCCCCACCAAAAAAAAAAAAAAGAGTTGCAGCTTTACATTGCAGAGGAGGGCATCTCATTGGAGGAGATGAGAGAATGCTTGGGGGTAAAAAGTAATAAAAATACTACAACTGAAAACTGAGCAGGTTAGAATGTCTTAATCAATTTCTTTAAGTAGGAAAGGAAGGAGGAAGAGCACCATAACCTTGACCTCCATCTTACATATGAACCAGTTCGTAACTGAAAGTTGTGAGTGAGTGACATGGCAGCAGAGAGCAGTCAAGTCCCTGAGAAAGAATCCCTTGGGGGGGCAAGGGGAAGAGGAATGCCTTGCCCTCCACCTTGGTCTCTGCCCCACTCAGCCAGAGGGCAACTCCATGAACCTAAGAAGATGAAAGAATTTGGACATTTTCCTTAGCATCCTAAAAGTGCACTAGGACAGCTATGGCCAGCAGCAGTGTCTACACTGAAAGTCATGGACAAACTGTATAAGATTGAGGAAAACAGATTAATGGCTCTAAAAGGAGCCCAGAAGAGAATATACCTAAGGGAAGTATCATAAGAATTCTAGTAAAAAGACTTTCTGGATCTCTGTTACCCCTTTGGCCACATGTGCTCCCTAAACTTGGCCCACTTCCCCCTGGACTCTTTGTGCACTGGTGACCAGACAGTGTGTCACATACTTTTTTTGGGGGGTGGGGGTATTTTGGACCAATTATAATACCCACTGTAGTAAATACAGTAAAGCTAATTAAGTCTGTCTGACTAATTGATATCAACTGATAATTAAAGGATGTAGGTGTAGTACACAAGTTAGAGCTCCTGAACTACAGTAAAAAACCACCTCCAGTTCCTCAGTGAACAGGCAGGGCAAGAAGCTGTGGTCACCTCTTAAATGATATCAAATCTCTCATGATATTCTTTCTCCTTTTTTTATTCACATAACTATCACCTAATTTAGGCCCTTTTGACTGAATTACTGAAATAGCCTCCTAATTGGTCTCTTTGCCTCAAGTCATCCCAGTTGGTTTTCCAATTAGCTGCCACTGTAAGAACTAGCTTTGGCTCATCTCTTTCTCCTCCTCTTCCTTATATGCTCCCCAATCACGAATTGGTTATTTCTCTTGTTGTGGCCCAGACAGGCCCCCGTCAGGTGTTAGAGATTACACTGCTTTCTGGACTCTTGCAAGGCCCATAGTACAGGTGCCCAGGTACTGAGTTGGCCCTATCTCCTTTTTTTGATCAGTGCTTCAAGTAGTGTACACTTGGGCCTTGTCCCCTGTACTTTTCTGGCTTCTCTGCTTCCCTTCTGACAAGCTGGGTGACTTCAGGCATCAGTTATTAAAGCTAAGGTCTGCATTGAAACCTTTTAGAAAATTCTTGTTCAGCACAATTGACTTCATTTCCTGCAGCTCAATCTGGCTTTCCTGTACAACTCCTCTCCCAGGCATCTGTAGCTTCTGACAGTGTTTTTGCATAGTTTGCAATTTGATAAAGGAGTTTTCTTATGTTTCTCTTTGGCTTCCTTTACCATTGTTCTCTCTAAAGCCCTTTTCATATATTTGGTGGAGTGTATGTGAGGAAGCCTCGCTTTGCTAACGTCTTTTCCTATAACTACCTTAACCAGAAATCTCTTCCCTTTTATCTTTGTTTTGTAAGTTGCTGTGGCCAAACAATTCATTACCTAATAACTAGCCTCTGTAGGTTTACTCACAAATAATTACGGTGCAAGCTAGAATAAAGGAAAAGTACAGCATACTATGGGAATTGTAAAGTGACTTATGTTATATGAAGAGAGGGACAGCTTGTTCCTTGAATAAAATAACTTAAACGAAGCAAGTTCTCTCTCAGTGTAGGGTTTAAAAAACAAGACAAAAAAGCCAAACTATTTACTGAGAAGACATCTCTTTCTGAGAACCTAAGAGAGGAACCCTGGCAAAAGAAAGTTCCAAAGACATGAGAAGAAGATCCACAAAGTATCCAGTAGTTTAGAGAAAGAAACTCTGGTGGCTTTCTGGTCCTGGCCAAGAAACGAGGCCACTTTGATTTAAGCAGCTTCCATAATTCTAAGTGCTGCTAATGGATAATTGCCACTGATGTGTCAAACGTTTTTGAGAATAGACAGGGTGAAATTGGGGGAAGTAGGGGAGAAAGAGAATAGGATGGAGAAAAATAAATAACAATCATAACTGTGAAAAAAATTACATCACCTTTCTTTGATTAAGACTTTATTTCTCAAATATATAGAAAACTGAGTCAGATTTATAGAAATAAGAGCCATTCTTTGATTGATAAATGATCAAAGGATATGAACAAGCAGTTTTCAAACAAAGTAATCAAAGCTACCTATAGTCATGAAAATATGCTCTAAATGACTATTGATTGGAGAAATGCAAATTAGAACAACTCTGAGCTGCCCTCTCACACGTGTAAGATTGGCTAATATGACAGAAAATGATAAATGTTGGAGCAGATGTGGGAAAATTGAGACACTAAAACATTGTTGGGGAAAGGGTGATACTGATAGAAGGGAGGGCAGAAGCAGGGGAGGAAAGGGGAAAGAAAAGGAAGGGGGGAAGATGGCAGAGGAAAGGCAGTGACTTTCCAGACCTCTCCCCACAATCCCTCCAGATAGCTTCAAATAATGCTATAAGACAGTTCCTGGAGCAGCGGAATCCACAAAAGGACAGGGTGAGATCATTTTCCAGCCAAAGATGGCTTAGCAGGTCAGCAGGAAAGGTCTGTTGTACTGCGTTGAGAGGGGAGTTTCCACCCAGGCCACACCGACACAGATCAGGCCCCAGGCAGACTGTGCCAGAGAAACAGGCCTCTGGAGTCTCTGAATCAGCTGCAGCAGCTACTTCTGGAACTCAGCTCATGGTGTGGTGAGGGGGTTGAGCAGTTGGCCAGGGGGAGATTACAGGGGTCTCTGGTGGCGCTGAGGTGGAACTCTGTTGTGTTGGCCATCCTCAGAACCAGGAAGCATTCTTGAATGGTGGCCCATGTGGGGAGGGGCACAGGCATGCCTAAGCTTGCAACCATAGTGAAACAGAATACTGTTCCTGAGTTAAAGAACAAGCAGGCCTGTGGTTATTTACAGACCAGAGCACAGGCCAGGGGAGTGTGGAATGTGCCTCTCCCTAAATCCTACCACCTGGGACCCCCTGAAGCTTGGCACAGTGTGCCCTGGAAGCAGTGTCCCTCTTTAAGGAGTTAAAAGTCAAGAAATAGGCTGGCAAAATGAGCAAACAGAAAAAGATGCTGACCCTAGAAAGTTTCTTTGGTGACAAGGAAGATCAAAATACACCCTCAGAAGAAGATAACAAAGTCAAAGCTCCTATATACAAAGCTTCCCCCCAAAATATGCATTGGTCTCAGGCCATCGAAGCACCCAAAAAGGACTTTGAAAATAAGATAAGAGAGGTAGAAGAAAAAAGGGAAAGAGAAATGAGAGTGATACAGGAAAGTCATTGGGAAAAAAAAAGTCAACAGCTTGAAAAGCCAAATGGAAAAGGAGATAGAAAAGCTCTCTGAAGAAAATAATTGCTTAAGAATTAGGATTGAGGGGCAGCTAGGTGGCACAGTGGATAGAGCACCAGCCCTGGAGTCAGTAGTACCTGAGTTCAAATCCGGCCTCAGATATTTGACACTTACTAGCTGTGTGACCCTGGGCAAGTCATTTAATCCCAATTGCCTCACCAAAAAAAAAAAAAAAAAAGAATTAGGATTGAGCAAGTGGAAGCTAATGACTTTATGAGAAATCAAGAACACAATAAAACAAATCCAAATGAATGTAAAAAAGAGGGTAATATGAAATATCTCCTTGGAAAAACAGCTGACCTGGAAAATAGATCCAGGGGAGATACTTTGAAAATTATTGGACTACCTGAAAGCCATGATCAAAAATAGAGCTTGGACATCATCTTCCAAGAAATTATCAGAGAAAATTCCCCTGATATTCTAGAAGTAGAAGGTAAAATAGACATTGAAATAATCCACTGATCGCCTCCTGAAAGAGATCCCCAAATGAAAATTTCCAGGAATATTATAGCCACATTCCAGAGCTCCGAGGTCAAGGAGAAAATATTGCAGGCAGCTAGAAAAAAATGAATTCAAATACTGTGGAGCTACAGTCAGGATAACCCAAGATCTAGTAGCTTCTACATTAAAGGATCAGAGGGCATGGAATATGATATTTAGGAAGGCAAAGGACCTGGGATTACAAAATGGGAATTCAGTGAAAGAGAGGACTTTCTGGCATTCATGATGAAAAGACCTGAACTGAATAGAAAATTTGACTTTCACTTACAAGACCCTAGAGAAGCATAAAAAGGTAAACAGGAAAAAGAAATCAGGAGGGATATTAAAAGGTTAAAGTTTTTACATTCCTACGTGGGAAGGTGATACTTCTAACTCATAAGAACTTTCTCATTTGTACAGCTGAATGTAGTATAGTTAGGGCTCAGGTGTGAATTGAATATAAAGAGATGATATCTTTAAAGCATTTAATTTTTTATTGATTTTTTTTTTTTTGTTTTTTGTGGGGCGGTCAGGGTTGGGTGGCTTGCCTATGGTCATGTAGCTGGTTAGTGTCAAGTGTCTGAGGCCAGAGTTGGGCTTGTGTCCTCCTGGGTGCAGGGCTGGTGCTTTGTCTGCTGTGCTACCTAACTGCTCCATGTTGATATCTTTTAAAAAATAAAGTTAAGGTGGGGAGAGGAATGTACTGGGAGAAAGGGAAAGGGAAAGGTGGAATGGGGAAAATTATCTCACATAAAAGAAGCAAGAAAAAGTGTATGGAGTAGAGGGGAAGATGGGGTAGCTGCAGGGGAGTGAGTGAGCCTTACTCTCATCAGAATTGGCTCAAAGAGGGAATAACATTTATTTATTCATTCATTTATTGGGTACAGTAATATATCTTGCCCTGTGGGAAAGTGAGAGGGGAAGGGGATACAGAGGAGGGGTGAAGGTAGGGTCGGCAGATTGGGGAAGGGAGCAGTTAGAAGCAAAACACTTTTGAGGAGTGATAGGGTGAAAAAAGTTAGAAAATAATGTAAATATCAAGAGGAGGGAATAGGATGGAGGGTAATACAGTTAACAGTAGTAATTGTGAAAAACAAATTTGAAGCAAGTTTGTCTGATAGGCCTCAGTTCTGAGTCAAATTTGTTAAAATGAGAACCATTCTACTTATATGAACTGATGCTGAGTGAAATGAGCAGAACCTGGAGAACATTGTACACAGTATAAACAACACTGTGTGTTGATCAACTGTGATAGACTTGACACTTCTCAGCAATACAATGGTCCAAGATAGTTCCAAAGGACTCATGATGGAAAAGGGTCTCCAAATCCAGAAAAAAAAAGAACTATGGAATCTAGATGCAGATGGAACCATACTATTCTCTATTTTTGTTTTTCTTTTTTGAGGTTTTTCCTTTTTGCTCTGATTCTTCTTTCACAGCATGACTAATACAGAAATATGTTTAATGTGATTGTATATTATATAACCTATATCAGATTGCTTGCTGTCTTGGGCAGGGGGGAAAAGAGAAAAATTGGAAACTAGAAATCTTATAAAAACTAATGTTGAAAACTCTCTCTACATATAACTGGAAAATAATAAAAATACTTTTATGAAAAAAAAAATGAGAGCCATTCCCCAATTGATAGGTGATCAGAAGACATGAAGTTTTCAGATTAAATAATCAAAGCTACCTATAGCCATATGAAAACAATGCTCTAACTCACTATTGATTGGAGAGATTCAGGTCAGAACAATTATGGGTACTACCTCATACCTATTGGAATGAATAATAGGACAGTAGAGGAAAATGACAAATGTTGTGGGGGATATGGGGAAAATGAGACATTAATACACTCTTGGTAAAGTTGTAAACTGATTCAAACATTCTGTAGAGCAATTTGGAACTCTGGCCAAGGGGCTATAAAAACCATGCATACTCTCGGACCTAGCAATACCACTACTAGATTGGAATCCTAAAAGACATTTTTTTAAAAGTTGAATTTAAAATTGGGGTGATGCCCATCACTTGGGGAAGGACTGAACAAATTGTGGGATGAGATCAGAATGGAACACTGTTGTGCTGTAAGAAATGATGAGCAGGGGCAGCTAGGTGGCGTAGTGGATAGAGCACCGGCCCTGGAGTCAGGAGTACCTGAGTTCAAATCCGGCCTTAGACACTTAACGTTTAACTGGCTGTGTGACCCTGGGCAAGTCACTTAACCTCAATTGCCTCACTAAAAAAAAAAAAAAAAAGAAAAAGAAATGATGAGCAGGATGCTATCAAAAGGACTTAGGAACAATGCAGTCCATCTACAGACAAAGAACTGATGGTAGCTGAATAGAGATTGAAGTAATTTTTTTTTGTTAGTTCCTCTTTCTAAAGATTTTTTCATCTGTTTCCTTTCACAACTTAATGTGGAAATGTTTTGCATGACTGCACATGTGTCACTTATATTGAATTGCTTGAGTTCTTAAGGAGAGGGTGGGGAGGGAAGGAAGAAGAGAATTTGGAACAGAGAGTTTTAAAAATTGATGTGAAAATTCTTTATATGTGTAACTTGGGGAAAATTATAAATAAATGAACAGATAAATGGATGGATGGAAAGAATGGATGAACTAATTAATTAATTAATAAGACATTGTTGAAGTTGTATACTGATTAAACCATCCTGTAATTTGGAACTCTTCTCAAAGGCCTTTAAAACAATGTTACCTTTGACTAAGCAATACCACTACTTGGTCTATCCCAAAGAGATAAAAAACAAAAGGGAAAAGGACCTATATGTACAAAAATATTTTAGCAGCTCTTTTAGTGATGGTAAAGAATTGGAGGGGATGTCCATCAATTGGGGATTGGCTGAACAAGTTGTTGTATATGATTGTGATATAAAACTATTGTGCTATAAGAAATAATGAGCAGGATGCTCTCAGAAAAACCTGGGAAGACTTAAATGAATGCAAAGTAAAATGAGTAGAACAAAGAGAACATTGTATACAGTAACAATTCTGTATGATGATAAATGAATGACTTGGCTATTCTTAACAATACAATGTTCTAAAATGGTTCTGAAGAACTTATGAAGAAAAATACTATCCATCTCCAGAGAAAGCACTAATGGAGTCTAAATGCTGATTGAAGCATACTTTTTCTTTATTTTTCTTTTTTTGTCTGTTTTCTTTCTCAGCATGTTTAACATGGAAATAATGTTTTACATTACTGCACATGTATAACGTATCATTTGCTTGACTTCTCATGGTAGAGGGGAGTGAAGGAGGGAGAAAATTTAGAACCCCCAAATTTAAAAAAAAAACAGATGTTAAAAAAAATTTTAAGCCTTTTTTTTTTCCAGTGCAATGAGGGTTAAGTGACTTGCCCAGGGTCACACAGCTAGTAAGTGTCACGTGTCTGAGGCCGGATTTGAACTCAGGTCCTCCTGAATCCAAGGTCAGTGCTTTATCCTCTGCGCCACCTAGCTGCCCCCAGATGTTAAAAATTTTTACATGTAATTGGGGAAAAATAAAATATTTTTTAAAAGAATAGGGGACAGCTAGGTGATGCAGAGGATAAAGCACTGGCCTTGGATTCAGGAGGACCTGAGTTCAAATGAGGCCTCAGACACTTAACACTTACTAGCTGTGTGACCCTGGGCAAGTCACTTAACCCTCATTGCCCCAAGGGGAAAAAAAAAGAATTGATAGAGGGTAAAAAAGAAAAACAAACCAAAAAGGAAATGAGAGAATAAAGGAAAAAAGAAGAGAGAAGACTGAGGCAGTCACCTCCACTATTACTTAGCAGGCTTAGGCTGGTCTAGCTCCAGAGTTCTCCTAGGGATGTATGAAACAATTTCAGTATTACACAAGCTCAAGAATCCAAATGAGCACAACCAGCTTTTTGACTCTGCTTTATTCTAAGAAACATGGATAAAAGATTTGTCCTTAGAACATATGAGTCTGGTTAATCTAATCATTCATTTCCAGCCATAGCCATTTATTTATCATTTTTATTTATGAGATATATTAAATCCCATCTGTGGGTATAGATATACTATAAGAAAGTTACTTAATGGTTCTATAAAGATTGACTTGCAGAGATTTTTGTCAAAACCTGTGATTTTTGTCAGGATAGAGAGGAAACTCCCTCCGCTAGTACTTAAATTCCATTGTTGTTCACTGTGTAGAATTAAAGCTGCCAGGGGTCCTGAGAGATTACACATCCAAGATGTCAGAGACTGAACTGCATTGCCTCTCATAAATTGTATACATATTTATTAAGAGCAAGGTGTCTCAGTGTAATAAACACAGAGAAGGTGATTAATGAGGTTGAGTTCTGCCAGTTATTAGCTCTGGTTTCCTTTCTTCTCTGAGCTTTAGTTTCCTCATCTCTAGGAAGAATTTAGACAAGATCCTCTTTATGCTTCTTTCCAGTTCAACATTTTGTGATTCTGAAACTGAAAGTACTAATCATTTATGAATATACCCACTTTCTGCAATATAATCTTGCTGAAAAAATTGATAAATTTTTTGACTTTCTAAATAGATATGGAAGTTTGATATTTTAAAGGACTTTTAAGTGAAATATTTTATAAAAACCAAAAATTATTTTTAAGAGTGAATGTAGGGGCGGCTAGGTGGCACAGTGGATTAAGCACCTGGCCCTGCATTCAGGAGTACCTGAATTCAAATCCAGCCTCAGACACTTGACACTTACTAGCTGTGTGACCCTGGGCAAGTCACCTAACCCCCATTGCCCCGCCAAAAAAAAATAGTGAATGTAGGGGGAAGCTAGGTGGCACAGTGGATAAAGCACCAGCCCTGGATTCAGGAGGACCTGAGTTCAAATGTGACCTCAGACACTTGACACTTAGTAGCTCTGTGACCCTGGGGAAGTCACTTAACCCTCATTGCCCGGCGGGAAAAGAGTGACTGTACTTCACTAATTTATCTTATCTTAGATTAGTTTTTATGTTAAATTTTTTTAGAGTGAAGCATATATCATTATTCCCATACAGTAGATAAATTGTACTTTCAAATGTACAGAAAAGATATTAGAGCACCAGACTTGGAGTCAAGAAGAGCTGAGTTTTAATTCTGCCTCAGGCACTTACCTAGCTGTGTGACCTTGGACAAGTCACTCTTTCACAAGTCTCAGTTTCCTCATCTGTAAAATGAGGATAATAATAGCACCTACCTCACAGAATTGTTGCTAAGATCAAAGTATTGTATGTAAAATACTTTATCAACCTTAAATTGCTATATAAATGTGGGTGTTTTTACTCTATAGGAAGTGATATACTACTAGCTCTCATTTCTATTTCATGTTAAATATAAGAAAATCTCCCTATTTTATTCATATCAGAATGGAAATTTTTCCTTGTCTTTAGTCTTTAAAGTTAAAGTTTTTTTTTTTTAAGGATAAACACGGTTTTTCACTTTTATTTGCATATTAATGCCACATTTACTCCCGTGCTATAAGCTTTTGTTTCTTCGGTTTCTTTTGGGATATCTTTTTCTTTTGAGCAACCTCCTCTTCTGGTTTAGGAACAGTGTGTTCCTTTTTCAGTCAGTATCATCTCAACATGGCAAGGGGAACTCATGTATTGGTTGATTTGGCCATGAGCCCTGTAAGTACACCGTCATATTTTGGGAGCCTTGTTAACCTACATATGCTCAATGACAAGAGAATCCACATCCAAACCCTTCAGTTCATCATTACTTTCTGCATTTTTAAGCATATGCAGCAAGAACTCAGCACTCTTTTTGGGCCAACAACCTTGTGTCCAACCTCACTGCTTAGCCTGGGCACATGTGCCAACTCCACCATTGTATTGACAGAAGGGAATACATTGTTTCTTCAATGTGACATCTTTCATATACTTGGTAGCTTTTCAGATGTGCATGCCCTTGATAGCTTGGACTGTTTCATGGGTATTCTTGAAGTGGACCCAGAGATTTGAACCCCTTGACTTGCATGATTTTGTGGGGTTCTCTGGATCAAGACAGTACCTCACCATTTTAACTGATTACCTAGGACGGCTCAAGTGAAGAGGAAGCTAAAGTTAAAGATTTTCTAGGAATTTTTCTTGGTGAAAAATATATACTGTGCAAATTAATATATTAATCAAGGTATCTGCCTGTGATCTACAAGTAATCTAAAAGCAGCTCCACTAAATGCATGGATCATAAGACTTTAAAGAGAAGACAGGTATTTATTCCTGTTCAGTTGTATTCCTGATAATGATGTGTGCACAGCTGGTGGAGGATGGTATTTCAGAAAATCTTTTGTCTTTTAGGGAAAGTTAGTTATAATAGTAAGAAGGCAAGTTTTACTTTCATCCTGCAGTTTTGTTGAGACAGTGAGTTGTGAATTATCAAAAGTAAAGCATAGTTTGGTATCTTTCTACATACATATAACTAATGCGATTAGTAGCTTAAAGCAGTAGAATGATGAAATACAAATTCTGTTTCTATGTGTAATGATGTAAGCTCTTGTTATTAGAGGGCACCTCAGAACAAGCCTGATGCTGTCTCCCATGAAGCAGAGAGGCAGAATGAAGGCCCAGGAGCATCAGAAATCAGCATGGCACCTTCTGGTAGTAGTCAGGTAAATGAATCATTTTGTTTAATGAAACTGGATATTTTAAATGGTAGCATGGTTAATTTTTTTTAATAGAATAAGCACTAAGTTACTAGGGTTTGGGGTTTGTTTACGTTTCTTCAAAAGCTAAAATATTGACTTTTTTGACACTGGCAATACTCTCAAAACTACTAGGGATATTTTAATCATCTTCAGTATTTTAAAAAATGATAAAATAGTATCCAGTTTAGTCTGAAGTTATAAGCTTGTTGTACAATAGATATTAAATATCAATCTTTAAGCAGTGTTATTTGAACTGTTTATTTTGCCTTGGTTAAAACAATTCTGTCCCCATCTATCAAAAATTTGGCACAAAAATTTTATTAGGTTATTATAATGAGGCATACATCATCATTCTTGTTTTCTATTCTACTTCTGGATTTTGTAAACATGGAAATGAAAATAAAATCACTTTTAAAATAATTTTAAAGTTTATGAAAATTTTTGTTTTTTCCTATCAGCTTATTTTTAACGTAAGGAAGTAATTAACCTTTTTATATAAAATCTTTTAATATTCTGATATCTTATATTTTTTAGTTTTCTAATAAGATTCTATTCAGAATCTATCCCAATTTGACAGTCTTAAGGTAATTTTTCATTGTTATCAAAACTTAAATCCCTACTGTTACTTAAGAAGATATTTCAGGGGCAGCTGTGTGGTGCAGTGGATAAAGCCCTGGCCTTGGATTTAGGAGGACCTGAGTTCATCCCTTTTTTTTTTTTTTTTTTTTTGGCAGGGCAATGAGGTTTAAGTGACTTGCCCAGGGTCACACAGCTAGTTAAGTGTCAAGTGTCTGAGGCTGGATTTGAACTCAGGTCTTCCTGAATCCAAGGCCAATGCTTTATCCACTGCACCACCTAGCTGCCCCTGAGGACCTGAGTTCAAATTAGGCCTCAGACACTTGACACTAGCTATGTGGCCCTGGGCAAGTCACTTAACATTCATTGCCCACGCCACGCCACGCCCCCCCCCCCCAAGATTCTTGGATTTGTTCATTGTACTTCCAGTATTTCAGTGAAGTTTTAATAGTGAAATCACTATTCATAGTAATTCTTTAGTATACATTAAAAATGGAAGCAATTTCAATCTCTTTTATGCTAGACCGTAGCTTTGCTAGTTAACACAGCTTCAAATTTCTATATGTTATAATGTTTTTGGTTTAATAAATACATTTTTAAAATATCTCTTAGCTCTATTTTCTTTTGTGTACATAGGAAAAATGTGTTAATGATAGGCAAAATTCAGTCAGTTTGGTAATAGAAAAAAACCTTTTTGTTTATGCATAAACTTCTTTTCAGTACGCTATTCCCCCTACCCTGTCCATATTTCGGTTAAGTATTTAAAAAATACCATTTTTGTAACTTTCTTACTATATATCATAGGGTATTCTCACAGTATTCCTTTTGTGAATCATTTTGAGATTATTTCTTTCAGGGAATTAAATTAACAGTAATATATATATATATATAGAAGAAATGTTAATTATGGACATACATTTAAATATTTTATTTCATTATATAAACTTGAATGATATAGTAAAAAGAACACTAAATTTGGAGACAGAGAATCTGTATTCAGATCCTGACGATGCTCCTTACTACATGTGGTACAGTGGGTAAATCACTCTCTGGGCCTTGGTTCCTCATGTGTAAAATGAAGGGGTTAGATTGCATGACTTAAAGCCTTCCATTTCTAAATCCAAGAATCATTCTAATTTCACTTGTTTTGTGAGTTTGAGTAGGTGGGGTTTTTTTGTTTGTTTGTTTGTTTTTGTTTTTGTGTGTGTGTGAGGCAATTGGGGTTAAGTGACTTGCCCAGGGTCACACAGCCAGTAAGTGTTAAGTGTCTGAGGGCGGATTTAAACTCAGGTATTCCTGACACTAGGGCTGGTGCTCTATCCACTGCTCCATCTAGCTGCCCCAAGTTTGAGTAGTTTTTAAACAAGAGTCTACTACTGTTCCAAGGTAACTGAGCTTAATTATTCCATAGTCCTTAGTAACAAAATGTAAACTATTTTTCATTCCAATTTGCAAAATATTGGCATTGAACTTTTTGCTTAATCTCTAGCCGGGCAGGAGCCTTTAGGGTAGAGTTCATTGTTCCTCTTCTCTATTTCACCGCCAATTTTGAGGAACTAGAAGTTAGGGTATTTGCAGAATTATGTCCCCTAAAATGAGAGCAGGAGTTCTGGTAGAGAGAAAAAGACTGTGAGCCAGGAATTGGAGCTGTTGAGGTAGGAAGATATACTGGACTGGGCCTAATTCAAACTAATGATCTAGTAATTTGTTTGAAATTAGAACAAAATAAGATGCTTATAGGCCATTTTATTTTGTGATTTACTCAGCCATAGCATGAGAATGATATTCAACAAGAATAATAGGCATTGGGGACACATAGAATTGAGTGAGCTTAGTGAAACTCCCTTGGCTGAGGTGCTCATCATGTTTTTCCAGAAAAACACTAAATAATGCTTGGAGCTCCTTGTCACTCTCTTTTGGTACTCTGATGATCAGAAAATGTCAAAAGCCTGACCTTTTTATCTAAGCCAGTAAAGTCTCAATAATGGGTTTGGTGGCTTTAAAGAAAAAACTAGCCTAACTTGCATGGGGTGGGAGTTATGACAGAAATTCCCAAAGTTCCTCAATTCACAGAAGCCTTAGTGTCTCAGTAGTTTTTTTTTTCCCTATGCCTAAAGGCCAAAATAAATTTCTAACAATTCCATATATAAGTAGCTAGGCCCAAACAGCTTAGTGTGTCCTAAAACTTAGTAGTAGTGGTTTGGAAAAAAATACACATAAATTGAAAGAAAAAATATTCTTAAATAACCATAATCAGGCAGGTAGGTGGCACAGTGGATAGAGCACTGAGCCTAGAGTTAAGAAGACCTGAGTTCAAATATAGCCTCAGACACTTGCTAGCTGTGTGAGCCTGGGCAAGTCACCTAACCCTGTTTGCCCCAGTTTCCTTATCTGTAAAATGAGCTGGGGAAGGAAATGGCAAACCACTCCAGTATCTTTGTCAGGAAAACTCCAAATGGGATCACATAGAGTAAGATACAGCTGAAAGCCCTGAACAATAACAACAAACCACAATTCCTTACTAATGGGCTGTGTGCATTTGTCAAGTACTAGAGTTTCTGAACTTTAGGATGAGGCTGGACACTGGCACTCTCATTTCCTGTTCTATGTTGACTTTCACTCAGTACTTGCTTTTTATCACAGCAGCTACTGAAAACCCAGCTTTGCAAAAATAATGCATCATAAATGAGACAGTTCAAGAAGGTTTGGCATAGGCAAAAGTACAAGTGAGCAAAAACATATCTGAAACATTGGAGAATAACATCCAAAGGAATGTAGGGTGATCTAATGTAGAAATTGTCAACAACCTTGAACTAAATCATCTTGAGTGTCTAAGAGTTCCTTGTTTCACTTGAAATTTTAAAATATCCTCTAGCACCCTGAAGTATTGTGGCACACAGTTTGGAAACCTAAGAGTTAGAATATTGTTCCTACCATTCTCCATATTTTGATGTTCGTGTCCTTAAGGTCTTCTAGAGCAGTGGTGTCACACTTCATAGAAAGGATCCTTGCTGCCACATAATGACTTAGAAAACCACAAATTAATGTTATTTGTTTTGTATTTTTATTTATTTTGTCAAACATTTCCCAGTTATGTTTTTATCTGGTTCCTTACCATACTAGAGTTTTGCTAGCAACTTGGATGAAGCTTGACACCTCAGTCCTAGAGAACCTTTCACTTATTAAATGACTTTATGGCTCTTATTTGTCAACTGTGGCTTCTGGAGTTCTAGAAGCTTAATATAGGCAACTCTAAAGGAGAAAAATAAAAAATAAAACAGAAGTATTGCAACCCTCCCCCCAAATAAATGAGTAACTGGATATAGGAAAACATCCAGAAATTCCAGACTTCACCTCCATCCCTGGTCTAAACAGTCAGGTCCATGTGATGGATAGTGCCAGATTTTTGCAGCTATCAATGCGTTTCTTGATGTAAAGCTACGATTACAAATGGGAACAGCACAAGGGACATCACAGCTACAGCAAAGATAATAGTGCTACCTGCTTAAAAACTCTTCCCTTTCTAAGTCAAGGAGAATTACCCTGTGTCATCACCCTCTTCTGTGTTCCTTGGTGCACCAGCCATTACCTTCCGTTCCATGAGAGCTCTATTGTTGTGGTGGGGGTAAGGGGTCCGGGGTACAAAAATCATCACTTCATCAGAGGACCCTAAAGGATTGGCTTCCTTCTGTGGGGGCTACGTAGACACTTTCAGGGATGCAAGCCACAGTGAAATTTTGCCACAGTATTTGCTGTAGGTGCCAGTTAACAGATTGTAACTGCCATGGAGAGCCATTGACTAGAGCATCAAGAAATGTTTTGAGTGTGTAGAGCAGTGGAAGGTGAGATGAAGAGGAGTGTTATGGGATAATGAATAAAGGGTTGGTGTTGCTGTTAGAGACTACCCTATATTTGATTTTTGTTTGCATAGTAGGATTTCACCCCTTCTACCAAGGGTAGGTACTTCCTACCCTTGAATTAGTTAAACACATACTCCTTGAGGTAATACCCAAGCCCCAACTTTGTAGACTATTGGTCTAAGAACAAGATTATTTTTATCAATTATTTTGAATACATCCCTACATCCTAGTTATTAATATGCCAGTTTGCCTAGAAACTATAAGATAATTTAATGTCATATACAGAAATTGCAGTATCAGACAGCTTCATAAATTCATAAATTTACTTGAAATGAGATTGCTCACTTATATTGAATTGCTTTAGTACTTGAGGATGGGGGATGGGGACGGAGGAAGAGAAGTTGGAACACAAAGTTTTTAAAAATTCGATGTCAAATTTTTTTACATGTAATTTGGAAAATAAAATTCTAAACAGGAATTTTTAAAAAGAAAACAAAATGAGATTGCTCTATTTGATTATTTTAAAGAGAGTTCAATCAAAATTTTGAATAGTAACAAACATGATATTTTGTCTTTTTTAGTAGCTCAAGAAAAGCATAGAAAGCTGCCTCGGAACCAGGAAGACCTGGGTTCAAATCTTGCCTCTGACACACTCTGGCTCTGGCATAACCACTCAGTGCTCTGGCTCTCTAAAACTAAGTGGCAAAGATAGTGTCTACTTGCATTGCTAGAGAATGTTTCCTTACTTGGGAGTTCCCTGTACCAATGAAATCACAGATCCATAACTTATTCCCAGTAGGGATTATATAGTTACTTCATTACGAAGAAAATGTATTATTGAACAGAATGTATTATTGGACAGAAGATTCAGAAGACAAGACTAGAAACTAAGCTGAGATCAATTCTCTCTACAATGTTTATTCTAATAAGTAACTAATCAGGTCTTCCTAAACTCCCATCTTATAGTAGCAGATATTACCCAGCTGAGGGAGATTTCACAGCAGAAAAGGTATGAGCCACAGCATTAGACAAGGAAGGGGCCAAAGAGTAAGAAGGGAAGACAGAAACATTGGGAATAAAATAAAAAGACTTAAAAAAAAATACAAGAAGCCAGATATAAGCCTAGCTTCCAAGTGATAAACTATCAAGGCAGATTCTTGGTCACAGGCATTAAAATGGAGTAAAAATTCCCCTCCAAAACATATTTCATTGAATAACTATTGTCTTACTAAAGAAAATGTCCATTGAAAAATAGAATTCTGTGGATTCTCCAGATAGTCGTGGAACCTAGAGCAAAAACTTAAGCATGGTTCAGAAAAGAAGTGAAACTCGTAAAAGAAGCCATTGGATTGGAAAGCAGGTTGGAAATAAGAGCTCTCAAAGCACAATTAATGCAGGTCATTAGACAATTTAGAACAAGCAAGTGATAATCTCTGTCCAAATTAGGAGAAATTCTCAAAAAAAGAATGACACATTTGGAATTCAAATAGAAGAATGTTTTACATAAAAGAAGCAAAAAGTAAATTTCATAAATTAGGCTTATAGAGTCATGGACCTCGAGGTTGAAGAGACTTCAGAGATCATTGAGTTCAGGAATTCTTAACCTGAGGCCTAGAAACTAGATAGATAGATAGACAGACAGACAATGGTATTTCAATATAATTGATCTCTTTGTAATACTATGTGTTTTATTTTATACATTTAAGAACTTCTGAAAAGGAGTCTATAGGCTTCACCAGGCTCTCAAAGGAGACCATGCCACCCACAAGCAAAAAATGTTAAGGACTGCTCTCTGATACAGCTGCTTCATTTTACATGTGAAGAAACTGAGGGCCATAGAGGTGAAATGACTTGCTTAAGGTCACATGGGTAGTGACAATGTCTGGTTTCAAATTAAGCTCCTAAGGCTATAAGTTAAGCACTGTTGCTTCTCTAGCACACTAATTCACATTGGAGAAAGGCTCCCAATTTTATAACCAGAATGCCACACTGTAGAAAAATATCATAAGAAAACTGCCTGAAATTTTTGAATGATTAACTAAATCTACAAATCGCTGTCAGAGGAAAAAATCTCATGCTTTAAAAACCAAGGCATGAAATGGCTAACTTTTCATTTGTTTTCTAATTTTAAATTTTTTTTATTTTAATTTTTTTTTTGCAGACCAATGAGGGTTAAAGTAACTTGCCCAGGGTCACATAGCTAGTAAGTGTCAAGTGTCAAGTGTCTGAGGTCAGATTTGAACTTGGGTCCTCCTGAATCCAGGACTGGTGCTTTATCCACTGTGCCACCTAGCTGCCCCATGGCTAACTTTAAAAATATCAATGTCAAATAAGAAATCTTGCAAGCAGCCAGAAGAAAGTCCTTCAGTTGTGGAAGAACCCCAGTTTAAATAGTTGAGTATTATTCTGCAGTCAGATAAGAGAGAAGAATGGAATAGGAAATTCCAAAAGAACAAAAGAGCTTAAGATGCATTCCCAAATAATGCCCCGCAAAACTGAATCTAACCATCAGTGAAAAAGATGAACTATCAACAAAAAAGAAGCATTTGAGTTGAGTCTGCCCCCCAAAAAAATATGCACACAATGTTAAGAAAAAAGCAACGAAATAAATTATCCTATGCTTCTAAGCTATTAAAAATTAAGAAACAGTGTATCACTGAATGACAGAAAAGCTCTAAGAAGATAAATATATAAGAGATTTCTGAAGATTTAGGGTTACAGTTAGGGAAAGAAGAAAAACTATATTAACATTTAGTGAACTTCATCCCCGCAGTCCACTAAAAGTAAACTAATATCTTTTATGGGAGGATAACACAACAAGAAGTTGCTCAAGCACGAAGAAATAGATCAAATTGAAGATGAACCCACACTACACTCACTCTGGAGGTGAATAAATTTCTTCATTCTCCCAAGTTGGGTTTAGGGTGGACCTCGGCAGAGTAGGTAATAATGGAGGGGAGAAGTACTTGAATAGGAAGAACAGAATGAATGAATGAGCTCTTGTTCAGCTCTTACTATGTGCCATGCACAAGGAATAAAAATAGTAAAGCAATAATATGCCTGCTTGCTCTTAAGGAGCTCAAACATCAGTTGTTGGAGGCAACACATAAAAGAGAGGATTCCATTGCAAGGGTGAATGGCAAGGCCCAGGTGTTGAAGCAGAGGAAGCAGAAAGATCACATTGAAGTTGTGTAAGCAATCTCATTCAGCTTGTAACCAGTGACCTGAAGGGTATCAGACTAGTAGACATTTGAAAAAAGATATTCTGGTTTCAGGTTATTCTGGGGAGGTGGTGAGCTGGGACATTGGAGAAAGGCTCCCAGGTACCCCTTTCTATCATCCAGTGAATTTTACCCATGAAGAGGTGCTATTAACATATTTTCCAGGCAATGGGAGTAGAGTATATGTAGCTATATCTATGTCTATATATTTGTATCTATAGCTACATAAATTAGGAGCCACATAATGAGTTTCATCTGAGGGGAATGGGCTCACTAGGAAAATGACAATTTTTAACATTCGTTTTTAAAACATTGAGTTCCAATTTCTCTCCTTTCCTCCTTCCCCATACCCCTCATTGAGAAGGCAGGCAATTCAATATAGCTTATGTCTGTAGTCATGCAAAACATTTCCCTATTAGTCATGTTGTAAAAGAAAACAGACCCCTTCCCCCCAAAAGGAAAAAACTTTAAGAAAAAATAAGTTTTTTAAAAATTATGCTTCAATCTGTATTCAGACACTATCAGTTCTTTCTCTGGGGATGGATAGCATTTTTCATTATAACTCCTTCAAAGTTGTCTTGGATCATTGTATTGCTTAGAATAGCTAAGTCATACATAGCTGGTCATCTTACAATATTGATCTTATTTTGTATACAGTACATTTCACTTTGCATCACTTCTTGTAAGTCTTGACAAATTTTTCTTAGAGCATCCCCTCAATTTCCAATTGTTTGCCACCAGAAAAGAGCTACTATAAATATTTTTGTACATATAGGTCCTTTTCCTTTTTGTTTTTTAATCTCTTTTTTGGATACAGACCTAGGAGTGGGTCAAAGGATATGCATGGTTTTATAGCCCTTTGGCCATAGTTCCAAATTGCTTTACAGAATGGTTGAATCAGTTTACAACTCCACCAACAGTGCATTAATGTCTCATTTTTCCTACATCCTCCCCAGTATTTGTCATTTTCCTTTTCTGTCCTTTTAGCCACTCTAATAGCTATGAGGTAGCAGTAGTGATTTAGAGCATTTTTCCATATGGCTATAGTAGATGAAAATTTCTTAAAGAAATGTGCTACAAAAACATTTTACTTAAACTACAGGGAGAGTGAGGATTTTGAAACATCTGAACAAGGAAAAGAAAGGATCAAAAGGAGGAGGAGGAAACAGATTAAAAGAAATAAATTAATGAAATTAGGACTTGCTTTCTTGCTTAGGCTAGGGTAGATAAAACTGAAGCAGGTGAAGATGAGGAGGGCATTTGGGAATAGACTAACATCAAATAAGTATAAACAAAAATAATTATAGTGACAAAATACTTAAAAGAGTAAGAGGATTTTTTTTTAAGAGCAATACAAAAGAAAGAAGTGAGAGAAATCACAAACCTAGATAGTCATCTGGCCTCAGATTTGGGAAAACTTGGGGTCATGTCCCATCTCTGACCCATAATCACCATTATCCTGGGGGCCAGTTAGTCTATCAGTGCCTGAGATTTTAAATTGCAGAGCAGGTACCTGCTTGCATTGGTAAAGGGAGTTAATCAGCAATGAAGTCATACATCGTGTGTGTGTGTGTGTGTGTGTGTGTGTGTGTGTGTGTGTGTGTGTGTTTTCACTGGATGTATGATTGCATTGCTGATCCATATCCACATATATTCACATTTATATTTAAAAACATATAACCAAATATCAATAACCCATAACTATTTCTGAAATTAGCAATACTTCTGAAAAAGAATAAAAATAGCAGAATGGATTAAAAAACAAATTCAGTCATTTGCTATTTATAAGAAATGCATCTAACAGTAATAATACATTTTAGTGAGGCTGGAACAAAATCTTCTTATATTAGATGACTTGAAAATTATTTGCAATTATGACGGCCAAAGTAAAAATTCATATTGTCAATAAAAATAAATAAGGAACTCGTATGCTTGGAAGAAACTCAAAACATGAAACAAATCATTATAAAACTATGCACCAAATGACAAAGCATCTAAATTCATAAAGTAAAGGTTACTTAAACTAAAGATGATTTATAGGACACTTTGATGTTCCTTTCTGAACAGATTTTTGGAGAAATTATATCTGAAATAATTATGACTACTCTATACATCTCTTAGTATTGTGTGGTATCTTTACAAAAATAGTACTAGAGGACAACAAAATTATAAATGTTAAAAGGCAAAAATATTAAATAGATATCTTATAGACCATAATACAATTAAAAGTAATTTAATCCAGGGAACAGAAATAAAGGTGCAGGCTTAAATAGAGACTTAATAATGATACTCTGAATAGTGTCAAAGAACAAGTCATAGAAATAATTAACTATGGAAAAAAAGAACGATAAAAATTTTAAAAGTCATATTAAACTTTGGAAATGCAGTTAAACTAATCCTCAGAGAAGTTTTGGGAATTTGTTTTAAAGCATCTACTTGTGTTAAGCACTGGACTAAGAGCACTTTACAAATACTATCCCATTTGATCCTATAACAATCCTGTGAGGTGGGTGGTATTTTCACCATTTTCTGTATATCTTTAAAACATGTATAAAATGTTTTTATCTTTAGAAATAGAAAAAAAGTTTGAAATAAGCATGCAGCCTTATAAAAAAGAATAAGTAAATCCAAAAGAAGGACAGAATTAATCTAGACATTAGAAAGATAAATTAGAAAACAAAAAGATTATATGAATAACAAGTAATATCTAAATGCAGATTCTTTTAAAAAAGGCTAACAAAATCAACAAATCTTTGGCTAATCAATTCATTTCCAAAATTTTTTAAATTAACAAGATGAATTCAGAATGGAGAAAATAAAAACTGATCAGAATTTATCATACAAATGGAAGAGTAGGAATTGAATCAATATTCAAATCATTCTTATCCTAAAGTAGGTTATAAGTACCCAATTTATAAGAATGTGTAACTTATACCATGCCCTGATAACTTGATCAGACATAAATGAATGGAGAAGACAGGCTGGGGAGGAAAGGCCCTTAATTCAGCTCCTTCTACCTTTCTTTTCTCTGTCGATATAGGGAGTCATACCGTTACCAGTGGGTGCTCTTCCCAAAGGAATATATTTTGATTGACTAAACTTCACAAGATAACTTGGGGTTTAGAGCCTCCATTTTTTTTTTTTTGAAGGACCAAGGACTTACAGATTGACCAGCAAAAGGTCTCAGCCCAAGGCTGATTGACCATTGTTTTTTAGCCTCTTAATGGTGCAGAGTGAATACAAATAGCAGTTTTGACCAGATGGCCTTAATCATTGGTATATTAGTAGGCCTCCACCAGTCGTGGACGACCATGGATCAGTGCCTTGAAGAGCCACAGGCTTCAGTGTGGCTGTGCAGTCCGATGTGGGAGCCGCAGCTCCTGAGTGACTTATAACCGGTAACTGCCGCATCCCGTGTTGTATCTACCCCATAAGGAGTAGCTGGAGTGTCCTCTCCAGGGCGCTGGCCTGGGCGGATCAATATGGAAAACAAGCTGTTGCCCATGCAGCAGGTTTTCCCTCTCCATGACATTGGTAGATCCAAAGGAGAGGCAGAGCCAATACAGTTTGGCACCAGTGCCGCCACAGGAGTTGCCAGAGGGATGTGATGTTCAACATCCAACTGCCTTAGGGACTCCAATTCCTCATTTTTCCTCGGGGTTGACTCCCAAAGCCTTTCCCATATGTGGGTATAGCCACAAGGCAGAGAAGGTTTAAAATCAGGGTTTCCTTCCCCTAGGTGGGTTGCCTTCCAAGGCTAACAAGCCCCACCTGCCCAAAGCAACTAGTTTTAAGGCGCCAGTGACTTGCCTTCACCCCTTCTCCTGTGGAAACAGTTCCACCACTAGAAGGCCAGGAGTTGGGCTTAGGTTGTCAGAGGCTATTTGAGATGCACGCTATTGGAGCATTTTATAGAGAGTGGGAGCTTATCCCCACTCCCACCCCGGCATGACAAACCTTTGGAACCTTGGTATATTAACAACAGTAAATTGAAGAAAAAACTTTTTTGAGCCAAAATATGAACAATTATAAATTTTCTTTACAAGTCATATATAATCCTAATATCCAAATTAGGAAGAGTGGAAAAAAAATCTATAGATCAATACCACTAATGAATATTGCCTCAAAAATTTAAATAAGAAAAGGATCACACCATATTATTTTTTAATCACTTTGAACAATTTGAAATTTAAAAAAAAGGATGCAAGAGTGGTTCAACATAAGAAAACTAACAATCACAGAATTAATCACATTAAAAACAAAACCACACACACATATCAGTGCATGTAAGTAACCTTAAGAAACACCAGGGCCACTTTTTTAAAAAGCACTTTTTTGTGTTTTGTTTTATTTTTAGTGAGGCAATTGGGGTTAAGTGACTTGCCCAGGGTCACACAGCTATAAGTGTTAAGTGTCTGAGGCCGGATTTGAACTCAGGTACTCCTGACTCCAGGGCCAGTACTCTATCCACTGTGCCACCTAGCTGCCCCTAAAAGGCACTTTTTAAAAAAGCTGACATTATTTGCAATGGAAGGACCTAGAGACTTTTCCTAGTATAAATGCAAAAATTAAGGAAAATGTTTTTCCTCATTACTGTTCATTATCTAGAAATGCAATAACAAAAGAGAAAGAAATTAAAGATGTTTCACAAATTAAATATTTTCAGGGTATTAGATTCCTAATTTTTAGTATCCTTATCCACAATGGAATTGACCACCATATTAGAATTAAAAAGAATAGGGGCAGCTAAGTGGCACAGTAGATAAAGCACTGGCCCTGGATTCAGGAGGACCTGAGTTCAAGTCCAGCCTCAGACAATTGACACTAGCTGTGTGACCCTGGGCAGGTCACTTAACCCTCATTGCCCCACAAAAAGTAAAATAAAAAAATTTTTTTTAAGAATAATAGATTATAAAATAATCTCCTGATTTTGTGTGCAAAGTTTGTAATAAGATTTTAAATAACTAAGTGGATTATCAAAATTAATCTTTAAAATGAAGGGGGCAAAGCTAAAAGGATTTATCTGGAATTTTCTATCAGAAATTCACTTTTTTGGATGAGTTATTGCATTTGTGTTCGTTTTCATTTTCAGAGTAGCTGTACTTTAAAAATACATTAATAGGGGGCAGCTAGGTGGTGCAGTGGATAAAGCACTGGCCCTGGAGTCAGGAGTACCTGAGTTCAAATCCTGAGAGTATTCTTATCTTGTATTTGGCCTTTCTTGCTAGTATGTTAGAATTTCATAATTTCTTCTGTTGTTTCATAATTTCTTCTGTCTCTCCCTCTGTAAAAGGAGGAGTGTTTGCTATCATGAATCATGTATAGATGACCCCTTTCCATAGTTTACAGCTTCTACTCTACCCACACCACCAGTATGCTTGTATGTGTGTGTGTATGTATGTGAGTATGTATGTATGTGTATGTGTGTGTAGATAGGTAAATAGATATACACATGCATATTTTGTATTTTCCCCTCACTCTTGGCTTATAACTACTTCTGTTTTATTCTTCTACCGTAAGTGCTACCATAGAGGCATGGACTACTGTCAGATCTGACAAATGCTACATCGGACAATTGTTTTAGATTTAAAATTTTAGTTACATTTAAGGCAAAGGTGGTAAGACAAGTTAATTGTGTCAGTTCTAAAAATCTGAATGTCAAGAAAATAACTAAATTGTTCAGAGATTTATTGCTTCTTTTTCTTCTGATAGTTTACATTTTAGAATCTGTCCATTTTCTTCATTGCATTTTGTAAATCTACTTGTACTTAATTTAAATTTGTTTTCATCTTATGACTTTTTTAATCATGTCTTTTGGAATTTTGTAACTGGTATTAGATTCTAGAGAGTAACTATACTCAACCACAGCATTTTCACTGGTTTACTGTTCTTTTGAATTCCTCAAGAAATGGTCCTAAAATTCATTTTATAGTGATTACTTTTACCACCTCCTCTTAGGTTTTAACAATTGGTTGCATTCTCTCCTGTGTTTGAGTTATTGAATAAAATTTATGTTGGATCAAGTCTTATCTGTTTTGAGCATCTATATTCAAATATATCATAGAGATACTTAATGATTACAGATTGTGTGATTGACTCTTGGGGCTTAAGTGTGTGTGCATATGTCTTATGGTTTGGGATTCTTTCTAAAAACTTTTTTGATTTGTAGGGTTCTATTGCACAAGTGGATCATGAGACAGCCAGTGTTATGAGTGCTAGTAGTACTTATTCTGTTCCTCGAAGGCTGACAAGTCATCTGGGTACCAAGGTAACCGAAGATTACAAACCACAGGTCGCTAACAATACATTCTTACTAATACAATAATTTCACTTCTTCTACCAGTACAGGCATACCATACCTAACATTAATTACTCTGTAGAAACATGACTTAAGCAAAATAATAATAGGAATAGGCTTAGTAATTCTGTAAGAACAATGGTTTGAATATTAAATATATTCCTGGAAGGCAAAATAAGAGAAGGAAATGAGATTCTATCCAACTGGAAATTCTCCTTTTATTCTCTTTTCCCTTTTTTGCAGAACACTAACTTTTTAAAAGTAATTATTTTGGGCAGCTAGATGGCGCAGTGGATAGAGCACCGGCCCTGGAATCAGGAGTACCTGAGTTCAAATCCGGCCTCAGACACTTAACACTAGCTGTGTGACCCTGGGCAAGTCACTTAACCCCAATTGCCTCACTTTAAAAAAAAAAAAAGTAATTATTTTCTGATTTCCTGACCTTACCATTTCTACTAGTCAGAAGATACAGGGCTTCTCTGGGGAGAGGGATGGTAGATAGTTACCAACAACATGATACAGTAGGATTTTGCATGATATTCCAGTAGGATTTATTTAAAATATATTAACAATATTATTGGTAAACAAAATTGATTCGTGACAGTGTTATCCTGAGTGTGTCTACAGTACTAATATTAATAGAATGATCTTTATATACATAAAAATATTCTGGATCAAGCTAGTTTAGGGTTCTATATCACCCTATTACTACAATCTTTTTAAAAATTGACCTTTTGATCAGATATAAGCTAAGCGAAATTAGGAATCAAATCACAAAGATGCTATGGTAATTGATAATAAATGCTTGTTTATCCTTTCCTTCCTTCCTGTCTTCTCTCTCTCCCAATATATGTACAAGACTAAAATTTATATATTCTAGAATAATACTCTATTTTCAGATGATCTAAAAACTTTTCATCTTTTGCAAAGAATATTCACCTAGTAGATTTTCATCCTCTGTAAGTAGTGGCTTATGGTGCTTATGAAAAGTAAAAGAGAAATAATTTGGTTTTATTTAGGAAGCAAAAAAGCATTATTTTCTCAGAAGTTAAAATATTTTAAAAGTGTTTCACTAAATTTTGTAGTTTACTAATTAACCTAATCCTAAATTGTTTTTGCTTATTTCCCAAGATAGAATAAGTATCATTCAATTATATTCTTAGAGATTTTTATTTTGAATTTATTGTTTACTTGTAATATTCTTAAGTCTATTTATACTTGTTTTCTCCTATTGTACTGGGAAGAGAAGAACTAATTAGTCAGTCCTTTACATTTTAACCTCAGAATCTAACAATTCTAACAAAAGGAGGAAAAAATAAAATTCATGTGTTGAATGTTTAATTTGGTACTGCTACTTTATAGGGAAAAAGTAATCTTAATTCCTGTTTTACAGTTCTCCCATTTTCTTAAGTATTATCCTCTTTTGGCTCAAATATTTAGGTATATTAAGAATTGATAAATGGGGCCAGCTAGGTGGCGCAGTGGATAGAGCACTGGCCCTGGAGTCAGGAGGACCTGAGTTCAAATCCGGCCTCAGACACTTAACACTTACTAGCTGTGTGACCCTGGGCAAGTCACTTAACCCCAATTGCCCCGCAAAAATAGTAATAATAATAATAATAATAATAATAATAATAATAATAATAATAATAATAATAATAATAATAATAATAGAATTGATAAATGTATATGAAAGGGAATTGCATTCTTTTGGATCGTTCTACCTTTTAGTGTCCCTCAGTTAGACTGAGCTAATGATTTTTGCCATTCCTACCTATACGTATTTTTGTTTATTGTACTCTCAATGAAATGAAGTAGATTACCCTTCTCCCATTTACCTCACTTTAATCAGGGTAGTAGTAAATGTCTCTTCACCAAGGATTCCTTCCATTTATTCTCAATGACTTTTTGTCCAATAATTAATTGAACTTTTCTTCCCTTATATTTATTAACAAGGCTCAAATAATATGGTTGGAATGTCACCTATGGCAACTTGATCTCCTAATTTGGCTATCAGATCAGAGCACTAGACTGGATCTAATATGTCATTGTATGAAAAGATTGTAGTTGCACGTCCTGGTACCAAAAAGATGCTTACTTGAAAATTAGGTGTCTTAGAGAATATGCTCTTCATTACATACCTTCTAGAGTAATTTGCTTCATAATCACCTTTATCAGTCAGAATTCCTATACCTTCTAGTACAGAACTGATCATGAAGTCTTGGAGAGAAGGTCCGGGGTAGGGAAATATCTAGAGAAAAGGTCTAGGGGTAAGTAAGTACTCACAATGGCTCTTCATTAGAGTATTGCTATTAATGATAAGATAGTGACCTAAATAGCTGTTCTTTAGTGATCAGGGTTCTGTTACATACTGTTAATAGTTTGGTAATGACTTAAAAGGTATTTTGCATTTAATTATAAAATTCCCATGTTCTTACACCCTGGGCTTTTTAAATTCCAATCTGAGTTTAAAGTATTAACAAAATGATTTCTGATTAAAATCTATAAGAAGTAGGATGTACTCTGAATAAAGGAAATGTCAAATAATCAAAGCCTATAAATCCATTTTAATATAACCTTCTACTACTCCAAAACACCTCAGGGCCCTGAGACCACTGAAAAAAATCAAAATCCAGCAGATATTGATTATATTTTTATTATTTAGATTTATAAAATCATATCCTTTTTGAACATATGACTTAAATCCCCTGTGATACTTGCTATATGTATAAAAGAAGGTATTTAAATATAATTGTTATATAATTGGAATCTGATAAAGGACAACTAGTAATTAAGTACAAGTACTTAACAAGTGTTAACTGCTATAAAATCTAAATATTTAGAATTGTGTCATCCACTGTAATAAACCTACTTTTTATTGCAATACTTAATGGTAATCATAGCCACTAATTATTTGCCATATTTTGTCATAAACATGTTAGTAACAAATGTGTTTTGCAAAATGATACTCATTTCTGCATCCTGGAAAGTAGTAAAAAGTATGGTTACAGAAGCAATCTCTTTCATTACTTGATTAGATTTTGTTTTTCAATATAAGGGTCATAATTTTTTTTTCTAAACTCATTTGTCCCACAGGTGGAAATGGTTTATTCATTGTTGTCAATGCTTGGTACTCATGATAAGGATGACATGTCACGAACTTTGCTAGCTATGTCTAGCTCCCAAGACAGCTGCATATCGATGCGACAATCAGGATGTCTTCCTCTCCTTATCCAGCTTTTACATGGCAATGACAAAGACTCTGTATTATTGGGAAATTCCAGAGGAAGTAAGGAAGCTCGAGCCAGGGCTAGTGCAGCACTCCACAACATCATTCATTCACAACCTGATGACAAGCGAGGAAGGCGTGAAATCCGTGTCCTTCATCTTTTGGAACAGATCCGTGCTTACTGTGAAACCTGTTGGGAATGGCAAGAAGCCCATGAACAAGGCATGGATCAGGACAAGAATCCAAGTATGTTATAATTCATATTACTGAAAAGAAAAATTAGAAAAAATTAGCTTAATTTGTTTTAATACACTATTTAGCACACTGTGAAGCTCATATCAAAGTTTAACTTTTCCTAATGAATAAGACATAAAAGAAAAATATTTTGTTCATTTTATATATAGTCTTTATTTTAGGCCACTATAAATAAAGTAAATAATAGCCAAAAAATTTATTGCCAATAATTGAACAAACTTTTTTTTTAAAAGAGGAAGATTATAAGGTAGTTGAGGAACAGAAACATTCATTATATATGATAAGGTTTTTTATTCTCTTGATGAAAGCCCAGCTATGTAGCTAAGTATCTCCACTTAGGTGGTATGATGTGTGTTAAAATAAGAAATCTGGCATCAAGAATACCTCAATTTGAAACCCACCTCTGACACTAGCTGTGTGACCAAGTCACATACCTCTCTAAATCTGTTTCCTCATCTGTGTGACACACTTTGGTTGTTTTCTTTATTTTAGTTCTCATTAATATTTAAGGGAACTCAAATACAAGCAACATTTCTGTTCTCTCCTAACCTCCTGGTTTACAGAGCAGTAGAAGGCACAAAGGTATATTAATAAGTAGCACATATATGCAAGTTTAAACTACAAGACTATACGAGTCTTGATCTGTAGCTAAGAAAGAAAGATAAGATTCCTTGGAAAGTCATAACAAGCATTGATTCTTTTTTGTGCTCCTCGGTACGCTGAGGACTGTTGTCAAGATGCTACACAACTAAAATTTTTCACAGTATGATGAAGACTATTTCCTGGTATTTAGTATTTTTATCTTATTTTTTAAAATCAATGTGATAATTGATCTACAATAAGTGACATACTAAGGATGACTTTATCATCCTTATTTCTACAGATAGCTTCTCTTTCCCGTGGTTACTTTGCTGTGTGTAATTTTGATAATGTAGAAATACTACATTTCTTAAATAAAAAAAGACTTATCTTCCCATATCAGAATTGTATCCCTCATCTCAGAGAAGTCTAGGACTATGGATATAGATTGCTATATGCTGTCAAATGAATGGTCACCGCAACTCTGATTTACTTATGTGCTTTTCTTTGTTATAAGGTAGGTTTGCTTTAGTGGGGAGACTTAAGGGGAAATGAGTAATGTAGAAATAAAAAGCATTAATAAAACGTTGATGAAAAAAGGTAATGTGGTGTGGATGTGGGTATGTGTAATACCTTTTTCACAGCATTATTTGGTTTTGGTCTTTATTATTCAAAGATTAATTATTGATTATATTTCTATTTACTTTTAGTGCAGTCTCATTTGTAGGTCATTTTCAAAGAGATGATAGCCATTCAGTCTTACATACTTACCAAAAACATAATATTAAAAAACATTTTTTAAAAAGTAAATTACATTAAACAATTCTAATTTGAATAATTTTGTATAGAAATATCTTGAATATTTTAAATTTTCTACAAAGAATTTGCCATCTGTGTCTTCAAAAAAAATTTTTTTAGATTATTGACCTGACAGTAACTAAAATATACCTTTTGCAAAAACAGAATAATAATAAACTTTTTATGAAGCTAGGTGTTCTCTTTAAAAGTTTTGCAATAAAGTTATCCTTGAAAGTACTTTTGAATGCCTTGATTTTCAACTTGATTGCCTCTGATCCTTTTTGATATGCTAAAGCTTTATTTTTCACACTCATTTTCTTTTTTGACAGTGCCAGCTCCTGTTGAACACCAGATCTGCCCTGCTGTATGTGTTCTAATGAAACTTTCATTTGATGAAGAACACAGGCATGCAATGAATGAACTTGGTAAGACAAAAATGTTTCTTAGTATGGCTGAAAAAGTCACAGAAAAATGTTGACTCATCTTAAAATATATTAAATAATACAAAGCTACCACTTCTCTTTACCAGCTGCTACTTCTGATGTCATTGTAGTTTCTAACAGATAATAGCTTCCAAATCACCAAAATTATCATTCACTTTGAAACTGCACTCTCAAAAGCTTAAAAAAATTACAAATAATTCTTCTTTCCCTCACTGCCATAACAGGCTGTGTAGTGGTAAAGTGGGTAGTACAGATAATTTAAGTAGTTTGCCTTGTACAAATATTCAGACAGCAGCTTTGTTTCCAAGGTTTATGGTCTGCCTTGTCTCTTAGCTCTGCTCATTTGGCTGTAATTCTTCACCTTTTTCATGATAAGTATCTTGGTACATTTAGAAAGGAAAATACTTGATGTATAAATTATTCATATTAATTTGATTAGGGAAAATTCAGTTCATGATTCAAAAGAGAGTTATTAATTTAGAGTCCTTTATCATAGTGTATTCTGCAGTAAAATATATGTGTATTTTATATATGTGTGTGTGTGTATATAATGTGTGCAGGGTGTGTTTGTGTGTGTGTATATATATGTATATATATATATTCATGTTTGTTTTAAATTTTTATTTTTCATATAGTAGTTTTAATTTAGTTATATATTGTTAACCAAAAGTCATGATTTCACAAGATATGGGTAAAAATTTGATTTATTACTAGAGAAAGGTATGTGCATGTTGGAACTCCTTATATTAGGGAGCCCTCCCTACAGATGATGCTTTGGATATTTATGAGGTACAGGAAAAATGTCCTATGAGAAGAATAGAAGGTAATACCCTCCGACCTTGGGGTGGCATGGGAAGAGGAAGACAGCAGTAGGAGGGGGGAGCAGGAAGACTTGGGAATATCAGACCATGGAGAAAGAATGTTCTGCTTGTGTGAAAGGGTCCCAGCTGTACAGTTTATCAGTCTGGTTTAGGCTGGCTAGAGCCAGGATTGTAATTAACTTGGTTTCAAGGCCACTGAAAATTTAATAGAGTTCAGTTGCAAAGGATCACTGTTAAGTTAGTTCATGGAGGCTTCATTTCTGGAAAATAGAGCAACTCAAGAAAACAAGTTCAGGGGCCCCCTTCACATTATGTGCTTATTTTATTCATAAATTACTGAGCCAGTTGATATCAACTAGATTCCCCAATTCATCGTAGATTCAGTAACTCAATCATCAACAGTACTCATTAGGCACCTTCTGTGTGCCAAGCACTGTCCTAGATGATGAAGATGCGGACAAAAATGAAACCGTTCCCACCATTGAAGAGTTTATAGACTCCCCTGGGGAAGACAACATATATGTCTATAGATTGTACAAAATAAATAATTAGGGGGTGAAGCACAAACAAGGTAATCAGGAAATGTTTCATGTAGAAGTCTTAAAGGAAACTTGGGATTGTAAGAGGCAAAAGTGAAGAGGGGGTGGATTCCAGGCCTGGGTGGCAGCTAGTTGAAAGGCCCAGAGATGCAAGGTGAAGTTCTGTATATAAGGAATAATAATAATAATAATGGTTATTACTTAGATATTTAGATATAATCACTTTAAGATCTACAAAGCATTTTACACATATTATCATGTTTGATCCTCAACTGTGTGAGGTAAGTATTATTATTATGCTCATTTTACTCATAAGGAAACTGGGGCCGAATGAAATTAAGAGATTTGCCCAGGAATACAACTTGTAAGTGTATGAGTCAGGATTTGAATTCAAGTCTTCTTGATGAAATCTCAGTTTTGAGGAAGGTTTCTGACTACCCAGGCTTCACACTCTGGATTTTGCCACCATGCTTCAGCTACCTTCTTCCATTGTCACTGCAGTCCTTTTGTCTTATTGGTAGGACCCTCCCAGAACCTCCATTTAGAGGAAGGGCCCATAAGAGCCACCCTTCATTGTCTGGACTTTACCACTGAACCCTGGGTGTGGGTAGCTTCCCTTCCCTGCCTCACCAAACCCAATTCCCTGTCCCCAACCCTTTTTTCCAGCTCCTTTTATGTGCTGTTTTTCACCATTAGAACAGAACCTCTTTGAGTGCCAGAGGGCAGGGACTGTTTTTATGTACTTTGCACAATGTCTGGCCCATTGTATACATTTAAATGCTTCTTGACTTGACCATTCACTATACTACCTAGATACTTCAAACAATGTGAAGGCCAGTTTTGCTGAACTGTAGCATGTAAGGAAAAAGGAGTAGTATATTAACTGGAAGAGTAGGTTGGACCAGGTTGTGAAGAGCTTTAAAAAATCAAATAGAGGGGCAGCTAGGTGGCGCAGTGGATAGAGCACCGGCCCTGGATTCAGGAGGACCTGAGTTCAAATCCGGCCTCAGACACTTAACACTTACTAGCTATGTGACCCTGGGCAAGTCACTTAACCCCAATTGCCCCGCCAAAAAAAAAAAAGTCAAATAGAGGAGTTTATATTTGATCATAGTGGCAGTAGGGAGTCATTGGGATTTATTGAATAGGGGAGTCACATTGTGAGATTTATGCAACTAATAACATATTCATTAAGTGTTCATTAAGAGCCATCATTACTTGCTCAGTGGAATGAACTGATAGTTATTCCAAAGCAAGTAAGACAGTTCCAAGCTCCCAAAAGTTAATTTGATCAATCTTCATTTGAAACATAATGCATTTTTCCATAGAAACTGTTTTTGTAGTGTCTAGGTTTCTGAGACATCCAGCCAAAGATTAACCTATAATGTACCTGATACACTTATGTAATTCTGCAAAACCAAAAACCTGAGTACTTTGTATATGTATACATTTCAAAAAGGAAAAAATGTGTTCACAGGTTCAGTTTGAGATTCTTCTTCAGTCCTAGCAGGATTTGTAGACTCCTCCTACCACCATTTGCCAGTCAGAGGGAAAAAAGGACTTCCCCAGCTCCAAACCAAAAGTAGCAACTCATGATAACAGTGGTTTCTGAAAGACAGAATTGGAAAGTGTTAAAACGTGGTGCTGTATAAAGTGCTGAACACATTTCTCAGTCTTGTCTTTTCTTCTTTGCATCCCAGTGATTGGAATATAACCTTACATGTTTCCCCACCCTTTTTAAAATTTGCTCTAAACCTATGGTTTCACTGTTATGAATAAGGAACTCACAGTGAGGAAACTCCATTGCCAATACAGAGGATCCCTCCCCAAACTCATTAAGAGAGAAAAATGTCTATGGCCATTCAGCTAGAAGAGACTAATATATGCTCTGTCCCTTAAGAATTGTACCTTTAAGATAATTGTCATTAAACTATCTTAGACCCTCCACCTCTGATGAGTCTTTCTGCCTGGTAATTTAGACTTTTTCAAAGTTCTGCTAATAGAACTCTTTCAAACTCAGTTTACTTTCGAAGCAGCTTGGAGGGATTAAATTTGGGGTGGGGGGGGTAAGAGGTTTTTTTCCTTCATCAGAAAAGGTGAAATTCAGAAGAAATTGCAGTGCTTATCCCTTCTTGGGTCTGGATGCTAATGATCTTCATCAGCTAACTGTCTTGGGGGAGGCCTCCCAAGAAGGGCCTCACCAGCTTTAAGCAAGTCATTTCTGTGTGAATGGGAAGAGAACTGTTTGATTTTGAATGATATTTTTGAAATGACAGTGCACCTGAACCAGCCATCCTAGTGAAGACCTAGGTTCATGAATTGTGAATTGCTCAGAAAAGGAGGAAGCTGAATTGTTTGAGATATAGCCCCCAGGAAACCACCATGAAAGGGGTGGGAGACAAAGTGAATCACAAGGGAAGTGGGGGGTGGGGGAATACTGGATTTATCAATACAACTATACTATCTCTTTTACCCATTTACCTATTAGCTCAACACTCCCCCACTCTGAACTCTCCCACCACTAGTTAGACTTAGGCACCCATAGCAGCTTCTTAGGCAAAATTATCTGCCCCACCCTTCCCTACATAGTATCATGACTGTTCCTCACTCTTCTTCACTCAACATATCCAGTCAGTTGCCATATCTTTTCATTTCTTTCTCTACAACTTCTTCATTCACATAAACACCACTCTAGTTTATGCCCTCCTCACCTCTCACTTGGCCTATTGAGATAGCATTCTAATTGGTTTTTCTGCCTGAAGTCTCTGCATTAATTCTGCCACATAACCACCAAAATGATTGTCCAAAAGCACAAGTCTCACCATGTAACTCCCTTCTTCAATAAGCTTCAGTGGTTGCCTATTGATTGTAGGATCAAATATTACTTCATCTTTATCTCATCCTTTTTTAAATATATTTTTGTCTTTTATAATATATATAATTATGAGGTAGAATAGTACATGCATAAAATTTATAAATAAGAAAATATGTAGATGGAGATATTCTCAAAAATTGTTTAATTACTAAGGATGCATGATGAAAAAAAGTTTGAAGACTCCTGGACCAGAAACAAGAAGATCAGTTTAAGATGTTATTGCAGTAGTCAGCACAAGAAATGAGGAAGGCTTAAACTAGTAATGGCTATTTAAAAGGAAAAAAGGTAAAATATAAGAGATGTTAAGATAGAATCAGTAGTATTTGGCAACTGATTGGTTGTAGGGAATTCAGAAAAACAGAGTCAAGAGTAACTCCAAGGTTTCAAACCTGAGTGGAAGGGACCTGAAACATCATCTCGTTGAACCCCCCTCCTTTTACAAATGAGGAAATAGGCTCAGAGAGTCTAGGTTACTTGCCCAAGATCACACAAGAGGGAAATGGCAAGAACCAAAATTCAAACCCAAGTCTAATGGGTCTAAATCTATTATTCCATGTTGCAAATGACCTAGAGTTTATGCCATTTCAAAATTGATTGAAAGAACTTGGAATGTTTAGCCCATGCCTTCTTGATTTTATTATTCCCTTTTGGCCTCAATAACATTGGATTCATTTCCTTCAGGGAACAACAGTGACTCCCAATTCCCTTTCTCAGGATATAACTGAAAACACCAAAGCTATCATATAAGCAGAGTTTGGATTTATTTCCCTCATTGCATTAGGCTTTTCTTCTCATTCCTTCAGCCTTAAAAAAATCACCCTGAAATTTTTCTCTTGTTGGCTTTTTTCTGAACCAGAAAAGCACTGTGTTCTCTGAATACTCGGAATTCCATGGACATTTTCCCCTTTAGATCACATGTAAAAATTTTAAATGTGTCCAGACCCAACTTTGTTCTTTAGGGATTTAATATTTAACTTCATGCAGAAAAATATTCATTTTATTTTCACTCAGTATTTCTTGCATTGAAGCCAGTTCTTTGACCATGTCCATGGAAAGAGCATTGGATTTAGAATCAGAAGATCTGAATCTAAATAGTAGTTTTGCTATTTACTCTGTGACCTTAGATGAGTCACTTAGCATCAGTTTCCTTATCTGTAAAATGAGGGGGATGAACTATCCAACTGCTGAAGTACCTTCTAGTTCTAAGTATTTTTGTTTTTAATTCTAATGGAAAATTTTAGACTGTGTATTTTCATTATTTGAGATTTCTCTACTGATTAAAATGATAAAACTCTAGTACTAAATAATCATTTTTCATTTGAAATAAGTACCTTTATTCTTACTCTTTTAAAATAGGGGGACTACAGGCCATTGCAGAATTATTACAAGTAGACTGTGAAATGTATGGGCTTACTAATGACCACTATAGTGTTACATTAAGAAGATATGCTGGAATGGCTCTGACAAACTTGACTTTTGGAGATGTAGCAAACAAGGTAGGCTTTTATTTCATCTGGTGTTTATTTTTTATTTTTTTTTCACAGTATTTGGTTTTTTCCAATTACACATAAAGACAATTTTTAACATTCATTTTTTATAAAATTTTGATCTTCAAATTTCCCCCTCCCTCCTCTCTAAGATGGCAAGCAATTTGATATAGGTTATATATGTACAATCATGTAAAACCTATTTTCATATTAGTCATGTTGTGAAAGAAGAAATAGTTTGGAAAACAGTTACAGTTTGAAAAAGAAAAACCATGAAAAAAAGTGAAAATAGTATGCTTCAATCTGCATTCAGAATCCATCAGTTCTTTCTCTGGATATGGATAGCATTTTCCATCATGAGCCTTTTGGAATTGTCTTGGATCATTGTATTGCTGAGAAGAGTTAAGGCAATCATAGTTGATCATCATGCAATGTTGCTGTTACTGTGTAGAGTGTTCTCCTGGTTCAACTCATTTTCACTTTGCATCAGTTCATGTAAGTCTTTCCATGTCTTTCTGAAATCTGCCTGCTCATCATTTCTTATTGCACAGTAGCATTCCATTACATTCATATACTGCAACTCATTTGACCATTCCTCAGTTGATGGGCATCCCCCCAATTTCCACTTCTTTGCCACCACAAAAAGAGCTGCTTCAAATATTTTTGTATATGTAGGTCTTTGCCCCTTTTTAATTTCATCTGTTTTTATGAGTTTTCATGGGATCAGTGCAGTTTTCTATTTTTTGCCACTTTTAATTTTATGTCACTCATTCATATTAATCAAGACTTATCCTTTACATCACACGCCTTTACCCCCTTACCCAGTGGTCAAATGTCTGATTAAAAGCCATTGTGTATATACAATCAAGATGTTATCCTCTTTGAAGATACAATATATAGGATTCCATTTGTATAAATACAAACTACCAACTGCATTTCTGAGAGTATTTGGTGATTCAGGCAAATGTAATATGCACACTATCACATTGGCTACATTGGAACTCTTTTCTTGAAACTCTGCTTTTGACACATAATGGAAACTTATTATCCAACCAGAGTGAAGGAATGGAATGTGTTCTTCCAGTTATGTAAATTGTATTATAATTCTTTCTTGGGCAAAATGTCTTATGTAACTAAAATGAGGCACTTAAACTATAGTATTTGAAATTTCATCTCCAAAAGCAAAACATCAAACATGCTAAATATGAGGTTACCAGTTTGGCTGATCATCTCTTCTTTTTTGTTTATTCTTAGGCTACTCTGTGCTCTATGAAAGGCTGTATGAGAGCTCTTGTAGCCCAGTTGAAATCTGAAAGTGAAGACTTACAGCAGGTAACTTCTTTCTAAGGGATCAGTTATTTGTATGGGGGTGTGGGGGGAGGTATGGATATCGATTCCAAAAGCCAAAGTCTTTATTCCACTGAACTTAAATCCAAGGGATATCCTCACTAAATTTAGTGCTTAGTGCCTCATATTTGAAGAAAAATCTTAGCAGAGGTTTGACATGGTGCCTGTCTTTAAGTATTTTGAGGGCAGTCATTTTGAAAAGGGATTAGATTTACCCTGTCTTCAAAGGGCAAAACCAGAAGCAATATGGTAGGAATTGCAAAGATGCAAATTTAGGCTTGCTAACAAGAAAAACTGCTTAACAATGAGATTTATTTGGTATTGGTTGCCTCAAATGGTAATTGGATTGTGCCTCAATAGAGGCTTTTAAACAAAGAATGGATGTAACACTTATATTCTTGTGGGAATTTTTTCTTGTTTGGTTTAAATGAGATGACTCACTTTGAAATCCCTTTGTGATTTTGTGATTTCTGTCCTTGTTCCTGGCATTAAAGATACTGAACTCAGCATCAAAATGGAAATAATTCTCTTTTCCCTAAAACTTGCCTCTTCTTCAAACTTATTTATGTAAAACTTTATATGTGCATTTATAAAATAACTTATTTGTATAATAAATATATATATGTGTGTATACCCACACATACACACACATATATATATATATATATATAACTTATTTATAAAAAAAGCAACCTTATCCTTTTAGAGACCCAAGTCTTCTACCTTAGTATCTTCCTTGACTGTCTTCAATTTCCCTTCTCCTGAGTTTCCTAAAATACACATCTGTCTACATAACTCCCCAATAACTTCCTGTTACCTTTAGAATCAAAAATAAATTCCTCTGTTAAGCTAAATAAAGTCCTTTCCTACCTGGTCCCAACCTACCTTTACAAACTCATTATTCCCTTTCCTGAACTCTGTGACATAGCCAAATTGACCTTCTTACAGTTATTCAAACACAACACTCCATCTCCTGTCTCTGAGTCTTTCCCCTGGTTATCCTGCTGCCTGGAGTGTACTCTTTCCACATTCCTCTTCCTCTTAGAATCCACTTGTTTACCTAAAATTTTGTTAAGTGTCCCCTTCTACCTAAAGCTTTTCCTAATAGCCTAGCTGCTAGTGCCCTGCCAATTGAATTTATGTATTTTCTATATAATTATTAATCAGAATGTAGTATTCCCTCATTTTAATGTGAATTCATCTAGAACAGAGACTCTTTTCTTTTGTTTTCTTTGTATTCCAAATGCTTAGGTTAGTACTAGTTCATAGTAGGTCTTTAATAAATGCTTATTGGTAAGGATTATTTGATATGAAAAAGCAAATTTTCTTAAATGATTCCATTGACTATTTTGCAGGTCATTGCCAGTGTTTTAAGGAATTTGTCTTGGCGAGCTGATGTGAACAGTAAAAAGACTCTGCGTGAAGTTGGGAGTGTAAAGGCTTTAATGGAATGTGCTCTGGAAGTTAAAAAGGTACCCAAATAGACACTTGGTGTTGTAACATTGAGAAAATTCATTGAAGATTAATTAGCTTTAGCAATGCCTTCTCTAAAATCCTTCACCTTCCACCATGCCCAGCCCACCAGTCCTCTATTTTGGATCACTCTATCATCCATTTTATATATATAGTAGGGGAGGGGAAGTGTATTGATTAAGAATAGCATCAAAATGTCTGATACTATTCTCAAGTTCTTTCTCATATCCCGAAGTCTGAAACAGTTGTGGCTGTATTACCTAGAAATCGGAGAAAAGTGAGTCACACTTCTTACTCCCAGAAAGTATATCAAAAACCGTCTCTTTTTGATAGAAAAGCCTATTTGGTTCAGTGTTTTATAGAAATCTATTAGAACAAAGGCCAGGTGTTCTTTAACTGAAAGCAGCCAGGTTGCTCAGTGGACAGAGCACCAGATCTAGAGTCAGGAAAATTTCAGATATGGCCTCAGACACTCACTAGCTGTGTGAGCCTGGGCAACTCATTTGACCTCCATTTGCCTAATCCACTGGAGAAGGGAATGGCAAACCACTCCAGTATCTTTGCCAGGAAAACCCCATACGTAATCACAGAGTCAGGCATGACTTGAACAACAGCATTCCTTAATTGATAATTTAAGTGAGCATTGGAAAAAGAGTTTTCCTTGTCATTATTGCAAGCCACCTTTGCAGTTTTTCTAATTTCATTAACTTCTACATCAAATGGTCTCTTTACTTTTTAGACAGTTATAACAGGTTGGGTCTTTGACACATAATTACTTCCATCAAGGGTGGTTTCGCTTTTATTTTTCATATCTACTTTCTCTTCTACCTGATCCTGGTTATATATTTAAAATTGTTTTTTTTTTTTAATTTGTGGGGCAATGAAGGTTATTGCCCAGGATCATACAGCTAGGCCGGATTTGAACTCAGGTTCTCCTGAATCCAGGGCTGGTGCTTTATCCACTGCACCACCTAGCTGCCACCCAAAAAAAATAATCTGACCCTGGTTATAACTCTGTAACCCTGAGCAATATCTATATTCCACAGGTCACTCTCCATTGTTCTAAACATTCCTATTTCTCCTTTAATCCTTAATCCTTCCCTCATTAATTTGTCACTCTTGATTTTGCTTCATATTTCACCAAGAAAATAATATCTATCTTGCATGAATTCCCACATTTACTCGATCCCTTTAATTTCATATTATTCCTGTCTACATCTATTCTCTCATCCTTCTCTGAAATCTCAGGAAGAAATGTACTGTTTTTTCTCTTCAATTACTGTCCCTTCTACTCCAAAGCCCCATCTATCCACATCTACTCTAAAAGCTTCAGAGATATTTCCCCTTCTTTGTTCAGTATTTTCAATTTCTCCATTTTGGCTGGTTCCTTCACATCACCTTTTTTTCTTTAAAAAAATTTTATTCCGGGGCAGCTAGATGGCGCAGTGGATAAAGCACCGGCCCTGGAGTCAGGAGTACCTAAGTTCAAATCCGGCCTCAGACACTTAACACTTACTAGCTGTGTGACCCTGGGCAAGTCACTTAACCCCAATTGCCTCACTTTAAAAAAAAATTTTTTTATTCCAAATGTAACACTCACTAAAGACCATTTCTATACACACAGAACACACAAAAAAGCATTGTATATGAAACTTAAACTCCTTATCATGCTGCTTGTTTTTAAAAATGTACATAAGAAATCTGCATGTTACTTTCAAGACTATCCTGTTTATCTGTACTTCATTGGACTTCTTTTTATTTTATTTTTTCCTTTATTTTTTTGGGGGAAGTACCATTATTGCTAATCCCTCAGGCTTTCCTTTTGCTCTTACTCACTATATACAACTTGTGACTATCACATTTGTCAAGAGATGGCTAACTGTCTTACAGAGACATGGATGACCAATTGCATCAATCAGATCTCTTCAGTCTTTCAGAGTTGTTTTTCTTTATAGTATTGCTGTGTTTATATAAATTGTTCTTCTGGTTCTGTGCACTTCACTCTGCATCCTCTACCTAGGATTCTCTCAAGTTACCTCATCATTTACTATGATGCATTAATTTTCTGTATGTTCAGATACCACAGTTTGTTCAGCCATTCCTCATTTATCTAACAAGTCATCTGAGGAACCCCCTTAGATTCTTGTTCTTTGCTTTTCTTCTCTTCTTCCCTTTGAAATATTCCCCCTTTGTTTTATTTGTCTTCCCTCCCTTGAATGGCAACAACAAAAACAGCAGCTAATATTGATAAAGAACTTTAGGTTTGCAAAGTGTTTTGCATGTGCAACCTCATTTTATCCTTTCAATCCTATGAAGTAGTAGTTATTATTACTCTCATTTTACAGACAAGTAAACTAAGTCTGAGAGAGATGAAGTGATTTGTCCAGGGTCAAATAGCTAGTAAATGTTTAAGGGAGGATTAAAACTTGTCTTCTTTAGTCCTTAAATTGAACATTCTATCTTCTGTTACCTAGCTATGTCCCTTTTAAACACTCTCAGATACAGTTGTCTCCCTCTGGAGTTTGATGTATATCGTGTATGTTTTCAGTCCTCAGTTATCCATTTCAGATAAGAGTGAAGTTCATCTGATGCTCAATCCTGCCACCATGTTTGTATGCTCTTCTCACATACCCTAAGTATAAGAAATAACCAGTTCCACCCCTTCTTTTCTCTCTTCTATACAGGGTATATTCCTTCTTTTATCCTCCCTTATCTTTTCCCTTTTGAAAGCCACAAAACAGAACCATCCCCAAGTCTTCTGTCTTTCTTTTCTTTTCTTTTCTTTCCTTTTCTTTTTTTCAGGGCAATGGGGGTTAAGTGACTTGCCCAGGGTCTCTGTCTTTCTTACTTAATTCCCTCAATACCCTTTAAAGATATTAATGTTCTAAAGGGACCCTTGTTTCTTTGTTCCATATTAGATTCTAAGTACCACATGACTATATAGTTCCTTCCAATTGCTCAAATAAATTTATCAGGTTAGGTTTCTCTGAACTCTTGTGTTTCTTTTTCAGAATTCCTACTCAGCTATGATTTTTTTTCATCAGAAATGCTTGAAAATCCTCAGTTCCATTAAAATTCCATTCTTAGGATTATCCTCAGCTTTGTAATTGCTTCTTGGTTAGAAACCTATCTCTTTTGCCTTTTGGAGTATTATATTCCAAGATCTCTTCTAATTTATAGTCTTACATGGCCATGATTATGGTTCCTTGGTATTTCAGTGCTTCTTTCTGGATGCTTGCAGTATTTTTTCTTTGACTTTGGGATATGATTTGGTATGATTACTGGGTATTTTTCTTTTTAGTTTCTCTTGGGAGGTGATTAGTAAATTCTTTATATTTTTACTTTGTCTTCTGTTTCTATTAGATTTTTCATTTATGATTTCACAAAATATGTTATCTAGGCTCTTTATTTAAATTAATGGTTTTCAGAGAGTCCAGTGATTAAGTTATCTTTTTCTGATTCCCAAATAAATTCTTTCCTCTCCTTTCCTCCCTTCTTCTCCCTTTCTTCTTTTTCTCTCCTCCTTCCCCTTCTCTATATAAATATATATAAAATACATTTTCAATCTTTTGATTTTGTTCTATATTTCTTGCTCTCATGGAGTCGTTGATTTCTGTTTGGCTTATTCTAATTTCCAGTACAGTGCATTACTTGAGCAAAGTTCCTACTTTCTCTCCTAGTTATTCTCCTAGCTCTTTCCTCCAGCACTTTCATTTCATTTTTTTATCTTGTTTCGTTTCTTCTAAATATTCAAATAATCCTCGTGGAAAATCTATTTTTTCTTTTGTACTTTTGCTTAGTTATTACAAAGTTACTCACATCTTCTTTGTGAGGATCTGTAGATTTATAATAATTTTCTATACTGGTTGTTGTTTTCTTTGATTTATTCATATCTCTAATTCTGGTTTCTGAGTTGAGGCTTTGTGCCAGGACAAAGCTACACTTTTGGGTGGGCTGGGCAAGCCTGTTTGGTCTCGTTTGGGGATCCTTTGCTAACCGTCATCTCCCTAAATTAACTGCACTGTATCTTCAGCATACTTTCTGGCATCTCAGGACATTGTTAAGGATCTTGGAGCTTCTGGTCCTCAGGTGTCCCAGTCAGTAAGAATAATGTAGCAACACTCTTTTGGTGCTGCTTGCTGCTGCAGCTCTCCAATATTTCCACTCACCCTGGGGTTTTCTCAGGGGAGCTTTCCACTCTTGCTTTCCCCAGATGCAGAGCCTTGCAGGCTAAATATGTCCTGTCTCCAATCAGGGTGGGAAGCTCCTTTTCATTGGCACTAGCTTTGCTGGAGGGAAGGCCGCCCTCTCCTGCTTTATGTGCCCCTCCTCCTCCTTCTTGCCCATGGGTTTCTGAGTGACTTTTTGTAGAGTTCTGAGGTGGAATAAATCACATGCTGTAGTTTCTTGCTACTTGCTCTTCCATCTTCTGTATACTTTTCTTTTGTTTGTTTGTTTGTTTGTGGGGCAATGAGGTTTAAGTGACTTGCCCAAGACCACATAGCTAGTAAATGTCAAGTGTCTGAAGCCAGATTTGAACTCAGGACCTCCTGAATCCAGGGCTGGTGCTTTGTCTACTGTGCCACCCAGCTGCCCCGCTGTATACTTTTCTTTTTCTTTTCTTTTTTTTTTTTTTTTGTGAGGCAGTTGGTGTTAAGTGACTTGCCTAGGGTCACACAGCTAGTAAGTGATGAGTATCTGAGGTCGGATTTGAACTCAGGTCCTCCTGAATCCAGGGCTGGTTCTCTATCCACTGTGCCACCTAGCTGCTGCACCCCCCCACACACCCGCATACTTTTCTTAAGCCTTAGTTGGTTGAGTGCTACATCTGTCTCTTCAGAAAACTAACCTTTTCCTTTTTCTATCTAACCTGGTTTTCTTTATGGTTTCAGAATTTCATTATTGAGCCAAACCTTCTTCGACTAACTTTTTCCTTACAAAATTTTAGTCTATAAATTCCTACCTAGTCTTCCTTTGAACCTTTAGAACTTCTTGTGAAACTATTCCTGGCTTTCCTCTCCTTTATCACAAGCTATAAAAGGAAATATTCTCTTCCACAAAATCTCCATCATTTCCATTCAAATAACAGATTTGTCCCAGTTGATGAGAGTCAGATCCAGGATAAAATTTGCCATTGTTGGTCTTTATCTTAACTGATTATTTTTCCCCTCAAACCCTCCATCTTCCCAATTTCCCTATTTCTATTAAGGACACCAACATCCATTCCAAGTAGCCTAGTTCATACCATCAGAGACATTCTCAACTCCTTTCATTCCCTTACTCCTCAGCTGAAGGCAGCTAGGTACACAGTGGATACCGTGCCAGACCTGAAGTCAGGAAGATGTGAGTGCAAATCCAGCCTCAGACATTTTCTATCTGTGTGACCCTGAACAAGTCACTTAACTTCAATTTGCCTAAGTTTCCTCATCTGTAAAATGGAGATAACAATAGCAGCTATTTCTCAGTGTTGTTGTGAAGACAACGTGAAATAATCATTGTAAAGCACTTGGCACAGTGCCTGGCAATAGCAAATGCCATATAAATGTTAGCCATTTATTATTATTATTATTGATAGTGTTACCAAGTCTTGTCAACTCTACCTCTACAACATTTCTCAGCTTTCTGCTTTGCCCCACTCAAATGGCCATCACCTCTTGAATCCTCATTTATGAATAGGCTCCTAAGTGTTCTCCTAGCCTCTAGTCTCTCCTTTCTTCAATCTGTCTTCAACAAACCTGGGGGCAGCTTGGTGGCACACTTACTAGCTATTTGAACTTGGAGAAGTCACTGAACCCTGTTTCCTCATCTGTCAAATGAGCTGGAGAAAGAAATGGCAAACCACTCCAGTATCTTTGCCAAGAGTCAGATACAACTGAAAAACGACTCAACAATAACAACAACAACAAACTACAAATTTATATTCCTAAAGCACACCTCTGACTATGTCACACCTCTGCTCAAGAACTCCAATCTTGTTACTAGGATAAAACATAAATTCATCCATTTGGCTTTTAAAGCCTTTCAAAATTTGGCAGCAGCCTACCTTTCCAGACTTAATTAACAATTCTCTTCTTCATATATTGTACATTATATCAAAACTGGCTGCTAACTCCTCCCCAAACACAACATTGCATTAATCAACTCCTTGCAATAACAGTTTCACATGCCTAATATTTACTCCCACTTTACTTCACAGAATCTATAAAAGCTCAGTACTTCACTTCCTGTAGGTGGCCTATCCTGATCTCCTATTTCCAGTTGCTAGCACTTTTCTTCCTGGAAATTGCCTGATATATACTTTGTGTATTATTTTCTCTGCATATATTGTTTCTTCCTAATAAAATCTAAGCTCCTTGATGGCAGGGGCTATTTCATTTGTGTCTTGGTGCCAGGCATACAGCAAATGTACTTAATAAATGCTTATTGAGTTGATTGGTTCCTTCACCCTTTAAATAATGAAATTTATGATCAATGCAAGTCAAGAAATGATTAGCTGTTCTATGTTTAGCACAAAGGGAGATCCAGTAGGTGAAATAAGAGAATCTCCCATCACTTCTATACTATATTTTTTGCCAGACTTGTCATCCATTTCCTGAACTTCTCATCTGTTTCTTCTTTCTGTCCATATATTCTGTAGTGTACTCCAGTGATAGTATCCCCTTGATTCTTCTTAATTTTTATTTGTATGTTTACCATGCTTCCCCCACTCTGTTTCCTGGGTCTCTTTCATTGAGTATATATTAATATAAAATACCATCACTTTGTAATCCTTAGCAGTGCTTTTTTGTGTTCCCGTATGGATCATCAGGATTAGGAAGTCAGGTTCTTTGTCACATCTTGAGTACATTGCCTAGAAAGACAAAAAAACCAACTATTATTGTTATCCCATCAACAAGTAGCTGCACTGGTATCCCTAGGCAGGAAATAAGCAACTTCCACTACTTGTCATTCTCTCACTCTTCCTGGATGGTTTCTCATCTGGGAGTCCAAATGCCAAGAACTAGAAACTCAGCTCAAAGCAAAGGAAGACAAGAACAAGGGGCTGCTGAAGGAACTACAGTAGATGAGTGCTCAAGAACACTGTGAAGGAGCAAGAAAAGAAGTACCTAGAAGATCTGAAGCTGAAGACCACAAGCTGAGTGAGCTGGAGCAGTGTGCCAGTACCATCACATTATAGCTGCATACCTCCAAGAAGAAGCTGGGGATGATGTCACTGGCCATTGTCCCTCCAGCAGAACTGCCACTGCCAACTACAAACCAATTCCCCCTAAAGATGAGCTCCCAGAAACGAGGTGGCACCAAATTAAAAGGAATCTCTTGGTTTTGTTAAACCCAGGGTTCGAGGAAGTCTACAGAATGGAGTTGGAGAGCCAGAAACACCTTTTATGAGAGTCACTGGATTCCATGCCTGACCTCACTCCATTTCTGCTTAGACTAGGAGTCTGCCGAGGTTCACCTTGTCAAAGGCCTTTAGCTATCCCTTCCATTGATTTGGAATAGCCAGCGAAAAGCTGCACAAAGCACATATTGGGGTGGCCCGTTGGATCCATCATGTCACACTCCCCAGGGTTCAGCCTGATGTGGAAATACTAGCAGCAGATTAGATTAACAGAAGCACAATTGTAAGTTCTGTGATCATTTTTAGGAAAGAAAATTTCACCTACCACATTTAAAAAAAAAAGTCTAATTATTCTCCTTCCCCTTCTTCTCTCTCACCCTTTAACAAAAGCAAAATATGATTGTATTTCTAATGCAGAATATGTATTTACCAAATGCTGTGGCCAAATACCTGTGTATCCGAATGCTTCCTTCTAACCCTGTTCCATTTAATTAAAGTGTACATTTGGACAGAACAAGCCACAACCTGCATTATTAATGTTAGTGAAACCAAATAAAATTGGTACATGTATAAACTTACATAGAATATCCCTTCAGAATCTCATGTATATAACAGTTGCTAATACCCCAGTGGAGAGTATTGCTATTTCATGACAAACCTTTTACAGGCAGCATTGAAAACAATGCAGGTATATGTATACTTCAAAAGGAACTATATATAATTGACATTACTCTCGTGTTGCTTTGACCCTAATATGTATTCATATATTTTGTTGTATTTTATTCAAAATTTTGAACACCCAACAAACTTTATATTCTAAACTTGCTTTTTTAAAAAACATCTCGCAGACAAATGTGTCCAAAAGTGTAAATGTGTAATATGTAAACTCTTTTGGAATATATCCAGTTGCTATAAAATTTATACATCACTGTTTAGAAAGCAACTGTTTTAGGGGCAGCTAAGTGGTACAGTGGATAAAGCACTGGCCCTGGGTTCAGGAGGACCTGAATTCAAACCCAGCCTCAGACACTGGGCACTTAATAGCTGTGCGACCTTGGGCAAGTCACTTAGCCCTCATTGGCCCACCAAAAAAAAAAAAAAAAAAAGAGGAAAAGAAAAGAGAAAGTAACTGTTTTGTCTCCTTCATTCTTTTTTCATAGTATTTTATTTTTTCCCAACTACATGTAAAAGGCAATTTTTAACATTCATTTTTTTAAAAAAAATTTTGTTTTCCAAATTTTCTTTCTCTCCTGTCCATGGTAAGCAATTTTATATAGGTTATGTATGTGCAGTCATTTAAAACACATTTCTATATTAGTCATGTTGTGAAAGAAACAGACAAAAAGAAAAGAACATGAAAAAAATAAAGTGAAAATAGTATTCTTTGATCTACATTCATATTCCATCAGTTCTTTCTCTGGATGTGGATAGCATTTTTCATCATTAGTCCTTTGGTATTGTCTTGTATCATTGACTGAGAATAGCTAAGTCATTCATAATTGATCATCATACAGTGTTGCTGTTACTGTATATAATGTTCTCCTGGTTCTGCTCACTTCACTTTTCATCCGTTCATTTAAGTGTTTCCAGATTTTTGTGAAATCTGCCTTTTTGTCAGTTCTTAAAGCACAGTATTATTCCATCACAATCATATACAACAACTTGTTCAGCCATTTCCCAGTTGATGTGCATCCCTTCCATTTCCAATTCTTTGCCACCACAAAAAGAACTGCTATAAATACTTTTGTACAAATGGGTCCTTCCCACTTAACACTTACTAGCTGTGTGACCCTGGGCAAATCACTTAACCCCAATTGCCTCACTAAAAACAAACAAACAAAATGGGTCCTTCCCTATCCCCCCCCCACCACTTTTTTTTAATCTCTTTGGGATACAGACCTAGTAATGGTATTACTGCATCAGTTGACCTTTGAGCATAGTTCCTATTGCTTTCCACAATGGTTAGATCAATTCACAACTCCACCAATAATGCATTATTGTTCCAATTTTCCCATATCTTCTCCAACATTTATCATTTTCCTTGCTGGTCATATTAGCCAATTTGATAGGTGTAAGAGGGTAGTTCAGAGTTGTTTGTATCTGAATTTCTCTAACCTGTAATTATTTAGAGCATTTTTTCATATGACTATAGATAGCTTTGATTTCTTCATTTGAAAACTGTCTATTCATATACTTTGACCATTTGTCAGTTTGTGAACAATATATTTTTATAAATTTGACTCAGTTCTCTATATATTTGAGAAATAAGGCCTTTATCAGAGACACTTGCTATAAAAATTGTTTCCCAGCTTTCTGCTTTTCTTACAATCTTGATTGTGTTGGTTTTGTTTATCCAAACCTTTCAAATTTAACATAATCAAAATTATCCATTTTATATTTCATAATGTTTTATCTCATTCATTCTTTGAGAGACAAGCAACTATATCCTTATAGCATCAAACTTTTTTTCCCCTTATTTGGCATTCTTATACCCTGCAGCCTACTAACCCACCTGTTTTTCAAATACTTTTTCCTTCTTGATTTGTACACTAAAGCCTTCCTTAAAACTGGATCTCTCTTGTCTCCTAAGTGAAGTTTAGAACCTGTTTCTGCCATTCAGGGCCTTCCAAAACATAATGCCACCTTATTTTTCTCTCATAACACACACACACACACACACAAAATATGCTGTATTTACAGTCTAACTGAATAGCTCACAGCTCTCTCATAAGACACTATATTTTCATGTATACTCACAAATACCCTCACTTTACTTATTGAAATCCAACTCATCTTAAAAAACTCATTCAAGTGCCACGTGGTTGGTGTTAATAATATTTCCCTTAGATCGCCAATAATACTTTGGTTTGTAATTCTCTACTACAGTTATCAGGTACTTTTGTGTATTCATAATATCCTTGTTGGTATTTTATTCCCCCACTAACCTGTTAGCTTCTTAAGAGACTATCTTATTTAAAGAGTCCATGTCTTATCTAATTTTTACTTCCACAACACAGTTTACTGCACACAATAAGCTCTTAATAAATTTTAGTGCCCTTCTGTATCTGATTAGATGTTATGACTGGATGCTTAGTAAATATTTATTGAAGGATTGATATTTGCTAAAAAGAAAAGTCCAAGGTCAGAGGTTAGACAAATTTTCACCAGTCATCATGGTCTTTGTATACTTAGAATATGGCTGTTAGTACCACAGCTTAACTTATTCTCATGGTATATTTTATCATTGTTTTATCAGTTTTTATTATTTTGCAATGTTTTATAATTTTAAGCCCTTTGTAAGATATTCCTTTATAGAACTACTTAATGTCTAGATTGCTGTGGTCTTTAAGTACCTTAAAGTTTTTATGTTGATTTTTAAAAATAATAATATTCCTGAATTATTGATCTCCTAATTCCCCTTTAGTATTTTATTTAGACTCTCAAAAATGAGGATGTCAGAGGGAAAATTCCGAAGGTTTTAAATGTGAATAAGTATCATTCTAAAGAAAGCAATTATAAGCTCTAAGAGACAAATTTTATATCTGATTAGATGTTATGTATTGTATTTCTTTATAGGAATCCACCCTCAAAAGCGTACTGAGTGCCTTATGGAATTTGTCAGCACATTGCACTGAAAATAAAGCTGATATCTGTGCTGTTGATGGTGCTCTTGCATTTTTGGTTGGCACGCTAACTTACCGGAGCCAAACAAATACTTTAGCCATCATTGAGAGTGGAGGTGGGATATTGCGGAATGTGTCTAGCTTGATAGCCACAAATGAGGAACACAGGTATATAGATAAATAATATGTGTATATACATGTGCATATTTCCGAATGAACTTAAATAAAAATGTTAATTCCATGCTCAAAATGTACATATTTATGAGCAGATACCTTATTTCAAAATGAACTTAAATAAAATTCAATTCCTTACCCAAAATGTATATGCTTATAAGCAGATAGCTATGAATTTATTCATATTGCTACACTAGAACAAAGTATATTTATTAGTAATTGTTCAAGGCATAGTATTTTAAAAGAGCACAAGACTAGTAGTTAGAAGACGTAAGTTTTGCCCCAGCTCTATGACCATTAGCTATGTGACCTTGGGGCAGTCACTGAATCTTTGTGAGCCTCAGTGACAATTAAATGAAATTTTTATATAGATATAAGTAGGTAGATAGATAGATAGATGATAGGTGTTCCTTTGTGAACTATAAAATTCTAGGTAAACATGTAGTCTTAAGATCATGAAAATGCTTGACTTATCTAATACTTGTTTAACTGGACATTCTAAAGTTCCAAAGGCTCATCAGACTTCAGAAGATAGAATTTAATTTAGTTTTGACAAGGTGGTCTAAATCTCCACCCCTTAGCCCTCAAAAAATAAGGCATTTGCAGCATTCAGTGCATATAGATAGGAAAAATATAATGATTAATCCAAGATAGAGGGATACCTGACCCTATTAATAAAGTATATCAGGAACTGAAAGAATTAATTTTATTGAGGATAATAGCTCAAATTCTTACTGCTGGTTATAATTTTATTTAACTTAACTTTTTAATATAGCCAGTTACTGAGACTGCTAGAATGTCCAAAGGGTTATTCGAACTCCAGAAGCACCTAGAACCCCTCTGTTATATACATGGAGAAATGAGGGTAGAAGGAGGAAGGTGTAAGGAATGATATCCTTGCATAGTACAGGAACCTGGAGACTCACTTGTGGGGCAAATTCTAAATCTAGTCTCTGTTTTCTAATTTATGGCATTTGAGAGAAATGCCAAGACCAGATTCAGAGTATTGATCTATTATGCCAGTGAAGGAGATATTTGTGGCAATAGATCTTACCAACCAAGTCAGAAGCCCACTGGCATTAGAAATATTAGCATTCAGTGGGTTCTTATTTGTTAAAGCCAGAGAGAGTAAAAAGCTTAGAGTCAATTGCACTAAAGAATCTTGGTCAGAGGTTTCTAGTTCAAGTTTTAGTCTTCGCCTTCCCTGTTGGCAGGGAGAGTATCTAGTTATCCCAAAGAGATATTCCCAAACTGGGTTTGAAAATTTCTCAAAATATAATTAATTTAAATTCAGATGAATTTTAATATACATATATAACTTTAATATATTTACTATATAATGTATTTATTAGTGTATCATATTTTTATATTAATTATTAATTCTATTGATATATTGAATGATTGTATGATATATTAATATATGCTATGTTTGTTATTAATACTATTAGCATGTATTTTAAAAATATTATTATAATAAAGCACTTCTTTGGTACCAAAAAAAGCAGACCTACAAAATCAAGGATAGTTCAGTGGGGTGCCATGTCTCTGAAAAGATTAGGAATTCATAACTTAAAAATCCTGAGTATATTATACTCAATATTATATTATATATTGTACCCTCTTTACCACACATGTAGAGAACAACCTGTCCATTTTCACCACCCCTTCCAAAAAATGTAAATAGTTTAGCCTAAGAGTGGTTCTTATCCTCTCCCTTTTTTTTGGTCATGATTCCTTTGACAGTCTGGTGAAGCCTATGGACCCCTTCTCCGAATAATGCTTTTAAATGCATAAAATTTTTATATATATATGTATATATATATAATTACAAAGGAAACCAATTATATAAAAATGTAACTTTCAAAATATTTTAAGAAACAAGTCCACACTCCCCAGGGTTAAGAACCCCTGGCTTACCCTGTGTACAAACATACTTTTTTTTTTCTTTGGCCTGGGCAAAGGAATAGTCAACTGCATGAGTTTGAAGGATATTTGGTACTTAAATTTGAAAGTAGTGGTATTTGTGAATATAGTAAATATATCTACTCACTTTTAAAAAGAAGCAAAATGGGCTTTGGAGAAATGAGATGAGATGGTAGAACAGAATTTTTATATTAACCTCTTCATTTCTTTCAGTCTATCCTGTCAAGATTATTTTAAAAGATAGCTTTAGGAAAATAAGAAAGCAGTAACTGAAAATTTGTGGGATGTTTTGGAATTCAATTATTACTTGTCCTATTTTGAAGTAATCTTAATGTCATTTTTTTAAAAAGAGGCCCGAACTCAAATTTTGTTTATATTGGAAATATGTATTATTTAAATTGACCTTAATAATTTTTGCTTTACTATTTTCTTTGTATTTTAGGCAAATCTTGAGAGAAAACAGTTGCTTACAAACGCTGTTACAACACTTAAAGTCTCATAGTTTAACAATAGTTAGCAATGCATGTGGAACTTTGTGGAATCTCTCAGCAAGAAACACTAAAGACCAAGAAGCATTATGGGACATGGGAGCAGTTAGTATGCTTAAGAACCTAATTCACTCGAAGCACAAAATGATTGCTATGGGAAGTGCTGCAGCATTGAGGAATCTTATGGCAAACAGACCTGCAAAGTATAAAGATGCTAATATTATGTCTCCTGGTTCAAGCTTGCCATCTCTTCATGTCAGAAAGCAAAAAGCACTAGAAGCAGAATTAGATGCTCAACATTTATCTGAGACTTTTGACAATATTGACAATTTAAGTCCCAAGACGTCTCATCGTAATAAACAGAGACATAAACAAAATTTATATGGTGAATATGCTTTTGATATTAATCGTCATGAGGACAGTAGGTCAGACAATTTTAATACTGGAAATATGACTGTACTTTCACCATATTTAAATACTACAGTTTTGCCAGGATCCTCTTCATCAAGGACAAGTTTGGAAAGCTCTCGATCTGAAAAAGACCGGAGCTTAGACAGAGAACGAGGAATTGGACTAAGCACCTTTCATCCAGCAACAGAAAATTCTGGAAACTCTTCAAAGCGAATAGGATTGCAGATCTCTACTGCTACAGCCCAGATTGCTAAAGTCATGGAAGAAGTATCAGGAATTCATGCACAAGAAGACCAAGGTTCGGGATCTACAACAGAATTACATTGTATAGCTGAAGAGAGGAGCACATTGAGAAGAGCATCTGCTGCTCATGCACATTCAAACACTTACAACTTTTCCAAATCAGATAATTCAAACAGAACATGCCCTATGCCTTATGCCAAAATGGAATATAAGAGATCTTCAAATGATAGTTTAAATAGTGTTAGTAGCAGTGATGGCTATGGTAAAAGAGGTCAAATGAAACCCTCTATTGAATCCTATTCTGGGGATGATGAAAGTAAATTTTGTAGTTATGGGCAGTATCCAGCTGATTTAGCTCATAAAATTCATAGTGCAAATCATATGGATGATAATGACGAAGAATTGGATACCCCAATAAATTATAGCCTTAAATATTCAGATGAACAGTTAAATTCTGGAAGACAAAGTCCTTCACAGAATGAAAGATGGGCAAGACCAAAACATATAATAGAAGATGAAATCAAACAAAATGAACAGAGACAGTCAAGGGGTCAAAACACACCCTTTTCTGCATATAATGAAAGTACTGATGACAAGCATATCAAGTTTCAATCACGTTTTGGACAGCAAGAATGTGTTTCTCCATATAGATCAAGAGGAGCTAGTGGATCAGAACAAAATCGAGTTAGTTCAAATCATGGACTTAATCAAAAAGTCAACCAGTCTTTGTGTCATGAAGATGATTATGATGAAGATAAACCAACCAACTACAGTGAACGTTATTCTGAAGAGGAACAGCATGAAGAAGAAGACAGACCAACAAATTATAGCATAAAATATAACGAAGAAGAACATCATGTGGATCAACCTATTGATTATAGTTTAAAATATGCAGCAGATATTACTTCTTCCTCACAGAAGCCATCTTTTTCATTCTCAAAAAGTTCATCTGTACAAAGTAATAAAACAGATCACATCTCTTCGAGTGGTGGGAACACATCAACTACTTCAGCTAGTACCAAAAGGCAGAATCAGCTTCATCCAAGTTCAGCACAGAATAGAAGTAGTCAGACTCAGAAAACTGCCTCTTGTAAAACTTCTTCTATTAACCAGGAAACAATACAGACTTATTGTGTGGAAGATACACCAATATGTTTTTCAAGATGTAGTTCATTATCTTCTTTGTCATCTGCTGAAGATGAAATAGGACGGGATCAGACAACCCGTGGGACAGAGACTGCTAATAATCTACAGATAGCAGAACTGAAAGAAAACAGTGGAAGTGTGTCAACTGATGATACAATAAGTGAAGTTCCATCAACATCACAACATATTCGAACCAAAGCCAACAGACTCCAAACTGCTAATTTATCTCCTTCAGACTCAGCCAGACATAAAGCTGTTGAATTTTCTTCAGGTGCCAAATCTCCAGCAAAAAGTGGTGCTCAGACACCTAAAAGTCCTCCAGAGCATTATGTTCAAGAGACTCCACTCATGTTTAGCAGATGTACTTCTGTCAGTTCACTAGATAGTTTTGAGAGTCGTTCAATTGCAAGTTCTGTTCAAAGTGAACCCTGCAGTGGAATGGTGAGTGGCATCATAAGCCCTAGTGACCTTCCAGATAGTCCTGGACAAACCATGCCACCAAGTAGAAGTAAAACCCCACCTCCTCCTCAACCTGTACAAACTAAGAGAGAGGTAACAAAAAGTAAAATACCTAACACTGAAAAGAGAGAAAGTGGACCTAGGCAAGCTGCTGTAAATGCTGCAGTTCAAAGAGTCCAGGTGCTACCTGATGCTGACACCCTATTACATTTTGCTACAGAAAGTACTCCTGATGGATTTTCTTGTTCATCTAGTTTAAGTGCTCTGAGTCTTGATGAACCTTTCATACAGAAAGATGTGGAATTAAGAATAATGCCCCCCGTACAGGAAAATGACCATGGCAATGAAACAGAACCTGAACAGCTAGAAGATGTAAATGAAAACAAGGAGAAAAAGGCAGAGAAACCTACTGAATCTGAGAAAGACATACTAGATGACTCTGATGATGATGATATTGAAATATTAGAAGAATGTATTATCTCTGCCATGCCAACGAAATCTTCACGTAAAGCCAAAAAGCCTTCACAAGCTGCTTCAAAAATCCCTCCTCCAGTGGCCAGGAAACCAAGTCAGCTCCCTGTATACAAACTTCTTCCTTCACAAAACAGGTTGCAGGCTCAAAAACATGTTAGTTTTACTCCTGGAGATGATATGCCACGGGTATATTGTGTGGAAGGCACACCTATAAACTTTTCCACAGCTACATCTCTAAGTGATCTCACAATAGAATCACCTCCAAATGAGCTGGCTGTTATTGAAAGTACTAGCACAGGGGGACAGTTAGGAGAGTTTGAAAAAAGAGATACTATTCCTACAGAAGGCAGAAGTACAGATGACATTCAAACAGGAAAAGCTCCAAATGTAACTACCTCTGCATTAGATGACAACAAAACAGAGGAAGGTGAAATCCTTGCTGAGTGCATTAATTCAGCTATGCCTAAAGGAAAGAGTCACAAGCCTTTCCGTGTTAAGAAGATAATGGATCAGATTCAACAAGCATCAGCATCTACATCTGGAAATAGTAAAAGCCCACAAGACAGTGAGAAAAAGAAACCTACATCACCAGTAAAGCCAATGCCACAAAGCGTTGAATATAGAGCTCGTATAAGAAAAAATGCAGAAGCAAAAAATTTGAATGTTGAAAGATCTTATTCAGATAACAAGGATTCAAAGAAACTGAACTTGAAAAACAATCCAAGAGACTTTATCGATAAGCTTCCAAATAATGAAGAGCGTGTGAGAGGAAGCTTTACTTTTGATTCTCCACATCACTATACACCCATTGAGGGAACTCCTTACTGTTTCTCACGAAATGATTCTTTGAGTTCTCTTGACTTTGATGATGATGATGTTGACCTTTCCAGGGAAAAGGCAGAGTTGAAAGGAAAAGAAGCTAAGGAAACAGAAGCTAAAGTTAATAACCATATAGAGTTAACATCAAACCAACAGTCAAATAATAGAACACAGATTTGTACAAAACAACCAACAGATCGAAGTCAGTCTAAACCCTTGCTACAGAAGCAGTCCACTTTTCCTCAGTCATCCAAAGATATGCCAGACAGAGGAGCAGCTACAGATGAAAAGTTACAGAATTTTGCAATTGAAAATACCCCTGTTTGCTTTTCTCGAAATTCATCTCTGAGTTCTCTCAGCGACATTGACCAAGAAAATAACAATAACAAAGAAAGTGAACCTACTAAACCGACTGAGCCACCTGACTCACAAGTAGAGCCAAATAGACCTCAGACATCAGGTTATGCTCCTAAGTCATTCCATGTTGAAGATACTCCCGTTTGTTTTTCTAGAAATAGTTCTCTTAGTTCTCTTAGCATAGACTCTGAAGATGACCTTTTGCAAGAATGTATCAGTTCTGCAATGCCAAAAAAGAAAAAGCCATCGAGGTTCAAAGGTGATGATGAAAAGCCTACTCCTAGAAATATGGATGGCATATTAGCAGAAGATTTGACATTAGATTTGAGAGAAATACAGAGACCAGATTCAGAGCATGGTTTTTCTCCCGATTCAGAGAACTTTGATTGGAAAGCTATTCAAGAAGGTGCAAATTCTATAGTGAGTAGTTTACATCAAGCTGCTGCTGCTGCTTGTTTATCTAGACAAGCTTCATCTGATTCTGATTCCATTCTTTCACTAAAATCAGGTATTTCTCTCGGATCACCATTTCATCTTACACCTGATCAAGAGGAAAAACCCTTTACAAGTAATAAAGGTCCACGAATTCTAAAGCCTGGGGAGAAAAGTACATTGGAAACTAAAAAAATCGAGTCTGAAAATAAAGGAATCAAAGGAGGAAAAAAAGTTTATAAAAGTTTGATCACTGGAAAAGTTCGTTCTAATTCAGAAGTTTCAAGCCAGTTGAAACAACCCCTGCAAACAAATATGCCTTCAATTTCTCGAGGAAGGACAATGATTCATATTCCAGGAATCCGAAATAGCTCTTCAAGTACAAGTCCAGTTTCCAAAAAGGGCCCATCCCTCAAAACCCCAGCTTCTAAAAGCCCCAATGAGGGTCCAGCATCTAGTACTTCTCCGAGAGGAGCTAAGCCTTCAGTGAAATCAGAATTAAGTCCTTTGACCAGGCAGACATCCCAACCAGGTGGTTCAAGTAAAGCACCTTCTAGATCAGGATCTAGAGATTCAACTCCTTCAAGACCATCTCAACAACCATTGAGTAGACCTATGCAGTCTCCAGGACGAAACTCAATTTCTCCTGGTAGAAATGGAATAAGTCCTCCTAACAAATTGTCTCAGCTGCCACGGACATCATCCCCCAGTACTGCTTCAACTAAGTCCTCAGGTTCAGGGAAAATGTCATATACATCTCCAGGAAGACAGATGAGCCAGCAAAACCTTAATAAGCAAACAGGTTTATCCAAGAATGCTAGTAATATACCCAGAAGTGAATCTGCCTCCAAAGGACTAAATCAGATAACTAACAGCAATGGAACTAATAAAAAAGTTGAACTTTCTAGAATGTCTTCAACGAAATCTAGTGGAAGTGAATCTGACAGATCAGAAAGACCTGTTTTAGTGCGTCAGTCAACTTTCATCAAAGAAACTCCAAGCCCAACACTAAGGAGAAAATTGGAGGAGTCTGCATCATTTGAATCTTTGTCTTCATCTTCTAGACCAGATTCTCCTACTAGATCCCAGGTACAGACTCCAGTTTTAAGTCCATCCCTTCCTGATATGTCTTTATCCACACATTCATCCGTTCAGACTGGTGGTTGGCGAAAACTCCCACCTAATCTTAATCCTTCTATAGAGTTTAATGATGGAAGATCAACAAAGCGCCATGATATAGCTCGCTCCCATTCCGAAAGCCCTTCTAGACTTCCAATTAATAGGTCAGGAACTTGGAAACGTGAGCACAGTAAGCATTCATCATCACTTCCTCGTGTAAGCACTTGGAGAAGAACTGGAAGTTCCTCCTCAATTCTCTCTGCTTCATCAGAATCCAGTGAAAAGGCAAAAAGTGAAGATGAAAAACATGTGAGCTCATTTCTGGGAACAAAACAGACTAAAGAAAACCAAGGGCCAGCAAAAGGAACTTGGAGAAAAATAAAAGAAAATGAAATGACTCCCATAAGTAGTGTTTCCCAGGTTACTTCCTCAGGTGCTACAAATGGTGCTGATTCAAAGACTTTAATTTATCAAATGGCACCTGCTGTCTCCAAGACAGAAGATGTATGGGTAAGAATTGAGGACTGTCCCATTAATAACCCTAGATCAGGAAGATCTCCTACTGGAAATACACCCCCAGTGATTGACACTGTTTCAGAAAAGGTTACTTCTAGTAATAAAGATTCAAAAGATAATCAGGGAAAACCAAATGGGGGTAATGGCAGCAGTGCTCCCGCTCGCACTGTAGGCTTAGAAAACCGTCTGAATTCATTCATTCAGATAGATAGCCCAGACAAAAAGGCTACTGAAACAAAATCAGGACAAGGCAATCTTGTCCCTACACCAGAGACTAGTGAAAGTTCTATTGCTGAGCGTACACCGTTCAGTTCTACTAACTCAAGCAAACACAGTTCACCTAGTGGAACTGTTGCTGCCAGGGTGACTCCTTTCAATTACAATCCAAGTCCTAGGAAAAGCAGTGCAGATAGCAGTTCAGCCCGCCCATCACAGATCCCTACACCAGTAAATAATAGCACAAAAAAACGAGATTCCAAAACTGAAAACACAGAATCTAGTGGAGCTCAAAGCCCTAAGCGCCATTCTGGGTCTTACCTGGTAACTTCTGTTTAAAAGAACTAAAATGGTGAAACAAAGAAAATTATGTATTATTTACAACTGTTATGTAGAAATTTTGTTTTGAATGAAACTTTAAGAAATAAGAATTTTTTTGTAAATAGATTGATTCTTGCTAGAGGGTCTTTGTTCTGGAAGCCATATTTAATAGTATACTTTGTCTTCACTGGTCATATTTTGGAGGGACACTTGATAGTTTAGAGGAAAATTGGTAAAGCAAGTATATTTGTACAGTATGTTTTACATGTATTTAAGTAGCATCCCATACCATGATCCTTTAATTATTGCTTGTCTTAAAATAATGAACACTACAGATTAGAGGGTACAATATATTGCTGTGTATCAATCATTTCTAGATTATAAAATGACTAAACTTATATCAGGGAGAAATTGGTATTATTTATGCAAAAAAACAAAACTCAAGTTTAGTATACTCAAGAGTCCATCTAATCAAAAAATTAATCATGTGACTGTGAAATTCACAGTAATATGGTTCCAAATGAACAAATTTTCCCAGCTTGCTCTTCTGCATGAATGAAACTGATGGTTCAATTTCTGAAGTAATGATTAACAGTTCTGTGGTCACATAATGTGCATAGATAGCTATGGTGTAAAAATTTACACTAGTTTGTGCTCTTAAAAAAAAGGAAATCTGTGTAACAATAAAACCTTGAATGAAATTATTTTACCTGAATTAGATTTTATCTGAAAGTAGGTAGAATTAATTTTTGCTATGCTGTAACTTGTTGTATATTCTGGTATTTGAGGTGAGATGGCTGCTCTTTTATTAATGAGACATGCGTTATGTCTCAACAGAAACTAAATGAACAATTTAGAATAAATTATTGCTGTATGTAAACTGTGTGTTACTGAAATCTGTATTTGAAGGGTCTTATTTCACATTTGCTTAGTCATTTTGAAAGCTTATATGCAGTTTCTTCAAGCCCTATGCATTTAGAGTAAAATTTCTCCTGCTGTATTAAAGCAGCTTGTTGAAGAAAGCTGTATAAATTATGCAGTGGCACTTATTCCTCAGTTTACTATGTTCCTTTGTATGATAAGATTTGAAAGTGTCTACCAATGTTTCTTGCTGTTTAATAGTTTTCCATTTTTACTGTTTTCTGAAAGGTAATCTTTCATTATAAAAAAATCTCTCACTTAAAATAAATTCACTTAGTAGAATTCTGAATTTAAAGAATTCATTAATTTGGTCACACATTTACTCTTAAGAAACAATACTTTCCAAAAAATAGAACTTGATTGAACTGGAAATGACTGCTGGGAGTCATTTCAGAATCATGTATGTGGTGAAGTCAAATCATTGACTACAAAGAGAAACAGTCAGAATTATCACCATTTTAGAAGAAAGGATAAAGTTGAGGTACCTGGTGTGCATTTAGAATAATAGCTGGTGTTTTTATACCACTTACTATGTGCCAGATGCTGTCCTAAGTGCTTTACAATTGTTATCTCATTTGATCCTCACAATCACCATAGGAGGTAGGCTCTCCCTATTTTACAGATGAGAAAACTGAGGCAAACAGGTTAGTTGACTTTCCTGGAGTCACACAGCTAATAAGTGTCTGAGGCCAAATTTGAACTTGTGTTCCTGACTCCAAACCCAGCACTCTACCCACTGCACTACTAGCTGCCCAGTTAGAAAACCCCTAACATATTCAAACAGTCTTTAACTGAAAAAATAAGAAATAGATGAAAAGGAAATTTACTCTGATTATCATCATTTAAAAATATTTTATTAGTATATTTTTATTCTAACCACTTCTAAATAATCCTCTCATAATACCTTATGGGGGGGAAACTGACAATGCTAACTTTAAAACTAATACAGTGGGGGGCAGCTAGGTGGTGCAGTGGATAAAGCACCGGCCCTGGATTCAGGAGTACCTGAGTTCAAATCTAGCCTCAGACACTTGACACTTACTAGTTGTGTGACCCCGGGCAAGTCACTTAACCACCATTGCCCAGCAAAAAAAAAAACAAAAACAAAAAAACAAACCTAATACAGTGACTATATATAACATTATGCATTTTTCTACATAAAAGAGGAAATCTATTGCCATAATCCTAGTGAAGTTTAACCCTTTATAAAAACAGTTCAGATGAAACTGAAACTCCATAAGTTACTATAGCCAGCAAATACTTTTTTTTTTATTGAACGGAGGCATGGTAGCTAAGGGCAACTTGGTTTGGAGCCCAGTCCCTTTTGTAAAATGTTTTGGGTGAGGTTGATAAAATGACAATCAGTATGCCCTAAAAAGCCTTGAAGAGCAGGAAGCTAAGCCTGCAGAAATCCTGGTGTGAGATCCAATTGTATGCATAGTTTAAAACTGAAAGGCTAACAAATAGATATGAAATGGAACAAATTGGCCAGTATTTCTAAATGATCTAGTCTCATCATTGAGGACAAAACCACCACATTTGGACTCTACCACTAGAAATAAACATGTTAATTTAAGAGATGAATTCAGGAAAAATGACAAAAGAAGAAATCAGTGCTGACAGTTGAAATAATTTTAAAGGTATGCAGGGATTAATTTTTTTAATCTTTCAAAGGAGGGGAAGGTTACAGAAAAATTGAAAAGGTATCACCAATATTTTTTAAGCATCCAAGGAAACACAAGCAGTTAACAGCCATATAACTTTCTCACCTCTATAAGATCATTGAGAATGATGTACACATGTCCAGAGAATCCCTAATGACAGCATTAGGAGGGGAACAGATAGACTCTTGTGGCTAGTTTTTCTACAGCAAACCATATCTTCACAATCATTCAGCTCAAGTAGAGAAAATGCAAGATCCTGCTATATGCAAATTACAAATAAGCATTCAGTGTAGTAAGGCAAAACACAGCTTTAAATGTTTTCTCCCCTTCAAAGTGTATGACATTGTGATTATCCAGTCAAGCAAGCATTTATCCAAATATGATGTGCCATACACTGTGCTAAGTGTTGGGGATATAAAGAAAGACAAAAACATATTCCGTGCTCTCAAGAAGCTCACCTTTACAACAACTAATTTTTATAGCACTTTAAGGTTTGTGAAATGCTTTATAAATATCTCATTCCATCCTCAAAAGTGTAGAAGATAGGAAGCAGAAGCAGACAAAAAGGTTAAATCACTTGCCCACAGCTAATAAGTTTTTCCAGCCAGGTTTGAGCTCAGGTCTTTCTAACACCAGGTTCAGCACTCTATTCACTTCAACACCCAGCTGCCATCATTTGTACTTTATATACAGCAACTATCTACATACAAGATATATAGACTGGAAATAGCAGCTTAAAAGGGGAAAGTACTGAAGGAGAAAAGGAAACCAGGAAAGACTTCCTGAAAAGAATAGGATTTGAACTAAGTTTTCAAGGGAGCTAGGAGGCAAAGGTGAAGAGCCCTTCCAGCCATAGGGAACAGGCAGTGAAAAGGCACACAGAAGTGTCCTATGTGAGGAAGAGTAAGGAGGTCAGTATTGTTGTATCAAAGAGTCCATTTAGAAGAAAGTAAAGTCTAATAGGACTTGAAAGATAGGTAGAGGTCAGGTTTGACTTTAGAAGCTAAACAGAATTTTTCTATTTGATCCTAGAGGTAATAAAGTTGGAGTTATTGAGGAGGAGATCGATGACCAGACCTGTAATTTAAGAAAAATCCCTTTGGCAGCTAAGTGGAGGATAGATTTGGGTGGGGATAAGATTTGAGGCAGGGAGAAAGCTATTGTAATGTTCCAGGTGAGAAGTGATGAGGGTCAGGACTAAGGTACTGTCTATGTGAATGAAGAGTAGAGGAAGTATATGAAAGATGTTTTCAAGGTAGAAACATTGCAACAGAGTAGATATATGGAAGTAAGAGTGAGGAATCAAAAATGACATCAAAGTTTTGATCCTGGGTGAGTGGAAAGGTGGTGGGGATGTTCTTGACTGTAATAGGTTTAACTCATCATCTTCAACTCTTCACAACCTCTCACCTCAGTTTGAAAGAGGAGATGGTTTGGGGGAGAAGATAAATTGGGGCATGTCTACAAGGTAGTTGGAAATGTGAGGCTAGGGTTCAGGAGCAAAGTTAGGACTAGAGAGATCTGGAATTGTCTACAGGGTAATGACCATTGAATTCATGGAAGCTGATGAGATCTAGCAAAATAATACAGAGGGAGAAGGCCCAGGGCAGAGCCTTGGGGGATACTTATCGTTAGTAGGAGTGTATGAACTGGATGAAGATCCACAAAGTATTAGTGCAATCATATAAGTAGGAGGAAAAGCCAGGAGAAAGCTCTGTCATGGATCTCTAAAGAGGAAAGAATATTCAGAAGCAGGTGATTGGCAATGTCTCAAGAGCTGCAAAAAGGATGATAATTGTGAAAAGGCTATTAGAATTGACAAAAAGATCGTTGGTAACTATGTACAAGAAAGGCAAGACAGCCCCTGCACTCTAGGTTGTTATGGTCTGGTGAGAGAGACAACATGCTAAATATGTACAAACAAGATGTATAAAGGATAAATTGGAGATAGCCAGTAGAGGGAAGGCTCTAGCATTAGGGGGCATCAGAAAAGGCTTATAGAAGATGAGACTTTAGCTAAGACTTGAAACCCAGGAAGTAAAGATGAGGGTAAGTATTCCAAGCATAGGGAACAATTAGCCAGTGAAAATGCCTAAGATAAAATGTCTCATGAGGAACTGAAAGGCCTTTGGGGGGGGGGGCGGTGCTAGGTGCAAGAAGACTTGAAAAGTAGGAAGGGATCAGCTTGTGAAAGGCTTTGAATGCCCAACAGGTTTTTATATTTTATCCTCAAGATGATAGGGAATAATTGGAGTTTACTGAGTGGGGTGAGGGAGATACGGTCAGATCTGCATTTTAGGAAGATTAATTTGATAACAGTGGAAAGAGGGAGAGACTTGAAGCAGGAAAAGCAACCAGTAGGCTATTGAAATAGTTCAGCCATGAGATAATGAGAGCCTGAACCAGGGTGGTGCCACTGTCAGAGGAGAGAAGGGGGCATATACAAGAGATGTTATAAAAATCAAAATCAACAGACCTTGGCAACAAATTGGATGTGGGAAGTAAAAGAAAGAGAAATCATGACACCCATAGTTTGAGCCTGAGTGACTGGGAGAGTGGTGGCACTGTTGACAGTAATAGGGAAGTTCCGAAGAGATGGAGGTTTGAGGGGGGGAAATGAATTTCGTTTTGGATGTGTCGAGTTGAAGATGTCTGCTGGACATTGACTTAAGCATCTCTAATAGGCAATTGATCAGGAGAGAGATTAGGGCTGAATAAGTAGATCTGAAATCCAATACCACTGAAACAATGGGAGTTAGTGAGATCACCCAGGGAAATCGTATAGAAGGAGAAGAAAAGAGGACCTAAAACACAAATCTGGGGGACCTTTAGCAAACATGACCTGGATAAAGATCCAGTGAAAGAGACTGAGGAGCAGACAGACTGGTAGAGAACTATGATAGTGTCAAAGAAATGCAGAGAAAAGAGGGTTTTGAGAAGAAAATGACCTACAACTTCTGAAAGGTAAAAAAGGAAGAGGATTTGGTGCCGGAGGGTCATTAGATTTAGCAATTAAGAGATGATTCACAACTCTGGAAAGAGTAGTTTCAACTGAATGATAAGGTGGGAAGCCAGAGTATAGAGTTAAAGAGAAAGAGGAAAGAAAATGAAGGCACCGATTGTAGATGGCCTTCTCGGGGAATTTAGCCACAAAAGGGAAAAGACATGAAACAATAACTACTGTAATAAATGGGGTTTTTGAGGATGGGAGCAACGGGTATGTTTGTAGGCAGCAGGCAAGGAGCCAATGAAGATTATTGAGAGGATGAGGATGATGGAGGGGACAGTCTTTTAGAGAAAATGGCTGGAATGAGATCCCTTCAGGGGTTTGTCTTGGCAAGGAGAAGGACCACCTCTTCCTTTGAAATGAGTGAAAGAGGTGATAGTAGCAGAAGGCACCTGGTGATGTGAAATGTGCGATGAGATAGAGGAAGCTCTGAGTAAATGTCATTTTTTTAGTACAATATGAAGCAAGGTTCTCAACTGAAAGAAGTGTGGCAAGGAGGAGCCATTTAAGGTTTAAGAAGAAATGAAAAGGTTTTGAAAAGCCACTGTGGATGTCAGAAGCAATATTGTAAATGGTTTAGAGTGAAAGGAGAATTGGAGGGATAAAGTATAGATGGCTTTTTCAAAGAATCTACCTGAGAAGGGAAGGAGAAAAATAGGATGATAGCTAGCTTGAATGGTTGGATCAAATGAGATTTTTTTTTTAGGATGGGGGAGATATGCATGTTTGGAGGCAACAGGAATACAGCCAATTGATAAGAAGAGATGGAAGCTTATATGAGAAATGGGGATTGCAGAGGGTCAGTCTACTGGAGATGATGGGATGGGCTCAAGAGTACATAAGAAGGCCTCAATTTAAAAAAAATAGGCAAGTTCCTTACCCAAAATGGTAGAAGGAGGAGTGCTATGGGAGAGTTGGGGAAGGTTAAAAAGGTTTAAGTAGCCACTATGGTGATTGGGATATTAAATCTATCGAGATATAAAAAGATCATCTTAATGAAGTAAGAGTTCAATTTATATTATAGTAACACAAATTTGTAGTGGACACAGCACAGTTTTGTGATTTTTCTCTTCAGCAGCATTTTGAATAAAAGAAGGTGGCAGATAATGGGAGTAATCTGAGGCTGGGTTTAGGCAAGGCATAAATAGCAATAGGACAAGAGGGCGAAGGACTCTAGCATAGAAGAGAATATAGAGTTGAACTGGTTCACCAAGGGATCAAAATAGGGAAGGATTACATTAGCCAGTTCAGAGATGATGGCCTAGAAAAGAAAGATTAGAAGTGACAGTGAGGAGGGACAAGGGTAGGGGTCATAAGACATAGTGAAAGGGGCAGCTAGGTGGTGCAATGGATAGAGCACCAGCCCTGGAGTCAGGAGGACCTGAGTTCAAATTTGACCTCAGACACTTGACACTTACTAGTTGTGTGACCCTGGGCAAGTCACTTAACCCCAATTGCCTCACCAAAAACAAAAAAAAAACAAACCAACAACTACAATAAGACATAGTGAAAGATAGAATAAAAGATTATAAAGTAATTTGCAGTTTGTGAACATAGAAGTAAAACACATGGATAATAGCAAAATCAAAGATATGACTTTTGTTCCAATTGGATCCTTAAGGGGCAGTGCCCACTTTTGCCTCAGTTGTTCCTACTATAATAATATTGATATAGTGAAAGACTATAGTATCAATTATAGAGTCAGGTTGGAGCTTGGCCACTGTCCATCCCACTTATTGTTGGCAAATGGCAGGATTGTTAAAATGTACTTGAGGCAGGACAGTAAAGGTGTACTGTATTCCCTGCCAAGTAAAATCAAATTGGGCTTGGTCAGACTTCCTTAAAGGGAATAGGGCATTGACCATTTCTCAACAGCATACTATTCACCAGGTGTGGACACCAGGGTCTCAATCACAGCCACCATGATCTGGCATAACAGGGGCAGTGGTCTACAACTTGGTTTAGCACCCCATAGTCAATAGTTAGTCACCAAATGCCATCGGTTTTTCTGATTGGCCATACTGGACTGTTGAAATGAGAGACAGTCTGGAGTATGACTCTAGCATCTAATATTTTTTTGTTTTTGTTTTTATTAAGTCAGTGATCTCTCTGCCTGAAATTCTATACTGCTGGAGTAGAACCACTCTGGTGGGGAAGGACAACTGGGTTGAAGAGGGAAGAGGGATTAATTATAAACTGTTAATAGGCCATAGGCAATGATGGTGGACTGTGGCCAGCTGGAATGTTAGTCTGTCCCTGGAAAGCAACTCAACAGGTCTGTGTCTATGCCACAGTATTCAGTGGAAGTTGCCACTACAGTTTATTTGAAGGGCTGGAACTACAACTCACTGCAATACCACCTCAGTGGTGTATTTATATGCATTCCCAGTATCATAAATGCCTGCCTCCTCTCTCAGGATAGAAATTGCTTCTATGTGGGTGAACAACCACCACTCTGGAGCAACTGGGAAATCCCCACTAATGAATGTTTCTTCAATAACCATGTAAATCCATTCTAATAGGGCAGTCTGTTGTCCCTACTCTCCCCTCTGGTTAGCCATTATGTTAGTCTGAAGGAAATCAATGGTTAAGCCTTCTAGGGCAATTCATTCATCTTTCACAGTGGATATTGTTCAGGCATTGCTATCAGTAATGTGAACTTTCCATACAACTTCTAAATTCCTGTGATTTCAACCATTCTTGTGTTGAATGCTAGTAAGTACCTTCGAACTATATAACCATACCTGTCTGCAGCTTGCCATTTTGCAACTAGGTGGTAGTGGTTATTGGGCAGATTCTTGATATTTGTAGTAAGTCTCCCCATTGCTCCCTTCCCCTTGTCTAAAATAAAATGATCCCCCACAGAAACTTAAAAACAAAACAAAACAGGGGCAGCTAGGTGGCGCAGTGGATAGAGCACCAGCCCTGGAATCAGGAGTACCTGAGTTCAGATCCGGCCTCAGACACTTAACACTTACTAGCTGTGTGACCCTGGGCAAGTCACTTAACCCCAATTGCCTCACTAAAAAAAAACAAAAAACAAACAAACAAAAAAAAACAGATGTTACTTTACTGACCAGAGTAGGACAGTTCAGTAAGTTAAAGTACCAATTTATTATTCTAATTAGCCAAATAGACATGCATGTGGAGCTTCTCAAAAAGAGGAACTCACTCTAAATTGGGGAATGAAGTTATTTAAACCTTTGAGCCATGGTAATCATTGCGGGGGGTTGGAAGGGTTTGCAGTCCCTGCAAGTTAAATTTTATGCCTTTATTGATGTCACTCAGGTCCAGATTGATTAACTCCTTGCTTCCTGGTTTGCAACTGGTTGTTCTAAATTCATTTGCACAATGCAAATCAGCCTGACAGCTCATGCCTTGAGCAACAGCATTAGGTTAGAGGATATGAAGTGGATAGTCTTTGGGAATCTTTGCAGATAAGAGTGTCTCTGATAGTTCCATAAACTACCAAATGGCTTAGGGAAGAAGTCTTTACAGATAAGAGCGTCTATGGAAGTTTCATAAGTTCTCAAATGTCTCAAGAGAATTCTGCTTGGTGTGTGCTCTTATTGTCCTCAGGAGTTTCTGACTACGTGCCCATCCTGCTAGGTTCAATTTCTGCCACTGCAAAGAATTTCTGTTATGTTAGGCCAGGTTTTCATACAGCTATTCTGGAAAATAAGGGAGTTCTAACAAATCCAAATGGTTTGTATAATCATTCATCATCTCATTGGTACATGAAATATTAAATTTTGTACACCTTTCAAGGGGAGAACTTCTGTCTTATGAGGAGAAGATAAGGGACAGAATTCTTGTCTTCCCTGATCTTAATTGTTCCAGAGCAATCTATCATTTGATATCCTAACAAGGATTTAGGGGCAAACTCTCTTGATCACTGAATGCCTTTGTAACATAAAGCCTCCTAGACATCTGGTCACCAGGCTCCAGTGGGAAGATTCCCATCCCTATGACACTCCCCTCCTTTTCCTTTCTTCAAAAAGTTATCTGGCCAAATGTACTACTCATTTCGCCTGGTAGCCACCAGTTTTGTAGTGCAAGGGAGTTCCAATGAAAAATGACAGCCACACAGAGATAAGTTTAAACAAACTTTATTGCTAATCACAAGGGGGAGAATAACTGCTATCAGGGACAATGTGTGACCTCTATGCCCCTAGTACACTGGGACAGGAGTAGCAGGAAAGTGTGAGGGGGAGGAAGTGAGGAATTCACACTCCAATTATCCTTTAGGCCACAGAGTTTTAGAAAAAGAGCCTGTATAGTACCTGTTCAGGAATCATTAAAATAAGAGTATTTTCTAAAATTCCAAATAAGGAGTGAAGAATGAAGGATTGGATTATAGGAAGTTTCACTCTAAGTGTACCAGTCAATAAATATTTGTCATCTACTATGGGATGATAGGCATTGTTCTAAGTGTAGAGGAAATAAGGAAAGGCAAAAGACAATCTTTGCCTTCAAGGAGTTTATAATATAATATGGGGAAAACAACAGACAAAAAGAAGCAGAAAAGTGGGATGAGGGAAAAGAAGGGAGAAAGTACCTCACATGGGAATGTGATGAAGTTCATAGGAAGAGGTTAAAAATAGGGGCAGTGCTGGGGGTTGGGGAAATGCCAGCCTCTGAGTTTATGACCTTGGCATATGTACATGGGTGTTAAGGGCTAAAATTCTAGCTAAACTGTCTAAAATATCTAATGAGTGGTCGCCAATAAATTATAAGCTTTAGCAAGAGTTAGACTTTTAAGCATTTATTAAGGAAAAGAAGAATTTGGTAAAGAAAGAGAGAAAGGCCTAGATTCCTATCTATTAAAGGGAGAGCACATTTCTAGCTCTGCTCTCCACCAGAGTCCAAAGGAAAGAGCGCGAGACTGAGCGCCAGTCTCTTCCTTCCTCCTCCCACTAGCTCGTGTCACTTCCTGACTCCTGGTCTTGCCCTCAAAGACCTTCCCTTCATGGGCAGAATGCTTCTACAGTAAGTATCCAGCAGGTGGCGTCATTCCAATCGTTACATGGGGAAGGGTTAGGGGGAAATAACTGGAGCCATAGCAGTCAAAACACTTTATGAACTTGCATCTACCTCCATAGGTAGATCCTCTATGGAGGATTTTTTTTGCTTTTGGCCAGGCAATGAGGGTTAAGTGACTTGCCCAAGGTCACACAGCTAGTAAATGTCAAGTGTCAGAGATCAGATTTGAACTCAGGTCCTCCTGAATCCAAGGCTGGTGTTTTATCCACTGTGCCACCTAGCTGCCCCTATCTATGGAGGATTTTTAGAACAGTATGGGCAATAGTCACCATTGGAATATCTGCATATACAGATGAGGTTGTAAATCTATTAAAATATCAAGAACTTACTAATGAATCAAAATCCCAAGAGTAGGAATGACCTTAATAATCATGGCATCAGTGTGTTGTGGACCAAACACTAGTAGAAGTACAGGTCTGATGATGTCACTCCCCTATTAAATACATTTCTTTCCTCCTTTATTCAGTATGTTACTTAAAGGATCAAATCTAAACTCTTGTTTGGAATTTAAAATCCTTTTCAACCTGGCCAAAGCTACATTTCCAAACTTGTTATACATTACTCCCCATTCACTACACTTCAAACAGGCCTTACTGTTCTTCAAACATAACAGTTCTGTGATGGTCAGCTCTCCCCCATGCCTAAAATTAATTCCCTTCTGGTTTCATTCCCTGGTTTCTTTCAATGCTTAGCTCAAATTGTGATCCACTCATCTGCAAGTTTTTTTTGTCCTAGAATTACCTTGTACCTATTTTGAATATACCTATATGGGTAAATGTTTCTCACTCAACTAGTCTATTAATTCCTCAAGGACAGGGACTGTTCTACTTTGTCTTTTTATCCCTAACACCTAGCACAGTGGCTGGCACATAATAGTCACTTAACTGATATTTGTTTATTGTCCCAGATGTTGTGAGTGAAACATAACAAAGGTAAAGTAAGGCACATTTTCTTCAAGCATGATAGGTTTATTAGCAGTACACCAACCTGTTAATAAAGTGGGTCAAATAGCTACCTCAGGCCAAAAGACCCTGAGGAGGAAGTACAGCTCCTTTATATAAGCATAGAATAAAGAGGAGAACAAGGTAGGTGAGGAAAATAATATAATTGATTCACCCCCTCATGGGGTGAATTATGATATGACATATGATTGTTTATATTAAGGAAACCAAGCCAGCACTTCCCTGGGGCAATGATCACTCCCCTCTCTGTCTTGGAGGAATTCTTATTGATTTATGGGACCCATCTGTATCCTGAGGCTATTGACAGGGAAATAAGACCATTTGTAATTGGGGCAAGGATGGAGTACATCTTGTGTCAATGTACCAGATCAGCTTGTAGGCCTTCAAAGTTAGCATACAGATGTCATAAGAGTTTTTCTGGAGCTGAAGTTATAAAGGACGTCAAATTTCCTTGACATAAAGTGATTTGCAGGTGGTGTTAACAATTACCTTAGAATTAAAATATTTCATTTAACTATTGAACCTTTAAGCTTAGCTCAGTTTTTTTCATTAAAAGGGATCAATAGGAAAACTAAAAATTTGCATCTAACTTGAGAGAGGAAGATTGAACTTTTGAATCTAGGAGCTTCTTTACCCAGAGTCAGAGAAAAGAACATAAGTTGTTATATAAAATATAGAACAGAATTACAGAATGGAATCGACCACAGAGTATAATCAAATATTAAATACCAAATCAGTGTTTGATTTTCTTACATCATCTTCATCATCACCATGACAGTTGCCATTTCTGTAATACCATAAAGTTTGTAAAGTGACATATACATTACCTAGAGTCATAGGAGTTCGAACTAGGTGAGACGTTTGTCCTCTAGTTCAAACACCTCATTATGCCAGTAGGGAAACTGAGGACAGGAAAGGAGAAATGATTTACCTAATGTTACACAGATAGTAAATATTAGCAAAGCTGAAACTTGAATTCAGGTTCTTTAATTTCAAATCTTAAAGAGCTTTCTTCCTGCACATTGTCACATTTAATCAAGGAGTCAGATCTGTGTCAGCATCCATCACAATATAAAATTCCAACTTTGGGAAATGGTTTGTGATAAACACTGATTAAGAAATCTTTTTTTTTTTTTTTTTTGCGGGGCAATGGGGGTTAAGTGACTTGCCCAGGGTCACACAGCTAGTACGTGTCAAGTGTCCAAGGCCGGATTTGAACTCAGGAACTCCTGAATCCAGGGCCGGTGCTTTATCCACTGTGCCACCTAGCCGCCCCTGATTAAGAAATCTTTATGATAAAAAAGAGATTATTTCTCCACTGTCATTCAGAATTATCCCAGTGTAACTAGTCTAGCTTCTTTTGTTTCTTTATTATGGAGAAACTTCTATTATTGCTCAAAATAGTTTGGAAACTAGAGTTGCCTTCAGTGACATTTTAAAGTACATACACACACACACACACACACACACACACACAGAGTGGCTTTTAACTTTATGGCCACACATTATGTTTGAACAAAATTGGAATTGATAAACTTGATCTCACTCATCTTATTTACCAAATCCGACTTCAGATAGACTTTGAGCAATTCATCATATCTTCCTTCCCAAAAGATAAAGATTTGCCAACAATGACAGTATTGAGGAAAATGAACTGTTTCAAAATAAGTCCCAAAATGTTTTGAGCAAAGACAGCACCATTAGAATAAGTGTGTATCCTAGTAAAGTTTTGAAAGAATAAGCTCTTATTTGGATTAATTCTGGTAAGTTTCAGAAAGCAGTGTAATCTGTAGTATGGCATAGTAGATAGAGACCTGGCTGTGAAGTCACAAAGACCAGGGCTCTAGTTCTGACTGACATATATGTTGGTTGTGCGACCCTGGACAAATTTTTACCTTTTCGGTATTCTAGATCATTGGTTCTCAAACTTTTTGGTCTCAGAACCCCTTTATACTCTTAAAAATTATGTTTATATTTTTAAAAAATCATTGAGGATTCCAACAGACTTTTATTGTGGGTGATAACTATAGGTATTTATAGTATTAGAATTTAAAACAGATAATTTTTAAAACCATTTATTCATTTTCAAATGATAGTAATAAACCAATTACATGCTAACATAAATAATTTTTTTTTCATAAAAATAACAATTTTCCTAAACAAAACTAGAAGTGTAGCATTGTAGCAAATCTCTCTAATGTCCTCCTGATAGAAAACACTTGGATTCTCATCTGCTTCTATATTCAATATGTTGCAATATGTTGTTTTGGTTGAAACAAAAAATCTACCTCCACATATGAAGACTTGTAGTTTGAAAAGAGAGAAGTATTTTAATAGGCAAATAACACCTTAATATTAATTATGAAAATAGTTTTGACCTCAAGGACCTCCTAAAAATGCCTTGGGGCATCCTGGGCACTCCTCTAAATGTGTTTCCTCATCTGAGAGCTCACTATAACAAAGAAATCACAAATCGGTTCTTCTCTCTGTTTTATCTAAGAGACAAGAAGAGGCCTTTGTGACCAAATAAAAAATTGATATCAGTCTTCTTTTTCTTTTACTGTTGTAATGTCCTTTCCCAGGAATACTGTAAATCAAATCAACAAAGTATATGTCAGGCACTGTGCTAAGCACTGAGGACACAAAGAAACAAACATCAGTCCTTTCTCTTAAAAGGATTTTAAACAAGTATAAAGAAGATATAGACTGTATAAATTACAGATAATCAATAGAGGTAAGTTACTAGCATGGGGGTGGGTGGGAAGGGCTTCTTAATAGAAGATGAGATTTTAGCTAGGACTTGAATGAAGTCAGGGAAGTTGGGAGATGGAGATGAGGGAGGAGAGAATTCCAGGCATGGGGAACAGCCAGTGAAAACACAAGCACAAGCATTCCTTTCTGCCCCGGACCTGTGACCAGGATCCCCACTCCCCTGCAGGCACAGGCTCTAATGTGACAATGCTCCTCCTCACCCTGGGACTGTGACCCAGGTCTGTGAACCAGATCCCTGTCTGGGCAGTGCAACAGAGTCCTGTACCCAGTGACAGCAAAGTGTTCCCTGTAATCTTCTGACCAGTTGTCTGGCCCCATTATCATGTGTGGGCTGAGAGCCTGGAGAGTCTCTGTTGATGATTCAGTTGCCCCCAAGGCCTGCCCTGGTCTGCTGGGACAGGGCCTTGCTGCTGGCTTGCTGGGGCCTGGGGCCTGCTGCTTTTTTGCCCAGGCTGCCTATACTGGACTGCATTCCATTGTCAACTCATCGAGACAGACCTTTCTGTCAACCTTCTAAGTTGTCTTGGTCTGGAAAATTGTTTCACCCCCATCCTTCTGTTGGTTCTGCTGCTCCAGAATTCATTCTGAGGTATTATTTTAAAGTTGTTTGGAGGGGAATTGGAGAGAGTTCAGGTGAATGCCTGCCTTATTCCACCATCTTGGCTCTGCCATGATCACAACTAGCTGATCACAACTAGATCCAAAATATTTTTAAAAAACATTCATTGAGGGGCAGCTAGATGGCGCAGTGGTTAAAGCGCTGGCCCTGGATTCAGGAGTACCTGAGTTCAAATCCAGCCTCAGATACTTAACACTTACTAGCTGTGTGACCCTGGGCAAGTCACTTAACCCCCATTGCCCTGCAAAAAAAAAAAAAAAAACATTCATTGACCCAAGATTAAAAATCACTGCTCTGGGGGCAGCAAGGTAGTGCAGTGGATAAAGCACCAGCCCCAAATTCAGGAGGACCTGAGTTCAAATCCGACCTCAGACACTTGACATTTATTAGCTCTGTGATCCTGGGCAAGTCACTTAACCCCAATTGCCTCACCAAAAAAAAAAAAAAATCACTGCTCTGGACAATTTGGACCATGGTAAGGAAATGTAAGTCCCACTTAAGAGTTTTAGGAGGCACATGGTCTGTAAGGGAAAAGACTGAAAGGAGGGAACAGGGAGGCGGTGTCCTCAACTCCCCTGGGACATGAATGGAACTAGAAAGTATCAGTGGCAAGGAGGCAACAACCAACAAAAGAAGAAAATAAAAAAAGGCAGAGATACAGCTCAGAATTGAAAGATTAGGGTGTGTTATCTGGATTTTATAAGATGCTTAGAACAGAGAACCTGGCCTGAAACTACTGGTTTTCCTCACCTTTTAAAAACTAAGGGAACTTCCCAAAAAGGATCTGCTCTTTCTCCAATTTCTACTCCCTTTTCCTGGCCAGTAAAAGACACTATAGTATACTTTGATTATGTAGAATGTTGGACCTCAAGTAAGGAAGAACTGACTCATTTGAGTTGAAATCCAGCCTTAGACATTTACTAGCTGTATATCCTGAGCAAGTCACAACTTCTACGACCTCAGTTTCCTCAACTATAAAATGGGAATAATAATTCCACATACCTCACTGGGTTGTTGGGGGGAATCTAATTTGTAATATGCTTTTCAAGCCTTAAAGTGCTATAGAAATGCTGACTATTTATTATTATTAAATGTTGTTTGTGTCTTGATATTTTGACTCAAGTGTAGAGGCTTATCTGGAGATAAACAAATGAATTAGGCCAAAGAACCAAATTTCTATCTGAATGTTAGAAGTTTTCCTAATGGGTGGCTCTAGCTATTATGAATGTACTACTAGCAATTTTTCATCTTATATAAATACCATAAAATAGTAGAGGAGATGGCCACATGGAGCTAAAGACTGCCACATTGCTCCTAAACTAAAAGGGGAGCTATTTATTGTAACAGGATGTGACTGATCAAATCAAGAGAGAAAGGAGGGAATAGGGATAAAGCAGTGAAAAGAAAAGCTCACACCCTAAAAACCCTACATGACAAGGCCTGGGAATGATTCAGAGTAATGAGGATAAATGCTCATCGAAATTAAAAAAAAAATTTTGGATATCTTTTGTTTTTACATCCTCTAAGTTTTTTCCAGTATCTCTAGCCACCTCATCCCAGAATGAAATCCCATATGAAGAATATTTTTTTAGATATCTTTTTTTTCAGGGCAATGAGGGTTAAGTGACTTGCCCAGGGTCACACAACTAGTAAGTGTCAAGTGTCCGAGGTTGGATTTGAACTCAGGTCCTCCTGAATCCAGGGCAGGTGCTTTATCCACTGTGCCACCTAGCTGCCCCCATGAAATAATATTTTTAAAGAAAAAATCAGCTAAACCAATCAATATATTGAAAAGGTCTGAAAATATATGCAATGCTTTTCACCCTTGGTCCTCCAAAGGTGATTATCATCACATTAGAAGATAATATAAAGGGGGCAGCTAGGTGGCACAGTGGATAAAGTACTGGCCCTGGATTCAGGAGGTCCTTAATTTGGCCTCAGACACTTGACACACTGCCTGTGTGACCCTGGGCAAGTCACTTAACCCTCATTGCCCCGCAAAAAAAGGAAAAAAAAAAAAAGAGAAACTTGAAGAGCTCAGAACAGGGAGAGCAGTAATCAGACTATCCCCTGGATCAGATCTCTTTGGAAGCACTGAAAGCTTGGAAGTCTCTAGTCTTTCCCTGAGATTATAGAATGAATAATGAATAAATAATGATAAAAGATTAATCAAGGATAAACTGCTTACATTTAAATAAAGATGATAAATATCTGCTCTGAACCTGACAAAATAGTAGGAGACTCAGGGGGCAGCTAGGTGGCGAAGTGGATAAAACACTGGCCCTGGATTCAGGAGTACCTGAGTTCAAATCTAGCCTCAAACACTTGACAGTTACTAGCTGTGTGACCCTGGGTAAGTCACTTAACCCTCATTACCCCACAAAAGAAAATATTAGGAGACTCCCTGTTTTCCAGAGCTAAAGCCCAGAAAGCAATCCTTTGCTCTCGCCTTCTAGATGATCTCACCCTTTGGCAAAATCACATAATTATTGTATTGCTTTCAACAGCACCAGGTGTTCTCTGAGCTCAGGCAAGCACTGGACAAGTCAGAATGTACTCATGTTCCAGTCATGAAGTCCTGCAATGAATGAAACTTGTCACATTGTAGCTGTTACCCCTCATCGTTGGCTCACTTCATAGCCACTATTGAAAGTATTGAGATCTTCACATACTGCCTCGGAACTCCTCACTAGGGGCAGGGCCCTGGCACATGTGTCCTTGCTTGCAAGCCATTTTCCTCACTTGGAAAATAAAATTTCTCTTTAATCCCTGAGTCAATTGTCTGTGGCCACTTCAGCCATTCACAGATTACAGATTATCATTCTGCCCAGTGACAAACCCTATCATCATTATTCATAGAGGGAGTCCAATTAGAAAAGGTTTGGGAGTGGTTCTATTATGTCTTGATAATCTTAAGAAAATAATAGAGAGGAGAAGAGGATGATCCTAGAGGGGGATGAGAATAATCAAGGTGCTGTGATGAATGACAAGTTTGAGAGATATGAATTCCAGGTAACCATTTCAATTATAGCTAGCAAATAATTAATAAATGGATGGTCATTTGGCTTTTTCTCCTAAACCAAAGACAAATCATGGAGGTCTCTGAATGCTTATATGCCCTTGGAAGAGTGGGTGTTCCCAACTCTGATTGGTTAACAATTAATGAGAATGAATATTATAATGAGACCTGTTCTAATGAGGGACTGAGGGCCATGACTTTAATTATGTATCTCTTATTCCCAGACCCCCCCTTCCCCATCCTTCTTGTGTGAGTAAAGCTAGGTGGTGAAGTGGGTAGAATACTGGCCCTGAAGTTGGGAGGACCTGAATTCAAATCTCACCCCAGACACATTAACTGTGTGACCCTGGGCAAGTCACCCAGTTGCCTTAAACATCCAGGGCCATCTCCAGTCATTCTGATAACATATCCTGCCAGTGGAACCAGATGGCTCTGCAGGAGAAAGTGAGACTGGTGACTTTGCATAGCCCTTCCTCACTTAAATCCAATTCAGTGCAAGACATGACATCTGCCATGGTTCTCTTCGAGAATGAAGGACAAATAACAAAACAGAATGGGTTGGAATTCACCTACATTACATCTCTTTGTAAGGTTTTATAGATTGAGTGTGGTAACAATTCCACCTAGATAAGATGGTCTAGGTAAAATTTTGGGCAAGGTTAGTAATGTCCTTCAAAGACTGGTTTTATAACCTATAGGCGTTTATTTCTGAATGAGGAAATAGAAATAACCAATCTTAATAAATTGTTATTAATATGAAAGAGATAAGCATTTCTCTCAGTGCACAAGCAGTTATCCATACAAACAGATAAGGGGAACATTTGACACTTGAACCCAACTCTCATCTGAACTGATCAAAAGAAGGAAGAATACATACACAAGGAGTTGGGTACAAAAATCCATTTTATTCGACATGGAAATAGGAAGAAAAGGGGAGAAGGGAGCAAAGGGAATTGTTGTTCATCCATTATTTTCGAAGAGGACCAATAACATCAGGACTTGCAAGTGAATTGGATTTATGCAAAATCATCAGCCTCATTCTCTCCTCCAGAATCAACAAAATCCAGTGGTAAGACAGGTCAGGATGACTAGTGGTGACTCTCAGGGGGAAGGTAGACTAACAGGGGCAACTGGGTGGGGCAGTGGATAGACAGCACTTGGTCTGGAATCAGGAAGACCTGAGTTCGAATTCAGCCTCAGACACTTACTAGCTTAATCTACTGGAAAAGGCAACAGCAAACCACTCCAGTGTCTTTGCAAAGTATCCAGTATAGTTGTTCTTATTGTAAGAAACAATGGTCTAACCAAGAACTTCAAAGGCCAGTGGTGAAGCAAAGAACATTTACTAAAGCGTTCTTGCAAGAGTGGGTGTCTTGGGTAGGCACACACTGAAGCTTTATTCCCGGTTCTCCCTGCCCACCCCCTACCCCCATCGTAGGTCCCTCCCCTGATTCCCCATTGGCTGGATACTACAGAGGTTATAGCCTATCTGAAGCATCTTATTTTTCCACTTAAATCCCCACCCCTGATTACATCTCCCATTCCCCACAATCTAGGAACCCCAACCCTTATTTTCTTTTGCCCTAATTTGGGGCTGCAAATGCCCGTCTTGCCTGCATATGTAGATATGGTAATCTATGCATAACCTCAGAAATGGTTCTTGCTAGCTAGCCTGCTTGATTACCAATGATATGTCTTTGTTATTATTTTGTGGTTTTCCTCCTTAAGTCTCATTTCCTTTGTGGGCCCCCCTCCCCCATTCCTTCAGCTTTAGGGTTATATATAAGTGATCTCATAGAAATGAAACTTTATTCACTTCTCATACCATGAACAGTAAAATATGCCTTCCTATGGTTAATTGGGTCATGAAGAGTTTGACACTACTGAACAGCAAAGGTTGATTCGGATGAATCCTATGCAAAACAAACTTTAAGGATGTACAAAAATACCTTCTTTTGAGATAGCAAAGAATGTGTCAGGATCCTCATGCCAAGACCACCCCACTCTTTTTTACTCCAATTAGGAGACACTCTGTTTTCCAGAGCTAGGACCCAGCAAGCAAGCTGTGCCCTGAGCTTGGCACAATCCTTTGGATGAACTCAGCCACAGCAAAATCCCAGAATTGTTTCTCACCAGCCCTGCATGGTCCCTGAGTTTGGACAAACACCCACAGGAACCATTTTCTGGTCATGAATCCCTCTGCCATGAATCAGACTTGTCTCACTGTTGCTGTTACCCCTCATTTGTCAGGGCTCTAACTCACCTGCACAGTCACTGCTGTTATGTACCAAGGTCTGGCTTCCCCCAAAGTGGGGTCTGGCGCTGTAACATGTGTCTAATTTCCCTCCTCCCATGGAATAAAGAAAGCTTTTTTTGCTTATGACCACTGTTAGCCCTCTGGGTTAATTTAATTTTATTTCTTAAGCGTTAACTGTGGCCGTGATGATCTGTGTGAGCTCTTTGGTATTTTGAAACAGCAGGTGCATAATCTTTGGGACTCTTTGGTCGTTTGTTTTCAGACTTGACGGTTTGGGAATCAGAGGGAGGGTGCATAAATTAGGAAATGGCTGGTATAGAAATGTGGTGGAATATTATTGTACTGATTCTTATTGGCGGAATGACCAAACATGATTCCAGAGTGCTGATGATGAAGCATGCTTCCCACCTCCTTTTACGTCAAGGACTCAAAGCAGAAATGGCACATTTTTTTTTTTGGACAAGACCAATGAGTGAAGTTGTTTTGACTATACTATCCATTTGTAATGGGTTTTGTTTTTCTTGTGTTCTCAAGGGGATGTGAGGGTGAGAAAGCCGATCGTATCTGATTAAAAACAAATAAAAAATATATTCTTAAAATCTCCAAATGAAGGCTAGCAGCTGTATCTGTCACTCATCTCACCCACTAAAGCGGGCAGCACCGGGCAATTACAGCCCTAACGTCCTAAAATGGCGCTTGCCTCAAGCCCTCTCTCCTCCTACCCCCTCCCCCCAGCCCGACCCCACCCCCGCCGGAAAAAAAAAAAAAAAGCTCAAGACAGGGTCAGAGGAACCAGGTGTGGTCAATTCCCTAACAGACTACATCTCAAAACTACTTCCTTGACGTCAGCATTAACTTTCTGCTTCCGTCCACTAGAGCCGTAATTCAACCACGCATGCGTGATTATCGGAGGAGGCGGGCTCTTTTCCCAGTTTGTTCTCCTAGCCCCTAGTATTTGAGCGACAGCTACCGGAACGAACAGGCCGAAGGAGATGGCGGAAATTGCGACTATGTGGTAGGCGGGATTTCTCTTGGAAGGGACAACTGTGAGCCCACCATCGGCTCTGGGTAACCGTGATTTTCTCGCCACCTGGACTCTAAGAACGTGAGTCCCTCGGGAGATGGCGTACGCCGATCGGTCTCCGGCGGACAAGGACAGGTAACTTCCTCGGTTGGGAGGAAGCGGCGGGGAACGGGGCCGATCTGGGTGGTTGCTAACTGTACCTTGGGGTGGCCCGGCCACTCTCCCCGGGTGAAGTTGCCCGGACAGCGCAGGAGCCTCTCTAGCTTTTGCAGAGCTGGGGGAGGACGAGAGGATGGAGAAGGGGTTTCTCGTCGTACGGTGGGGGAAGCTCGCTCTGGACTCTTTCCCGGGGGAGGAGCTGCTGGCTGAGTCCTGCAAGCCCCCTCTCTTTGGCTCCCAGCCTCCTTCCAAGGCAGACTCACTCCAGAAATCCAAGGAAAGAAGTCCAGCCATTGGACTGTTTCCGAAGCCTTGTTTCATTCGCCTATGTTAATACTGTAATGGAAGGAGCATTGAATCCGAGGGCTTTGGGTTCTAATCCCGAGTCTACCACTGTGAGAATTTGGGCGAACAGTTTAACATCTGTTTCTCAAATCTCCTCATTTCTAAAAAGATAAGGCGGGACTAAATAATCGCAAAGATTCCTTTCGATTCTAATTTCTGTATATAAAAACCTACCCTCTTTATCCCTCTCAGGTTCATCTGCATTTATCCTGCATATTTAAATAACAAGAAGACAATTGCAGAGGGAAGGCGGATCCCAATTGACAAAGTAAGGGTAAATGGAGCTTAAACGTGGGATGTCCATTTAGTGACAGGTGTTCAGGAGGTTTTTTCTTTGCTTTCACAAGCTACTGAATTCGAAAACAGCAGCTAAAAGACAGGGTTGGTGTTTGAGAAATTGTAAAGTCTACTATAACTATGTGATGTTAAAACAATTTGAAATTGTTCATCTAAAGGAAATATAATACAATACAGCTTTGTAAAGAAGATGAGAAAGTTAAAATAATAACAGGAAACATTTACTTAGTGTTTACTATATTCCAGGCATCATTTACAGGACTTCAGAGGTAGGGGCTTTTATTACCTTCCTTTTATAGGGGAGGAAAATGAGGCATAGGTTAAGTGACTTGCCCAGGGTCACTCAGATACTGAGAGTCTGAGACTAGATTTGAACTGAGGTCTTTCTGACTCCAGACCTGATGTCTATCCACTGGTCCACCCCAGTGCCTCATAGGCTTGTCCAAGAGCTGGTGTTTCTTCTTTCTAGAAAATGAATTTGACAGTAATACGTGTTTTGGAATACTATAGATTTGCTGCCAGAGCTTAGAATAAAAGTATTTTACATTACCATTTAGGACTGTGCACGTTTCTAAATGATAAAGGTGATGCTATTATCTCTTAAAATGATTAGGAGAATTGAATGACTCCCCTGAGATTCCAACTAACCAGGGTCCATTTTAATTTCGGATGAATAATTCCTATCTGGGATATAAATTTTTCGGAGAAAAAAACACCATAATTTGATTTTTTTTAAAAGAGAAAACCAAAATGCTAGTACCAAAATTTAAAAAAGGTGGTGAATTCGCCACCAATAAATAAAATAAGAAAATAAATAAGGAATAAAAGCAATTATTAGGAAGTGTTTTACCCAACTTGTGCAAATAAAATTGATAATCTAAGTAAAATGGATTAACATTTATGAAACTACAAATTGCCCAGAATAACAGAACAAGAAATAAATAGTTTAATAAACTTATCTTAGAAAAAGAAATGGAACAGGGCATAAATGAACACCCAATGGAAAAATCCCCAGATCCAAAGAGATTTACAAAGGAATTCTATGAAACATTTAAAGACCAGTTCCATTACTTTTTAAACTGTTTGAAAACTAGGTAGTTCTTACCAGATTTCTTCTTTGATATGAATTTAGTCTTGATCTAAACTGGGGGGGGGGGGGACTTAATAGGTCAATTTCCCTAACAAATAATGACACAAAAATTAAAATGTTAAGAAGAAAGCTACAGCAATATATTAAAAATATACACTATGACCACACTAGAGGTAACTAGGAATGCAGGGCTGGTTCAATATTAACTGATGATAGTAATAACAGAAGTAACTAAAATCAATAGATTCAGAAACGTCTTTAGACAAATCTAACCCATTCCTGTTAATAACACCAGAAAGCATAGCAGTAAATGGAACTTTCCTTATAATGATAAATAGTATCTATCTAAAACTGAGAATCAGGTGAAGCAAAGATGTCTATTATCCCCATTACTATTCAGTACTTTAGTCAAGAAAAAGATATTGATGGCAATAGGCAGAGAGGAAACAAACCTATCACTTTTTGCAGATATATGGTTTACTTAGAGAACCCTAATCATAACAATAGCCTGCATTTATATAGCACTTACTATGTGCCAGATACTATATTAAGCACTTTACAATTATTATCTCATTTGATTCCCAGAACCTTGGAAAGTAGGTGCTATAATTCCCATTTGACAGAAGAGGAAACTGAGGCATCAGCAGTTAAGTAATTTATCCAGGGTCACACAGCTAGTAAGTGTCTGAGGCCTGATTTCAATTTTAAATTTTCCTGACTTGAGGCCCTGCACTCAATCCACTGTGCCAGCTAGCTTCTCCAGAGAGTCAAAAAAATAATCGAAGCAAATTTACAACGTCAGCACAGTTGTAGGATAAGTAAGCCAATACAAATATCTACATTTCTATGTGTTAACCAACAAAATCCCATCAGGAAGATAAAGAGAGTGAAATTCTATTTAAAATAACCATGGACAATAACAAAATACCTGAGAGTCTATCTGCCATGACACACACAGGAATTATATGAATACAATCGCAAAATATTTTTACACAAATAAAGGCAGAATTGGAGAAATATTAATTGCTCATGGGTAGGCTTAGCCAATTTTGGGGGGGGGTGGCAGGGCAGTGAGGGTTAAGTGACTTGCCCAGGGTCACAGAGCTAGTAAGTGTCAAGTGTCTGAGGTCAGATTTGAACTCAGGTCCTCCTGAATCCAGGGCTGGTGTTTTATCCACTGTGCCAGCTAGCTGCCACTGAGCCAGTACTTTTAAAATGCCAATACTGCCTTCTTAGTGCAATACAATCAAATTACCAAAGAATTACTCCATAGAGCTAGAAAAAAATAATAAAAATTCATTTGGAGGAACAAAATGCTAAAAATATCAGGGGGGAAAAATGGGAAGGAAGGGGCCCTGACACCGTCTATTACAAAACTGTAATTGTTAAAACAATTTATTATTGTGTAATAGAGTAGTTGATCAATGGATTAAGTACACAATATACAGAAGCAAATAAGTACAGTTGCTTTGTTTGATAAACTCAAAGAGCCCATCTTTTGGGGCAAGAACTTAATATTAAACAAAAAGTGTCAGGAAAACTGGAAAGTAGTTTGTTGGAAACTTGGTATAGATCACCTTATATGAAGACAAGCCCCAAATGGGTATATTATTTAGATATCAGGTATCTGAAATCACAGAAAAATTGGTGGTGTATGGAAGAAAATACCTGCCAGATCTATGGTTAGAGGGAGAGTTCATGACCAAACAAGAGATAGAGAGGTTCACAGGAAGTTGATTACACAAATTTTTTTTTAAAAATTGTACAAACAAAACTAGTGCAGCTAAAATTAGAAAAGTAGTAAACTGGCATCAAGTTTCTTTCATAAAAGTCTAATTTCTAATATACATGGGGAATTGAGTTAAATTACAAGAAAAAGATCCATTCTCCAATTGACACATGATCAAAGAATAAGAATAGGCAATTTTCAAAGGTAGCAATCAAAGTTTGCAATAGTCATGTTAAAAAAAAACCACATCAGATCACTAATAATTAGAGAAATGCAAATTAAAACAACTCTGAGGTACCACCTTATTGTCCATCAAATTGGCAGAGCTGACAAAAAGGAAAGTGAGGAATACTGGCAGAAGTGTGGGAAAATAAGTACATTAATGGCAGAGCTATGAACTAGTCATCCATTCTGGAAAAATATTTGGGACTATGCCATATCATTTGACCCAGTAATTTCACTACTCAGTCTATATCCAAAAAAGATTAAAGAAAGGAGAAAAGGAGCCTTTTAAAAAAAAATACTTATAGCACCTCTTTTTGTGTTGGCAAAGAATTGGAAATTGAAGGGAAGTCCTTAATTGGGAATGGCTGAACAAATTATGGTTTATAAATGTGCTGGAATATTCTTGTACTGTAAGAAAGGATGAAGGAGATAGTTTCAGAAAAACATGGGAAACTTATGTAACTGATGCAAAGTAAAGTGAGCAGAACTAAGAGAACAGTTTATATAACACGTTCGTAAGGATAGTCAGCTGAAAGTGATAGTAACTGATGAACACAGTGACTAACCACAGGTCCAAAGGACTCATGATGAAAAATGCTGTCCACCTTCAGGTAGAGGTTATTGTCTCAGACAGGAGATTGAAATAGATTTTCTTCTGGATATGGCTAATGTGGAACTTGTTTTGTATGACTGTACTTACTTGTAATGGATTTTATTTTTCTTGCCTTCTCAATGAGTAGTGAGAGGAAGGAAGGAAGGAATTTGGAAATGAAGTGAAAATAAATAATTTAAAATTATTAAAAAGAAGGTAAATCTGTTATGGTTGTTGCAACCAATCTGTGATTCGAATCAATTCAGACATTGTGCTAGGTACTAGGGATACAAAAAACAAGAAGAGGCTCTGCCTTCAATGTAAGTAGATCTTACATTTTACTGGGGATGGGGAGGTACAATATAGCAAAATAAGTAAAATCCCAGATAATCGATTTGATAAGGGAGATGGCATTAATAATGAAGGGGATTATAAATTGGCATATAAGATGAGCCTTGAAAATAATAACATCAATAACTAATATTTATGTAGTGCTTACTGTGTGCCAGGCACAGTGCTGAATGCTTTATGATGATTTCTTTTGATCCTCCCAACAGCCTTGGGAGATAAGTGCTATTATAGTCCACATTTTATAGATGAGGAAATGAGGCACATGGGGTTATATGACTTGTCCAGGATCACATAGCTAGTAAATATCTGAGACTGGATCTTCCTGACTCCACCTGAAGCACCCTTCCCTCCTCTTCTCCCCAAGCCTCAGTAAAGATTCTAAAAGATCAAATTGAGATGGGTAGTGTGTTTTAAGTATGGAGAATAGAAGTGAGAAATGAAATGCTAGTTTAGGGGAACAGCAAGTAGGCTAGGTTGGCTGGAATATATAGTGTGAAATGAAGAAGGAGCAATGTAACATCAGTCATGAAAGATTGCCATTAAAAGGTATGGTTAAGTTTGCATTTGATCCTAGACAGTATGAAGGCTAGCAATTTTTTTTGGGGGGGGGTGAGGCATTTGGGGTTAAGTGACTTGCCCAGGGTCACACAGCTAGTGTTAAGTGTCTGAGGTCAGATTTGAACTCAGGTCCTCCTGAATCTAGGGGCAGTGCTTTATCCACTACACCACCTAGCTGCCCCAGGGCTAGCAATTTTTGAACCAAAGAATAACTGGGCCAAACTTGTGCTTTATTAAAGAAGAACCATAGAATTTGATGGAACCACAAAGGAAGCTATCTAATCTAGTTAACAGGCTTTATTTTTCAGTTGAGGAAATTGAGGCTCAGAAAGGTCAAGTGACTTGCTCAAGGTCATATAGATAGTGCACATCAGAAGTGGAATTTGAATCCAGGTCTTGTATTGATGGTATTCTTTCTATTCCACCATTTTGTCAGCTATGGAAAGACACTGGAAACAGCATTAAAATCAGGGGGGTATTGCATTAGTTCTGGTGATATAATAAAGGCCTAACTTCTTATATCTAAATTAGTTGGTTAACCCTAGGTTACTAGCTGTGTGAGGACACAGAAGATTAATGTGAAAGAGGTGGAGGCAGAAATGACAAGATTTGACAACTAATTAGGTAGTGGGGATGAGTTGAGGATGATTCTGAGATTATGAACTTGGGTAACTAGCATAGGGTTGTCCTAAACAGAAATAAGAAAATGTGAAGGAATAACAGGGCTAGCAGGGGGAAAGGAGTTTCATTCGGAACATGTCGATGTTTATCGGAATCCAGATGGAGGCCTGGGCAGGCACTTAGTGATTACAAACTGGGTTCAGAAGAGCAGTTAAAACTATTTAATATAGATTTGGGGGCAGCTAGGTGGCGCAGTGGATAAAGCACCGGCCCTGGATTCAGGAGGACCTGAGTTCAAATGAGGCCTCAGACATTTGACACTTATTAGTTGTGTGACCCTGGGCAAGTCACTTAATCCTCATTGCCACTCCTCCTCCCCCCCCCCCCCAATATATAGATTTGGAAGTAATTTTCCTAGAGATGATCATTGAACATATTGGAGCTGATGAGGTCACTGAAAGAGTTGTTGAGTTGTTGGGGGGGGGGGGAAGGACAGCACAGAACAGCCCTCGGGGACAAGCACCATTGGGAGACTGGGCATAAAGAATAATCCAGTTGAAGAGAAAAAAAAGTCCCGAAATTCAAGGGAGTAGAGTATATTCATGAGAAAGGGGTAGTTAATTATCAAGCAGCTGCCTGGAAATCAAAGATGAGAACATAGGGGATAGGAGGAAAACCACTGAACTTAGCGCTTAAGAATTTTTGGTATTCTTGAAAGAACCATTTCAGTCAAGTGGTAAGGTGGCAAGGTTAGAGGCCAAATGTAAAGGGGTTGAGAAGTGAGAGGTAGAAGTTTGACTATGAAAGGGAATGAAGAGATTAGTTTGAGTGACATTTAAAGTGTAGGGTTGGTTGTTTTTTTTTTTTTTATAAAAGTATTTTATTATTTTCCAATTACATGTAAGGATAGTTTTCAACATTTGTTTTCATAGGATTTTTCATTCCAAATTTTTCTCCCACCCTCCCTTCCCTCCCCCCTCCCCAAGACAGAAAGCAATCTGATATAGGTTATATATGTACACTTACATTAAACATATTTCTGCATTAGTTATATTGTGAAAGAAGGGGAAAACCTCAAAAAAGAAGGAAAAAAAAACAGCCCAAAAGTAAAAACAGTATGGTTCAATCTGTATTCAGAATCGACAGTTCTTTTTTCTGGATGTGGAGAACATTTTCTATCATGAGTTTCTTTGAAATTGTTTTGGATCATTGCACTGCTGAGAAGAGCCAAGTCTATCACAGTTGATCATCACATAATGTTGCTGTTACTGCATACAATGTTCTCCTGGTTCTGCTCCTCTCACTTATCATCAGTTCATGTTAAGTCCTTCCAGGTTTCTCTGAAATCCTCCTGTTTATCATTTCTTACAGCACAGTAGTATTCCATTACATTCATATATTACAACTTGTTCAGCCATTCCCCAATTGATGGGATTCCCTCTATTTGCCACCACAAAGAGAGCTGCTATAAATATATTTGTACATTTGGATCCTTTTCCTTCTTTTTTTTCCTCCTTCACATTCTTTTATTTATTTTATTTTTTTCCAGTTACATGTAAAGGTAGTTTTCAACATTCATTTTCGTAAGATTTAGAGTTCCAGATTTTTCTCCCTCCCTCCTTTTCCTCCCCCCTCCAAAAGACAGCAACCAATCTGATATAGCTTTTCCCTTTTCTATGATCTCTTTGGGATTACAGGCCTAGTAGTGGTATTACTGGGTCAAAGGGTATGAACAGTTACGGTTTTTTAAAATACCTAGAAAGAACTAGGTATGGTGGTAAGAAGGTCATCTGTTAAGAGGATAGAGAGTGAGTGATGTAGGAGATTTGATTGAAGAGAATGTTTACAACAGCCATTGTGGGAGTCATTCAGTGCAGTTAAGGATTGCCTGTGGAGCAGTTGAAATTAGATTAACATTTGTAGGGGCAGCTAGGTGATACAGTGGATAGAGCACCAGCCCTGGATTCAGGAGGACCTGAGTTCAAATCTGGCCTAGGACACTTAACACTTACTAACTGTGTGACCCTGGGCAAGTCACTTAACCCCAATTGTCTCACCAAAAAAAAAACCCCAAACCATTTGTAGCACAGTTGTGTGACTTCACAATTGGTTTTCAATAGAATGCAAGATAAATGTGGAGGACTATATGATGGGGGTAATACAGTGTATGATACTAGTATGCTTTGAACCATGGTTGGATGAATCTAACATTCTTCAGCTAAAGGGTAAACTTTTGTTTTTTAATACAAAAACTGTTTCAGGCTGTTGAGAATCCTACAGCTACAGAGATCCAAGATGTATGCCTTGCAGTTGGACTTAATGTGCACATTGAGGTAAAGTGAAATTTCTTAGTACTTAATTTATTCATTTCATTGGGAGATTTCCCATTGTGTGTCATTTGAAACAAAATAAGTACTTTTCTGTTTGAATCCTAGAAAAATAAAATGTACTCCAGAGAGTGGAACCGTGATTTACAATATAGGGGCAGAGTACGGGTTCAGCTAAAACAGGAAGATGGCAGCTTATGTCTTGTACAGTTCCCGTCACGTAAGTCAGAAGGTTTTGGGTTTTTTGTTTGTTTGTTTGATTTTGGTGAATAAGACTTGAGTGAGTTTGAATGGACTGTAGCCTTACTACTCTTGTGACCATATTGTCTCTGTTTTTACAAAGCATTAATATGACTTTTTAAAAAAAATAATATAAAAAGTTTTACATGCTCTGACTCTTCAAAGGGTGTAGGATATATACCCATTAAATGCTATTTTTAAAACAATATTTTCCCCTATTACATGTAAGAACAATTTTTTAACATGTTTTTTTTTTTTAATTTTGAGTTCCAAAATCTCACTCTCCCTCCCTCCCTCCCCTCCCCTCTCCCTGAGGTGGTAAGCAGTTTGATATGGGTTATGCATGTGCAATCATGTAAAACATTTCCATAGTAGTCATTTTGTGGAAGAAAGCTCAAAGAGAGAAGGAGAGAGAGAGAGAAAAAAAATAGTATACTTCAGTCTGTATTCAGACACCGTCATTTCTTTCTCTTGAGTCCTTTAAAATTGTCTTGGATTGTTGTATTGTTGAAAATAATGAAGTCATTCAGAGTAGATCATCATGCAATATTGCTGTTATTGTGTACAACTCTTCCTACTTCTGCTCATTTCACTTTATATGAGTTCATCTAAGTTTTTTTAGGTTTTTCTGGGAGCATCCTTCTTGTCATTTCTTAAAGCATAGTAGTTGGGGCCACTAGGTGGCGCAGTGGATAAAGCAGCGGCCCTGGATTCAGGAGTACCTGAGTTCAAATCCAACCTCAGACACTTGACACTCATTGCCACCCCCCCCCAAAAAAAGCACAATAGTATATCACAATCATATACCATAACTTGTTCAGCCATTCCCCAATTGATAGGTCTCTCCTCCATATCTAATTTTTAGTCACCACAAAAAGAGGTACTATAAATATTTTGGAACAAATAAGTCTTTCTACCTCTTCCCCCCCCTTAAAAAAAATCTTTGGAATGCACCTATGCCCTTTTTAGGCATAGTTCCAAATTGCTCTCCAGAATGGTTGGATGAGTTTACAACTTCACCAACAGTGTATTTTTTCCCATTTTTCCCATTCTTTCCAGCATTTATCATTTTCATTTTCTGTCATGTTAGCCAATCTCATCAGTGTGAGGTTATAGCTGTTAAATATTAAAGGGAATGAGAGATGGTGCTTACATTTTTCTTAAGACTGGCTTTAGGATTTTTTTTTGGGGGGGGGGGTCCAGATGTAGGTGGGGAACTCCTGGTGAGGAAGTTTCCTCTACCAGCTCTTCCGCAAATTATGGTAGCCTAAGTCATTGAGAGATTCTTACCCAGGGGTAACACAACCATTTAGTAGCAGAGACAGCACCTGAATCCAGGTCATCCTGACTATAAAGGAAACTCTAGTTCAGGAGAAAAAAAAGGAGGACAGATGGATGATTGGGTAATCCATAATTTACTATAGGTAATAACCAGTGACTCCTGTAATTTACAAGACTTGAAAAATTGCATTTGCCCATGGTATGGCACTTACAGAATAGATCTCCAATTTAGCATTCTCTTCCTGATTCAGTTTGTAACTCACAGTAATGGGGCATAAATTCAAGAATCCTTCAGTTTTACAAAGCTGAAATTTAAATATGCAAACTTATTTCAGAGCACCTTGTCCATTTTAATGTCACTTTGGACCAGTCATAGACTCAGTACTTCTGTTTCTCTGTGGAAGAACCATTTATGCAATCAAGCTTATATGTTGCCAGACTTCACCAAGTACAATTCATTTGATTTTTTTTTTTCATGCACACTATTTTGTTGATTTGATGACCTGGTGGTTTTAAAACTTAGGAGTTACTTGATTTCATCCTTCCCCTAACAATCATGAGCTAAATCTAACTTCTGGTTTTTAGGTAAGTCAGTAATGTTGTATGCAGCTGAAATGATACCCAAACTAAAAACAAGGACACAAAAAACAGGAGGTGGTGACCAAAGTCTTCAACAAGGAGAGGGAGGTAAAAAAGGAAAAGGGAAAAAGAAGAAGTGAGCCAGTATCACCTGATTGCTGAATATGTCAGTCCTACAAAAGAGAAGAATGAACATTGATGATTTGCTCCTGAAGTGAATGATGAAAAAGGAAACTGAAGAAGTTGTATGATTTGTTACCTTCACTTAACTGGAACATGTATGTTTGTGCCTCTCAACTTCAACAGAACAGTCAACCAACTTGAGTTCAAGAAATAAAAAAATTGGCATTGGAAAGTGGCAACTAGTCTTTATATAGCACAAAGCCAGCAGAAGTCTTCTGCAGACCAGCACTGAATTGTTGGAGGACTATGTATGTATTGTTATAAATTTAAAAGTCATTACTCAGTGGACTACACAACTTTTAAGTCATTTGCTTTTCTGTGTTGTTTGTCACACTATACATGTCTTAGGTTAGGAAAAAAGTTACCTTTTTTGAATATATTCTGTTTGAATTAAACAGATTCACCCACCTTTAATTTACAGTCTGCTCAACTTTTGTTAATGTTTAAGTTCATGCAATAAAGGATTTGAAATTGATTTTTGAAGCTTTCTGTTATGAAGGAATTATTTACGATTCTATAGAGATGAGTAGTAGGAGAAAATGGACAATGAAAGAATAGTCAGAGTGAAAGTCAAAGCAAAAAGAAGATGGTTATATAAAACAGCTTTGGGATTGATGTAGGTAGCTTTCTCTTGTCCTATTGCTACAATAGAATTGAGTTATAAATGCATACTATTATGTTTCTGGTACTTATACACAGGAAAAATAGAAACTTTGTGTTTGGTTTTCTGGGAATACAAACCATTAAATTACAACCAACCCATTACTGTTTTACTCTTTTGAGTTAGATTATTTCAAAAGGCTAGATAGTTGGTATTTAGCTATTAACTAGTTGAACTTCATTTTACTCATGAAACTGAGTACCAAAGATTTTAACTGTAGATTTAAGAAGGGACCAAGCTACTAAGGGAATAGCAGATGGGTCCTGAAACCAGATACTCTCACGGCAGCTACGGTATTCTTTTCATAATGCTTGGTTGCTTGTGCTTCTAAAATAACAATAAATCAGAATTTCTTAGAAATTCCATTTAAAGAGAGTTTACTCTGAGGTTCCTAGAGACCAAAGCTGCAGAACTTGATGCTTCCCTTTATAATAATAAAGAAAATCTCTTCTCCAAGTTAAATGGATTCGTCATTAGCCACCTCCACCTTCTAGACCTATTATAATGCTCTAAGAGACATGGACTGTGATTCTTTTCTTGCTTTGTTTTAGTAGAGGAATAACTTGGAGCCTATGATGGAAAAAGTTTGAGAACTATTGCTCATAATAATAAATGTTTCTAATTCATTCTTTTTATGTAGTATTTTTTAAATTGGCCACTCCATATATTTAGTCATGGTACTTAAAAATGTCAGAACTGATTGAGCAGGGTCTCCTTCTGACTCAACATGGTTGGTTTGTTGAATGTTGTGTAAGTGTCACAAATCCAAACCTCCCCGCCTTTTTTGGTTAAAGTTTCTAGAACTAAAGTCAAAAAACCTTATTCATCCCCAGCAGTGAGGTAGCTAGAATTGAGTCCTCCTGTTCTTCCCTCATTAAGAATTTCAGCATTCCCTTGTCCTTGTTGGGTACAAAATAAATGTCTGTTGCCCCCACAGAAAAAATAGAAAGAAAATAGATGGTTCTTAGCTTCTCACTTACTTGCCTTTTTTTTTTTTTCTTTTACCATGACCCTTAGTAGATCATAGAAATTATTCTCATAAAAATTCTTGGGTTTTCGGTGTTCAGATGCTGATCTTCACTTAACCTAATAGAGGCAGAGTGGTGCAGTGAATAAAGAACAGGATTGCAGTCTGAGGGACCTGGGTTCAAATTTCACTTCTCAGGGCCTCAGTGTTCTCATCTATAAAGAAAGAATTGGACTAATGGATTCCTAAGGTCTCTTCCAATTCTAAATAGAGTTTAGATTTTTCTCTAAAAATATTAATTATTATACACATAAAATACAGTTGAAGTATAGATGGCTTAACTGAAATTACTTTCTATAAAGACTGTTTTATATATGAATCCTTATGATTGAATAAGTTTTCTGATATAAATCCTCATCTTGGAGTTAACCACTTGTTAGCCACTTATACTCAATAACTATTTCAAACAGCCTGTATTTGTTCCCTTTTAGTCACCACCAAGCTGAGAATGCTATAGATTAGCCAGCAGGTATATTTAATGCATTCATCATGTGACTTTTAGAAAGGTAAATGATGTTGAGCACAACTAGAGCCAAGTACAATTTTTCAGTACTGAATACCTTCACATTTCAAAGAACTTAGGCCATAAAGTAGTGGTAAATATTTAAATGACAAACTATTCCATGATTAACTTTATGCATAATTCTTGGTTATCTGCTTCTATATAATATGATCCTAAAGGCCATGTGTTCAACTTTTTGGTTATATGCTTTTGTAGAACTTCTTGATGATTTGAATAGTGAAGGATAGAGTGGTATGGTAAAAACTAGATTAACTGCAGTGTTTAGGAAACCAGGGTGGGGAGAGCTAAAGATCTGGTCAATTGAATTTTCCAACCAATTCAAAATAAACCAGAACAAATTCTTTTAGAACATCTTTCTAAAATGTGTTACGTTTTTCTACTTTAACACAGTTATAAGATGTTATACATTTCAAGGTCAATTTTCTGAATATCAGTGATCATTGTACCATACAGTTAAATCTAGAAGGTGGCAGAAATCAAATCTGTACAGAAGTTTTAAAATTGAATATCAGATAATAAGTATCAGATAAGAGCTTGTGTTTATTTTCCTAGGCTTTATTCCACACCCCTTTCCTCCCCACAAAGTGAGTTGATTCCAGTTAATTAAGGATTCCAGTTAGATTTTGCTTTTCTGTATTTTCTCTAATCAATATTGTTAGACCCTAATCTATATTCAAACTGAATTGAAACTGATCAGAGTGAATGTTTCTTTGGTGATAAATGACCTTTCAATATTATGGTAGTTTGCTAAATGTCTTTCAGTTTTAAATAAAGCAAGTCAGTTCGTTTAAAATACATAGAAACTGTGAATGTGGTAGATGTGTTGATTAGTTTTCCTGAACTGATTTTTTTTTTAACAAAGGATGATTCTCAGAGAAGAGGGATATATTTAGAAATGAAGGTGATATTAAAAACAAAAGCTATCAATAAAAAAAAATTTTTTTAAAACATTGTGATTGTGCCTTGAGATCGTCATTAAGGATCGAGTATTTGACTCAAAAATCTTGAAATTATTCAGGATTAGTTTTGTATCAAAAACATGCAAATGCAGTGGTATTTTCAAGGAAAATTTCCTAAAGACCAACCTGTATAAAAACCACGAAGTTGAGTTGTGTCCCTAATAATAGCCCAGGCTTTACATTCTATTTATATCATTTCATTAGAGTCTAAATATACACCAACATATATACTGTATACATACACATTTCCACAATATGCTTTACATGTGTGCTTTATTTTCATAGAGGTAGCTGTGGCAAAGTGGTTAGAGAGCTGGCCAGTCAGATCTGGGTTTGAGTCCCACACCTGTGATACATACAAATGCTAACCCTGGGAGTCTAACCTTTTAGTACTCCAGACAACCCTAGGACACCATGCATAGCAATTCCTTATCTGGATCAATGGATAAAATTTTCTCATCAGGAGTTACTGATGGATGAAATCAGAGTCCTGGAGAGTTAGTGTTTGCCTTACTAAAGTGCTTCCTAGGTTCTTTTTAGTTAGCCTAAGCACCTACTCTGTAGCAGGCACTATGTTAAGTGCTAGGCTATAAAAAAACAAAAGATAACCATTTTCTTATGGCAGCTGATTTATCATTTAGACTTCTATATGTAATTATGATCTATAGCCTGTCCTTTACATTTTCTATTTTCAGTAACCTGAATAAGTTACAATTGAGTTTCAATTACGTCATATGTTTTTCTCATTTTTATTCTATATAAATTTTAATCTCTGCTCTAATAGGTTCAGTGGTTTGACCGTTCACAGACAACTAAGGGTAACATTAATAAGGAATAGTTTCTCATCAGTTACAATGTAATCAGTTTCGTGTGTATGTGTGTGATGTTATGTGTTCATTATGTCCCATACCTATATCACTTCTAGAAGAAAAGTATTCACAAAACAGGAGATTCCAGCCAGAACCAACATTGATTTAGGATATAAACTTATTTGTAAAGTCTTAGACGATGATAATGGAAGTTGATTAACCGTTGCCTAATAAAACGGCTTCAGTGAAGGATAAAATCAGTTCTGGATGTGCTTATAGACACATAAAAATAAAGAAGGTAACTATGGGAAAAATAGCTAGAAAAGACTAAGTGTACATAAAGGTGCTCCTTGCTGGAGGCAACACAAATATGAGGACAAATGTGGAGGGATACATTTATAAGGGATCTGAAGGAGAGAAGATAAAGCCATTGAAAAAAAAATCTTAGAGTTTGTTAATGCTGGAAAAAGGCAACTAAGAGACCATCAATAACTCCTGGTCTATCTGCCCACTTTCTCATCTCTATAAAATTGCTATGAAAACAATCCATGCATGCACTGAGGTCATTTCCAGTGCTTATAGGAAACAGGCTTTCAGAAGTAGCATAGATAATGTAGAAAATTCAAGGTCTTAAGTGTTTTATTGTTTGCTTGTAAAAGGAGCAAAATGTTCCCTTAAAGTCTGTCATGCAGAGAGTTATCCCTTATGCTTACATCAAAATTATTTAGGACTCCTTGAAAGGTAATAGAGAAAATCTTGTTTGTCTCTTAGACCATTCATCACATGTATTACTGCTTTATAGTGGAAGTTAAATTTGACTTCTTTGGCCTTGACTTCTTAAATTGGTCATCTCGGGGCGGCTAGGTGGCACAGTGGATAGAGCACCGGCCCTGGAGTCAGGAGTACCTGAGTTCAAATCCGGCCTCAGACACTTAACACTTACTAGCTGTGTGACCCTGGGCAAGTCACTTAACCCCAATTGCCTCACTAAAAAACAAAAAAAAAGTACTATTTAAATGCTAGCTATTTTTGTTATTTCTCAAAGTGGGGGAAGAGGCAGAGAAGGTAAATTTTTGTTGATTGAAAAATTAAAATTTAACTTACATTAAAAAGAAAAAAAGAAATGGCCAATAGGCAGTTGGCAGTAAAATACTGGAGCTCTGGAGAGATACTAGGGCTTAGGTGTATGAATTGTATCTCAACATAGATTTTAAACCTATGGAAGCTAATGAAGTCACCAAGTGATTGTCAATGACAGCCTTAGTCCCCTAAACTAGTCAAAATTTAAGGACCGTTTCAAAACCTTTTAAGGAAAAATTAGGACATGAATAGGGATACAAAAAGTAAAAAAACAGTCTGTCTTCAAGGAGCTCACACCATGCAAGTATATGTAACTAGAAGATTTATATTGGGTAAATTGGAAGTAATCTCAGAGAGGAAATACTAACATTTGAGGGGGCTCATAAAAGGCCTCTCGTAGAAGGTAGGATTTGAGCTGAGACTTGAAGGAAGATAGGAGCTAGAGACCAGAGGAAAGAGCATTCCAGACTTGGAGAGCCAGTGAAAAGGCACAAAGTTCGGAGATAAGAATGTCCTGTTCAAGGAACAGCCAGGTCTGTGTCACTGGGCCACCGAATATATGAAGGAGAATAAAATATAAGAAAACAGAAAGGTAGGAAGGAGCCAGGTTATGATAGCCTTTAAAAGCTGAAGGATTTTATATTTAAATCTGAAGGCAATAGAGAGCAACAATAAACTCCAATAAACTAGAGTGTATTGAGGTCAGACCTGCACCTGAGGAACATGGCTTTGACAGCTGAGTGGAGAATGGATTAGAATCAGAAGAAACTTTGAGTTGGGGAGATGAGCCAGAATGCTGGTGTGATACTCCCGGTGTGAAGTGATGAGGGCCTCCAGTGAGGTAGATAGGTTAAGAAGGTAAAATCAACAGGACTTGGCAACAGATTGGATATGGGGATGGGTGGGGAATAAAGAGCTGTCATCCCTGAAAATAAATGAACAAAGAGTCACAGAGTGGCTTTGTAAACACTGTTAATTCAGAAAAACAAAACAAAAAAACAAAAATAAAACCAAGTCAATAACAGTGGTAAGTTGTGGTAAGTAAAAAGTTGGAGGAGGGAGATTAGACACGTGTCAGGGCCTTCTTTGATACCAAGGAGACCCGCTTCAGTGGGGCCAAATCTCAATACATATACCAATGCTTCAACAGTGAGCTGTAGCCCTGACAATGAGGGGGGGAATAGCAACAGTTTGATTCATAGCAGGTTTCATGACCATAACATGGGTACTTCAGGTGTTTGTCCGAGTTCAGCGACCACCTGGTACTGGTGTGAAACAATTCTGGATTTTGCTGTGTCTGAGTTCATCCAGAGGGTGAGCGCAAAGGATTGTTGTTATGCCAAACTCAGTGTGCAGCTTGCTTGCTTTGCCTTATCTCTAGAAAAAAAAAGGGTCTCTCCTAATAGTAGTAAAAAGAGATGGCATGGGGATCCTGACGGAGGTCAGGATGACACAAAACAATGTAACACCACCTTGAATACGAGGAAATGAAGACTAGAAATCCCAAGCTTCACTTCCTTTTAGAAGGCTCTTGTCTTCAATCTAATGTCTAGATCACTCTATACTCTGACCTGTTTGGACCACACCTAGGGTATTTTATTTAGTTCTGGGAACACAGTTTAGGAAGGACTTTGATAATTTGGAGTGTGTGGCAGAGGAGGGCAATCAGAATTTTAAGGACCTTGAGTCCATGTTGTGTGAGGATCAATAGAAGGATCTGGCAGTATTTGTCTGCAAGCATTTGAAGGACTTTCTTGTGGCAAAGGAATGGGACTTGTTTTGTTTTGTTTGTTTATAGCGGGCAGCACCCCAGGAGTGATTGTGGCAAAGAGCAAATTTTTGTTGTTGTTAGGAAAAAATTCCTAGCATTTCAAGCTATCCAAGAGTGAAATGGGCTACTTTTGGAGGGCATTCCTTGTCCTTCTCTCCCTCATCGGAAGCCTAAGCAGATGCTGGATTACCAGTTATCAGTTATGTTGTTATAGGGATTCTTATTGGGGTAGGATTAGATCCTTTCCAACTGTAGAATTCTGATACCCTTTATTGCAATGACACATGAGATAAAAACATCTTATTTCTCTCGTTACCCTGTATAATGTTATGATGGAATCTGATAATGGTGACATAATAATTTTGAAAATGTAGCATTCTCATATATATATAAAACCTATATCGGATTACCTGCTGTCTGGGGCAGGGGAGGGGAGGGAGAAAAATTTGAAATTGGAAATCTTATGTAAACAAATGCTGAAAGCTATCTCTACATGTAACTGGAAAATAATAATATACTTTTATTTAAAAAAAAAAAAGAAAAAAAGAAAATGTAGCATTCTCCACATACTGGAAAGACCAATGCTTTTGTTTAGTGGCAGCTCCCTTTACCAAAGAAAATCCCAAACCTTCTATCACTTTAGTCCTAGAGAGGCTCAAGAAGTTAAATGACATGTCCAAGGTCACACAATTGATATGTCAGAGGCAGGATTTGCTTATAGGTCTTTGTGACTTCCAGCACACCAAGCTGCCTACCTAAAAAGAAAATGATCTCTGGCTTACCAAGTAACCTCTGAGGATAATAACAGCACCTATAACCCAGAGTTGTTGGGAGGATAAAATGAAATATATGCTTTGTAAAGCATAAACTGCTAATAGCTAGCATTGTAATAGACTAGCATATAACACCTCATGTGCCAGATGCTGTGCAAAGCAGTTTATAAATATTATCTCATTTGTTCCTCATAACTCTGGGAGGTAAGTGCTACTATAATCTCCATTTTATAGTTGAGTAAGTCATTTTATAGTTATCAAGCAGATTGAAGATTAAGTGACTTGTCTGAGGTCACACAGATATTAAGTATCTGAGGCTGGATTTGAACTCTAGTCCCAGGGCTTTCCTCACTGCCCTATCAGCTACCGAAGTATAAATGTCATTGTCTATTGTCATTGTCTGGGTAGGAAGAGGGGCATGGATCTGGGAGGTGATCTGTCATCCAAAGCTAAAGGGCTTAATTTTAGGGTCATATTCACATCCTTGCCTTAATTGGTACCATCCTTTACAGTTTAGCTAAGTAACCACCAGAAGAGATTCTCTGCTTATTGCTCTTAAAACTTAACTTTAAAAAAATCTGACCTATCCTATGTGGTAAGGCTATGAGTTTCATGAAACACATGATAAATGGATTTTTGTTTGTTTGTTTGTTTTTTTTGTTTTTTGTTTTTTTTGTTTTTTAAGTGAGGCAATTGGGGTTAAGTGACTTGCCCAGGGTCACACAGCTAGTAAGTGCTAAGCGTCTGAGGCCAGATTTGAACTCAGGTACTCCTGACTCCAGGGCAGGTGCTTTATCCACTGTGCCACCTAGCCGCCCCCGATAAATGGATTTTTTAAAAAAAATTTCCTTTACCTGCCTGACTTTGTCACTTTAACTGTATATATCTCTTGATGTTATTTCACCTCTGTCTGAACTTACTCTTCTAGAAAAATGGGCATAACAGTATCCTCCCTTTTCTTGTTTTTTTTGTTTTGTTTTGTTTTTTGTTTTTGGTGGGGCAGTGAGGGTTAAGTGACTTGCCCAAGGTCACACAGCTAGTAAGTGTCAAGTGTCTGAGGTCAAATTTGAACTCAGGTCCTCCTGAATCCAAGGCCGGTGCTTTATCCACTGCGCCACCTAGCTGCCCTCTCCCTTCTCTTACAGAATTATTATGATGGTAAAATAATGTTTGTTTTATAAAGTATACAGCGTTTTAACAAATGTCATAATAAACCTTAAGGATTGCAACAGAAAAAGTTTACTAGTTGGCCTTGAATTGAACAGGAATTGCTAAATTTCTGTTACCAGAGCACTTAAGGTAACTGAGAACTTAAGGTATAATGTGACCTTAAGTTGTGCATTTCAAAATTTACAAAACTTTTCTTCATAATCACTCATTCATTCCCTAAACAATTCTGTACTCATCTTTCCAAAGTCTAGAAGTTAATTCATTCAATATCAGAAAATGATGTGATTTTGTTAGTGAAAATGTCATTGAAGAAGAGGCATTACTGGCACAGGCTAAGGACCGTAAGATCTTTTCATTTGATTTGTAGTTGTAATCTTCCATGTGTTATCTCCTCCGCTAGAAAGCGAGTCCTTGAGAGTAGAGACTGTTCTCCTTTTTTTTTTTTTTGTATTTAGCAGTCCAGTGGTTTGGCATAATAAAGTTTTTCATTCATTCAATTCATTCATTCATTCATTCATCATTTCATTCATTCATTCATTCATTCAGTCAGTCAATCAGTCACTAACACAGGTATTCATTTATTCCTCTGAGGTAGGTAGTACATGATAAGGAGCAGAGGACCAGTGCTGAAGTGAGCTCCCTTCCCAGTGTCACACAGCTCTAAATGGTGCCTATTGAAACCTGTAATATTATCATAAATATGACGCTACATATTTGGTAGGTACTAATCAGAAAACCTTTCATTTCAGCTATTTTTGAAATTATAAAACATTGGTGGACTTTACTGCCTCGATAAACACAATAGAGTAAAAGTCTATTTCTTTATGTCTAAAGAAATTTCTGTCATAATAGATGAACAGTAGTGATTACTGAACTACTCTTGTTATAGGGTTGGCCTGAAAATATACTGTCCCACAGTAGCCTTTTCGAAGTAAATCCCTGATGACCTTATTTTTTTTTTGTCTTTGACGCTTGTATAAAGTAAGTGCAGAAATTGGAGTTACCTTTATTTGAATGACTGTTCAACAGTTAAGCTTTTTAAATGATTATTTTTATATTTTTTCATCTTTATGAGTTTTCCATCTTATTTCTTACATTAAAAAAAAAAGATAGTTTCAGAAAGATTTGAGAGTATTTACACAAGCAGCTGATGCCTCTTCACTTCCTTGGTCATCCTTCCTGGAATGTTCAAAACTTACCCAGCCATTGTGTAAAAAGACATCTTCAGATATGAAATTTTGTCATGCAGGTGTGTTGTTACATGCTCAATGAGTGTTTTTGTTGTTGTTTGGTTTTTGTTTTTTTTTAGTGAGGCAATTGGGGTTGAGTGACTTGCCCAGGGTCACACAGCTAGTAAGTGTTAAGTGTCTGAGATGGGATTTGAATTCAGGTCCTCCTGAATCCAGGGCCAGTGCTTTATCCACTGTACCACCTAGCTGCCCCAATGAGTTTTTTAAAAATAAATGTTTTTATTTATTTTATTTAGAGTGTTTTAAAGTAAATGATAATATGAGACATTATATTGGAATGGTAATGACACAAGACAGCATGCCATAACTGATATTAATTGTGGATATAGAGCAAGGAGATTTATGGTCAAAAATCCCCGCTCTGACTTGTAGGAAGACAATGGACCAATCGCTTTAAGAGACTTCCTATACTCATGTAAAGTATTGGGATTAGTTTATATAATAGTGACATCACATTTTAAAAAATCAGATTTCTTCATTCTGTTTCTTATTTTATAGTACTACTTTGTTTCAAATAATTGGTCAGAACAAATAGTGAAGAAAAAACCCAGTAAATTAAAAACAGCCTTTTATTTGGGTCTGCTATTCAATACAGTACATCTTCAAGTACAAGTGATAAATTGGAATTAAGGGCTAGCAATACTTATTCCAACTAGCTGTTATAACAAGACATTTTACAGATCATCAGACACTACACTAGTCTGAAGGATGATGACTTGTCACATTGGACTAAAAGAAAAGCTTGAATTCTTTCCTTCCTTTCTGAAAACAGTATGGTACAATTTGGTATTAGACAGCTGCTTGCAACTCATAAACACTTTCACATGACAAATGTAAGCTTGCTTATTATTGCCAGACACAGAAGTTGAAACTTTTTTTTAATCCAAATTCCAGCCATGGAGTTTTTCTAGAAGAATTTTATTTCATGAAAGCACAGAGGCAATTTCTCAACACAATTTCTATGAATTACAACAGTGTATCAGCTGCTGGAACCAATATGCTGAAAGAGGAGTATTTTTTAAAAGAATGTACATAATTCAAGTGGTTGTACCTTTTAGAATAGTTACTTAACAGTAGCTTTTTATTGGTAGCTTGTAAGTAATTTTAGAGCAATAAAGTTAGGATTCCCCAACTCATCTAATGAAATTATGCTCCATTTGTCAAATATTGTGCTAATTCTATTTTTATAAAGTCAGAAAAGTGTGATTTCTCTAAGGAAAACAGATTAGAGTGTTTAGAAATGCTTTAATTTTGGCTACAGGAATTGATTTTTTCTAAGTAATTATTTTGGTTTCTTTTTATTTAGTGATATGGTTTACTTAGTTTTTTTTTTAAAGAAATAATTCACCATTGCAGATACTTTGTAGAAAATTTAACCAGTTTCATAATTACTACTGTCTTCCCCAAATGCTCAGATTCTATTTATTGCATATTAAAATATTAATACATTTGCTTTTGATGATTATAATAATACTTAAGATGATCTTGCCTCCCAATTTTAATTTTCTCATTATAAGATGACATTTTGGTCATATGTGATTATCTCTCATTTTGTGTGTGTGTGTGTGTGTGTGTGTGTGTGTGTGTAATCTTAAGCACAATAACTTTTTTTTTTTTTTGCAGGGCAATGGGGTTTAAGTGACTTGCCCAGGGTCACACAGCTAGTAGTGTCTGAGGCTGGGTTGAACTCAGGCCCTCCTGAATCCAAGGCTAGTGCCTTATCCATTGCCACCACCTAGCTGCTCCCCACAATAACTTTTTAAAATAATTTACTGATTGGTGTTTTAGGAGTACTTAATTTCTTGTTTTCCAAGCCAAAATGACCTATTAAGCTTTCAAATTTCAGTTTTCTTGTAGCCCTTTTTTGCTATAGCCACAAAAGCGTCAATGTGTCTGTAATATATTTAGCCTGAAATAATTATGTGACTTACTTTTTTTAAACTTCTGATCTGTGCCTGAACTGATATCAGAAATAAATTTCAACAGAAAGAGAAATTAAGTCATTTAACAGGAAATTACAGGATATGATTATAGGATAAGGTTGCCTCTTGTATCTTTCTTAAAAGCCAGAGAAATAAAGTGGAGGGAAGTTTTGAGAAAACCTGTAATTATAATTAAAGCTCAGTTGGCAGGAATCAATTCCTGCTTGTTCCATTCTCTCTGTCACTGGTTTTAGATCTAATGAACATGGTATTTTGGTTGTACACAGGAATACAGCATGTAGTCAAAATTGAAGGTCCCTTGTTAGTGGCTAAAGGAGAATGACTAAAAAATAGGAATAGAGTTTCCGAGAAAAGGCTTAAGAAACAATCTCCTCTAGCTTGAGGGAAGGCTAGACATGGCAGCAGGTGAAATTCCAACAATTAGAATCGACTTGAAAACATACAGAAAATCCTAGACATCCTGAAGTAGCAGACCTTTAGTTAATTATATGCATGTAAATTTTCCTACTCTTGCATGAGTAATCCATTGTCCTTACTCTTGGTTTCTTGGCATTCAGCTATAATTCTGGGAAGAAGAAACTAGACATCTTAATTACAAATATGTTGACAAAGCTATACAAACTTCATTAGATTTTATATTGTATAATTTACTTACATTATTATCCGTTTTTACTAGCATATTCTATATCATCATTCTTAGTAGAGGTCATCCTAGGAAAAAACTAACCAGTGACATCATGCTGTTTTTATTAGATTTTCATAATTATTCAAATAAGTGCTCTCACTTTTTGCACAGAACAGTTACAAACGGCATAGGCAATCATTGAATAACCTCAGTGCTACAAAATTCATATCACTAAGTTGTACTTTCTCTAGCATAATAGTTTAAATCAATCTTTTGAAACATTTTTCCGCATGTGCACAAACAAAAGTGTTTAAAACATTAAGAATTCTAGTACAAAAATCATACGTTACATGAAAACCCACAAACCATAAATACAGAAGATACATGCACAGAGAAGCCAGTAATGCATAGAGCATGTGGGATATTTAATTTTATTTGTATTTACTGTGGTATGATAGATGTCTTTCCTAGTTCAGAGAGGAAAAGAATACATTTTCAAGAAACTTTGAACACTGTCCACTGCATTGAATAAATTTAAATTAAAATGCTCACTGTTTATACAGACAGGCAGCAAAAAAAGTAAGGCAAAAAACTTACAACACACTCCTTTTTAATAGATCAAAAAGGTTTCCAAGGCAATATTATTATTATGAGCAAGTACCACAGTCTCCAGTATAACAGAGCTGTAACAGGAGAATAAAATGTATAACAGCAGAGGTTTTCATCCAAGTTTTCTCTTTAGGTACTTTTCTTTTCATCACCCAGTAAGTTCACAGTAGCTTTCTGGCTGTTGTGGAGTAAAAAGGAGAGAACAGTAAAGGACTTTGCCATACAGGATATGTGCCTTAGTTAGATAGCAAAACTTGGATGATTATATTTCAAATATAGCAAGACACAACAATGTGTAGTTAGGGCTAAGATGTCTTGCAAAAACCAAGGACATGGATGAAATTCATCTGGTTCTAAACAACCCAAATAGCCAATGTTATAAAGAATTTAAGGAATAGAAGAGACGTGGGGGTGATCTAGTTTAGCCTACTTCTTTTAGGGAATCCAGCTTTGAAACCATCTAAGACTACTTTTAATCTTATCTTTAAAGCTCTCTAAGAGTGGAAGGTCTCAAAGAAATCAAAGCTTTCTCTAGCCACGTAAAAAAGTGCTCTAAATCATTATTGATTAGAGAAATGAAAATTAAAACAACTCTGAGCTGCCACCTCACACCTATCAGATTGGCTAATACGATGAAAAAAGAGGATAATAAATGTTGGAGGGGATGTGGGAAAACTGGGACACTAATGTACTGTTGGTGGAGTTGTGAACTGATTCAACCATTCTGGAAAGCAGTTTGGAACTATGCCCAAAAAGCTATAAAAGTATATATACACTTTGATTTATCAATACCATTGCTAGCTCTATATCCCAAAGTGACTTTTATAAAAAAGATAAAAGGACCTATTTGTACAAAAATATTTATGGCAGCTCTTTTAGTGGTGACTAAGAATTAGAAATCAAGGCAATGCCCATCAATTGGGGAATGGCTAAATAAGCCATAGTATATGATTGTGATGGAATATTATCGTGCTATAAGAAATGACTAGCAGGATGATTTCAGAAAAACCCGGACTTACATGAATTGATGCAAAGTAAAGTGAGCAGAAACAGGAGAACATTGTACATAGTAACAGCAATATTGTATGATGAAGAACTATGAATGATTTACCTATTCTTAGCAATACAACGATCCAAGATAATCCCAAAGGATTAATGATGAAGCATACTATCTGCTTCCAGAGAAAGTACTGATATTATCTGAATACAGACTGAAGCATGCTATTTTTCCTTCCCTCTTTTCCTCCCTTCTTTCCTTGCCTTACTTCATTCATTTCTTCCTTCTTTCTTTCCTTCCTTTCTCAAATCTTCTTGTACAAAATGAGTTAATATGGAAATGTTTTACATGATTGCATATGTATAACCTATATCAGACTGCTTACCATCTCAGGGAGGGGAGAAATAGGCATCTAGGCCTCTTTCTCTCTTCACCAAATTCTTATGCTCCTTAATAAATGCTTAAAAGTCTAAACTCTTGCTAAAGCTTCTAATTTATTGGTGACCACTCATTATATATATATATATTTTTTGCTGGGCAATGGGGGTTAAGTGACTTGCCCAGGGTCACACAGCAACACTCATTAGATTTTTAGACAGTATAGCTAGATAGCAACTTCACAGAATGAAGGCTTTTAGGAGAAGCCTCTCTCTGCTCTCTCCTCACCCACTAACATTAGTGGAAGATTTTCACTGTAGGAAAATGTGTTTTGTAAGCCTAACTGTTGCAGGGAGTTGGTCATCCCAGCCAAATGTCTGAATAGAAGAATACAGAAAAGTTGGAGAAAGGCTGAAATTTATATTTTAAACAAACATTCCTACTAGATGGGAAATTTTGTACTAAGTCACTATAAATTATTAGACACCCGTGGTGGGCTTTCAGAAACCTTAGTTTCAGAGTTGTTTGTCTGACAGGCATTAGGGTGATGAAGGTGAAATTTGTGAATGAATGAGAAATGATATTCTAACAGTTTGATGACCTAAGAGTTGAGAGGGATGGAGTTTAAAAGTAAGCTATTCATATTAAGATATTTTCTCTTCTCTCTGAGAAATTTTCTTTCATCACTCCCTCCCCAGGTTGGTAATAATTCTCCTCCCACTTGGATCTCACATAACACTCTGTTTACTCTTCTTTCACACACCAACCACACACTAGTTTTATTAGTTATTTCTGTATTTGCTATATGCTCTTATTACTCTGTAAGTTCCATGCTCTTTTCAAATGTTGTCATTTTCTGAGCTTAACAGAGTGCTCTGTATATAATGAGTACTTTTAAAAATTTGTTCTATTGAATTAAACTGAATTTTTCCTTGGAAAAAAAGTAAGCTATTTAGAGAAAGTGTCTATCAAAAGCAAGATTATTTTAGGGCTGAAGTAAACAATTACATAAGGCTTCTCAATAAAGCAGTTCAGGAGAGTTACAAGGATAAATAGTCAAGGGGACTATTTTTGTGACCAAGAGTGAAGGAGTTGTTACCATTTGCAATTTTAGGGGTAGTTAACTAGAGTAACCTGAACTCCCAAAACTTTACTTTTTCAGTGACTAATATAGTGGAGAGGGAATGTTACGACTTGGATTTAAGCCCAGACAAAGCTAGAACTAGTAAATGGTCTATAAAAACTGCATCCTTGCATTAGCCCAAATCAATGTAAATTAAATAATGAGCTTTGTAACTTCCTTATCTGTATATAGTATGTATCCTGAGTGTCAAAAACTTGATAGTAAAATAGATTTGATATCTTACCCAGCTGGAAATTATGTTGAGCACTATGAAAAAGAAGTCCAGATAGCTACCCTGAGTAGTCTTGGGTATCATTGATAAAGGATGGGAAAAGCTTCTCTTTGAGTTACATGGGCTAATTTCAGCACAACTCCCTATATTTTAAAATTTATTTTGATAAGAAACATTTTTATTTAAAGTTTTGAGTTCCAAATTTTATCCCTCCTTCCTTCCCTCCCCTCTGCTCTCCACAAGGAGGTAAGCAATCAGATATGGATTATACATTTGCAATTATGTAAAACATTACCATATTGGTCATTTTGTATAAGAAAACTTGAATAAAAGAAAAAAATGAAAGAAAAATGAAAAATAGCATGCTTCAGTCTCTGCTCAATAAATATCAGTTTTTTCTTTGGAGGTGGATATATGCTTCACCAATGGTCCTTTGGGATTGTCTTGGATCATTGCATTGCTGAGATAGTTAAGTCATTCACTGTTCTTCATCAAATAATATTGCTGTCACCTGTGCACAATGTTCTCCTAGTTCTGCTTACTTCACTATACATCAGTTCATACAAGTCTTTCCAGGCCTTTCTGAAATCATCCTGCTTGTCATTTCTTATAACACAATATTATTCCATCCCCATCATATACCACAGCTTGTTTAGCCATTACCCAACTGATGGGCATTCCCTTGATTTCCAATTCTTAGGCACCACAAAAAGAGCTGCTATAAATATTTTTGTACAAATAGGTCTCTTTCTCTTTTTTGGGATGTCTTGGGGATATAAACCTAGAAGTGGTATTGCTGGATCAAAGGGTATGCACAGTTCTGTAGCCCTTTGGGCATAGTTCCAAATTGCTCTCCAGAATGGTTGGATCTTTCACAACTCCACCAACAGTGGATTAGCATCCCAGTTTTCCCACATCCCAACATCTAATATTTTCTATTTTTGTTATATTTGCCACTCTGATAGGTGTGAGGTGATACCTCAGAGTTGTTTTAATTTGCATTTCTCTGGTCAATAGTAATCCAGAGCATTTTTTCATTTGACTATAGATAGCTTTGATTTCTTTGTCTGAAAACTGCCTGTTCATATCCTTTGACCATTTATCAATTAAACTCCCTTTATATTGAAATAAATCTTTCTTACCTTCTTTAGCGATGGCATCTGCAGTCTCTTTGGCTTTGTCTTTCAGGTCCTTCACCACATTGTCCATTTGGGATTCGTGCTTCAGGAAGAAGGGGCGGATGATACGCCTATACAGCATTTCAGCACCATTTGAAGGGCTGGGGGCCATACACCATAACAGGAAGCCACACTGTGTGGAACCAAGAATCAAAATTAGTGACAAAGTTAGGCCAGCACAATAAAAATTTGAATCTCCTGCTGTCTAACACTTTTCACATAATTTCCCTACTGCTTAACATTTGCAGAAATATATTTCTTTTTTTCCCCATAAAAATATTTTATTTTCCAGTTACATGTAGATATAGTTTTCTTTTTTTAATAGAATTTTATTTTCCAAAATATATGTAAAAACAAAATTTTAACATCAATTTTAAAAAACTTTGTGTTCCAACTTCTCTTCCCATTTTCTGATGTTTTTTTAAAAATTATTATTGTGAGCCAAAAGTTGAAATGTGAAAATGAAGATAACAATTGGCTTGAAAATGAAAGAGAAATGAAAATCCAGCTGCACAACTACTTTTAATCTAGAATACATTTCTAGTAATAAGAATGGCAATTGTCATTACTGTCTAATTACTGAAATCAGCTGCAAAAATATCCAGAACTAGAAAGGTTGTTTCCAGTCCTCAAGGGGTTTATAATCTAAAGGCTAGTTATTCTCTTCCTAATAACCCTGGTGTTATTTTTCTGATTCATCACACAGATGGAGAAATCAACCCAAGGAAGAGTTGGTAGAGAGGATTATCCTGGATAGATAATACAAAAGTCAGGTGGAATTGGGCATTTGATTCAAGGTTCTTTAGTGGATTTCTTATTCTCCTAATTTAAAGCCAATTTCTCTTTACCCATGTCAGAACAGAAATAGATATGATCCAGCTGCAAAGTAAGCAGGAAGCCCTTGATCTTTAAGAGAAGTTTGTTTTCAGTAAAGTGTCATTTTGCTGACTTTTTCCTTTTGCTAGAATAATTAAAAACACACCCTAGCTTTTATATGAATTAATAGTAGTAATAATTTTAGTAACCATCTAGTCTTATGCAATACCAGTCTGAATTTATACTTTCAGAACTGTAAAATGGACCTCACCCTTCAACTGAAACTGCTTTCTCCAAAGTTACCAATGATCTCTTAATTTCCAGATCTAAAACGACAAAATAAATCACCAAAAACAAAAACCAACCATCTTCCACATTAAGGTCTAATGTTGGGGCACCTAGGTGGTGCAGTGGATAGAGCACCGGCCTTGGAGTCAGGAGGACCTGAGTTCAAATCCGGCCTCAGACACTTAACACTTAACTAGCTATGTGACCCTAGGCAAGTCACTTAACCCCAGTTGCCTCACCAAAAAAAAAAAAAAGTCTAATGTTGAAAATACAAATGTGTAAACTTGTTAAAAGATTTGGAAATGGAACTGAGTGAAATATCTCGTTTTCTCTTGCTCTGATCACTGTTGTTGTTTCTTCCACCTTTTAGATCACTGCATCAGGAAATCAGGTTAAAAAATAATCAATGGAAATTTGTAGTAGCAAGTGGAATTCTTGTAAACTGTTCACCTTATTATTGTGAATCCAGATGGGCCTTTTGCCTGTGCCCTGGTCCATGGTGCCATCAGCTATTGGGAGGGTGCTTTGGTGGCCAGCATAGCCACACAGTGCTGTTGGAAGCTGGGGGACACATCCTAGTCTCGGCTGCTGCAGTTTCATTGAGCTGTTGGTCTTATTCTCCTCATTCCAGGAAGTCTTTGCTCATCAAGCTGCTGTAGCAACCTGTACTGATATCACATATCCACTCGTCTGCTAGGCCACCAAACGGATCAGCCAGGAGCTTGTGATTGAGTGCAGTCACCTCCAGGTTCTGGCCTTTTAGGACAGTGGTTATATGGTTTAAGAGGCCAGTGAAGAACTCAGTCACACCCTCATAGTGTGGGAATGTGTTGATGTCAATAACTGTTTGCAATCCAGTCTGATTGTTGATAATGATGTTGATCCCAGACAGCAACACACCCACTGCTTGCTCCAGGACCTTGGAAATCTCCCTGTTAACATCAGCAGAAGGCTTCTCAAGCAATCCTCTTTTGTCCAATGCTGTCAGGATGGAAGATGACTCTGGTTTTGACACATTGTGGCTGTTAAGGAATATTGATACTCTGTCTGATATTCCTACAGAAAAGTTCTTCAAAGATGCTCTCTGTACCATAAAATAGGACACCCCTATACAAACACCTTGTATAGGACAGAGTTGTTATTGATGAAGTTCTGAATCAGCATGGGGGCATGATGGCATTGAGACCTTCCTGGTTGAAAATCATGGCCATTCAAAGAATTGGAAATTGAGGGAATGCCCATCAATTGGGAAATGGCTGAACAAATTGTGGTATATGATTATAATGAAATACTATTGTGCTTTAAAAAATGATGTTCTGGTGGATTTCAGAAAAACCTGGAAAGACTTACAAGAATTGATGCTGAGTGAAGTGAGTAGAACCAGGAGAACATAGTAACAGCAACACTGTGTGATGATCAGCTAGGATAGACTTAGTTCTTCTCAGCAATACAGTGATCCAAGACAATTCCAAAAGACTTATGATGGAAAATACTATCCACATCCAGAAAAACAACTATGGACTCTGAATGCAGATCAAAGCATACTATTTCCACTGTTTTTTGTTTTTTTCTTTCTCGTGGATTTTCCCTTTTGTTCTGATTCTTATTTTATAACTGTGGAAATGTGGAAATATGTTTAACATAATTGCACATGTATAACCCCTGTCAGATTACTTGCTATCTTTGGGAGTGGGGAGGGAGGGAGAAAAATTTGGAACTCAAAATCTTATAAAAAATAAATGTTGAAGCAGGATTTCAGAAAGGCCTGGAAAGACTTATGTGAACTGATGTATAGTGAAGTGAGCAGAGCCAGGAGAACATTGTGCACAGTGACCACAATACTGTTCAGTGAAGAACTGTGAATGACTTAACTATTCTCAGCCATACAATGATCCAAAACAATCCCAAAGGGCTAATGATGAAGCATACCATCCACCTCCAAAGAAAAAACTGATATTCATTGAGCACAGACTGAAGCATGCTATTTTTTACTTTTTTTGTTTCTCTTATTCAAGTTTTCTTATACAAAATTATTAATATGGTAATATTTTACATAATTGCACATGTATAGCCTATATAACCTTATTGCTTCTGCCTCAGGGAAGGGAAGGAGAGGGAGGGATAGATTTTGGAACTCAAAACTTTAAATAAAATGTTTACTATCAAAAAAAAAAGAGAAAAAGAATGTTGAAGACTATTTTTACATGTAATTGGAAAAAATATTATTTACCAAAAAACCCCCAAAACCAAACCAAAATACTCCCCCAAACCCAGAAGAAGATGATGGCCCTCTCATGAGAGTTGGTGCCATGGGCTACTCTGAGTTTGCAAATGAATGGGAAGGCTAGTTCATTCTTCTCTAGAAGCTTCATTGTATCTTCTCCACATAAGCTTGTGAACTCCATGAAGAGTGGGGAACAGATCCGTTCATCTTTCATGCAGGCTTCAATACTTTGAATAAATTTTTAAGACTTGAATTGATGAATAAGGGTCCTAATAGCAGGGAGGGGATTCAGGCTGACGGTCTCCAGGTGAGTATTAATATATTCCTGGAATCTGTGAACCAGCTTGAAGGATTGACTGTCATTCTCATCATCTTCTAGGATAACAACAGTCAGTTGGTGTATGATCACATCCAGTGAGCCCTGCTCCTCAATTGGTTTGCTAATGCTGAGCTACACCCTCCTTCTGTGTGTGTGTGTCCAGAGCCCTGCCTTTCAGCCCTCTGTAGCTGCCCCAGGGCCACCAGGCTGCTGGTGTGTACCACCCCCATTGATAAGGCTTGACTCTCTAGGTTTTGTGACACTACTTCAGCTATCTCACTATTCCTCAGTCTCTCTCTCTCTTTTTTTTTTTTTTAGTGAGGCAATTGGGGTTAAGTGACTTGCCCAGGGTCACACAGCTAGTAAGTGTTAAGTGTCTGAGACCGGATTTGAACTCAGGTCCTCCTGACTCCAGGACCAGTGCTCTTTCCACTGCACCACCTAGCTGCCCCTATTCCTCAGTCTCTTTTATTGGATCTTCAACTAAGTCAAGACTGCTAACCATGTCACCCAAGACTGGTCCTTTGTCTTTCCCCTCTATCCCCTTTCAGCTCTCATTGCTTCAATTATCATCTCTATGTGGATGATTCTCAGGTCTGTATTTACAGCCCTCTAATCCCCCATTTCCAGTCTCTAATCCCCCATTTCAAACTGTTTATTAGATATCTAAAACTGGATATAGACATTTTATTTTTAATATGTCCTAAATGGAACTCATTATTCTAGGGTACTATCAGCCTTTCTGTCACTCAGGCTCCTGAACTAAGTGTCATTCTCAATGTTCTCACTTTCCCTACCCCCATATTCATCTTAGAGGCTATGAAGTGGCTAAGATCCAGTAGGATCATCAAAAAATGCTCCATTAGGGACATGCACATGAGCTCAGCGAATAATATTTGGATAATGGCACATTGAACAGATTGCTGAATCATGCAAGAGCTGTTTGTGGAAACTGAAGTATGCTTCTTTAAAAAAAAATTAAATGTTATTGTTTTCTATTAACAAAAATCAATTTTCTCTCCCTCTTGCTTCCCCCACAATTTGAAGTAGGGGAATGAAATCTTGTAACAAATATGTTTTAACTAGGTAAAACTAATTCCAACAATGGCTATGTCCAAAAAAAAAATTGTCTCATTCTTTACCCTCAGTCCATCACTTCTTTGTTTGATGAGTAACGTGCTTTGTCATCGGTCCTCTGGAGTTCTTAAATCTTTCAGAGTAATTACAAAGCTTCTTAAGGAGCCTAGACTTACTTAATATGCAAGAAAATGGAAGAAACTGTGCAACAAATCACTTTAGGTATGAAAATTTATCATGTACAGATGTGAATTCCAGCCATGGTTTCTAGAATTCTTCACCAGTAACTTGCTACCTTCCATGGACTGAAAGGCAACACATCCCCATACTGGAAACATGCTAGAGAATTTAACTATTACTGGAATTAGATTTTTATCACAGACCAGATTGTTCAGGGATAACATCAATCTATAAAAATCTAAGATCGGGGTGGCTGGGTGGCACAGTGGATAAAGCACCAGCCCTGGATTCAGGAGGACCTCAGTTCAAATCCAGCCTCAGACACTTGACACTTACTAGCTGTGTAACCTTGGGGAAGTCACTTAACCCTCACTGCCCCGCAAAAAAACCAAACCAAACCAAACCAAAACAAAAAAACCCCTCAAAAATCTAAGACCAATGATATAATAGACATTGCCACATAAAATACTCAATTTCCAATTTATATAGAATAAAAAGTTTTCAAAATGTTAAGACCTAGTAGAGGAGCTCAATATCATGTGGGAGGAGGGGTGCTTGCACTGAGCCCACAAAAGATGAACTTGCAGTTCATTCAACTACAAAAATAGTTATTTTTAAAATATTAAGCCTAAAAGAATAATAGCAAAATAGTCCCAGGATCATTTCTATATGAATACCATAAAAATATAAGAATGAAATAGTGGTTTACACATATTGTCTCATTTGATTTTTGCATTTCTACCACCCAGATAACTCTGCTTATCTCCAGAATTGAGAGCTATTCCTTGCTGAGATGGTGTGTACTAGATATACTGAGCTGAAGCTAGTTTATCAGTATCTGCATAATTTCAGAAACCTTTTGAGACACATATTTCTATGTCTCTTTTGTCATGGTTTCTTCATCAGGTATTCGCAGGTCTGGGTCATCTGCATTCATAACTTCTTTGGGTGCCAGGTCAGTGTACTTGCTATAAATGACCCTGTCCTTTGATTGTCTTTGATAAGCAATTGTACCACATTTAATTTTTCCCCCTGCATTCACCTGAATGACCAATGCATTGGACATTTTCTTCTTTCTTCCTTTATCCCATATATTATTTTGTAGGTGAGAAAGAGGTTAAATGACTTGCTCATGATCACACAGCTAGTAAGTATTTGCAGCAGGATTCAAATCCGAGTCTTTCTAACTCAAATCCAGTGATCCTATCTCCTCTTCAATATAGCAACTATGTAACAATATTCTGTGCAATGTGAAACTGACAATGCATCACACTAAAAGCAGATTCATGAAAACATTTATGTACTACCAAAAGGTTTTACAGAATTCTGGAAGCAATCTGAGGCATTAAGTTTTCAAAACTACCATTATACAAGAGCATCTTCAGGCATGGTTGAACTGGCATAAATACTTGCAGTTGATTTATATCCTGTGTCTATTAAAAAGTCAATTTTGTCAACTGGTGGAAAGTATACTTTTCTTCCATAATCTCATAAATATAACAGAATGTATTTTATATTAAAATACTCAAACTTTAACAATTTCATTTTTTTTAAAGCAAGGAACATAAACTAGTCTGCTTGTATAAATACCAGAACAGATTGGAAATAAATGAATGCTATGTAGGCCACTTAAGATAGCAGAGTAGGAAGAAGTATAACTAGTCCAAAAAAGCTTTAAGATGACTAGAATGAATGGTGATTGGGAAATCTAAGGAAATATTACAGTGGGAAATCTTTCCATCTCCACTAAAAATGAAATGGCATGCCTGTCTTTCCACAACCCCTCTGACATTGACTATTCCCATATTTTGTCTTGCTTGTCAATTTGCCAGTGTGAGATAAAACCTCAGGGTTTTTTTGATTTGCATTTCTCTTATTATTAGTGATTTGAAGCATTCTTTCATATGATTGTCAATAGTTTCTAATTTTTCCTTTGAGAACTGTTTGTTCATATCTTTTGATCTTACATATTTCTGTTACATGTCTATATATCTTGGACATCAAACCTTTATCAGAGATATTTGATACAAAGATTTTCCCCCCAACCTATCACTTCCCTTCTTATCCCAGATATATTAATTTTCAGTTTCATGCAATCAAAATTGTCTATTTTATCTTTTGTAATTGCCTCTATACTTTATTTGGTTAGCATTTCATCGCCTATTCATTATCTATAATAGGTGACCTGCTTTTCTTCTGATTTTTTTTCATCTTTAATGACCTCTGAGGTTCTAGCTCTAGATCTATGATCTAGATATTCAAGTCATATCCATTTTGAGCTTATTGCGAAATCTGGAGTTAAGATGTAGAACTAAGCCTAATTTCTGTCAGACTGCTTTCTAGGTTCCAGATAAGAACAATATCTCAGCAGTTCTTCTCAATTATGGAATTCTTTTCTAGATAATGTACAGTTTAGGACTTATCAAATGCTTAGTTATCGAGTTCAATTATTTCTGATTTTCCCTTATTTAGTTTGTTCCATTGATTTATCTTCCTATTTGTTAACCCATACCAAATGGTTTTGATGACAGCTGCTTTATAATATAGTTTGAGGTTTGGAGATTTTAATAAGCTATTAGTATAGACAGAATTATGCAGATATGCCATACCCATTCAATGATATGTATGTGGACTCTCGAGAAAATGATAACAATCTTATATTAATATAGTAGTTTTAAGGCCTATAAAGCACTTACATTACAACAACCCTTTGAATTTGGAAGTACAAGCATTATTATCCCCATTATACAGATAAGGAAACAGAGGTCCAGAAAGGTAAAGTAATAGGCATTAAATATAAGAACTAAGAGTTGAACCCAGGCCACCTGACTGAAAGTTTGGCCGTCTTTTCACTATACTATAATGCCAGGTTGTCTTCTCCCTACCACAAAGAATGTTCCTTGGCTTGTCTAGCACACTTTCATTACCACCCATCAGTTGGTATGTTCTAAGGGAACATAAAATGATTTTACTATTAGGATAAACTAGTATCATTAGAAAGTAAAGTCTGTTGTAAAACAGTCATTTAATGCATCCCAAAGCCAGATACAAATGATACAAGGACAATCTTGTTTTGGATTATATTTATATCACTTCTACTCTCCATTAGTAAAGATAAAGCTAGACCTCATTGTACTTTATATCTGGGCAGATAGCCAGCATCACATCTAAAGTGTTCTATTTCAGAAATAGTGGTTTGAGTCAAGGGTAAGTGCTTTTGGTTCTGATAAAAGGACATGGTGTCCTACAGCCTGTGAAAAAAGGTCTTGTTGAAAAGAGCCAAGTTTGTTTTCATTATGGAAAACAAATCAGTTATTACCATCAAAGACACTCCTTAAGGGTTTCTGTTTCATCCAAAATTATTTGAAGTGCTTTATATATAGCACAATATAGGAGATTAAGAAATACAAGTTTGTGGTTTCTTTTGCATTATTGCAAAATTAATTTCAGCAAACTGAAAAAAGCAAAGTCCCTGAATCTAGACAACAACTTTATCAATTTTAGAGGAAATAAATTCTAAGAAATCAGATAATATTTCTTTAGTTTTTTAAGTACTTCTTTTCTTGACACCATTGAAGGCAGCAAGAGGGATATGAAAAAAATATTACCTGCTGTCATCACTCTGTGCCTATTAAAAATCAGGGGTCTACTCACTCCAATGTTCACATGTGACAATATTAAGAAGTGACTTGCCCAGGGTCACACAGCTAGTAAGTGTCAAGTGCCTAAGGCCAGATCTGAACTTAGGTCCTCCTGAATCCAGGGCCAGTGCTTTATCCACTGTGCCACCTAGCTGCCCCCAAGGTGGTAGTAATCTTGACACAGTTAGTGTCAAGAAGTGTCTTGGCTGTGATTCAATCCTAGAAATTTTTTTTTTTGGTCAAGTATCAGTAATAGAGCATTTGGACTGGATGGAGTCAAGAAGACAAGTTCAAATCCAGGCCTAGACATTTAGTAGAAAGATCATCCTTATAGGGCAAGTCACTTAGATGGATGAGGGGCAGCTAGGTGGTGCAGTGGAATGGATGAGATAAAGAATCAGAAACAACTGATAACCCAGTGTTTAATATACCTGAGAATATAAATTACTAGTGGAAGAACTCCCTAAGTAACAAGAAGTGCAGGGAGAACTTTCAAAGCAGTTTTTCAGAAAATAGATTTAGATCAGTATCATATACCACATAAGCTCAAAATGGTTATGTGGCCTGAAAATTAAAGATCATACTTTTTTAAAAATTGGAAGATATCAGGTACTTTAATATCTATGGGGGGTGGAAGAGGTAGAGAAGTTTTTAAACAAAGGGCAGAGAAGATAACAAAAAGAAAATTTAGATTACATGAAATTGAAAAGGTTTTGCATTAACAAAATCAAGGTACCCAAGATAATACAGAAAGCTGGCAATTTTGGGGAAAATCTTTGTAACAGTTATCTCTGATAAGGGTCTGATAAATAAGTAATCCACAAGTTTTTAAGACCACTTGTCATTCCACAATGGATAAATGACCAAAGGAGATGAAGAAATACTTCTCAAAGGAACTATAAATTATTAACAACTATTAAATCAAACCATTAAAAGAAACTCAAATCAAAACAAATCTGAAGTTTCACCTCACACCCAGCAAAGTGGCAAAGATAACAAAAGAGGGAAAGTCAGTGTTGGAAGAGTCAGGGAAATATGGACGGCAATGATATCGGTAGAGCTGTGCATTGCTGTAGCTATTTTGAAAGACAATTTGGAATTGTCCTAAGAAAATAACTAAAATGTCCATATTCTTCAACTAAGAGATTCTATTGTATATATCAAAGAGGTCAAAGATAGGAAAAATGTCCCTTATATGCCAAAATATTCATAGTAGCTTTTGTAATAGAAAAGAATTATAAACAATGTAGCTGCCCATTGATTGAGGAATAGCTAAAGTTGAGGCAAATCAATATAATGGAATATTAGATCATCAAAAAATAATGAAGAGACTCATGGAAAGATATATATGAACTGTCACAAAGTGAAGTAAATAGAACCAGGAAAACAATATATGCAATGACTACATCAATACAAATAGAAAAAACGAACAAAAAACACAAAAAATGAAAAAAGAAACCAAACAATTGTTTATGCCCTCAAAAAGAAATAAGAAAATATTCTTCCTCTTCCCTTTCCAGCAGAGGTGGAGAGGACTATGACTGTGGAATATTTAAAATTATATCAGCTGATATGTTAGTTTTGCTGAACTGCTTTTTTTTTTTATTTTTAAAAAAAAATTCTTCATCTTAAATGATGGTTCTTTGCAGGGGAAAGAATATATTCATAAATGAAGATAATATAAAAACTAAGGATATAAAAATGTTTAAAAGAATGAATAATAAAACAATAGATATGACAATTTGGACAGGTATTATCTTATTTGTAAACCTAATGAATATTCTCCATATTGAAGAAGACAAACATAATGAAGCCAGAAAATGAATTAGGAAGGGGATTTTCAAATATCTTATAGGGTCCAATTTTGCATTCATATCACAATCCTCAAAATACTTTTGAATCTTCAAAACAGTTTTTAAGATGCTTTTTTTAAAAAAAAAGCATTTAATTTATTTTACTTGGTGGTAGAAATGAGTATATCAATGGAATCACAGATTTTGTTCTTATCCTAAATAAAGCATTCTTTACTTAGAAATGTGGCTATTTGCTGTACTTGGTAAATGAGGGAGCCTGGAAAAAAAAGAAACAACACAGCTTCTGATTGAGGCAAAAGGGAATGGTAATGAGTTTCCTGGTAACAAGTAGCACACACTTTCTTTTTCCAAACCTATATATTACATAATGTAAATACAGCATTGTGAAGAAATAGTGGCTTGGTGACTTTCATTCCCTACTAGAAATAATAAGTCTACAATATCTCAGTGTCTTACTAAGAGAGCACATCAAACATTAAAGCCATTATTACATAGCTAGGCAATAATATCTAAAGTGAATCATGGCAAATACAGAACATAACATATACTATGTCATAGAATTTTTCATTCAACAAACATTCAAATACATCTTCTTACGGGTGCCTCAGTCCTAAGTTTTTGGAAAAAGGTCTTAGAGGCACTTGCTTATGGAGTTTACAAAGAGATTTGCAAACATTATTTCTTGTCAAGTAAGTGGTTACATCATATTGCTGCAGGGTTCATGGCCATTGTTTTATTTTAGGGCAACAAATCAAGACAAATACCTAATTAGGGTGGAGACTGAGCAAAGAAGTAAAAAACAACATACCTTGAGCATATAGTAGAAGGGGAACCAGGACAGGAAGAGGTCAGAGAAGAATTCAGCTATACTGAAGATACCATATACGACCCAGTAGGTCAACCACTGTGTATCGTCATCTTTGTTGGGACTCTCAATAGCTTTGATTCTGAAAGGAAATACATAATATGCGATTCGATGAGTCTCTATATTATATTCTCAACACCCTATTTCCATAGTCAGAACCCCAAACTGGTCAGAAATTTTACAAATATGTGTGACACACAGTTGTCATGAAGCAAGTAAACAAACAGATCGTTGCAACCTGTCATAACTGATGGAAAAACAATTTAGTGTAAAAGGTTTATAGTGTATCAGCCTTGGATGTACAGAAAAATTATTATTGTGGTTAATGAGAAGTTTTTATGAAGGGTTTTCTTTTTCCATTTCCTGTATTTCTTGGCATAGCCCTATATTATTCTTGTGACAGAATTCAGTTATGTAATAGAGAACTAAAAATTATTTACTTCATCAAAACATTCACCAAAGCTCACAAGGGTTGTTTTTTCACTTCCTAGTCATTTTGTCACGATAGTGTCAATAATGTCATATTTAAGGTGGCCTTATTTCCAGACAGGATGTCCTGGTCTGACAAAGGCTATCCTTTTGCACAGTCTCAGTAAAAGTACAATTATTTTTGTTGCTGTTGTTGTTGTTGTTGTTGTTTTTATTTGGTTGGGCAGTGAGGGTTAAGTGACTTCCCTAAGGTCACACAGCTAGTAAGTGTCAAATGTCTGAGGCTGGATTTGAACTCAGGTCCTCCTGACTCCAGGGCTGGTGCTCTATCTACTGTGCCACCTAGCTGCCCCCTTATTTTTGTTATTTTAATTAAGATGGCATTGGAAAATCTGGGTTGCAGGGTCATAATAATTATGCCCAAAACCTGGAAATTTTCCTCAAAGGATGAGCAGATGAAACATTAGCTTTATTTAAAACCTCTTGGTGCTTTTTTATGAGAAAAAAAGGAAGAAAAGACTTAAAGACACCCCTCACTTTTTAGATCATAGCATCATAATTCAAGAGCAGGAAGGAACCTTAAACAGTATCCAGTCCATCTCCTTCATTTAAAAAAAAAATGTTAAACCTGAGGCCCAAGGAGATTAAAATGCTTGTCCAAGGTTACACAGGGTAGCAAGTGTCCAAAGTGGGAATCAAATCCTGATTCCAGAATCAGTGTTCTTTCTACAATATTAATTGCCTCATACTTATAGTCATCCAGTAAATGTCTGCAGAGTAAATATCTATAAATTGAATCCTATTTCTATTGATTTCCACTAAAAATATAAGATATCGTCCCACAGGAACAACAACAAACAACTCTGAATGACTAAGCTGAAAGTTATTGTCAAGAAAAGATCTGGAATTTAGTACAGAAGTAGTGCTGTTTAGCTTTCTTTTAATATACTCCTGACATTTCAGTATTTTCCTCAGTCTAGATATAAAAAAAAAGTGCCCTAAGAATTGTCTGCTTCACCTAACCTAACCCTGGCCTGTTTACCATGGCAGGCAGGGATCTTATCTCATGGTCAAAACACAAAAAAACGTACAAAAACTTTTCCGATGATGATTCCATTCAACATTGGTACATTGCTAGAAAGATTCTTGCCAGAGAACTCCTTAACAGGCTGATCCTTCTCCTGGAAGATGCTCATCTACCTATGAGCTAGTGTGGCTTCAGAAAGGGGCAAGGCATGGTCAATACGGTGTTCATTGCCCAACAACTCCAGGAGAAAAGCCAGGAGTAGAACAGACATCTGTACACAAGGTTTGTCTATCTGACCAAGGCTTTTGATACTATAATTTTTGAGGGCTTATGGGAGATCATGGCAAAATTTGCCCAATGAAGTTCATCAGTTTGCCAGTTCCACAACAGCATGCTTGCATGGGTTCTAGATGACGGATGATGCTCTTATGCTTTCCCAATTATCAATGGAGTGAAACAGAGTTGTGTGCTTGCTCCCATGCTTTTTAGCATGATATTTTCAGTGATGGTGTTAGATGCCTTCAGCAAGGACAAAGATGGCATCAAGGTCAGCTCCTACACTAATGGTAAATTATTTAACTTGAAAAGGCTACAAACCAAGACTAAAGTAGAGGTAGAATTGATATACAACTTTTTATTTACAAATGATTGTGCACTTAATAGAGCCTGTGAGGCTGAGATATTACAGAATATGTCTTGTCCAAAAAGATCAGTTGGTCAGATGGTGAAAGAGAAGGATAACTGATGTGACCCTGAGCCCCACTGGTAGCTTTACAATGTCAAGAGAAAGCAAAGAAGAACTCTAGTTCACTGGGTGGACCCCCTGTGGTAAACTCATCAGAAAACATGAACGGGAGTTATATAGGACTGGAAGGCACTGATAATTGCAATATGCAACACTGGAGACAACATTCATATCAGAGAGATTAAAAAAATCAATTTGGGTATTTAAAATATAAAAAGTTCTCTCTCTCTCTCTCTCAAATTTCATAAACTTCACAAAAAAAACCCCACCTTATGTGGGTAGATTTTACCTCATAGGTAGGTACATCATTATTATCAGCATTTCACAAATAAAGAAGGGAGGAAGTGATTCTAGACCAGCACCTCCCAGTTCAAATGATGTAATGGGGCTTTACTGTGAAAATAGAATGAATATTTCTCATCTCTGTGTATAATCACACATTATTAAAAAGTGCATCTACCTGTACCCTGTAACCTTTATCAAGTTTGAACTCTTCTTCAACTAGGTCAAGAAGTAAGCAGTACAATTGGCTAAAAGAATCAGCTATACTCTTTGGATCTCTATATAAAAACAGCAAGTCCTTCAGCAGTTGATAATCTTGCACTTTGAAGCCACTGCTGGAAGAAGAACCCTTCCCCTATTACTAGAGGGCAATAAATAACATCCTCAACATCCCGCCCCCCCCCCCACCTCCCACAGGCAATGTCATAAAAGATACTGGACTAGTAAGATACAGGACATTCAGCCAGGAACCGAGAGAGTTACCTAAGAGAAGAAAACAATTCAATGAGTGTGACACAACCCCTTCCCTTGTCCTCCCCACAGCAGAGAGTGGCAGCTGTGGACTTAAGACAGATTCTTTGATTATGATCTGGCAACTTTTACTTTAAAAATGCGTCTTTTCATAACTAAAAAAAGTGCAGTATCCAAAGCAGGATTTGAACCAAGGTACATTAGGAATATTATTTAAACAATAGAAGATGGATTGAAGAAAGGATAGATGGGAAGCAGTTAGGAAGCTGGGTAGGAATAGGCTAGCTTCTCCTAAGGCCCAGCCATATATACTGTTGTTCAGTCATGCAGTCATACACCATAGCATTCCAGGCCCTTCTGTTTTTCCCTATCTACCAAAGTCTGTCCAAGCTCATGTTTATTGCTTCCATGACACTATTTACCCCATCCTCTGCTGAACCTTCTCTTTTTGTCTTTAACCTTTCTCAGCATCAGTCTTTCCCAATGAGCCCTGTGCTCTCATTATGTGGCTAAAGAATTTAAGCTTCAGCTTCAGTATTCATCCTTCCAATGAAGAGAGTTAATTTCTTTAAGTATTGACTGATTTGACCTCCTTGTTTTCCAAGGGACTCTCAAAAGCCTTCTCCAGAACAATTTGAAAGTACCAATTCTACAGCACTCATTTTTCCTTATAGTTAGTTCAACACAGTCATACATTACTACTGGACTTAATGCACACCTTTGTCAGCAAGGTGATGTCTCTGCTTTTTAGTAGGAATTTCAGATTTGCCATAGCTTTCTTTTTTTGCGGGGCAATGGGGGTTAAGTGACTTGCCCAGGGTCACACAGCTAATAAGTGTTAAGTGTCTGAGGCTGGATTTGAGCTCAGGTACTCCTGAATCCAGGGCCGGTGCTTTATCCACTGTGCCACCTAGCTGCCCCCATAGCTTTCTTTCTAAGGAGCAAGTGTCTTTTAATTTCATGGCTGTAGTCACTATTTGCAGTGATCTTTGATCCCAAGAATATAAAATCTAACTGCTTCCAATTCTTCTCTCTCTATTTGCCAGTAAGTGATGGGACCAGATTCTGTGATCTTAGCTTTTTAAGGGTTAGCTTCAAGCCTGCTTTTAAACACTCTTCATCAAGAGGCTTCTTAATTCTTCTTCACTTTCTGGCACCAGAGTGGTATTGTCTGCACATCTGAGGTTATTGATATTTCTCCTGGCAACCTTAATTCTGGCTTTTGAGTCATCCAGTCTGGCATTCTGCATGATGTACTCTGCATTTGATTTAAATAAATAAGGTAATAATATACAGCCTTGTTATACTCCTTTCCCAATCTTAAACCAATCAGTTCCATGTTTGGTTCTAACTATTGCTTCTTGGCCTGCATACAGGTTCCTTAGGAGACAAGATAATCTGGTACTCCCATCTCTTTGAGGACTTGCCATATTTTGTTGTGATTCATACAGTCAAAGGCTTTTAGTATAGGCAACAAAGCAAAAGTAGATGACTTATAGAATTCCCTTGCTTTTTCCATAACCCAGCAAATGTTGGCAATTTGGTCTCTAGCTCCTCAAACCTCTTTGAAAATCAGCTTGCAGAGTGGAGCCAAGATGATAGAGAAAAGGCAGAGACTCACTTGAGTTCTCCTGAATTCCCTTCTAAATACCTTTAAGATAATGCCTCAAAACAAATTCTAGAGTGGCAGAACCCACAAAAGGACAGAGTGAAACAATTATCTAGCCCAAGACAACTTAGAAAGTCAGCAGGAAAGATCTGTCCCACCAGGGTGAGATTGGAGCACAATCCAGTGCAGACCATACCAGTACAGACTGGACCCCAGAAAACCAGGAGCAGGCCTTGTGAGCAACTGAATCAGCAGTGGCAGCCACTGCTTCCAGAGCTCTCAGCCCACAGATGGTAAGGGGGTTGTACAACTCATCAGGAGACTCCAGGGGTCCCTTTGCTGGCACCAGGGACAGGACTCTGTTGCATTGCCCATATGAGGATCTGGGCTGCAGTCCTGGGGTGAGGAGCACTAGCACAGCAGAGCTTGTGGCTCCAGGGGAGTAGGGACCATGTTCATACTTCCAAGGTAGAAAAGAGTGCTTGTGGTAATTCACAGACCAAAACATAGGCCAGGAAAGTAGTAAACACACCTCTCCTTAGATCATACCACCTTGGAAGAACTGGAAGTTTATATACCCCCCCTCCCTTTCCTCCCAGAACTAGCTGTGAAAAGAGCTGCACCAAAACTATGAAGCTTGGGAAAATGTGCCCTTAATGATAGAGTCTGAATGCAGATTGAAGCTTACGATTTTCACTTTTGTGTTTGTGTGTATGTGTTTTTTCCCCTTTTATTCTATTTCTTCTTTCACAACATAACAAATGTGAAAATGTTTTACATGATTGCACATGTATAACTTAATCAAATCACTTGCCATCTTGGGGAGAGAGGACAGGAAGTAGGGAGGAAGAAAAATATGGAACTCAAAATCTTTCCCAAAAAAAGAATGTTGAAAATTGTCTTTATATGTAATTGGAAAAAAAAATAAAGCACAATAACATTTAAAAAAAAGAAAAAGAAAATGTTCCTTCTATCCTAGAAGCAGAGCTTCATTTTTGGATGGAGTTAAAAGTCAAGAAATAACTTGGAAAATGAGCAAACAACAGAAAGAATCTGACTATAGAAAATTACTATGGTGACAAGAAAGATCAAAACACACTCAAAATTGGACAAGTGGAAGCTGTTGACTCTATAAGACATCAAGAAACAAAAAAACAAAATCAAAATAATGAAAAAATAGAAGAAAATATGAAATATATCATTGGAAAAACAATTGACCTGGAAAATAGATCCAGAAGATATAATTTAAAATTATCTTTCTTCTTTGTAAAAAATTATTTAGTAATTTATTTTCCCCAGTTACATGTAAAATTTTTTTAAATATTTGTTTTTAGAACTTTGAGTTCCAAATTCACTCCTTTACTCCCACCTACCTCCCACTGAGAAGGCAAGCAATTCAATATAGGTATACATGTGTAGTCATGCAAAAGAATATTTAAAAATTATTGGACTATGTGAAAGTCACAATCAAATGACTCCTAGATACAGAGTGTAAAGTAGAAATTGAAAGAATTCCACCAATCACTCCCTGAAAGAGAACCCAAAATGAAAAATCTGAGGAATATTATAGTCAAATTCCAGAAATCTTAGCTCAAGGAGAAAATATTGAAAGCAGACAGAAATAAACAATCCAAATATTCTGGAGCCAGAGTCAGAATAACACAAGATTTAGCAGTTTCTACATTGAAGGTTTGGAAGGCTTAGAAGATGATATTCCAGAATGCAAAGGAGCTAGGATTACAACCAAGAATCACCTACCCTGCAAAACTGTGTATAATCCCTCAGGGGAAAAAATAGATATTCAATGAAATAGAAGACTTTTAAGCATTCCTTATGAAAAGACCAGAGCTGAATAGAAATTTTGACTTTCAAATACAAAACTCAAAATAATCATATAAAGTAAATAGATGGCAAAAAAATGGAAATCGAGGGAATACCCATCAATAGGGGAATGGTTAAACAAGTTGTGGTATATGAATGTAATGGAATACTATGTAAGAAACTATGAGCAGGAGGAGTTCAGAGAAACTTGGAAGAACTTACATTAACTGATGCTGACTGAGAGGAGCAGAACCAGGAGAACATTGTACACAGTAAAAGCAACATTGTGTGGTGCACAATGGGGATAGTTTTGGCTCTTCTTGGGAGTGCAATGATCCAAAACAGTTTCAAAGAACTCATGATAGAAAATGTTCTTAACATCCAGAAAAAAAGAACTGTGAATTATGAATCCAGATTAAACCATACTGTTTCTACTTTTGGACTAGCTTTTTTTCCTTCTTTTTTGAGGGTTTTCCCTTGTGCTCTGATTCCTCTTTCACAAGATGACTACTGTAGAAATATGTTTAATGTGATTGTATGTATATGACCTATATCACACTGCTTTCCATCTTGGGGAGGAGCAAGGGAAGGGAGGGTGGGAGAAAAATTTGGAACTAAAAATCCTGTGAAAACAAATGTTGAAAACTATCCTTATATGTAGCTGGAAAATAATAAAATACTTTTTAAAAATTTTAAAAAGGTAAATAGAAAAGAGAAATCATAAGGGTTTCAATAATGTCAAAGTATTTACATTCCTATATGGGAAAATGATACTTGTAACTACTAAAAAAATTCCCATTACTAGGACAGTTAGAAGACACAGGTATGAGCTGAATATCTAAATTATCTAAAGTTATTATCTAAAAAAATGCATTGGAAAAGGGGAAAGGGAATGATAGAATGTGATAAATTATCTCACATAAAAGTAGCATGAAATATCTTTTTATAGTGGAGGGAACTATGAAGGAGGTGGGCAGGAATGAGTGAACCATACGTTCATTGGAATTGGCTCAAAAAGGGAATAACATACACACTCAACAGGGTATGAAAATCCATCTTACCCACAGGGAAGTAGGAATGCAGGGGGTTAAGAGATGAGAGAGTGTGATAGAAGGGAGGGCAGATTGGTATAGATAAAAGACAGAAGCAGAACACTTGAGGGTGGACATAGTGAAAGGAAAGAGAGAGTATGATAAACAGGGGGGAAATATGATGAAGAGAAATACATAATAATTGTAACTGTGAAAAAAATTTTGCAATAAGTTTCTCTGATAAAGACCTTACATTTCAAATATATAGAGAACTGAGACAAATTTGTAAAAATAAGAGCTATTTTCAAATGATAAATGGTCAAAAGATATGAACAGACAGTTTTCAGACAAAGTAATCAAAGCTATTTATAATCATATGTTAAAATGCTCCAAATCACTATTGATTAAAGAAATGCAAATTAAAACAACTTTGAGTGACCACTCCATACCTATCAGATTGGATAATATGACAGAAAAGGAAAATTACAAATGTCAGAGTGGATGTGGGAAAATTGAGATTCTAATGCACCATTGGTGAAATTGTATACTGATTCAACCATTCTGCAGAGCAATTTGGAACTATGCTCAAACTATAAAAGCATGTATACCCTTTGACCAAGCAACACCACTACTAGGTCTATATCCCCAAGAGATTTTTTTGTACAAAAAAAAATTTTTTTGGTGGGGCAATGAGGGTTAAGTGACTTGCCCAGGGTCACACAGCTAGTATCAAGTGTCTTTGTCCAGATTTGAACTCAGGTCCTCCTGAATCCAGGGCTGGTGATTTATCCACTGCACCACCTAGCTGCCCTGTACAAAAATGTTTATAGCAGTTCTTTTAATGATGACAAAGAACTGTAAATTGTGGGGATGTCCATCGCTTGGAGAATAGCTGAACAATTTATATATGATTGTGATGGAATACTATTGTGCTATAAGAAATTATGAGCAGGATGTTCTCAGAAAAATCTAGAAACACTTACATGAACTGATGCAAAGTGAAATGAGCAGAACCAGGACACCACTGTATACAGTAACAGCAATTTTATAAAAGAATCAACTGTGAATGACTAAGCTAGACTCAGCAAATTCCAAAAGTCTTATAATGAAAAATGCTATCTCCAGAGAAAGAACTGGTGGTGCTTGAATGTAGATCAAAGATACTTTTTTCTTTAATTTTCTTGGCCTTTTTTTTTGGTCTATATTTTCTTTCACAACATAACTAACACGGAAATATGTTTTTCATAACTGTACATGTATAACATATCAAATGGCTTGCCTTCTCAAGAATGGGGAGAAGGGAAGAATTTGGAACTAAAAAAAAAATTTAATAGAATTTTATTTTCCAAAATATATGTAAAAACAAAATTTTAACATCAATTTTTTTAAAACTTTGTGTTCCAATTTCTCTTCCCCCCTTCATTCCCACCCCCCACCCACAAGAACTCAAGCAATTCAAAATAAAGTATACATGAGTAGTCATGGAAAAATTCCCACATTAGATAGTTGTGAGAGAAAACAGTCAAAAAACCCAAAATTTCAGATTAAGGAATTAAGCATGTGGTTATTTTCAGCAAGGCAATGATCCAATATAACCCTGAAGGACTTATGAAGATTGGAACTAAAAAATTTTTAAAAGAATGTTAAAATTATTTTACATGTATTTGGGGAAAAATAGAATATTAAATCATTAAACTGAAAAATAAAATACAACTGCAGAGCTAAAAAGTTACATTAAATTCTCATATAACAAAATCTTGCTTAGAGGAAAATCACCATAAAGGTGTTTTGTTATGAAATTCATTCAAGTACATCTGCAGATAGTGATAAATACATAAAATGAATCTGGGAAATTCTGGGGGGAAAGTTGCTGTTGTTTTTCAATAAAGTATGCATGAACTATAAAAAAAGAAAGAAAATCAGCCTGTACTTCTGGTAGTTGTTGGTTCACATACTACTGAAGTCTCGCTTGCACAATCTTAAGCACAACCTTGCTGGTGTGTGAAATGAACACAATTGCTGGATAGCTTGAACATTCTTTGACATTGCCCTTTAGAATTGGGACATAAACTGACCTTTTCCAATCTAGTGGCCACTATTGAGTTTTCCAAAGTTGTTGTCATATTAAGTCAACACTTTAATAGCATGGTCTTTTAGCATTTTAAACAATTCAGCTGGAATTCTGTCACTTCCACCAGCCTTATTGTTAGGAATGCTTCCTAAAGTCCACATGACTTCATTCTCTAGCATGTATGGCTGGGGACTAATTTTCTCTAAAAAATAACAGGGAAGCTGTCGCTGAGACTTGATTGGTCCAGGGGGCTAAGGTTTCACTATTTGCCCAGTCCAGAAAAAGTCCAGCTCATATGGATTCAGACTTATCAAATATCCCTTGTGAGTCACCATACCCTTCTGACCCTACATACTTTGCAGAACACACGTTTCCATATGGAGCTAATGCAAGGTAATCAGTGTATCTTTGTTGAATATCCATTCCATGTTATGGTGAAATAAAAATTAACTTTTCTTAACTGGTCTACAAATGTCTCATTTCATTTGAATTATAAACCTGAACCACTAGCTTTGCTTGATTCAGACATGGCCCAAAGCAGAAGTTCTTAGAATAATATAAGTGAAAAGAAATACAGTCTGAACTTGGGAGATAACAATGGGAGGTGAGAGGAATGACCAGATGCGAGAGCAATTGTGGAGATAGAAAGGACCAGACTGGGCAATTAACTGATTGCACAGAGGTAAGGTAGAAGGAGAGTTGTAAGTCTGAGTGACTCATGAATTTGTGCCAAGAGAAACAGAGAAATAAGGGGAAAGATGAGTTTAAGGATGTAGATGAATATGATGCGGAGACAAGAGCTAGGGCTTGTCTATAAATAGTTTTACGCCTGTCCAAAACGATTTCATTTTGACAGCTTCATAAAATCACAGTAGATCACCTATTTGAAAAATCTCAAGACAAAATCTTGAGAAATTGTTACTATGTCCTTAAGACAATAGAAACCCAAATTACAAATCTTACTGTCATTGTATGATATGTTTCCCCCTGTGGAATCAGGGAGAATGTGTGTGGTTTTGACTTTGATCCATTAGGATTTTTGAGGAGTCTGTAGAGAAGACAGAGAGAGGGAAAAAAAAAAAGGCGAGGAGAAACTTTTTCCTTGTTAGAATTGTAAACTTATTTTATGAATAAACATTATAATGTGACTACTATAAGGAGTGAATGTGGAGAGGAACTACATTTAAAGAAACTAAAGATGCTGTTTTTCAGTCAAATATGGAAATTTCGAGAGAAAAGAGAAAGAGGAAGATATGTTTTTTTCTTTCCTTATGAAACTGCTGTAAGCTTTATCTTGCAAACAGGACAAAGATAATTCAGGCAAAGAGAGTTATTTGTTATCCTGAGTGAACTAAATGAACAAATGAAAACTGTGTAGGAAAGATTTGAGGTGACAGGTTGTAATTGTTCTTACAACTAGAATATTATAAAATATCTGTCATGGTTTTATTATTTATTTCCTTGTTAAATTTATATTCAGTATTCAATTTAAATTTTAATATTGATTTTTAAAATTTAAGCCTTTAGGAAAGGAAGCTTCTCTAGTTTACTAAGTAAACTCAAGCTAAATGGTTAATGAGAAAGTTATTATAATAATATTAATTAATAAGAAAATACACATGCCCTTTAATTACCCTAGAGTTTAGGATGAAAAGAATAAATAGAGGAATGAGTCAAAGAGCAAGCTGAGGGGTGACTTATAAGTGTGAATGACCCCAGATTTTATATTCTTTGCTAAAATAGGACACTGGGAGTTAGGGCTGGAAAGGACTCTCAGAGATCACCTAATCCAACCCCGGCATTATAAATATGAGGAAACTAAAGCCCATAAATGGGAAATTACTTTCTTATGGTCACACAGTAAAGAGCTAGAATCTGACAATGGGCTTACTCCATAGGCGGTGCTAGTTCTACCTTACCATTCTGAGTTTTTTAAAAATGTAATTGTTTAGTCAGACAATTAGTTAGTGATATTTTAGTGACCATCACGCTGAGTGAAAACAATGTAACCAGTTTGTGCCTTTAAATAGTCTTCAATTTTGAATGCTATCTACAGTGAACTTCATTTATGTACTTCCCCAATAGGTAAGTCGTCATAGTTTTGTTGAGAGTTCTCAGTAACAAAAGAATGTATGCTCAGTCAAATAAATTTATGGCATAAAGCTCCCATTTAGATAGGTTTTTTAAAGTTTTATTTTTATTTGGAACTCAATAGATACCAAATAAAGAGGGCATTTCCATATATATAGTAGAATAGAAAAAAGAAGATTGTACATCAAACTGCATAGCTCTATTATGAACAGCTTGCTCTTCATTTAAATTATATAATCTGTAGCTTTCAAAGATGTCCTGCATGTCTTTAGTTCCTTCTGGCCTCCTATTTTCCTCAGTGCATTTAAAAAACATTTCTCAATAACCTTCTTCTCTTTCTTCTATTTTTATCTTTTAAACATATACTTCAAAAAATAAGCCATACATAAATTACAACTTTCTATACATTTTTCTTTTTCTGCTCTTCATGTTCTTCATTTATATAGTTCTTTATAATTAACAAAGCCCTTCACTGACAACCCTGTGATAGAGTATTAACCCATTTTTAAATGTAATGAGTCTAAGACTCAAAAAGGATAAATGACCTATTCACAACTGGTAAGTGTCAGAATCAGGACTTGATTTCAAGTTTAGTGATACTTCCACTTGGCACAATTGTATATTAATTTAATCATTCATGTCTGGCACACACATATATCTATATACAAACTATTGAACAAAAATCACATTTTATATCAAGATCTTAACACTGTTCAATAAATATTTATTTCAGTTTATATGTATGAGTGTATAATAACTTTGAAGTACAAAATTAATCCACCAATAGCCCTAGGTCTTTTCTTTTTGGATTGGACATTGAGCATCTAAATTAAATACTAGGGGAGTTACACAAAGACACTTTTCTCATACTTTTGCTGTTTCTGCCCACCACAAAGAGACCCTGTGGCTTGTCTACTTATTTTCATCTATCTCTTCCTGTTCTGGGCAAAGCCTGTCCCTTGATAGATTAGGCTTGATACTAGAATGAAATTAAACCCTTATAACAGTCAACCAAAGGAAAATTATTAGCCAAAGCATGGGAAGGAAATATTTAACAAGGACATGCATTAAGATACTGAGAGGTAATTCTACTAAGCAAAATTCACCTGCCTCTGAGTTGCCCATTGCGGTCTATGAGCCAAGTTTCAGAGATAGACTGGAGCTCCTTTGGTTCTTTTGTACTTAGGAAACTATGAAGTGATGTCAACAGCTTTGAGCCTTTAGTCCCTGGACTCAGTCAAATCTCAAGGACAATTTTGATACCTTTTAAGGAAAAACTAGCCTAACTTGCATGGAGGAGCTGGCTAGGGTTACTGCCACCACAATTTGTATATACTTTGTTCTTATATGTGCATATTCTCCCCCAAACCCCAAACATCCCTCCATAGAAAGTAACCTTCCTTAGGGCAGAACTGGCTTCATTTTTCGATTTTGTATCCTCAAAGCATGACATAGTGTCATATAGTATAGTGCCTGGCACATAGTAGATGCTTAACCTACTATGACTTATTATTGTCAGTTGACTGAATTATTGATTTCTTTTTAGTAAGCTCCCTTGCATATTTTCTGAGCAGGGAAGTGACAAGATCAGAGCTGTATACTAGAACAATTAATCTGACAGTGGTGTGTAAAATGAATTGCAAGAAGGGGAGTGGTGTAGAGTGGGTAGGAGACTGGAGGGGCAAGAAGACAAGAGAGAGAGTTATTATAATAATCCAGACAAGAAGTAATAAGAACATTAAATAAGGTGTTAACAGAGCTAATAAAAAAAAAGGTTGAAAATTAGAAATTTTTGAAGTAGAATTGAAAAGGACTTTATGACTGGCTGATCCCTTATTTGGGGAAGGGGATATTGATAGGGAAGGATCAAGAGGATTGTTCCAAGATTATAAAAATGAATGATTGGGAATAGTAATGCTTTAGTAGATACTATGCATTGGATGAGGTACAGGGAGATCTAGACTTTGTTCAGAATTCAATCAATTTTTCATGCATGATTTCATAACTTTGGTTTCTCAGTTTTTCTTTTACCTATAAAAGGGGGTAATATTTTCAAATCCTACATTTAAAGGAAGCTATGAGATAGTTTTCTTTTCTAATTCAGTTGGGTTTAGGCAAATTTGAATGTAGTCTGTATTATATTTATTAGACTGAGCAGAGGGAGTAGTTGGGACTATGCTAAAAATAGTTTAGTGGAAACATCCTAGAAATGGGATAGGTCAAATACAGATGAATAAAAGTGATATTTTTTTAAAGGGTGATTTAGGGAAAGGTCTGTAATAAAATC